>NC_138305.1:29662500-30315000 GCF_965601325.2 Salmo salar
AGCAAGACTGACCTAGTAAAACGGTGAACACTTGAACAGGATGTTAACTTCTCTATCAAACATATTTTAACATCTAGATTTTTTTTTAAATCTATACATAATTTAGCCTAACAGGATGGAAATTTATGAGTGAGACATACAGACTTAACAACTTGAAAAATAGATACAACTGAGTGTTTATATGTATTTAGCTTTGCACCATAGTTATCCCACCAAAGACATTATGACACTTCCTGAATGTGCTGTCATTGCAGCAAGGGATTGTTTTCTTAAATGGAGAATTACAACACGCTAACAGGGTGGAAAAGGGATATCAGGGACACAGAAAATCTTAAATAAAAATAATTAACACAATAATGATGAGAAAAAAAACTGACATATTTAAAGCCTGTTGGAATCCACATTTTACATTTAATAAGAACTGATATTTCCTGGAGACAGTAAAGCCACCGCATAATAGAAATGAACCTGTCCTCAAAATGGTGGGATCTCATCCAATTGAACAGTGTTCTCATTTTTCATTCATATTTTTTTTCCCCATCAATTTTACTGTCACGAACGAGCTCGTGAGATTGCTTCTCAGCCAATAATGATTGGCACCAAAATAAACGAATAAGAAGTTGCCATTTCAGTGACGTCATTCAAATGGGCGGTAAGTAGTGACGGCGCTGGTGTAGATTGACAGCTACATTGACAGCTACATTACAGTGGCGTTGCAAGAACCTGGTGAGAACGTTCTGGAGGTGAGTCGAAGCAAGTTTGAAGAGCAATGGTGACTAAGCTAAATGACCGTTTTATTTATTTTTTAATTATTCATGTTAATTATTCAGCAAATATATCAAGGGTAACAGAGCAGATCAACTTGTATAAAAACAATTTGGCCAACACTATAACTAGGTTAGCTAGCGTTTCTGTGGCTTCCATATGTTATCATAGTCATTGGCTAATGTTAACTAGTTATTACTATAAGCTGACACCTGTCATTTTGTACTGATTTTGAGTGTCCCTTTTGGTTTATTCCAGATACCCCATTTTTGGGCGTCTCGAGTTTTCTCTGCGGGCTCTAGTACCCTCCACCGTAAGGTCGGACTGCTCTTTCGGCACTGTTGCAGTGCCGCTAGGTCTCCACAACCCTAACGTTACTGCTCATCCACACAACACTTTATTGCGTCTCTGGGCGACCAGCGGTGTGTTTATGTCTTTGTTTTGCGAAAACGGTGAGTACCCGGACGACAGGAGCGACGGATGGGAAAGGTATTTTTAACTCAATTATACTTTTAATTACTGTGTGGCATTTCGTATTGCATTTATTTACAGCATGTTCTTATGGTGAATGCGCCTCCTCGGTGGACCAAGATGGCGTCTTTCTTCCCTCGCGTACTGTTCCTTTGAATGACGCACTCTGCAGCACATTGCTCAATCGAGGCCTGGTGTGCTTCTCAAACCCCATTTAGCCTGTTACATGTGCCATGATTAATAGTGATGTTAGCTATATTGGCAATTTTATCTTTTCGTACCAATAGTGGAATCGACATGTTAGGTTTATATTGAAACCCACTGTAGTACACTAGCTATAGGTTATATGAGTCATATGTTTGAGTAGTAGTTATCACGTGTGCATTTTCCTATGGTTAGTGTTACATAGTTAGCAAGCTACAATGGCATAGCTAGCCATATGATACTACTGTCTGTAGGCCAGTTAATCCCTTCCAAATTAACTTGTACATTGTGGTGATTGTTTTTTGGAAGAAGATTCGAAAAATAAGCTATATTTGTACTTTTCACGTAAAAAAGTCATGGCTACTTCAGTACTACCCAAAATGATGGGATATAACCTACGGCGGGCGATATGGCCTAAACATTTAGTCTTTTTTTTTTCAAACTTCAGGGTGATTCACACGTCATTACAAACAGTCAGCAATAATCTAATGAATTCAGGGCTTGTGAAATTATACCAAGGCTAAATATAAGCCACAACCAGACTCAATAATAATAATTTATTTTATCCAAAGTGTAACCAGTGATGGCAAAAAACAGATCTGGCATTCAAGTCCGTCTATTAAAATGCTTATTTTGTTAATTTAACCAGAACTAATGAATAACTTTTTGTATTGTGCATTTATATAAAATGACCACTGGTAACATAAACACTCCCAGCACAAGCCTACATGCTAGTGAGTAGCCAGCTAATCTTTTTATATTTAAAGTTTAACCAAGTTGGGTCTATTTGCTAGCTAACAAGGAAGAACTGTGGAATTGTTATAAACACACCCTTCTGTCTCCAACTGTTTGAACAGCCTCCCCACTTTGTTCCGATGTTGAAATCAAGTGGCTCATCTTTCTCAGAATAAGAAGTTGCCAATTCATTTATAATTGTGTTTATTTTTTTTGCCGATTGGATATCTTTATAAATCACTGACTAGACAGCTAGTACAATGGTCTTGGGTTAAAATGCTGCTAGTAGTATGTGGTACCGCAATGCCAGGTGTGACAAACTGAGCATTTTCCAGAATCAATGTTAATTTTTGTAGTGTCTGCAAATTGAAGAGTTGAGACATAACCTTCCTTCTAACAATACAATATTAACTTCTCTTTTACAGTAAAATGTGTCCATTTTGACAAATCTTTATTTATATTTTTGTCTGTTGGACCAAACCTCTCAAATGCAGATATTGAGGTGGAAGTGATATCTATTTATTGAAGTTGTTTGTGTGTGGAAGAAGATGCAATGCAAGAGGTTTCACTCGCCAAAGTCTTTCCAAAATAAGCCCCAATGTGTTTCTGTTGTCGCTTGTCTTGGGGACAATAACTCCAACTGTTAGGGCGGAGACATGAGCATCTCGTCATTATATACAGATCTCTGGTATAAATGGGAAGGCGCACACGGCACAGAAGGAGCAAAGGAGACGAGACCAAAAAGACATGGAAACAAGCGGACCTAAATGCTCATATATAAAAATGATTCTTGCGATACAGACATTTGGAATATTGCGCAAAAACATAAATTAATTCAACTATCACCCAGCCCTAATATAAGCAAATGCATTGGGTACGCCTTTTGGCAGGTGTTCACCACAGATAAGTGACCTCGGGCAAGGGTGGGAAGCCAATAGGGACTCATGTCTTGTACTGGTCTCACACAAGATAGCAGAGTACGTTCATACTTTGCTGTGATGTCTTCCATCGATCAACAGTCTTTTCCCTTCTCTTCTCAGAGCTGTTGCGCAGCTGTTGGAACCTGTGTGGGGTGAACTTAACCTACAAGCGCGGAGCTTGCAGCCTCATTGGCAAGACCTTTTTCATGTCCGAGCCCGAACCCTCTTCCAGTCGTTTATGTCATCCCATCTTCGCCAGACAGAGGATACCAAAAATTTGCAGTCCAAGATCTTTCTATCATACTGATAAAGCCTGCGGCCAGCCATCATGTCCGTCAACGTCAACCGCAGCGTGTTGGATCAGTTCTACCGATACAAGATGCCCCGTATAATCGCCAAGGTGAGTACAGGGTCATAGTTGACTGGAGTCATTGTCATCCCTAATGGTTTGGAGGTCAGGATCTGATTCTAGACCTGTGGTTAGGGGAAATGCCTACCGTGAACAGTTTAGTTGTTCCCATGAGGGTTTGGTCAGTGAACAGGGCACAACTAGTCCAGCGACCTAGGGATGTCCCAATAGTCAAAGCTTCATTCCCTTGTTTCCCGCACTGAAATAAAGGAAATCAATATGGTGGAAACCTAACCAATCCATTTTAGTGCTGGAGGCAAGGGAATAAGGCCACCCACAGCTTAACTGCGGGTTAACTTGTTCATAAGACACAGAAGGAGATGTTTCCTCAGACAGCCTTTCAGGCTGCATCACATTCGGCAATGATTGGGAGTCCCATAGGTCAACGTTTAAGCGTCGTCTGGGTTTGGCCAGTGTAGGCCGTCATTGTTAATAAGAATTTGTTTTTAACTGACTTGCCTAGTTAAATAAAAAGGTTACATTTACAAAATATTACTTAAATGTCCCCCCTCCCCCCCTGCACATGAGGAGCATCTTGATTGATGGTGCAAGTTGAAAGGTATTTACGCTGTCAGAATGTGATCCAGTTGGAAGGATGTCTTCATCAAACTTTGTTTCTCATGTCATCCTCCAGGTGGAAGGCAAGGGGAATGGTATAAAGACTGTTATAGTCAACATGACTGACGTTGCCAAGTCTCTGAATAGGCCTCCCACCTGTAAGTATAACCCCCACCACCGTTGCCAGGGGCACCTTCAGTAGCCAAATGTTGTCCAACTTTGCAGGTAGAAATGCCATGTATAGAGCAGACAGGATATCTTCTCTTAAAGGCATGTTTATTTATAACAGGTCGTTTTCTATCTGAATGTTCCACATTGTCCTGCTGAACACACCCCAGCCTTTTGGGCACTGGTCTGACCCACGAGATTGACATCTATTTCACAAGTTTGTGAACAGTTTGGAATAGTTGTTAGTACTTGTAAATGCCTCTCTCTGTTCCCTCCATTGTGCCCAGTCATCTGTAACGATAGGTTAAAAGGGGACATCGTACTCCACATTTAAAGTTTGTCGGATGTTTTTGGATGTAGTCTTGACATCAAGATGAGTCCACGTCCCACAATATGTTGTGGGGTAGATTGGTCTATAAGCCTATGCATCAACACAAAATGAATGGAAAAGATGAGCACAGCAATTCTGGAAGTTATATGCTGCTTATCTTTTTCATTCTTTTTGGATTGTGGAAGGTAGCTCGATCTACACAACTGATGTTGTGGCGTGTGGATTCATTTTGACATGGCAATATGGTGGAACCCCTTTTTCATCTGTAGGAAAGAGTGAGGCTATGAACATCAGCACAAAATACAATAAGCCAAGCTCTCCAACCTATGAGGAGGATGGTAAAAGCTTTAATCTGATAATATTTGGACAAAGTAAACTGACATTTATTTCTTGTTCTCCCTATCCAGATCCCACCAAGTTCTTTGGTTGTGAGTTGGGTGCCCAGACCCAGTTTGACGCCAAGAACGACCGCTTCATCGTCAACGGGTCGCACGAAGCGAGCAAGCTGCAAGACATGCTGGACGGATTCATTCGCAAGTTTGTGCTGTGTCCCGAATGTGACAATCCCGAAACTGACCTGGTAAATAGTCCGGAAAGCTTTTCCTTTTCCTCGCATTTGTCAGATCCTGGAAAAGGCCTCATTGAAACTGACCCGCCCTCTGTTATCGAATGAAGGGGGGGGGGGGGGGGGGGTGGCACGCACACCACTTCACTATCACTCCATTTTAGCTTGTGACCGTACTCTTCCTAGATCCAACCAGGACCGACTGGGCTCCCTTCCTTTTAGATACCAAATCCACTGTTTTGCAGATGAAGTGTGACATGCTGGAGCTTCCTTTTTGGTATTTGCTTTGTTTTTTCATCCAAACAGCTTTGTTTGCTAGACTTGGTATCCTCTGTGCTGTGTTGTCTTGTCCCTACAGGGAGGGAGGGGTGAACTCGATGGTCCCACCACACCCCTCTGTGCTGTGTTGTCCCAACAAGGATCTAGGGGTGAACTCGATGGTCCCGCCACACCCCTCTGTGCTGTTTTTTTCGCTGACAGGACAGGTTTCTATTGTAATTAGGTCAGCACTGTCACTGGTCTGCGCAGCCATGGGGGTTCTGTTCTGCAGCGAGGCATATCTAGGCAGGGCCTGCATCACGAGTTGATGCGCGGATGCTTTCCGAGAGAACTCCAGTGCTGTTACAGATGACCGGATGGAATGTGCACAGTGACTCATTCCACAGCTTTCAGCGGTTAACTGGGGCTGGCTGACACTGTTTAGTTGGCAGGGGTTCTTATGTCAGAGATGAATTGAAATCCAATGTATTGATATCGAATTGTCAGGTTCTAAACCTTGCAATGAGGGGTGTTGCTGTTTGATAGATGCATATCTCATATAATATGTTTAAGTTGTCCGCATAGAGGATTAGCACAGTATTTGATTGACTAGTATAGCTTGTCTATGGATGGCCCTAATTTGATAAAGTCAGTGTTTCTCCTTCAAAGCGGTGGTGCGTTTTTTTTCGTCCCCTATTCCCCTGCACTGCAGCGATCCAGGCACTTCCTGGAGGTGTCACATGATCTCTCCGTGGGGCTCAGGATGCTGCAGTCAGTCTGGGCCCTGCTGACAACTTGCGTATCTTTGGAGGCAGCAAGGTGCTTGTTCATCAGGGCCTGAAAAATTCCCAATGGCAATGTATAGAATAGGTCAGTTGAACTTTGATTCATCTCGAAAACCTAGAACTAAAATCTTGGTTCAGATGTTGAGAATAACATGACTAGCGAAGTCTCCATCCCCCTAAACCAATCATGAACTGACACAGGATCTGTGCACATCTTTCCTGGCCACACTGGGCTCATTCATAGGCCTGTCGCAGACTGTTCGCGTCCCTTTTGGTATGGAGTGAATGCAGTCTATTCTAAGAACAGGAACGAACCGCTTGCATTATTCATTGGTTTTCTACAGTAGGCCTTGCCCTCAAGCACTATAGTAGAGGACAGTGTTTGCCAACCAAGACGTCATACTGTATTACACTGTCTAGAACAATGTCGTTAACTGTCTGCTCAATTATCAAGTCCGGGGAAAAAATCTTGGTATATTTTGGGGTGGTTGCATAGATTAAGCCAAGCATTGAGCTTCCTTTTTTTTTGGTCCCAGGCCATGCTTGATCTAGGTCTCTGCAGCTGGCCCATAGAGCAAGGGTACTTGAGCACCATTCTTTTTCTGGGATGATATTAAACACAATATTGGGTCATAAAGGTGTTAACAGCAAGAACACAATTAGCTTCTCAAACTGGCCTCCTGCGAATGTTTTGCACACATCTGCATATTTTTTGCTACCCAACTTCACAAGATGGCTATGAAGAAAGAAAAAAAAAGGCAAATTGTTGTTGCTTTGGCTACCGCTTAGGATATGAGACTTGAGTACTAATAAGGCCATACTGAAGATATAATTCTTTCTCTGTCATTCAGCACATCAATGCCAAGAAACAAACCATTGGGAACTCCTGCAAGGCTTGCGGCTACAGGGGTATGCTGGACACGCGACACAAGCTCTGCACGTTCATCCTCAGGAACCCACCAGGTGAGCCAGAAGTGTTCCAATGCAGCCTGACGGAAGCTACGACTCTGGAAAAATACTCTCTTATTTAGCACTTTCAGGAACACTGCTTTGACAGACATGTATACTTTCCCAGCATTGCCATTCTGGAAATTCCATTCATTTTAATTTGTTCTTTGAAAATCTGTGAATTTCAGACTGTGCTATACAGGGTTGTTCAGGCTGAGGCTTGTTTAATGTGGGCTTGGTTTAAAAATACCAGACATGCTATGTCCTTCATTTTTAAAGCACATGTCAACACAGCCATTATTTTGCTACTAGACACAGGATATGTTTGAATTGTGGGTCATGACCAACTTAAGGCACTAGATGAGTCATGTTGGGTGGTATTTTGCTGCTGAAATCTTACGCAATGCACCTTTTTAAACATGAGTCATTGTCATGAGTCAAAGATGAGCAGCAGTGAGCATTGCAGTATCCTCAGAGTGCACAGTCTGCTGTGGCACCTGTTCTAACCGCAGTTCTTGGCACTGTCTCAAGTCATCCAAGGCTGTCGGTTTGTTGAATTTATTACACTAAAGAACCATTCTTCTCTAGTCGGGTAAATGTCAGAAACACAAGGCATCGAGAAATGATTGCGAGTGTAATGTCAAGTTGTCTGTCCTAATTTACCACCTCTCTTTATCTGCAAATAGAGGACACTGGGTCTGTCAAGAAGAAGGAGAAGAAGAGCAAGAAGAAGGACAAGGAGAACGGCTCCAGTGATGGAGAAGCCTCCAACCACAATGACATAGACGCCCCCGACGCTGTGGTGAGTACCAGCACTTCATCGCCCCAGTGGCCAGCCAGACCTCAGTCAAAAGCATCGGCAGAAACCTGAGGGGGTGCTTGATTTACCTTGACCGACGTGACGGTTACCTTGACCTGGAGAAGTTTCAGTATCATCCTTCACACTTCTGATAGAACTGGATAGGTGAAAGCATAATCTAGGTAGAGCTGTTTCTAGGGTCTAGGTAGAGCTGTTTCTTACCCAGTTGAATGGACAGCTTTCTGGAATTAAACGCAACCAGTCTCCATTCTACTGTGTAGCGCTGACTGTCTTATTTTCAAAAGCACTTGTATAAATTAAATGTGATGTATTTGCTGTAGGACGGTGACGATGATGACCAGGACTGGGGCGAAGAGACGACAGAGGAGGCCCAGCAGCGCCGGATGGAGGAGATCAGCGCGCACGCTAAGAACCTCACCCTCAGCGAGGACCTGGAGAAACCCCTGGAGGAGAGGGTCAACCTCTTCTACAACTTTGTCAAGGTCAGACTCAGGAGGACCCTGTCCAGAAATGACTATTTCTGTTTTACCTGGGCCCTGTCAACACGCTCTGCCTTGCTTATTGCTCGCTTGCATATTTGAAGATCCCGGGCCTCGCGTGGAAACAATCCCCACTGCTGTAGTTCAGATTTGCCTCTGCTCGCGTCATACCAATTCAATTTACTGCGGTCACAGTAGGGAGCTTAGGAGTGTTACGGAGGTGACGGGATGCCTCGGTCACCCAAGTCTTGTGTTCCACCTATAAACTCGAGACTATTCTCATCCCAAACCTGGATGTTTGCTACGTCTAGGTATGATGGCCATTTTGTTTTGCCTGAGCCCTGTCAACTCAAAACGCTCTGCCTTGCTTATTGCACGCTTACACGAATGAAAATAATTTATCGATGTATCCAAATGGGTTTGATAAACACCACAAGGAAATAAACATGCACTAAGCAGAGTGCAAATGCACCGTTGTTACTGCCTTTGGACAGGTCTCTGTTGATTAAACATTTATTTGACTCTTATCAGCTGTATAAGAATGAGTAAAGAAAATGAGGGGGAAATGAAGAGATCCTCGTAACTGTTTGAGATGTTTTTGGGTGGCTCTCACCTCTATCACTCCCTCCACAGCAAAAGAAGGAGGACGGTGCCGTCGACTCCTCGGATAAAGAGATCCTGGCGGAAGCTGAGCGTCTGGACGTGAAGGACACGGCCCCGCTGATCCTGACAGAGCTTCTGATGGACGAGAACATCCGTGACCAGATCAAGAAGTACAAACGCCACTTCCTCAGAGTGAGTCCCACTTTGCTTTACTGTGTCCGTTCTGGCTCCTTATTCTCTTAGCTCTGTGCCGTAACTCAAACTGGTCATGACGGTCAGTGCTGTCATTGTTTGGCATAACCTCAACAAAAATGATTGAGGGAAAATCTATTGCCACAATCTTGAGTATTTCTCCTCTCTGGTGTCCAGTTTACCCACAACAACAAGAAGGCCCAGAAGTACCTCCTGGGGGGCTTTGAGTGTCTGGTGAAGCTGCACCAGGCCCAGCTTCTGCCCCGCGTGCCCATCGTCCTCAAAGACCTGTACGACGCCGACCTGCTGGAGGAGGATGTCATCCTGGCCTGGGCTGAGAAGGTAACTGGGATGACCATCAGGGTTAAAGGGGGTAACTGAGAACATTTTATTCATCTAGGTCATTGAGAGAATGTATTTTGTTAGACACGCCTCCATCCAAGATATTTTGCATATTAAACCGATATTTTTAAAGCCGGTAATCTACACTAGAACCTGAGATTTACAAGTCATCTCACATGCTACCTCTAACACATCAACCCTGTGTGTCAGGTGTCCAAGAAGTACGTGTCCAAAGAGCTGGCCAAAGAGATCCACGCCAAGGCTGCGCCCTTCGTCAAGTGGCTTAAGGAGGCGGAAGAGGAGAGCGAGGGCAGCGGCGCAGATGAGGAGGAAGATGATAATGTGGAGGTAATGACTTATTGCTACAGCTGATTTACCTGAAGACAGTCATTCCCATCATACACAAAGACAGGTTTGCTGTTACGGCATTGAAATGCAAATGATCCCTGTCACAAGCGTTCAGCTCTCCATGGATCTATTCAGAAAGGTGTAGAGCTGACACGAAGCCCTATTCTGCATGGCAGAGCACTTGTCTTTTCTACTCAATACATTTCTATCTAACCGTTCTGTTTATTGTGCATCCTACTGAAGCTCCTGGTGAGAAATGAGTAGTGTCGGAGTGTCTTGATTTCACCTAATTAACATTTCCCCCCCCCCCCCCAACTTCGCTTTCCCAGGTGGTCTACTCGTCCTCTGCCCGCGAGCTGAAAGTGGAGACTGTGACACCAGAGAAGCCCGCTGAGGAAGAGGACGACCTTGACATCGACGCCATCTAGAAACAAAACAAGCCTCCACCGACCAGTTTTGGAACATCAATTTTGCATGCCCCCCCCCCCCACTACCTTCCAGCTTTACCAGATCAATCTATTTACTTTGCGCCTGTTTTATCAAGATCGCTAGATGGAGTGACGTTTCTATATGGGTGGAGAGTATTTTGTGGTTTATACTAGAGCACTAAATGCACTGCATTTGTTTTCTGTGTATTTTGCCTCTCCAATCAATTAAAGAATGTTTGCCGCATATAGTTTGACGTTTCTGAAGTTAACAGTTTCAGTTTTTTTTTTATCTCCCATGGTTCCAAGGAGATCCGATATTGGTGTACTAAATTTAGGAACAAAGCTGACCATGAATTTGACTGGTGCCATTTCCTCTTCAACTGGTGCCATTTCCTCTTCGACTGGTGCCATTTCCTCTTTGACTGGTGCCATTTCCTCTTCAACGCTTGTAGTTACACCAATATGATGAGTATAGTGGCATAAAATGGCTGCTACTGTAGCTTACAGTTCAGGTTAATGTCTTGAGCTGTAAAGTCTAACCCATCTTTGATATTCTTAGGCAATGTGAGAATGAAAATGGAACATAAATGACAAAATAAAGTAGTAAAATGTCCAACCGTTACTGTTAACTGCCTGTGAAAATACTCGGTCCATTTGGCACTAGGCTCTAAGGGGAGGTTTCATGGACAATCCTAGACTAAATTGCACTTTTTTTTTTTTTCTTTTTTTTTAAATGAAATGGCATTTCTCAGACATGGTTTAAAATAGTCTTGGATTTGTCCTAGTCTAGATTTAAAAAGTGATTTCCAGGAGGAGGATGATCTAGGTCGAAGTGAAGGCTTAAATAAAACCTGGCCAAAGGCAGGTTTAACTTGATTAATGGATGTTGACCTTGACAATGGACAAATTGATAACCTGGACTATTTCAATGATGACCAAAGAGAACCACCAAGGCCAGACAAGCAACCCACTAAATTTGTTTGAATAAAAAAATACATCAATTTCTGTGACTACAAAGAAAATGGAGCTGACAATTGTTTTGCTCGATCCAAGGCTTTCATCTGACTCTTTGCGGATGGCCCATCACTCTTTCCCTACATGTACTGATCACCTTGAGGTTTTTGGTATCTGGAACCTTCGTGAAACAGGATATTTGTGTAAGTGAGCCGACAGCATAATAGTCCACAATGTCTGCAATGCTGTATGTCAGTTATACTGAACAAAAAAAATGTATGCAACAATTTAAAAGATTTTACTGAATTACAGTTCATATAAAGAAATCAGTCAATTGACTGGTAATACAGATGTGTCTGTAGGTCACATACCTTGGCGCGACTCACTGGTTTTCTGATCTTCTGGTGCGTCTACTGTTTGCCTCATGCAGCGCAACCTCTCCTTCGCATAGAGTAGATCAGGCTGTGGAATGTTGTCCCACACTGTGAAGTTTCTGGGTATTGGCAGGAACTGGAACATGCTGTCGTTCACATCGATCCAGAGCATCCCAAACATGCTCAATGGGTGACATGTCTGGTGAGTGCAGGCCATGAAAAAAAAAAAAACGGACGTTTTCAGCTTCCAGGAATTGTGTACAGATTGTTGTGACATGGGGCAGTGCATTTTCGTACAGAAACGTGATCTGCAGACACTGACTTTAAAAAATATTCAGACCACTTGACATTTTCCACAATTTATGTTAAATCCTTATTCTAAAATTGATGAAATTAAACAATTTCCTCAGCAATCTACACACAATACCCCATAATGACAGAATGAAAACAGGTTTTTGGAAATGTTTGTAAATGTAAAAATAAACAGAAATACCTTATTTACGTAAGTAATCAGACCCTTTGCTATGAGACTTGAAATTGAGCTCAGGTAAATCCTGTTTCCGTTGATCATCCTTGAGATGTTTCTACAACTTGATTGGAGTCCACCTATGGTAAATCTAATTTATTGGATGTTGATTGGACATCTATATAAGGTCCCACAGTTGACAGTGCATGTCAGAGGAAAAAAAAAAAAAAGCCATGAGGTCGAAGGAATTGTCCGTAGAGCTCTGAGACAGAATTGTGTCGCGGCACAGATCTGGGGAAGGAAAGCAAAACATTTCTGAAGCATTGAAGGTCCCCAAGAACACAGTGGCCTCCATCATTCTTAACAAGACTCTTTCTACAGTCGTGGCCAAAAGTTTTGAGAATGACACAAATATTAATTTTCACAGTCCCATCTCCACAGAGTCTGGTGTCAGTGTCTTTAGATATTTTTGTCAGATGTTACTATGGAATACTGAAGTATAATTACAAGCATTTCATACGTGTCAAAGGCGTTTATTGACAATTACATGAAGTTGATGCAAGAAGTCAATATTTGTAGTGTTGACCCTTCTTTTTCAAGACCTCTGCAATCCGCCCTGGCATGCTGTCAATTAACTTCTGGGCCACATCCTGACTGATGGCAGTCCATTCTTGCATAATCAATGCTTGGAGTTTGTCAGAATTTGTGGGTTTTTGTTTGTCCACCCGCCTCTTGAGGATTGACCACAAGTTCTCAATGGGATTAAGGTCTGGGGAGTTTCCTGGCCATGGACCTAAAGTATTGATGTTTTGTTCCCTGAGCCACTTAGTTATCACTTTTGCCTTATGGCAAGGTGCTCCATCATGCTGGAAAAGGCATTGTTCGTCACCAAACTGTTCCTGGATGGTTGGGAGGAGTTGCTCTCGGAGGATGTGTTGGTACCATTCTTTATTCATGGCTGTGTTCTTAGGCAAAAGTGTGAGTGAGCCCACTCCCTTGGCTGAGAAGCAACCCCACACATGAATGGTCTCAGGATGCTTTACTGTTGGCTCACCTTGTCTTCTCCGGACAAGCTTTTTTCTGGACGCCCCAAACAGTCGGAAAGGGGATTCATCAGAGAAAATGACTTTACCCCAGTCCTCAGCAGTCCAATCCCTGTACCTTTTGCAGAATATCAGTCTGTCCCTGATGTTTTTCCTGGAGAGAAGTGGCTACTTTGCTGCCCTTCTTGAAACCAGGTCATCCTCCAAAAGTCTTCGCCTCACTGTGCATGCAGATGCACTCACACCTGCCTGGTACCATTCCTGAGCAAGCTCTGTACTGGTGGTACCCCGATCCCGCAGCTGAATCAACTTTACGAGACGGTCCTGGCGCTTGCTGGACTTTCTTGGGCGCCCTGAAGCCTTCTTCACAACAATTGAACCGCTCTCCTTGAAGTTCTTGATGATCCGATAAATGGTTGATTTAGGTGCAATCTTACTGGCAGCAATATCCTTGCCTGTGAAGCCCTTTTTGTGCAAAGCAATGATGACGGCACGTGTTTCCTTGCAGGTGGCCATAGTTGACAGAGGAAGAACAATGATTCCAAGCACCACCCTCCTTTTGAAGCTTCCAGTTTGTTATTCGAACTCACTCTGCATGACAGAGTGATCTCCAGCCTTGTCCTCGTCAACACTCACACCTGTGTTAACGAGAGAATCACTGACATGATGTCAGCTTGTCCTTTTGTGCCAGGGCTGAAATGCAGTGGAAATGTTTTGGGGGGATTCAGTTCATTTGCATGGCAAAGAGGGACTTTGCAATTAATTGCAATTCATCTGATTACTCTTCATAACTTTCTGGAGTATATGCAAATTGCCATCATACAAACTGAGGCAGTAGACTTTGTGAAAATTAATATTTATGTCATTCTCAAAACTTTGGGCCACGACTGTAGAGCTGGCCGCCCAGGCAAAACTGAGCAATCGGGGGAGAAGAGCCTTGGTCAGGGAGGTGACCAAGAACCCCATGGTCAATCTGACAGAGCTCTAGAGTTCCTCTGTGGAGATGGGAGAACCTTCCAGAAAGACAACCATCTCTGCAGAACTCCACCAATCAGGCCTGTATGGGAGAGTGACCAGATGGTAGCCACTATGAGTTTGCCAAAAGGCACCTAAAGACTCTGACCATGAGAAACAAGATTCTCTGGTCTTATGAAATCAAGATAGAACTCTTTGGCCTGAATGCAAAGTGTCACGTCTGGAGGAAACCTGGCACCATCCCTACGTTGAAGCATGGTGGTGGCAGCATCATGCTGTGGGCATGTTTTTTGGGGGCAGGGACTCTTGAGTCTTGTCAGGATCGAGGCAAAGATGAACGGAGCAGAGTACAGCGAGATCCTTGATGAAAACCTGCTCCAGAGCACTCTGGACCTCAGATTGAGGAGAAGTTTCACCTTCCAACAGGACAACAACCCTGACGCTTCTATCACACCTACAGCGTCATTGCATTTTGGTACACCAGAATTACATTCATTTCCAATGGAACCCTATGTTTCCCTTGCAGCATTGCATTACTGAGGCAGTTGCAGTGCCTTCGGTGTGGTGTATATGTTGGATTTATCAAACATATGCTTCAAACTATATGCGTAGGCGGCTTGACAGAAATGGTAGCAGAAGGTGAACGTTGAACTTTTGTTGCATACATATCCAGATGATGCTGCGTACTATTTTGCGCAATAACACTGTTGGTGTGATTAAAGCATAAGCACACAGCCAAGACAACGCAGGAGTGGCTTTGGGACAGGTCTCTGAATCTCCTTGAGTGGCCCAGCCAGAGCACGGACTTGAACCCGATTGAACATCTCTGGCGAGACCTGAAAATAGCTGTGCAGCAACGCTCCCCATCCAACCTGACAGAGCTTGAGAGGATCTGCAGAGAAGAATGGGAGAAAATCCCCAAATACAGCTGTGCCAAGCTTGTAGCGTCATACCCAAGAAGACTTGAGGCTGTAATCGCTGCCAAAGGTGCTTCAACAAAGTACTGAGTAAAGGGTCTGAATACTTATGGAAATGTATTTCAGTTTTTGTTTAATAAAAAGGTTTTAATGTATAAAAACCTGTTTTTGCTTTGTCATTATGGAGTATTGTGTGTAGATTGATGAGGGGGAAAAAAATATTTAAGCAATTTTAGAATATGGTTGTAATGTAACAAAATGTAGAAAAAGTCAAGGGGTCTGAATACTTTCCGACTGCACTGTACGTGGTCTGCTGTTGTGAGGCCAGTTGAAAGTACGGCCAAATTCTCTAAAACAATGTTGGAGGTGGCTTAAGGTAGAGAAATTCACTTTCAACTCTCTGGCAACAGCTCTGGTGGACTGCAGTCGGCATGCCAATTGTACACTCCCTCAACTTGAGACATCTGCGGATTGTGTTGTGTGATAAATCTGCACATTTTAGTGGCCTTTTATTGTCCCCAGCACCAGGTGGACCTGTGTAACGATCATGCTGTTTAATTAGCTTCTTGATATTCCACACCTGTGGATGGATTATCTTGGCAAAGGAGAAATTCTCACTTACAGGGATTTAAACAAATTTGGGCAAACAAATTGAGAGAAATAAGCTTTTTGTGCATATGGAATATTTTGGGGATCTTTTAACGCTATACATGTTGTGTTTTATATTTGTGTTCAGTGTACATCAAGTTCCTTGATGCTGCTGCCCAAGCCAACTACAAGGTCGAGTTCTATGAATATGTCATATTCCCATTGAGTCTCCCTGTATAGCAGATGCTAAGGAGTACAGGAATCTTAAAAACTGGCTTTCAATAAATGAACAAAGTGAGTGCACTCCCAATTTTCAGTTCTCCAAGACTCCAACATTGTTGTAAATTGGAAAGATGCATCTCAAGACTCAAGGATTTTTCCAAAACTCCTCTTTGCCTGCTCAGCTTCAAGGAGGACAACATAGTGGAATCATACCTGGTGATAGTGGGTATGCACAGACCAACTTCTTGTTCACCCCCCCATCTTAATGCAATAGGACGTGCACAACAACGGAACAACCAAGCTCATATCCGCACCAGAGGTGTAGTGGAGTGCATGTTTGGTTTATGGAAGAGTCGTTTCCGGTGTCTCAGAAACACATTGCGCTTTCAACCAAGAAGATGCTGCATTGCAATAATTGTAACAGTAGTTTCACAATTACCTCAAACAGAATGGCTGCCCAGATCAATGACCTCAAACAGCATGGCTGCCCAGATCCTCACATTGAAGATTTGAAGATGAGTACCCGGATGTTCCCATGGTTGAGACGGACAATGACAGAAATGGACTAGCCTGAAGAGATGCTTTTGCTATGCAGCACTTCTTACAAAGATACTGTAGCTCAAGTGATTGAAGCGAACAATAGCCATGGATTGATAACAAAAAGGGGTGTCACGTCCTGGCCAGTATAAGGGTTAATTGGTATTGTAGTTTGGTCAGGATGTGGCAGAGGGTATTTGTTTTATGTGGTTCAGGGTGGTGTTTTGGAAAAAGGGTGTTTGATTTAGTATTTCCGGGTTTTTGGGTTATGATCTTTGTTTACGTATTTCTATGTTTATCTAGTTAGTTGTATGTCTATGTTTGGTTAATTGGGGTGGACTTCCAATTGAAGGCAGCTGTGTGGTGTTGCCTTTGATTGGAAGTCCTATATTAGTTGGGTGTGTTTGTTTGTTTAATTGTGGGAGATTGTTCTTGGATTGCTGTGTTCCCTTCAAGACTGTCATTTTGTCGTTCATCGTTTGTTTATTTTTGTATACGTGTTTGTTTGGTTTTTTTCCCTTCTTTTCCCGTAAATAAAGAAGATGAGTATACACATACCTGCTGCGTTTTGGTCCACCATTTCTAACGACGAGCGTGACAAGGGGTAACACTTTACAATAAGGTTCCTTTTGTAACGTGTTTATAAAGGGGTTATAATTACATTAATAATGATTATTTAATCATTTGTAAATGCATTGTAAACCATTCATAAATGGTTATATCGCATTGGTCAAAATAGTGCAATAACTTGTCAGTGTTTGCCAAATAGTGAGCCAATATTTACCTCCAGTTATTAACCATTTATAAATTCACTTACAAATGCTTATAAGATTAACCCTTGTGTATAATCATGCAACCTTATTTTCAATAGTTGCACAGTTGAGCAATAGTTCTTTTCTCACTTTTGGGTGTGATGCGTTGGTGCCCTGTCCCAGGAACAGTAGAGGTTGGTTTTCATGATGTGTCTTAACCCAACTTTCTAACCCTGATGCCCTGGCCAAATTTACATCCAGGACATTATTCAATCATCATTCCTAACATTTTACCCCTTACCAGATTATATCAACACACTTACCACTTCTCTGTGATAGTCCAAGTATGGTGAAAGGCTCTGGTGTGAAATGGTAACCGTAAAATCTTTGGTTGGTGAAGCAGTGGAGGAGGTATCCTCTCACAATGTTGAATGTTTTGGTCTTCATACACACCATTCATTGACTGAACATGTTTAGCAAAGTGTTGAATCTTCTCTCATGTATGTAGTGATGAGTACCTAGTACTGCCTATAAGCAGGTGTGTAAAGTAATTAAGTAAAAATACTTGAAAGTACTAAAATAGTTTTTGGGTATCTATACTTTACTATTTATATTTTTGACTACTTTTACTTCACTACATTCCTAAAGAAAATGATGTACTCTTTACTCCATACATTTGACACCCAAAAGTACTCATAACATTTTGAATGCATGACAGGAAAATGGTCTAATTCACACACTTATCAAGAGAACATCCCCGGTCATCTCTACTTCCTCTGATCTAGTGGACTCACTAAACACTTGCTTTGCTTGTAAATGATGTCTGAGTGTTGGAGCGTGCCCTTGCTATCAGTAAATTAAAAAAACAAGAAAATGGTGCCGTCTGGTTTGCTTAATATAAGGAATTTGAAATTATGTATACTTTTGATACTTAAATATATTTGAGCAATTACATTTACTTTGATAGTTAAGTATATTTAAAACCAAATACTTTTAGACCTTTACTCAAGTAGGATTTTACTGCATGTCACACCCTGACCTGAGAGAGACATTTTGTTTCTCTATTTTGTTTAGGTCAGGGTGTGATTTGGGTGGGCATTCGAGATTTGTAGTTCTTTGTTCTATTCTATGTTTTCTATTTCTATGTTGTCAGGTTCTAGTTTGGTATTTCTATGTTGGGTTTTGTTTGGGATGATCTCCAATTAGAGGCAGCTGGTCCTCGTTGTCTCTAATTGGAGATCATACTTAAGTAGGCTTTTTTTTCCACCTGGGTTTGTGGGAGATTGTTTTTGGGTAGTGTATGTTTCACCTCTGCATCACGGTTTGTTGTTTTGTTTATGGAACGACACACACGCTGCACTTCGGTCCGCTTCTCCTTACGACTACCGTGACACTGCATTACTTTTACTTAAGCCAATTTCTATTAAGGTATCTTTACTTTTACTCAAGTATGACAATTGGGTACTTTTTCCACCACTGCCTATAAGTATGTCTAAGCTTGGAGTGAACTCCCAAATCATCTATAAAATTATTTTCCCACATTTATAACTACTAAAATTATACATTATTTTAAAGTGGCAATCCACTAACCATTAACAAATGAGTTACCAACATTTATAACTGCTGAAAAGATACCTTTCAAGAAAGTGGAAACCTACTGACCATTTACTAATGAGTTAGGCCTACCAATATAACTTATTAAAATATACTGTACCTTAAAAGAAAGTGGAAAACTTCTTGCCATTTATTGAGATACAAACATTTATAAAAGCATATAATCTCCTCAAATATGCAATACATAGTAAGGGACATGCAATTTAATAGAAAGATACATTGGTAAAGCAATTTTAATTGCAGTGACTCAAATCTGTAGCCTATCATTGGTATAGTGGGTAGGCTAGCTTATTCACATAAAAAGTGCAGGGGGGGATATTTTTCTCCCCTTTTTAACATTACAAGTCAGAATAGAAATTGACAACAGATTAACTATTTAAAACACAACATAGGGTTTCATGGTCCCTCTGTGTCTTCGTCTGTTTCTTTCTTGTTAAGAATTTTCCCACCCTGGAGTCAGAGACCTCCTATAAGGTCTCAGAGATCTCCAAAATGGTCTCTGACTCCAGGATGGGAAAATGCTTTCTCTTTGTCCTCCAGCCCCCTCCAGGCTGGGTTAGTGATACAGTCTTCGCTCCTGGCTGCTGCAGATCTAGCGGGCTGACCTTCATCCTGTCTTATCCCCTCCAAGCTATGGTGATCATCTGCCTCTAGAAAATGTTTACATTGCTTGATTTAGGTGACTTGCTCCAATTCCACACAATGCTTATGTATTGGTGTCCCATCCCTGGTTTTTGAAGCATCCTCAGGTCAGCTCAGCACCAAGTGCACATCATTAATCTAATTAGGCTACACAAAGATTAACTGGTTAGTCCTTACTTACCTTAGCATGGAACTCCCTAGTCTAGAACTAATTAATCTGAAGTCAAACAATGTCTCAGAAATAAATATTTTATATCTGGATTAATTTAAGTATAATTACTTAATTTAAGTATAATAAATAATTAATACATTTTCTCATGCTCTTATCAGATCAAAAACATGTTTAGCTTTCGGTACAGTACTTGGTTCCTACATCATGTGGGTTTGAGTATGTGTTTTCGTTTATGAGAACAAAGGGATTATGAGTAAATGACCACGCTAATTCAGCAGGCTGAGAATTGCAATTTTAGGACAAGGTTTGATGCCATGGACTATGGAATAAACAGGTTTCAACTATATCCACAAGATGGCGCCATTGACTGCTATTGAAAGGAAGATTTCATGACTTGCTAAAAGCAAAGATTTGTATAACTAACCCAAGATGGACCAGAGCCTGTCGTTTCCATTGAAAGAAAATTAATCATAGTGGGCAATAATTTGCATATTTCACTTAGAGGACGCCTACTCTGTGAAGTGCGCTGTGCAATAACTCAATTCGCCCTTGCACTCCTAAACAATTTTTTTTTAAGAAACTTTGGCAAAGGGTAAAGTCTACAAAACGCAGTCCACTCTGTTTGTTACAGATTGTAGCTTTGGAAATCGAATACGGTATGGAGATCAAATGTTTAATCGATGAGAACATTTACAGAATGTCGCCCAAAATCCATCTCGCTCCAACTTCTCCCACTGGGCTTCCTCTCATCACCATATTTGGTATTGAGTGGCAACACCAACCGGATGCATGACATTTATCCGGGGAAATATCTGTCTCATTGTTCTATCTGTACTAAAAGTGCATAGCCTACGAACCATGATCTATAAATATTGATCTCACCAGATGTATGAATATTTCACCGGATGTATAAATGTGAAGCATCCGGTTGGCGTTTCCACTCACTACCAAATATGGCAATGGGAGAAGATGGAGGGAGATCGATTTTTGGACGACATTCTGCTAGGTTTCTCATCGATTAAACATTTGATCTTAATACAGTTTTCTGTTTCCAAAACTTTAATCTGTTACGAACAGAGTGCATAAAGTTTTGTAGACTTTACCCTTTGCCAAAGTAAAAGTCAAAAAAGAATAATTGTAGTGCATAGGAGAATTGAGTTATTGTAGACGCGCACCTCACAGAGTATGAGTGCTAGAATGTGCCAATAGCCTCTCACTGGCTTGGCTCTGCCCACCTCCTTGTTTGTAGTTATTAACAAAAGTATTTTCTATCCGTGTAGCGAAACAGGACGGTTCGTACAAGGCTAAAAAGTGCATACCAGTTGTCATGTTCCCACGTAAACCACTAGAGGGAGATATTACCTACAATTTCAACTTTAATCCAGCAACAACAACAAAAAAAGACTACAAATGATACATTTTAAGATTTCTATCAAGCACAGATGTAAATAAATAGTAGGTCAGTACTTGACTCAAGTAAGTCATTATACTCAACATAGTTAGACATTCTACTACCCTATGACAATAACAATGAAAACTCAAAATAATGTATTAATCAATGCCTGAGTGCAAATAGAGAACTGAATGTCAAAATGGATGTTACTGTCAGACTAGCCTCGTCGCGAACCAGGCACAATGAAGTGATTTTGGAGGTATGGCAACATTACCTTCAGACTAAATGGAATAATCCAGGCTGTATCACAACCGGCCGTGATTGGGAGTCCCCATAGTGCGGCGCACAATTGGCCCAGCGTCGTCCGGGTTTGGATGGGGTAGGCCATCTTTGTAAATAAGAATTTGTTCTTAATGTTCTTAACTGACTTGTCTAGTTAAATAAAGGTTAAATAAAAAAATTATAATTATCATACTGTAGCTGTCATTTGAAATTAAAGAAGTTGTTAAACACCTGAAGGTTATGCCCTCGACATTTATGGGGTTTTAAGGGGTTTTGCATACATTTAAGGGGTTTTGCATACTGCAAATCAGTAGATATGTATTTAGTACCAGTATTGGTAGATATGTCTTACCCATGCAATGTACAGAGATTGTGGACATCAACAATAACTACTTACCAAAAGGAATGCTTTTCATTGTCTAGAATACACTTTGTCAAGAGAAATTGTTGTACTATACAGTAGGTTGGAATCCTTCAACACTGGTGTATAGAAACCACTTTACACTTGTAGATTTATAGAAATCTAACTTGAATGAAATGTAACTTGGATCATACTAATCTTAGGCTTTAAAAAAAATACTATTCAGGTAGACAGGGCCTTGAATGTTATAATCTACTCACATGAGCTGCAGGACCAGAGTCGGTGTGATTGATTGATTCACAATGACGCAACATGGTGAGTGATGTGTGTTTTGCTGTCAAATGTTTCTTAAACTTTTCGATAGGCTTTTTGTGTGTGTGTCTCTCTCTCGCTCTGTGTGTGTGTGTGTGAGACAGAGAGACAATATGATATTGTGTGTGCAAGAGTCTGTGTGATCACCCTGGGAACATACAAAGATACCTTTGTGCTAATGAGGTAGGGTCAGTGTGACATGTGAGTGAACTCCCAGGCTCCTCTCTGCTGGTCGCGTACCCTCCCTGTGACAGCCAGGGCGAAACTGCACGTTGTTGCCCTGGAGACCATCTCACGGTGAGAGAAGAAGACAGCTGTTTTTCTCACGTGAAGAGAGAGAGAGAGAGAGAGAGAGAGAGAGAGAAAGGGAGAGACTTGGATTTCAAGCCAATATCCAACTGTGTTTTAGAAATAAATCAGTCTTCCTTTAGAATTGTTTTTTTCCTATATCTTTTCCTGTCTTTCTTGTTTGCTCCGCCTCCACCACTTTGTTACGCAGACTGTTTTATCTCTCTCTCTGTGTTTCTTAATTTTCTCTGTCTCTCTCTGTGAATAGACCCTTTGATGGTGTGTGCTGGCCACACAGGAAGTGCACTGCTAGAGGTGCGGCTCATGTGAGAAACACAAGACAGGATGCAGTGTGTGTGTGTGTAAGCATGTGAGACCGAATGACTGTTACAATATAGATGGAACTTGTCTCAGATTATTATTGGATTAGGGGGACCTAGTCACCCACCTACAATCTCCATCAAGCAAGCAATTAACTGAAAATGTGTTTTTTAGTTGTTTTTTAGTTTTGTTTAGGAGAATAGATTTGGGAGTTCAGAATCAGAGAGATGGAGTGGCACTAAAAATAAATAAAAAAACTGTCAAATCAATCTGTGCTTTCAGTTGTTTCACTGACAATGCATGCACGGGACAGTAGGGGCAACCTTAATGCCTTTAGGCACGGTAGGCAGGGTATTTAATGTATTGTGCAGCAGGTAGATTTTTCTCTCCAGTAATCACCCTAGCAACAACAAACAGCTCTGCCCCAACCGAAGCTCCAATAAGCTTTAAAGCCATGTCTTTCCTCACTTCCTCTCAACGCATTGGGTTTGGTTTGGCACTCTCCAGTTAACAGGCGGCCATCTTGGATATAGCAATCAAGCAAACTACCCTTACTTTTGGGATGGGGAGGACTTTAACCGAACTTGGGTCTTTCGGGGTACCAGCACCATCGGAAAGCGGGGCAGCGCGCGTCGGAAGCTGAAAATCAATAGTAAATCAATAGTAACCCAAACCGCTAAAACTGGCTGCAAATTCTGAGACCGGTTTTACGATAACTCCCCTTCCCCTCCCCTTTTTCCTTGACTAGACATTCTGTGCATTTGTAGAGAGCCCGTGAACTATTGGAATACAGTTTATTGAGTTTTAGTTCCCTAAAAACGTATTGGAACATTTTGGAGCTCGGGGTTATGGTTTGTTGTTGGACAACCTTTTGTGGGTTGTTTTGTTTTTCGCAATCTGTCCCACCTCTGTACAGTAATGCGGTTCGACAATTTACCTAATTAATCTGTGGTCTAGACATCTTCCAGCGTGTGTTTGCTGGAATTTCGGCGTTGCGTTAAATCCATGTTCTTCAATAGCATTTGTAGACCTGCTTTCCTCCTGTTGGACTAAGGTGCAACAAAATAAAAAAGGAGACCCAGAACGCCGAACCACTTCGGGGAACAAGACATTAAAATGTCAACCAGAACGCCACTACCTACTGTCAATGAGCGTGATACTGAACATGTAAGTATTTGCTCAAGTAAGTTAGGCTTTAACGTTACTCCTTTCAGTTATTAAAATTGATATTGACCAACTTTTTAAGAATTATGTTTGTGCCAATTTCGGTGTCATAGTGTACATGTTATGGTACTTTCAAGACAACTGGGAATTTAGAGGAAAAAAGAGGTCAAACCATGACGTCAGTGAACTTCAGGTCGGAAAGTCAAATCACAAATTATTTGTCATATGCTTCGTAAACAACAGCGAAATGCTTGCTTACCGGCCCAGACAAACTATGCAGAAATGGTAGGAAAATAATAACACCAGAAATAATTAGAAAAAGAATAACACAATGAATTTAATGATATACACGGGGTACCAGTACCGAGTCGATGTGCAGGGGTACGAGGTGATTGAGGTATATCGAGTATGTACATATAGGTAGGGATAAAATGACTATGCAACAGGATAGAAAATATAACAGCAGTGTATGTGACGAGTCAAGAGTTAGTGCAAAAAGGGTCATGCCGATATTCTGGGTAGCTATTGGTTAACTATTTATTTCTCTATTTAGCAGTCTTATAGCTTGGGGGTAGAAGCTGTTTAGTGTCCTGTTGGTTCCTGACTTGGTGCATCGGAATTGCTTGCCGAGCGATAGCAGAGAGAACAGTCAATGACTTGGGAGGCTGGAGTCTTATAAAAAACATTTAGAACCTTCCTCTGACACCGCCTGGTATAGAGGTCCTGGAAGACAGGGAGCTCGCCCCCAGTGATGTACTGGGCCATACGCACTATCCTCTGTAGCGCCTTGTGGTTGGATTTTGCTATACCAAGATGATGCAGCCAGTCAAGATGCTCTCAATGGTGCAGCTGTAGAACGTTTTGATGATCTGAGGGCCCATGCCAAATCTTTTCAGCCTCTTGAGGAGGAAGAGGCATTGTCGTGCCCTCTTTACGACTGTGTTGGTGTGTGTGGACCATGATAGTTCCTTAGTAATGTGGACACCGAGGAACTTGAAGGTCTCGACCTGCTCCACAACAGCCCTGTGCTTTGCCCTCTGTTTCCTGTAGTCCATGATCCTTGTTTTGCTGACGTTGAGGGAGAGGTTGTTGTCCCGGCACCACGCTGCCAGGTCCCTGACCGCATCCCTGTAGGCTGTCTCATCGTTGGAGCTCTAGAAAGATGCCTCAGTTTCCATCTTGGAATTCTGGGTTGGTTGACTGTAAAAAATGATTTAATTTTAATTCTCTCTAGAGTTTCCAGGTTTCTTGAAAACACTGAAGTCAGATTTCCGAGCTCTGAGTTCCCAGTTGTTTTGAACCCTCGGAAGTCCGAGATTTTCAAGTTCCCCGTTGTTTTGAATGCGACACCAGTCAGGCCAGAAAGCTGTAATATACAGTGCGCTCGGAAAGTATTCAGACCCCTTTTCCAAATGTTACGTTACAGCCTTATTCTAAAATTGATTAAATAAAAAAAAATCATCAGCAATCTACTCACAATACCCAATAATGACAAAGCAAAAACAGGTTTTTATAAATATGAGCAAATTCATAAAAAAACAAACATACCTTATTTACATAAGTATTCAGACCCTTTGCTATGAGACTCGTAATTGAGCTCAGGTGTATCCTGTTTCCATTGATCATCCTTGAGGTATTTCTACAACTTGATGGAGTCCACCTGTGGTAAATTCAATTGATTGGACATGATTTGGAAAGACACACACCTGTCATCATTTATATACATCACATCATTTATAACTTTTAAGCATGGGAAACTAGAGGTGAGCTTACCTGCTGGAGCAAGGTGGAATCTTTACATTACCAAGATGCCTGCTTTGTTACTGGTTGGCATGGCATTCTGGGGTATATAGGTCAACCAGCACACACTATAATTAGGACAAGCTCTGTGCGCCCACCCCCTTGGAGTTGAGCGACAGGTGCCCAAAATGTGTTCACACGCCTCTGAGCATCAGTGAGTGCAATTTGGATCAATGAACTGTCACCAGCACAAAACCGGACAGGCAGTCTGTTCCGATGCCATTCAGATCGCCAATGCTAGGATGAAGGGCTCACACTCTGTAAAAAGGCACCGCATCACCATAGTAAGTATTAGTTTTCTTCCTGAAGTGACCCATTTTTTGTATTTTGACGTTTTCAATATGCGCCACAGTAGGCGACAGAGACTTTCTAGTCAAGGCGAAGATAACGAAGTTATTCAATTGAACTCAATTGCAAAAGTATCAATAGGGCTATTTAAGTGTCTGAGTTCGTACTAGTGTTGCCGTATGGTTTTGGTGTTTGGAGACATACGAATTGTGTGCAAATGGGCTATTTTTGTGAATTTCTGTGCGTCCTATTTATAAAGACCTCCATTGTGCCTTATCAGTAATTTGTGTTGAGGGGTCACAAGGCTTAGGAATGTTTTTCCCGTAGTGGCCACTGTATGCTGACCTTGATGACACGTTTATGGTCAATGGTCCTACTCTCTCACTTTTAGAGAGTAAGCAACTAACAGAGACAGACTATTTCAAAAACCTGTATTCTGCTACTCAGACTGTTGTCTCATTCAAGTTTGGGTTGATAAACTGGTGCTGTGGTGATTTTAAATGAGTCCCCTTGATCACACGGCACATAATTAGGCTACGTCTGACCCACGACGACATGAATTGAATAACCTTTCACAACGACCCATTACTTGACACAATCCAATTCCATCCCTGACCAAGTCTTTGACACTCTACGGTTGCAACCTTGATCTGTTATTTTGGGACACATTGTTGATTCAGCGATAGGCAGCACGCTGATGAAATACAGTAACAGCACTAGGCAGCACGCTGATGAAATACAGTAACAGCACTAGGCAGCACGCTGATGAAATACAGTAACAGCACTAGGCAGCACGCTGATGAAATACAGTAACAGCACTAGGCAGCACGCTGATGAAATACAGTAACAGCACTAGGCAGCACGCTGATGAAATACAGTAACAGCAGTAGGCAGCACGCTGATGAAATACAGTAACAGCAGTAGGCAGCACGCTGATGAAATACAGTAACAGCAGTAGGCAGCACGCTGATGAAATACAGTAACAGCAGTAGGCAGCACGCTGATGAAATACAGTAACAGCAGTAGGCAGCACGCTGATGAAATACAGTAACAGCATTAGGCAGCACGCTGATGAAATACAGTAACAGCAGTAGGCAGCACGCTGATGAAATACAGTAACAGCAGTAGGCAGCACACTGATGAAATACAGTAACAGCAGTAGGCAGCACGCTGATGAAATACAGTAACAGCATTAGGCAGCACGCTGATGAAATACAGTAACAGCAGTAGGCAGCACGCTGATGAAATACAGTAACAGCATTAGGCAGCACGCTGATGAAATACAGTAACAGCAGTAGGCAGCACGCTGATGAAATACAGTAACAGCATTAGGCAGCACGCTGATGAAATACAGTAACAGCAGTAGGCAGCACGCTGATGAAATACAGTAACAGCATTAGGCAGCACGCTGATGAAATACAGTAAGTGTCATTGTCTGTGTGCTTTACTGTTAAAGGCGTGGAACTGTGAATCGTTTGGCAGGATGATAAACCCACAGATGAGCCTTCTGACGCTATCAAAGAGGATCAGCGTATTTATCAAGTTTGCTACTGTATCCGTCTCAGTACTGGGTTTACATCGCTATAATGGTCCTAGAAATTAGTACGCTTCAATTCTTAGGCCCTTATTCCATAGAGGTCAATTGTTATGGTCTCATTGTATTGCACATTGTAGGATTATATTTCATAGTTGCTTTTTGGATGATCTTTTGAAAGGTTAGAATAATCAAGTTTTCTGTCAGTATGAGCTTCAGGGCTTTTGGAACTAGTGTCTATAAAAGGTAGACCAGTTTGTTGGTGTTATTTGCGTTTACGATAATCTGTGACGGGGGGAGGATTGGTAAAAACAAGCAAATAGTTCAACACTGTAGTTGTAGAAACAGAACTTGCTGTGCACGCTAGTAGCAAAAAATGCTCCATGAACAAAGTGTTTTGTTTTTATTTTTTTGAACAGTCACTGTGTCTTATGAAACTCTTGGGTATAGACAAACAGAAAGTGCTCACTGTAAAGAAGACACCACAAACTAAGGGGGTGTTTTCACAGCGTCGTGGTAACATCCCAGCAATGTGTCTAAAACGTTTTTACAATGTTACAGTAATGCCCTTTAGACAATTGCGATGGTTTCTAGACGTGTTTCCTTAAATGTAGACCGAGACTGAAGAACATTTTTTTTTTTTTTTGCATTATCTTATTTTGTTCCAATGATCGTGCTAATCTCACTCACTGAAACCAACGACAACTTGGAAACCAATTGTAGGTCGGTATTTCCGAACTAAACAGATTGACATTTCCCATGTAACCACATGTTAATACAATGTTGTTACTATAGTTAATACTGTTTAGGTACATGGGTATATAGAGTTACCCTGCAAGAATCCATTAACTGTTGACGGACGTTGAGGTTGAGAAAGGTGCTTGGTTTTGGTTGACCCATCTCAAGTGCTTGTCAGGATATTACAGCTGTGCCCCATTTGACTAACTGAACCTGCGTCACAGCCCTTCGGGCTGATGGATACTTTGCCAGGCTAGGACATCAATGCTGGATAGATACCACTCCACTACCAACCCTCCTCTCGCCATACACCCACTATTGCGATTTAAGGTCATTAACCTCTTCCCTTTTATTGTTTGTAGGGCTGACCTCAATTAGTAAAATGGTCGATTGTTTGGTCGATAGGTTGTCGGTCGACTGAGATTTCTTTAGTTGAGCAGTAGCAAAAATGTAATATTATTCATGGTGTACAAGACACCTGTCTGAGTGGACTAATCCATTATGAAGGCTGTGGGGATGGCACAGTCCATCACTCTAAAGTATGTGCTGCTGAAATTGTATAAGGTTAAGGACAATGGTGCAACACTAATGAAAATATTTTATATCAAATGCTCTTTCTCCCGCATTTGATAGTGGTCATGGTTCTGAAACATCAGTGCTCTGTTGAATTGGCGCCTTTCCCTAGACCATGTTGCTATGTGCATAATAGCCAAGTTAACCAGCATATTGGTGTTGAGAACAATGCGGCGGAGGCAGCAGCGGAGTTAAGAGATGAGAAAACAGCACTTGCCTTAATTGTCTAAGAAAAGTGAGGAAACCCAAACTTAATTATGTGTATAACTGTTAAATGTGCCTGTCTTCATAAATCATCCAAAAACAGTGCCTTCGGAAAGTATTCAGACCCCTTCACTTTTTATACATTTTGTTACGTTACAGCCTCATTTCAAAATGAACAAAGATATAAAAAATCATCAATCTACACACTATACCCTATAAAAATGAAGCAAAAACAGGTTTTTAGAAATATATATGTGTGTGTGTGTGTGTATAAAAAACATAACTTATTTAAATAACTATTCATACCCTTTGCTATGAGACCCAATTGAGCTCAGGTGCATCCTGTTTCCATCGATTATGTTTCTACAACTTGATTGGAGTCCACCTGTGGTAAATTCAATTGAATGGCATTTGGAAAGGCACACACCTGTCTAAATATGGTCTGATAGTTGACAGTGCATGTCAGAGCAAAACCAAGTCGTGAGGTCGACGGAATTGTCCGTAGAGCTCAGACAGAATGGTGTCGAGGCACAGATCTGGGGAAGGGTACCAAAAAATTTCTGCAGCATTCAAGGTCCCCAAGAACACGGTAGCCTCCATCATTCTTAAATAGAAGAAGTTTGGAACCACCAAGACAATCGTGGGAGAAGGGCCTTGGTCAGGGAGGTGACCAAGAACCCGATGGTCACTCAGACAGAGCTCTACAGGTCACTCTTCCTCTGTGAAGATGGGAGAACCTTCCAGAAGGACAGCCATCTCTGCAGCACTCCACCAATCAGGCCTTTATGCTAGAGTGTCCAGACGGTAGCCACTATGAGTTTGCCAAACAGCACCTAAAGACTCTCAGACAATTGGAAACAAGATTCTCTGGTCTGATGAAACCAAGATTGAACTCTTCAGCCTGAATGCCAAGCGTCACCTTCTTGAGGAAACCTGGCACCATGCCTACGGTGAAGCATGGTGGTGGCATCATCATGCTGTGGGGATGTTTTTTGGTGGCAGGGACTGGGAGACTAGTCAGGATGAAGGGAAAGATGAACGGAGCAAAGTACAGAGAGATCCTTGATGAAAACCTGCTCCAGAGTGCTCAGGGCCTCAGACTGGCGCAAAGGTTCACCTTCCAACAGCACAACGACCCTAAGCACACAGCCAAGTCTCTGAATGTCTTTGAGTGGCCCAGCCAGAGCCCGGACTTGAACCCGATCGAACATCTCTGGACAGACCTGAAAATAGCTGTACAGTGAGGCTCTTGAGAGGATCTGCAGAGAAGAATAGGAATAAACCCCCAAATACAGGTGTGCCAAACTTTTAGCGTCATACCCAAGAAGACTCGAGGCTGTAATCGCTGCCAAAGGGGCTTCAACAAAGTACTGAGTAAAGTGTCTGAATACTTATGTAAATGTGAAATAATCATTTTTTAAACATTTTGCAAAAATGTAAAAAAAACGGGTTTTCCTTTGTCATTATGAGGTATTGTGTGTAGATTGATGAGGGGGAAAAAATACATTTTTATCAATTTTAGAATAAGGCTGTAACCACAATTTGTTACGTTAAGTCAAAGGGTTTGAAAACTTTCCGAATGCACTATATATCTACACAAATAAGACGGATCCTGCTTCTGTTGCTTGAGTGTTTGTTTAATAGCCTACTGATTCCGTGAGCAGCAAGCCTCACGCAACTCATGTCGGATAAACATGTTTTTAATCTTTGCAATGCTGTAATAAAAGCTTTACACTTTATTTTTTCATTAGAACAGCCTCTGGTATTACTTATTTATTTAGTGTTATTTATGCTGTTACAAATTGTCAAATAATATTTGTAATAAAAATAACCCTCCTTATTCTTGATCTCCTTCTTATTGTTATTATTACTATCATCATTATAATAAGTCATGTCATTATCATTAGTAAACTTAGTAGCCTATAGCAGCCTTGTATAACTACCATCGAGCTGTAGGCCTAAGAGCGTATGCTGTTTAGTCTTAATACCGTAACTTACTTTGGCCTATTTCTCAATATTTATATAGGCTACTGTATCATTCATTCGTTCATGTCGTCACACAGCATACGAGTCATTCATCATTTGAAATGCAATCAAGCATTTTAGTTTTAAAATAACACAGCAAGCCTTAAATAATTAGCGTAAACAATAAATAAATCGTTCCATTTCGGCAATTGCATTCATAAATAAATGTTACTGTTTTTAGTCTTTGCTGTGATAAAGGCTTTACAAAAATGTTACATTTTTTTTGACTCTGGTATGCTTTTAATTTATTTAGTGTTGTTCCAAATGGTCAGAAATTGTATTGTAATTTAACAGCACCTGTTTGACAAACACAATATCCACGCAGCGCTTGCTACTTACTGTCATTTTCTTGACATCCCAGTATTTTCTACAACTAGCCAAATTTATTACACACATCTGACTTCCCTTTACCTCCTCAGCAACCAGAAAACATTCCCCCGTTTCAAGTTCATTTGTCACATCCTCTGCATCCATTTTGCTGTCACATGTATTAAGGCATTTGGATTATGTTATAATCAATTTATTGATGTGATTATGATATGCTATAGGTCAGGCCCTATTGGTCACGTGCATGCAATGGATACATGTGTCATGTAAAGAGAGCAAGGGTTGAGGGAATAGGGAATGTTTTTCCTAAACAAGTGAGGGATTTCTGTAACAACTTTTCAGTCAGAAATGGCTGTAATTATGTTGTAGCTTCAGCAACATGGACAGCGCAATAAACACTGATGTTCTGTGGTGGTCGCTGCAGCAGGAAGAAGAGAGAGACTGTGTGTGCTAGTTAACTAGAGACTGTGTGTGCTAGTCACACAGTCACTCGCTGTAATTTATTACATTTTTTTTTACAAAGCGCAGCAAGTTCCTTACTTCAAGGTACAGTATTTTAACCTGGTCTTAGAAACATACATACATACATACATACATACATACATACAGTTGAAGTGGGAAGTTTACATACACCTTAGCCAAATACATTTAAACTCAGTTTTTCACAATTCCTGACATTTAATCCTAGTAAAAATTCCCTGTCTTAGGTCAGTTAGGATCACCACTTTATTTTAAGAATGTGAAATGTCAGAATAATAGTAGAGAAAATGATTTACTTCAGCTTTTATTTCTTTCATCACATTCCCAGTGGGTCATACGTTTACATACACTCAATTAGTATTTGGTAGCATTGCCTTTGAATTGTTTACCTTGGGTCAAACGTTTTGGGTAGCCTTCCACAAGTTTCCCACAATAAATTGGGTGAATTTTGGCCCATTCCTCCTGACAGAGCTGCTGTAACTGAGTCAGGTTTGTAGGCCTCCTTGCTCGCACACGCTTTTTCAGTTCTGCCCACAAATGTTCTATAGGGTTGAGGTCAGGGCTTTGTGATGATCACTCCAATACCTTGACTTTGTTGTCCTTAAGCCATTTTGCAACAACTTTGGAAGTATGCTTGGTGTCGTTGTCCATTTGGAAAATCCATTTGCGACCAAGCTTTAACTGCCTGACTGATGTCTTGAGATGTTGCTTCAATATATCCACAATTTTCCTTCTTCATGTTGCCATCTATTTTGTGAAGTGCACTAGTCCCTCCTGCAGCAAAGCACCCCCACAACATGATGCTGCCACCCCCGTGCTTCACGGTTGTGATGGTGTTCTTCGGCTTGCAAGCCTCCCCCTTTTCCTCCAAACATGACGATGGTCATTATGGCCAAACAGTTATATTTTTGTTTCATCAGACCAGAGGACATTTCTCCAAAAAGTACGATCTTTGTCACCATGTGCAGTTGCAAACCGTAGTCTGGCTTTTTTTATGGCGGTTTTGGAGCAGTGGCTTCTTCCTTGCTGAGCATCCTTTAAGGTTATGTTGATATAGGACTCGTTTTACTGTGGATATAGATACTTTTGTACCTGTTTCCTCCAGCATCTTCACAAGGTCCTTTGCTGTTGTTCTGGGATTGATTTGCCCTTTTTGCAACGAAGTACATTCATCTGTAGGAGACAGAACGCATCTCCTTCCAGAGCGGTATGACGGCTGCGTGGTCCCATGGTGTTTATACTTGCGTACTATTGTTTGTACACATGAGCGTGGTACATTCAGGCGTTTGGAAATTGCTCCCAAGGATGTACCAGACTTGTGGAGGTCTACCATTTTTTTTCTGAAGTCTTGGCTGATTTCTTTAGATTTTTCCCATGATGTCAAGCAAAGAAGCATTGACTTTGAAGGTAGGCCTTGAAATACATCCACAGGTACACCTTCAATTGACTCAAATGATGTCAATTAGCCTATCAGAAGCTTCTAAAGCCATATATATATATATATATATATATATATATATATATATATATATATATATATATATATATATACTGCTCAAAAAAATAAAGGGAACACTTAAACAACACAATGTAACTCCAAGTCAATCACACTTCTGTGAAATCAAACTGTCCACTTAGGAAGCAACACTGATTGACAATAAATTTCACATGCTGTTGTGCAAATGGAATAGACAACAGGTGGAAATTATAGGCAATTAGCAAGACACCCCCAATAAAGGAGTGGTTCTGCAGTGGTGACCACAGACCACTTCTCTATTCCTATGCTTCCTGGCTGATGTTTTGGTCACTTTTGAATGCTGGTGGTGCTTTCACTCTAGTGGTAGCATGAGACGGAGTCTACAACCCACACAAGTGGCTCAGGTAGTGCAGCTCATCCAGGATGGCACATCAATGTGAGCTGGGGCAAGAAGGTTTGCTGTGTCTGTCAGCGTAGTGTCCAGAGCATGGAGGCGCTACCAGGAGACAGGCCAGTACATCAAGAGACGTGTAGGAGGGCAACAACCCAGCAGCAGGACCGCTACCTCCGCCTTTGTGCAAGGAGGAGCAGGAGGAGCACTGCCAGAGCCCTGCAAAATGACCTCCAGCAGGCCACAAATGTGCATGTGTCTGCTCAAACGCTCAGAAACAGACTCCATGAGGGTGGTATGAGGGCCCGACGTCCACAGGTGGGGGTTGTGCTTACAGCCCAACACCGTGCAGGACGTTTGGCATTTGCCAGAGAAATCCAAGATTGTGAAATTCGCCACTGGCGCCCTGTGCTCTTCACAGATGAAGCAGGTTCACACTGAGCACATGTGACAGACGTGACAGATTCTGGAGATGCCGTGGAGAACGTTCTGCTGCCTGCAACATCCTCCAGCATGACCGGTTTGGCGGTGGGTCAGTCATGGTGTGGGGTGGCATTTCTTTGGGGGGCCGCACAGCCCTCCATGTGCTCGCCAGAGGTAGCCTGACTGCCATTAGGTACCGAGATGAGATCCTCAGACCCCTTGTGAGACCATATGCTGGTGCGGTTGGCCCTGGGTTCCTCCTAATGCAAGACAATGCTAGACCTCATGTGGCTGGAGTGTGTCAGCAGTTCCTGCAAGAGGAAGGCATTGATGCTATGGACGGGCCCGCCCGTTCCCCAGACCTGAATCCAATTGAGCACATCTGGGACATCATGTCTCGCTCCATCCACCAACGCCACATTGCACCACAGACTGTCCAGGAGTTGGCGGATGCTTTAGTCCAGGTCTGTGAGGAGATCCCTCAGGAGACCATCCGCCACCTCATCAGGAGCATGCCCAGACGTTGTAGGGAGGTCATACAGGCACGTGGAGGCCACACACACTACTGAGCCTCATTTTGACTTGTTTTAAGGACATTACATCAAAGTTGGATCAGCCTGTAGTGTGGTTTTCCACTTTAATTTAGAGTGTGACTCCAAATCCAGACCTCCATGGGTTGATAAATTGGATTTCCATTGATTATTTTTGTCTGATTTTGTTGTCAGCACTTTTAACTATGTAAAGAAAAAAGTATTTAATAAGATTATTTAATTCATTCAGATCTAGGATGTGTTATTTTAGTGTTCCCTTTATTTTTTTGAGCAATATATATTTATATTTATTTATAGATTTTGGTTGTTAAAATTCCCGTTTTTAAAGACATTGGCTCTTAAGCTATTTTGAGTCTGTTCAAGGTCTGCATTCTAATATAAGTGTCTGTTCCAGGTGAGTTATTACACCGTTGGAGGGTTTCTCTATGAGTGCAGCCGCACGCTCACTCAAGTGCTTTGCTCAATCTTTTCACCGAATGCTAATGACTTTACAGCGTCGTTCAAACATTTAGCAATCTCTACTATACCCTCTTATTACCAGGCAGTGCTGATATCATTATTCATGACCAGCACTTTATTCCCCTCAGAACAGCAACTCATGCTAATGGCTGTACAACATTTGTCAAACGTTCACCAATTGTTTGTATCCTTTCCCATCTTTACCAATGGTGATATAATGCCACCAGGACATTTTTTCCCAAAACATCAGCTCTATGAACAATCGATACAAAATGAAATAAAATGTGTTTTGACTCTTTATTCAGACAGTTAGGAAATGAGATGGCAAGACAGGGAAGTGGGGGAGAAATTGGTGAGGTTGGTCACGGGGATTGAGCCCCAGTCCCCGGTGATTGTTTTAATGTCTATTGACAAGTTGTGCTCTGATCAATGCCCTCCAGGCCAGGAACATTGGTTATCTCAGTAGTAGAGATAGAAGGAACAAGACTTTCTTGGAAAGAGTTTAGGAAAGGCCGTAGCTCCATTAACCTTTTTAGAAACCTGTAATTTGTTTCGACCTGTTCCATTTAATCAGGATTAAAATCAAATCAATGATTACCTCATTATTTGTCAAGTCTTTGCTTTTCACGTGTTGTGAGACAAATGTTATATTTCCCAAGAATCGAGTTATTGTGCTAGTGTGCTTCTTCCACTACCATAAAATATACTTTTAGACTGCTGAAGCAAGCTCACAAATATTCTTCAGGAAATGTACCTTTTCTAGCTTTTGGCTTTTGATTGTCAAGCTCTTAGGTGCCATGCTGCTGCGTGTCTACACAAGATCAATGTCCTCTTTAGTCGAACTTCTCTGACATGCAACTTCAAATGACTTCTGACATTCTTCTGATCTCCTCCCCACAGCACACCTCGCACACCGATGGGCGCAACGAGGTCACCACACGGCCCGTCCGCTCAGGTGCCCGCTGCCGGAACTCCATTGCCTCGTGCGCCGACGAGCAGCCGCACATCGGCAACTACCGGCTGCTCAAGACCATCGGAAAGGGCAACTTCGCCAAGGTCAAGCTGGCGCGCCACATCCTCACGGGCCGAGAGGTGAGACACCAGCAGACACAGCAGGCAGATTTTCTCATTTGTTTGGCTATAGTAGAATACACTAAAGTAGAATAGATTACAATAATTGTTTGTACTCATAAGATTTATTTTTTTATTTTTAACCAAAGTTAGTTAGTAGACTTAGCTGATACCAGCCACTTCACCCTTACTGTACTTGACAAGTCAAGGGGCAACGCGCTGCACCAATCGTAACAATAGTCACTGTAATTGCATTTTGTTTGTTGGCGAAACAAACAAAATGCAAGTTTGGGGAATTGTATTAAATGTAGTAAACTTAGTGAAGCAACAAACTAGAGGAAAATTGTATTGAGACCCCCTCCAGCCCTCAGTTCTCCTAGAGGCGGCAGTGCTTTACACATTCTAAAATGGCACCTTGGCAATCTGAGAAACAAGTTTGTTATTATTGAGTGGCCAGCCGATAGGCATGCCAATTCCTATGTTGAGTGGTTTCAGCAGGAAGTGATTTCTCTCCCCCCCCTTGACAGGTTGCCATCAAAATCATCGACAAGACACAGCTGAATCCTACCAGTCTTCAAAAGGTAAAAGAAAAACCTGTCTTGTCTCCCTATTGGACACTGCACATCCTTTTCCATGTGCATTCTCTGGTTATAGAGGACTGGGATATCATTAGGCCTGCACTGCAGTGTACAGTTGAAGTCAGAAGTTTACATACACCTTAGCCAAATACATTTAACCTCAGTTTTTCACAATTCCGGACATTTAATCCTAGTGAAAATTACCTGTCTTAGGTTAGTTATAATCACCACTTTATTTTAATAATGTGAAATGTCAGAATAATAGTAGAGTGATTTATTTCGGCTTTTATTTCTTTCATCACATTCCCAGTGGGTCAGAAGTTTACATACACTCAATTAGTATTTGGTAGCATTGCCTTTGAATTGTTTACCTTGGGTCAAATGTTTTGGGTAGCCTTCCACAAGCTTCCCACAATAAATTGGGTGAATTTTGGCCCATTCCTCCTGACAGAGCTGGTGTAACTGAGTCAGGTTTGTAGGCCTCCTTGCTCGCTCACACTTTTTAGTTCTGCCCACAAATTTTCTATAGGGTTGAGGTCCGGGCTTTGTGATGGCCACTCCAATACCTTGACTTTGTTGTCCTTAAGCCATTTTGCCACAACTTTGGAAGTATGCTTGGGGTCATTGTCCATTTGGAAGACCCATTTGCGACCAAGCTTTAACTTCCTGACTGATTTTTTGAGATGTTGCTTCAATATATCCACCTAATTTTCCTACCTCATGATGCTGTCTATTTTGAAGTGCACCAGTCCCTCCTGCAGCAAAGCACCCCCACAGCATGATGCTGCCACCCCCGTGCTTCACGGTTGTGATGGTGTTCTTCGGCTTGCAAGCCTCCCCCTTTTCCTCCAAACATAATGATGGTCATTATGGCCAAACAGTTCTATTTTTGTTTCATCAGACCAGAAGACATTTCTGCAAAATTTACAATCTTTGTCCCCATGTGCAGTTGCAAACCGTAGTCTGGCTTTTTATGGCGGTTTTGGAGCAGTGGCTTCTTCCTTGCTGAGCGTCCTTTCAGGTTATGTTGATATAGGACTCGTTTTACTGTGGATATAGATACTTTTGTACCTGTTTCCTCCAGCATCTTCACAAGGTCCTTTGCTGCTGTTCTGGGATTGATTTGCACTTTTCGCAACACAGTACGTTCATCTCTAGGAGACAGAACGCATCTCCTTCCAGAGCAGTATGATGGCTGCGTGGTCCCATGGTGTTTATACTTGCGTACTGTCGTTTGTACAGATGAACGTGGTACCTTCAGGAGTTTGGAAATTGCTTCCAAGGATGCACCAGACTTGTGGAGGTCTACATTTTTTTTCTGAAGTCTTGGCTGATTTCTATTGATTTTCCCATGATTTCAAGCAAAGAAGCACTGACTTTGAAGGTAGGCCTTGAAATACATCTGCAGGTATATTTCCAATTGACTCAAATGATGTCAATTAGCCTATCAGAAGCTTCTAAAGCTATGACATAATGTTCTGGAATTTTCCAAGCTGTTTAAAGGCACAGTCAACTTAGTGTATGTAAACTTCTGACCCACTGGAATTGTGATACAGTGAAATAATCTGTCTGTAAATAATGTTGGAAAAATTCTTGTCATGCACAAAGTAGATGTTCTAACCAACTTGCCAAAACTATAGTTTCTTAACAAGAAATTTGTGGAGTGGTTGAAAAACGAGTTTTAATGACTCCAACCTAAGTGTATGTAAACTTCCCACTTCAACTGTATATAATATTCCTACTTTGAAAGCTGTATGCAGTGAAAAGTGTTAGTACATTAGTACACTTCATGCCCTATTTCCATGATGTATTATAAAATCTGTCAGTTTTTTTATTTTGATGGAGGTGGCCTGTGTGTGTATGGGAGTTCCCTTCATCAAGTAGCCCTTGAAACTAGTTTTGTACCGAAATGCGCAATTATAGCTAACTAATACGATTCCCCCATGGGATTTTGACATGTTGTGATTCTGGGTGCTACAGTACGTGTCTTGGAAGCACAACTAGCTTAATAACAGTGTGTGTAACTCACTAACTTCTCAGCATTAGTTTGAGCAGAGGCGAAGAGTCCAGACCTCCTTAAAGGTCTAAGTCCTTGTACTGCATGGCGGGAGGCAGGGGGTAAAGTGGCGGCTGGTAGAGGAAACCTCAGTGGACTTGGATTTCAGAGGCTGCTAATAATACCCTCGGAGGAGATATCAGAATGGGAGGCTGGTGAAAGAACAGCGCTGGCCCTGCCAACAAGGAAAGAGATGCAGCAACTGGGGTTTGGGCTGTAGTGGGGAAAAGGACGGGGTGAGGGGTCCATTGACCCGTTGGAGGGTTGAAGTACAGAGGATCTAGAGTACACAGGACCCAAACTCAAGGCCTGTTTTATTATTATGCTCTGATGAAAGCTGAAATGATCCGACGCTAAAACATGCCAGCTGGCCCAAATATAGTTAAAGGTCACAAATGAGGTGATGTCTTTCTGGATTTTTTATTTGAAATACCTTTTTGAGTGCCATAACTTGGACATTAGGACCTTTTCCCCCAATAATGTTTTTGTGGCAGAGTAACCCTAACCTAAAATTAGGACACGTGCCAACCAGTAATATCATATATTTATATTTCACCAACCCCCCCCAATATTTTCTGAGACCCACTTGAAACTGTAGTAGACGTTGCTACGGTGCAATTTACCAGACTGCGGTTATTGCCCTGTCCTGTCTGCCCCCCTTCCTTCAGCTATATAGATCAGACTGTCACATTGGGGTCGGTGGAGACTGATGATGTTCACCCCCCCCTCCACCCCACCAACTCCTATAATTAGCCAGCACTTGTTTTTCCAGGCCATCGATTCGGTTTGCTTTCCATTCACTGGCCAATCGACAGCCCGTGGCTTGAACTGTGGGTATACAGGATGGTTGGTGGTAGGTAGGGAGAGGAGAGGAGGGGATGGACACAAGGACGATAAAGGAGAGGAGAGCGGGCGAGCGTCATGCTGCTCTCCATTTTCTCTCTCTCCCTCTCGTTTCTCACTCTCCACCCGGGTGCTTAGCTCTTCACCAGGAGCCACTGCTTTCTGGGTCGGCAGGCGAAGCCAACAGGCATCTGCATGATGAAGTGGTCTAAAACAATTCCTGGTTCTGCGCCATTGCGTAACTGAGCCTCCAGTGGGCGTCCAACAGAGCCGGATAGCTTGAACAAGCTTGATGTGTCCTCCAGCAGCGCTTTACCTCCTCACAGCGCTTTACCTCCTCACAGCGCTTTACCTCCTCACAGCGCTTTACCTCCTCACAGCGCTTTACCTCCTCACAGCGCTTTATTGTCCAGATAGCACTTTATTGTTTGATAAGTCATAGTCTCTATGGTCTGACCCTTCGACCCATTACTGGTCACTGAGGATTTTTTTATCTGTAAGTCCTCTGGGTCCATGTTGAAAGGTCTGCTCAGTCTGTTCAACTGGATTACTATGGCAGCTTTGGGACGAAGTTACCGTAATTTCTGGACTATTAAGCGCACCCTAATATAAGCCGCACCCACTGAATTAAAAAATATATATTATTTTTAACATAAATAAGCCGCACATGTCTATAAGCCGCAGGTGCCTACCGGTACATTGAAACAAATGGACTTTACACAGGCTTTAACGAAACACGGCTTGTAACAAAAATAAATAGGCTTTAACGAAACACGGCTTGTAACAAAAATAAATAGGCTTTAACGAAACACGGCTTGTAACAAAAATAAATAGGCTTTAATGAAACACGGCTTGTAACAAAAAATAAAACATTAGCAGTAAACTTTAGTTGTCTTTTTGCACTGAGTCAATTCCTCACGCTGCTGTTTCCAACGTCTTATCATCGACTCATTAAGACCAAGCTCCCGTGCAGCAGCTCTATTTCCTTTTCCAACAGCCAGATCAATCGCCTTCAACTTGAAAGCTGCATCATATGCATTTCTGTGTCTTTGCCATGATGAGGGTGACAAAATGACTACCGTAATCAGAATGATGGGAAGTTTGAGAGCGCTCGATTTAATCTAAACAGTAAACAAAAAAGTTGTTTGACCTTAACCTGTTCGGCAATTTCATTGGTCTAATGAAAGCTTCATGCCGCCAAAAAACTGAGCACGTCACAGAATGTGTTTTTTTTGGATTAAGAAAATTGAAAGCGGGAAAAATCCATATATTAGCCGCATCATTGTTTAAGCCGCGAGGTTCAAAGCCTGGGAAAAAAGTTGCGGCTTATAGTCCGGAATTTACGGTAGTTGATCTTGACTTGAAGTATATGAATGGTAACACAGACAGGAAATGCTGTAGTGGTAAATCGTTTTGAATGTTAAACTCATCTGAATACCCCTAATGGGAACTATATTAAAGCGGTCTATCTTCCCTGCTGTTAAATGTATCTGTCATTCACTCTCATGTCACCTTTAAACATGACCTAATTTAGGTGGAAAGTTTTTACTTTGGATGTGTGGATATACAAAAAAACACCCAATGATGGTATGGATTGAAGATGGATCAGCAAAACAACACATGATCTCTGAGAACATCACAGTTGAAGAGTATTACCGGACTTTTTTCATTTAAATTTTGTATTCTAATTTTATTATTTTGTTTATGGCCCATCGGGCCATCCTAGATTAAAATACACTGGCCCACCAACACATCTCAGGACCTCATTCAGACAATGGGCACCTTTGTACAGCTAAAACATTTTTCATCCCTCTAGCCTTCTTTACATCCCCTCTTGCGCTCATCGGTTTGTTTTCACAGACTCGTTCGCTGCAGCTATTTTTATTTGCTGTGGTGTGACGTGTGACCTCTTATGTAATTGGTGGGAGTGGGAGGAGAGCCCCACTGTCGAGTCAGTCAATCTTCCTGCTTTTAGAAGCGAGTGGTTTTATTAAGACCCGAGGTCAGGGCATCGGGATGTGAATACAAGTAGCGGAGGATGAGTCTGAAGTATACTATTAAAACCCTTCAAACACATCAATGGCTCTGCTAGAGGTGACGTCACCCTTACCTGGGCGTCGTGAGCCATGTTAGTCAGCCATAGGATGTGTGGGGTTGGAAGAAGGAGGTGAGATGTAAAGCAGGAGAATAGTTTTCAGCTTTGGTAGACGACATCAGTTGATTTTTACCTCTAAATGTTAGTGCCATAGCCATCAGAATACAAAACTGTGTGTATCGTTGTATCTTGTCAGCTCCGTATCAACATAGCGGTTTCACATTCGAAATGTTTTCACACTTTTGTGTTTTATGGATTGAAATGAGTTTCTACACAATAATCTCTATTCCACTAGTATGAGGCCATATTCAATCCAAGCTGGCCACAGTGAATTTCTGGGGAAAGACAAAACAAAGGTCTGCCTGTACTGTGCTCCATGTTTGGATGAATATAATCAGGAAGAGAATGATTCATGTGTGAGGGGAAAAAAAAGATACCCAATTATGGTGTTCATTCATCTTTCTCACTGTACGGGAAGAAACATTTTTTTTATCCAACTAGGGAAACTTCCAGTTACCGCTTTTGATTGAATAACAACCTTGAGTTTCCAACTCCTCCACATATTGCAATTACCCAATTGTGGAAGCAGAAGGGTGAGCAGGTACCCTATTGTGGAAGCAGAAGGGTAGCAGGTACTATGTGTTTTTGTAGGTGTAACTCAGTTTTGGGACTGGGACTACAGTTAGCGACGCCTCAGGAATGCGTGCGCCGGAGCAATCAGGGTTGTCTGGCGGCCCTTAGCTATGTTGGCCAGTCCCTTTTTGCTTCTGGCAAAGCAGTGACCTCGTTCATTGGCGTCGGCATCAGTAGCAGAAAGGGACTGTTGCTGTTATGTCTGTGCCGCTCCATTTGTTTACTCATCTGTTTAGCTATTGTGTCTGGGCTCGACCTGATTTTTCATAACGTCTGAGGGGGCTGTCTGGATTTTGCATAGCACACTCTATTTTGTGGGTTGGGGTGTCATTCACATTCAAAATAAGGAATGCTTTCATAGGATGTTAGGATGAGGAGCCAACCAAACTAACTATACACCTCTGCTACCATTTTATAAAGAAACAAGTGTCTACAGTGATGTGTCGTATGACATCCCTCTCACTCTTTATCTTTAAGAGATCACAGACGCCCATCTTCCAAGGGCTCTGCGAAGATTGATTGTCTGACTCTTTGTATCCCCACCATTAGTACATTTCCTCTGTGTTCCTTGCCGATGTCTTCTGCAGACTGAGTCACCAGGCGTTATGTATCACGGTGTGTGCTGCAGAGTGTTCTTCTATCGGGAGGGCATGTGCTAGAGGAGTAGAGGTGGAGAGAGAACTGATTTTGGGGTACCCCCCCCCCCAAAAAAAAATAAATATATATATATATATAAAAAAAATAATAATAATCCCCAGCCACAAAATTCACCAATTCTGTTTTAATAGCTTTGAATGACTGTGAAATGAAATAACTAGTCCTAAATGTGTCGGCTGATGTGGAGTTCAGTCCTGGTTAGAGTCATGAGACACTGAGACTTCAACCCCTCTGATGTAAACGTCGCTGCAGGGCATTAGTCTGCCTCAGCTGATGTCTACTCCCCCAGACGTTGTTTTTGTGGAGGATACAGGTGGACACGCCCTCCATGGGGGAAGCGCAGGCCCCGTAAGTGATTCCTCTCGGCCTGGACTCTCCTCTCTCTGGTACTCTAGAGGCACACTGCCATCAAATGTTTCTGGAACATTTATTTCTGTTTTTCTTTTTCCAGGAGAGTGAGATTTTTTTTCCCTGTGCAATATACACTGCTCAAAAAAATAAAGGGAACACTTAAACAACACAATGTAACTCCAAGTCAATCACACTTCTGTGAAATCAAACTGTCCACTTAGGAAGCAACACTGATTGACAATAAATTTCACATGCTGTTGTGCAAATGGAATAGACAACAGGTGGAAATTATAGGCAATTAGCAAGACACCCCCAATAAAGGAGTGGTTCTGCAGGTGGGGACCACAGACCACTTCTCAGTTCCTATGCTTCCTGGCTGATGTTTTGGTCACTTTTGAATGCTGGCGGTGCTTTCACTCTAGTGGTAGCATGAGACAGAGTCTACAACCCACACAAGTGGCTCAGGTAGTGCAGCTCATCCAGGATGGCACATCAATGCGAGCTGTGGCAAGAAGGTTTGCTGTGTCTGTCAGCGTAGTGTCCAGAGCATGGAGGCGCTACCAGGAGACAGGCCAGTACATCAGATGTGGAGGAGGCCGTAGGAGGGCAACAACCCAGCAGCAGGACCGCTACCTCCGCCTTTGTGCAAGGAGGAGCAGGAGGAGCACTGCCAGAGCCCTGCAAAATGACCTCCAGCAGGCCACAAATGTGCATGTGTCTGCTCAAACAGTCAGAAACAGACTCCATGAGGGTGGTATGAGGGCCCGACGTCCACAGGTGGGGGTTGTGCTTACAGCCCAACACCGTGCACGACGTTTGGCATTTGCCAGAGAACACCAAGATTGGCAAATTCGCCACTGGCGCCCTGTGCTCTTCACAGATGAAAGCAGGTTCACACTGAGCACGTGACAGACGTGACAGAGTCTGGAGATGCCGTGGAGAACGTTCTGCTGCCTGCAACATCCTCCAGCATGACCGGTTTGGCGGTGGGTCAGTCATGGTGTGGGGTGGCATTTCTTTGGGGGGCCGCACAGCCCTCCATGTGCTCGCCAGAGGTAGCCTGACTGCCATTAGGTACCAAGATGAGATCCTCAGACCCCTTGTGAGACCATATGCTGGTGCGGTTGGCCCTGGGTTCCTCCTAATGCAAGACAATGCTAGACCTCATGTGGCTGGAGTGTGTCAGCAGTTCCTGCAAGAGGAAGGCATTGATGCTATGGACTGGCCCGCCCGTTCCCCAGACCTGAATCCAATTGAGCACATCTGGGACATCATGTCTCGCTCCATCCACCAACGCCACGTTGCACCACAGACTGTCCAGGAGTTGGCGGATGCTTTAGTCCAGGTCTGGGAGGAGATCCCTCAGGAGACCATCCGCCACCTCATCAGGAGCATGCCCAGACATTGTAGGGAGGTCATACAGGCACCTGGAGGCCACACACACTACTGAGCCTCATTTTGACTTGTTTTAAGGACATTACATCAAAGTTGGATCAGCCTGTAGTGTGGTTTTACACTTGAATTTTGAGTGTGACTCCAAATCCAGACCTCCATGGGTTGATAAATTGGATTTCCATTGATTTATTTTTGTGTGATTTTGTTGTCAGCACATTCAACTATGTAAAGAAAAAAGTTTTTCATAAGATTATTTCTTTCATTGAGATCTAGGATGTGTTGTTCCCTTTATTTTTTTGAGCTATATATATATATTTATTTATTCCCCCCCCCCCCCCCGCCATTTCCACTCCATAGTGCAGTGTTAGAATACGAACCCTGGGCTTTCCTCTCAAACCACCTCGCTCAACCTTTTGCACTGTTTACGCAATCCCGAAATAATGGACATGCCGTCCCGTCATCACCGCAGCTTTCCAGGCAATACTCCGTACTGTAATGGGAGTCCTTTTGTTTTATTTTTTGGTGGGCACGGCAGAGTGGCTGTCGCACTGCATGTATTATCTTCTTTCCTCATAATTCTCTGTCAGACATTTGACCTCAGAGGTGCTCATGTCTAGGTCGTATTTGAGGGGCCAGGCAACGGTCAGAGGCTGGGGGGGGGGGCTGTGCCTGCATTACATCTCCCCAGCAACCTGTCCCTTCATGACCCCAGGCAGACCCAGGCAATCCTCGCTCCCACACCCACACCGCCGAGCCAGCCTGCTTCCTTCCTCCCGGCCCCTGTTTGTGAAGCGATGAGTCACCACCCGGCGCTAAGGGCGTTTATCACCCATACCCGAGGATTGCCTTGAACAAGCTAATTTCAGGGGGTTGTGTGACTATACCCTCCTCACTGAAATTAATTGCCTGCTAGGATTCATATGAGCAATCTGAGTAAAACAATACCCAGAATTTATTTTTATTTTTTCCTTTTATTACATTGTCCCTTGCCTCAAGTGAGTAGACATTGTCCTTAGGGCCACCTCCCTGGCATGTGGAGATATTTGTGATGTGCTCGACGGTAGTCATATTTCCCTAGGATCTTGTTATTTCCTCCTGAAGCTAGGCCACTTCAAACCAGAGGGGTGACACTAGAAAACACCAGCATATCGACCAACAGATGCCCAATTCAGACCAAAATAATGCTGGTAGTAGCCCAAATAAACTAGGTAAATGAGTTCAGCTGAACTTCATATTTTATGAATGGTGCTGGTAATATACCGTGGTGGGACAAATGCTAGGTTCCCTCAGGAATTTTTAACACTTTATTTAGACGGATATGAAATGAGACGGGCAAGTAAGGGTGAACAAGGATTGAAGCCTCATAGCGTGTTCTGTGTCTAGAACTGGGAGTGTTACTGTTGGACCACCTACTGCACTTCTTATGTGTTTATAATTTAAAAAATGTATGTAACCTTTATTTAACTAGGCAAGTCAGTTAAGAGCAAATTCTTATTTACAGTGATGGCCTTTCCTGGCCAAACCCGGAAGATGCTGGGCCAATTGTGCGTCACCCTATGGGACTCCCAATCACGGCCGGATGTGATACAGCCTGGATTCGAACCAGGGACTGTAGTGACACCTCTTGCACTGAGATGCAGTGCTTTAGACCGCTGTGTCCGTGTGTGTTAACTATTTAACTGTACTAGAATGCTTAAGGCCACAATTGACATTTTTTTTTGGCAAGGAAAATATTGAATATCGGTATCGGCCCAAAAATGTCATATCGGTGCATTACTAGTTTCAATAACTGAAACCCCAGCCAGCTATTGCCAGTGTCAATCCAATAAGAGGAAGCCAAATTGAACTGTGTGGTTTGTTTCAAGCCAAACCCTCAAGACGGTAAGCAGTGAAAGTGCAAGGCCAAACTGCTGTGGTGACATCTTGTTCACCTTCATGGTTCGTGACACAGTCACCATATTAGTCCATTAGAAGGGGCCGTTTTCAACTTCTCACCTGCAAAAAAACGATTTTCAATTTGGGACAGGTCATTGCGTTGGACAGCACAGCCGCCGATCCAATCACAGCAGTTGTCTTTGGACATCTTTTACACATACAGGACAAGTCATGTTGACTACTGACAGAGTACAGCTAGATCAGGTGTCATGCTACTAGTTATGATGGCCAGAGACGTGTGTGTACCTGTGAGTGTATGCGTGCATGCATATGTACAGGTCTGAATGTTTCTGCAATTGCGTGTGTGTGTGTGTGTGTGTGTGTACACATTTATGAGTGTACAGATGTCAGATCTTAACTTGATCACTCATTTGTCGTGGAGAATTTTCCTGCTGGATCAGGAAAATGAAAATGAGCCGTTCTCTTTCATCAAGGCAAAGGGTGGCTACTTTGAAGAATCTCAAATGTAAAATCTATTTTGATTTGTTTAACACTTTTTTTTGGTTACTACAGGATTCCATATGTGTTATTTCATAGTTTTGATGTCTTCACTATTATTCTACAATGTAGAAAATAGTAAAAATAAAGAAAAACCCTTGAATGAGTAGGTGTCCAAACTTTTGACTTGTACTGTGTGTATACATACATACATACATACATACATACATACATGCATACATGCCTCTCTTTATTACTTTCTAGCCCTACCACCCCTCCCCTAATTGGAGTAAACTAGTAAACAATGCTTAGGCCTCTACTTCAGCTTATACATACTATATACATTTTACAGACAGTCTATTTTACAGTAGTTCTATTTTGTTAGTTTTTACTCCTGTCCTTCTACCCTCAACCTCTCCCATCTATTTCTGATGTCCTTCTTCTACCCTCAACCTCTCCCATCTATTTCTGATGTCCTTCTTCTACCCTCAACCTCTACCATCTATTTCTGATGTCCATCCGGTTTGATTTCTGTTTGCCATATCTTTCAAACCGTTTTACATTAGTTATCATGTTATTAGTCCCAACATTCAGCTCCATTCAACCCTTCTCATCTCTCTTAACACCATCCGTATTGGATTTCTATTTGCCATATATTTTTCAACTGTGCTGTGATGTTTCACAAGTTCTGAACCTTTCTATTCTCATTTGTTTCTACAGATTGTAAATTGAAAATATATTTTTTTGTTGCTAAAGGTATTATTAGATTATTGATCGATTTGACTATGACTTTTCAGATCACCCAGTAGTGCTATTTGCAGGGTTAGCTCCAGGTAAATGTTGCAATTCTTCAGCCATTCCTGGACCTGTGACCAAGAACAAGCTACATATTGACAGGACCAAAACAAATTCTGTCTCTTCGCAGCAAATTCTGCAGAGCTTGGAAGGTTGCATCCCCCATAGATAAGTAACTTTCTATTGGTTGCAAGAATTTTGTATAATATTTTAAATCAAATAATTCTAAGATTTGAATCCGGCTTCGTTTTGCGTATCAGTTCTTAAACCATGTGCCATGGAAACGGTACGTCAAATCTCTTCCCAACTATTTTGCAATCTATATGGCACGGCTGTCAATTTTTTGGGGGTCCTTAAATGAAACTTAACTATTTTATTTAACCGAATATGGTCTAATGCAGGGCCGACAGACAACTTCCTTACTTTTTCCCTCTTCCGCTTCCCTCTTCTATTTTTGTTGTAATGCTGCTATTAGTTGGTTACAATTTTGGGTAGAGCAGACATTTCCATGTGTTTCATTAGTTGTTTTATAGTTAGGCTATGTGTAATTTGCAGAGGTGGGTAGTGTATTGAAAATCAATACTTAGGTACAAATACTGTTACTTACTGAAACCCCACCTCTTTAAGGAATACCTAGGATAGGATAAAGTAATCCGTCTAACCCCCCCCCCCCCCCCCCTAAAAGATTTAGATGCACTATTGTAAAGTGGTTGTTCCACTGGATATCATAAGGTAAATGCACCAATTTGTAAGTCGCTCTGGATAAGAGCGTCTGCTAAATGACTTAAATGTAAATGTTACTTGGATTATAATTTACTTGAGTAGAAGTAGCCCTCTTAAGAGTAAAAAAAAAAAAATCTGATTTTACAAAACTACATAAGTACAAGTTACAAATTTAGTAAAAAAAAATTCTTACACCTTATGGTAAACTGACGGCAAAAAAACTTAACTTTGTGCAATTGATTTGACATTCATGTATTATTTAAGCCTGTCTGCACCATCTTGCAAAGGTCCTCTCCAATGAAGACTGGCATCAAAGTCTGTAGGCTGTACATTTTTAATTACGATCTTATTCGAAGTCGACTTTATCTATCAATCAAATGTATTTATAAAGCCCTTCTTACATCAGTTGATGTCAAAGTGCTGCATAGAAACCCAGCCTAAAAACCACAAACAGCAAGCAATGCAGGTGTAGAAGCACGGTGGCTAGGAAAAACTCACTAGAAAGGCCAGAACCTAGAAGGAAACCTAGAGAGGAACCAGGCTATGAGGGATGGCCAGTCCTCTTCTGGCTGTGCCCGGTGGAGATTATAACAGTACATGTCCAAGATGTTCAAAGATAATAACAATAATAATCACAGTGGTTGTCGAGGGTGCAGCAGGTCAGCACCTCCAGGAGTAAATGTCAGTTGGCTTTTCATAGCCGATCATTGAGAGTATCTCTACCGCTCCTGCTGTCTCTAGATAGTTGAAAACAGCAGGTCTGGGACAGGTAGCACGTCCGGTGAACAGGTCAGGCTTCCATAACCGCAGGCTGAACAGTTGAAACTGGAGCAGCAGCATGGCCAGGTGGACTGGGGACAGCAAGGAGTCATCATGCCAGGTAGTCCTGAGGTATGGTCCTAGGGCTCAGGTCCTCCGAGAGAGAGCATTAGAGAGAGCATACTTAAATTCACACCGGATAAGACAGGAGAAATACTCCAGATATAACAGACTGACCCTAGCCCCTCTACACAAACTACTGCAGCATAAATACTGGAGGCTGAGACAGGAGGGGTCGGGAGACACTGTGGCCCCGTCCGACGATACACCTGGACAGGGCCAAACAGGCAGGATATAACCCCACCCACTTTGCCAAAGCACAGCCCCCACACCACTAGAGTGATATCTTCAACCACCAATTTACCATCCTTAGACAAGGCTGAGTATAGCCCACAAAGATCTCCGCCACGGCACAACCCAAGGGGGGGTGCCAACCCGGACAGGAAGATCACATCAGTGACTCAACCCACTCAAGTGACGCACCCCTCCTAGGGACGGCATGGAAGAGCGCCAGTGAATCAGCCCCTGTAATAGGGTTAGAGGCAGAGAATCCCAGTGGAGAGGGGAAACGGCCAGGCAGAGACGGCAAGGGCGGTTTGTTGCTCCAGTGCCTTTCCATTCACCTTCACACTCCTGGGACTTCACTCAATCATAGGACCTACTGAAGAGATGAGTCTTCAGTAAAGACTTAAAGGTTGAGACTGAGTCTGCGTCTCTCACATTGGTAGGCAGACCATTCCATAAAAATGGAGCTCTATAGGAGAAAGCCTTGCCTCCAGCTGTTTGCTTAGAAATTCTAGGGACAGTTAGGAGGCCTGCGTCATGTGACCGTAGCGTACATGTAGATATGTACGGCAGGACCAAATCGGAAAGATAGGTAGGAGCAAGCCCTTGTAATGCTTTGTAGGTTAGCAGTAAACCTTGAAATCAGCCCTTGCCTTAACAGGAAGCCAGTGTAGAGAGGCTAGCAATGGAGTAATATGATCACATTTTTTGGTTCTAGTCAGGATTCTAGCAGCCATGTTTAGCACTAACTGAAGTTTATTTAGTGCTTTATCCGGGTAGCCGGAAAGTAGAGCATTGTTGTAATCTAACCTAGAAGTAACAAAAGCATGGATTAATATTTCTGCATCATTTTTGTACAGAAAGTTTCTGATTTTTGCAATGTTACGTAGATGGGGAAAAAAAATTATCGAGATATTGGAATAATTTTACAATTTCAATAGCATTAAAGAACATTTTAATTTCACAATATAATTTCAAGTACATGTGATTGGGAATGCGCACTAAAAAGATTTACACCAAGTGTGATGTTTCATTTTTTTACTCAATGAAATATCAAGGAGGATCGGGTACAGTGCCTTGCAAAAGTATTCACCGCCTTGGCGTTTTTCATATTTTGTTGCATTACCACCTGTAGTTTTAAATGGATTTTTATTTGGATTTCATGTAATGGACGTACACAAAAGTCAAAATTGGTGAAGTGAAAAAAATTACTTGTTTCAAAAAATTCAAACTGGAAAAGTGGTGTGTGCATATGTATTCACCCCCTTTGCTATGAAGACTCTAAGATCTGGTGCAACCAATTACCTTCAGAAGTTACATAATTACTTAGATTGCACACAGGTGGACTTTATTTAAGTGTTACATGATCTCAGTATATGTACACCTGTTATGAAAGGCCCCAGGGTCTGCAGCACCACTAAGCAAGGGGAACCACCAAGCAAGCGGCACTATGAAGACCAAGGAGCTCTCCAAACAGGTCAGGGACAAAGTTGTGGAGAATTACAGATCAGGGTGGGCTATAATTTTTTTTATCAGAAACTTTGACCATCCCACGGAGCACCATTTAAATCTATTATTAAAAAATGGAAAGAATATGGCACCACAACAAACCTGCCAAGAGAGGGCCGTCCACCAAAACTCACAGACAAGGCAAGGAGGGCATTAATCAGAGAGGCAACAAAGAGACAAAAGATAACCCTGAAGGAGCTGCAAAGCTCCACAGCGGAGACTGGAGTATCTGTCCATAGGACCACTTTAAGCCGTACAGGCCACAGAGCTGGGCTTTACCGAAGAGTGGCCAGAAAAGAATAAGCAAAAAGGCATGTGGGAGACTCCCTAAACATATGGAAGAAGGTACTCTGGAGACTAAAATTGAGCTTGTTGGCCATCAAGGAAAACCCTATGTCTGGTGCAAATCCAACACCTCTCATCACCCTGAGAACACCAACCCCACAGTGAAGCATGGTGGTGGCACCATCATGCTGTGGGGATGTTTTTCATCGGTAGGGACTGGGAAACTGGTCAGAATTGAAGGAATGATGGATGGCGCTAAATACAGGGAAATTCTTGAGAGAAACCTGTTTGTCTTCCAGAGATTTTGAGACTGGGACAGAGGTTCACCTCCCAGCAGGACAATGAGCATACTGAGCATACTGCTAAAGCAACACTTGAGTGGTTTAAGGGGAAACATTTAAATGTCTTGGACTGGCCTAGTCAAAGTCCAGACCTCAATCCAATTGAGAATCTGTGGTATGACTTAAAGATTTCTGTACATCAGCGGAGCCCATCCAACTTGAAGGAGCTGGAGCAGTTGAAGAATGGGCAAAAATCCCATTGTCTAGATATGACAAACTAATAGAGACACACCCCAAGAGACTTGCAGCTGTAATCGCTGCAAACGGTGGCTCTACAAAGTATTGACTTTGGGGGGGTGAATAGTTATGCACGCTCAAGTAATGTTTTTTTGTCTTATTTCTTGTTTCACAATAAAAACATATTTTGCACCTTCAAAGTGGTAGGCATGTTGTGTAAATCAAATGATACAAACCCCCCAAAAAAAATCTATTTTAATTCCAGGTTGTAAGGCAACAAAATAGGAAAAATGCCTAGGGTGGTGAATACTTTCGCAAGCCACTGTAAGTGTTACAACAGTCAAACAACAATATCAGTTACTATTATACAAATCAGATACATTTCAGCATGGAATTAAACATCAAGGTAGGTATTCAGGTAAGAATCATATAAGTAATAAATATTCAAACAGTGCAGATATCAATTGCCGTAGTCAACTCAATCATCCTTTTCCTGCTAAAGTAGGATTTACCAGTCATGTCTAGATGGGATGCAGCTTTTATTAAGTCGATTTTTTGGGGGGGGGGTATTTTAGCTAACCATTTTCCTAACCTTGAGCCACTCCCCCCTAACCTGCTGCTTAAATTCTCATAACCTGCTATGAAAAGTACATTTTTGACAAAAGCTGTATGCCTTCTAGACAACCGGATTTACCTTCCTCTTCTGAACACACACACACACACACACACACGTTTGACACTAGCTAGCTAGCTTATCTAGTGGCAACCTAATAGCTTTTTTTTCATATTCTTTTATTTAACTAGGCAAGTCAGTTAAGAACAAACTATTATTTACAATGATGGCCTACCCCGGCCAGACCCTCCCCTAACCCGGACGACGCTGGGCCAATTGTGCGCCACTCTATGGGACAAACAAGCAGAAATCATATTGGGAGCTAAAAACTGGAGATTAAACTTTGTCTGATTCTGGTTTAGACAAAGCTGGCTAAATAGCCATCTAATTAGCTACCTAGCCATTTGCTTTGCACTCGCCCTCAAAAGACATTTTCTGAGTCCAGAAATATATAATATTACAAAGGCAGAAGGTAATTAGTGCTACTTACCTCTTGCGTCTAGCTAAGAACCCACAAACAGAAATATTCTCAGGAGTGAAGACATGCGCTTCACTTTATGAGCTGTGGTGGAGACAGGATTTGAGGGACAACTTTGAGAGCCAATGGACTTAAGTGTAGATGACAAGCTATTTTGAATACGTTTAATTGGGCAAGGTGTTGTGAAACGTTTATACAGGCGTTTAAAGGGAACCAATAGTATTGATTCATTTAAAAAAAAAAGAAAAAAAAAGAATGAAATTTGAACTTACGAGATATTTATCTGACAGTGACAACAATAATAATATAAACTTAAGTTAATTCCTTCAGAAATTACCAACAGAGAGGAACTAGAAAGGTACTAATTCCTCCTAAAAATTCAAAGGGCAGTAGTGGGCCGGATTCCAACCAATGACGACTCAGGGATGCGTGTGCTGGGGTCAGCGGCTGTATCCGCTGGACCACACAGGCACTGAGGTAGCCATGCATTTATTCTGACAATTGCTTGCTTTGAACATGTAGTAAAACAATTGATCTACCCCCTGTCAATTTATTATAATCCACATAAGAATTCACACAGGACGCACTACTTAAACTGATGCCCAGTGGACCTGCAGTCTTATATAGCCTACAAACACTGCTTCCAGCTGCACCCTGGTGGCGATTCTAAATATTCATTCAGATCCTCATGCTGCAGGATTATTTTCCTCCTGCGACAAAAGGGGTCAAATTAAGATCCGACAACTGTGTCTGCAAGTATGTGTGTGTGAGTGAGTGAGGTCAGTCTGCAGGTGGTGACCAAAGGCATTATTGCTCCAGGGCCAGGGAAGGATGTGTTAATCTGCCTGCGGGCCAGCTAGGAGTGAAATTAAGGCCTAGCTACTGTGCACAAACAACCTGCCTGCCTAACACAACACCAACTGATAAGAATACCAACAGAATGTGGCATGGGTTGGTCCAGCGGTTTAAGCCACTGTCTCTGGAACACACAGTGTCTTCAGAAAGTATTCACACCCCCATTGAATTTTTCCACATTTTGTTGTTTACAGCCTAAATTACACCCAATACCCCATAATGTCAAACTGTAATTATGTTTTTAGATTAAACATTTTAAAAAAAGAATTATATAAAAAATATGAAGCTGAAATGTCTTCAGTCAATAAGTATTCAACCCCTTTTGTAATGGCAAGCATAATTAAGTTCAGGAGTAAAAATGGCCTTAACAAGTCAGATAAATTCCATGAACTAACTCTGTGTACAATAATGGTGTTTTAAAATGTTTGAATGACTACCCAATCTCTGTAACCCACACATACAATTATCTGTAAGGTCCCTCAGCCGAGCAGTGAATTTCAAGAACCAGTTACAGATTTAAATGGCTGTGATACGAGAAAACAACTGAGGATGGATCAACACAATTGTAGTTACTCCACAATACTAACCTAAATGACAGAGTGAAAAAAGGAACCCTGTACAGAATAAAAATATTCCAAAACATGCATCGTGTTCATCACGTCGACAGTGAAGAGGCGACTCTGGGATGCTGGCCTTCTAGGCAGAGTTCGTGTTCTTTTGCCCATCTTCATATTTTATTTTTATTGGCCAGTCTGAGATATGGCTTTTTCTTTGCAACTCTGCCTAGAAGGCCAGCATCCCGGAGTCGCCTCTTCACTGTTGACGTTGAGACGGATGTTTTGCGGGTACTATTTAATGAAGCTTCCAGTTGAGGACTTGTGAGGCGTCTGTTTCTCAAACTAAACACTCTAATGTACTTGTCCTCTTAATCAGATGTGCATCGGGGCCTCCCACTCCTCTTTCTATTCTGGTTAGCGCCTGTTTGTGCTGTTCTGTGAAGGGAGTAGTACACTGAATTGTACGAGATCTTCAGTTTCTTGGCTATTTCTCGCATGGAATAGCCTTAATTTCTCAGAACAAGAATGACAAGTTTCAGAAGAAAGTTCCTTGTTTCTGGCCAATTTCAGCCTGTAATTGAACCCACACATGCTTTATTATTATATATATATTTTTTTAAGTTATGTAACTAGGCAAGTCAGTTAAGAACAAATTCTTATTTACAATGACAGCCTAGGAACAGTGGGTTAACTGCCTTGTTCAGGTGCAGAACGACAGATTTTTACCTTAGCAGCTCGGGGATTCGGTCTAGCAACCTTTCGGTTATTGGCCCAACGCTCTAACCACTAGGCTACCTGCCGCCCACAAATGCTGATGCTCCAGATACTCAAAAAGTCTAAAGAAGGCCAGTTTTATTGCTTCTTTAATTAGTACAACAGTTTTCAGCTGTGCTAACATAATTGCAAAAGGGTTTTCTAATGATCAATTAGCCTTTTTAAAATTATAAACTTGGATTAGCCAACACAACGTGCCACTGGAACACAGGAGTGATTGTTGCTGATGAGACGTTTCCAGCTACAAAAGTCATTTACAACATTAACAATGTCTACACTGTATTTCTGATCAATTTGATGTTATTTTAATGGACAAAAAAATTGCTTTCCTTTCAAAAGCAAGGAAATTTCTAAGTGACCCCAAACTTTTGAATGGGAAGTATTCAGACTCCTTCCCTTTTTCCACATTTTGTTAAGTTAAATCCTTATTCTAAAATGGATATTTAAAAAAAAATGTTCTTCAATCTACACACAATTCCCCATAATGACAAAGCGAAAACAGGTTTTTAGAAATGTTTGCAAATGTATTAAAATGTTTTAACAGAAATACCTTATTTACATGAGTATTCAGACCCTTTGCTATGAGACTTGAAATTGAGAAAAGGTGTATCCTGTTTCCATTGATCATTCTTGAGATGTTTCTACATTGGAGTCAACCTTTGGTCAATTCTACTGATTGGATGTGATTTGGAAAGGCACACATGTCTACATAAGGTCCTACAGTTGACAGTGCATGTCAGAACAAAAACCAAGCCACAAGGTCAAAGGAATTGTAAGACAGGATTGTGTCGAGGGACAGATCTGGGGAAGGGTACCAAAAAATGTCTGCAGCATTGAAGGTCCCCAAGAACATCATTCTTAAATGGAAGAAGTTTGGAACCACCAAGACTCTTCCTAGAGCTTGCCTCCTGGCCAAACTGAGAAATCGGAGGAGAAGAGAAGGGCCTTGGTCAGGGAGGTGACCAAGAATCAGGAATAGCACCATCTTTATGGTGAAGCATGGTGGTGGTGGCAGCATTATGCTGTGGGGATGTTTTTCAGCAGCAGGGACTGGGAGGCTAGTCAAGCTTGAGGGAAAGATGGACGGAGCAAAGTACAGAGAGATCCTTGATGAAAACTTTTTCCAGAGTGCTCAGTACCTCAGACTGGGGTGAAGGTTCACCTTCCAATAGGACAAAGACCCTAAGCACACAGCCAAGACAACACAGGAATGGCCTTTGGGACAAGTCTCTGAATGTCCTTGAGTGGCCTATGCAGAGCCCGGACTTGAACCCAATCGAACATCTCTGGAGAGACCTGAAAATAGCTGTGCATTGCCCCAAATACAGGTGTGCCAAGCTTGTAGCGTCATACCCAAGAAGACTCGAGGCTGTAATTGCTGCCAAATGTTTCTCAACACTGAGTAAAGGGTCTGAATACTTATTACAGTACCAGTCAAAAGTTTGGACACCTACTCATTCAAGGGTTTTTCTTTATTTTTACTGTTTTCCACATTGTAGAATAATAGTGAAGAAATCACAACTATGAAATGACACATATGGAATCATGTAGTAACCAAAAAAGTGTAAAACAAATCTAAATACATTTTATGTTTGAGATTCTTCTCAGTCGTTGCACGTAATTGTTCTCTCCCAGGATTAACATGCTTCTTAGTAGAGTAGACACATTTCAGACACGTCTATTTAACCTCAACTGTTAATTAACTTCTGCTGTGTGTGTGTGTGGCTGATATGAAGGAATTTCTTGCCGTGTGTGTCCTATCCAGGGACAGAGATGCTTGTCTGCTCAGGGAGGGGGAGAGAGAGGGGGACGGAGGGAGGGGGAGAGAGAGAGGGGGACGGAGGGAGAGAGAGAGAGGGGGACGGAGGGAGGGGGAGAGAGAGAGGGACAGACGGAGGGAGATGGAGAGAGGGGGACGGAGGGAGGGAGAGAGAGGGGGACGGAGGGAGGGAGAGAGAGGGGGACGGAGGGAGGGGGAGAGAGAGAGAGAGAGGGGGAGAGGGGGACGGACGGGGGGAGGGAGAGAGACACCCACGCAGTTGCAACAATGGGCCTCATTTATCAACTGTTAGCTGGCATCATACATTTGTATGTAAATGGTCTGTATGAGGACACATAATATAAAACATAATGACACTGACCGTGTGTGACACGGCCTGCCTTATGGGTTTGTGTCCACAGGACTAGAGTAAATTATTCCACAGGACTAGAGTGAATTATTCACTACTCACATCTCTCTCCCTCTCCCACTGCACAGCTCTGTGTTTAGTCATGGTGAAACAGACTGCTGCTGCCACTGCCTCGCAGGCACCACACACACACACACACACACACACACACACACACACACACACACACACACAGACGTAGAGAGGGATGGATTCCTCTCCGTGCAAGAGAGACCTGTGTGGGCGGACTGTTCAGATGCTCTATAAAATGTTTATTACAGTAGTGTCTTCCTGTTTCCCCCCGGCTCTCCGCTACTGTACAGATACAGTAAAATTACGTTACAGCTACGTTACAGTACAGCTACGTTACAGTACAGCTACGTTACAGTACAGTTACAGTACAGCTACGTTACAGTACAGCTACGTTACAGTTCAGTTTCAGTGCAGCTACGTTACAGTGCAGCTACGTTAACGTTACAGTTCAGGTACAGTACAGCTACGTTAACGTTACAGTTCAGGTACAGCTACGTTAACGTTACAGTTCAGGTACAGCTACGTTAGTTACAGTACATCTACGTTAGTTACAGGTGCAGCTACATTACAGTACAGCTACGTTAATGTTACAGTACAGCTACGGTACAGGTGCAGCTACGTTACAAGTACGGTACAGGTACAGCTACGTTACAGATACAGTTCAGGTACAGCTACGGTATAGCTACAGCTACGTTACAAGTACAGTACAGGTACAGCTACGGTATAGCTACAGCTACGTTACAGGTACAGCTATGTTACAGGTACAGTACAGGTACAGCTACGTTACAGGTACAGTATAGCTACAGCTACGTTACAGGTACGGTATAGCTACAGCTACGTTACAGCTACGGTATAGCTACAGCTACGTTACAGCTACGGTATAGCTACAGCTACGGTACAGGTACAGCTACGTTACAGGTACGGTATAGCTACAGGTACAGTACAGCTACAGCTACGTTACAGGTACAGTACAGCTACGTTACAGGTACAGGTACAGCTACGGTATAGCTTTGACTACGTTACAGGTACAGTATAGCTACATTACAAGTACAGGTACAGCTACATTACAGCTACGGTATAGCTACAGCTACATTACAGGTACAGCTACGGTATAGCTACAGCTACATTACAGGTACAGCTATGTTACAGCTACGGTATAGCTACAGCTACATTACAGGTACAGCTATGTTACAAGTACAGTACAAGTACAGCTATGTTACAGCTACGGTATAGCTACAGCTACGGTACAGCTACAGCTGCGTTACAGGTACAGTTACGTTACAGGTACAGTACAGGTACAGTACATCTACAACTAGGGTACAGCTACGGTATAACTAATGGTTAAATGCAGTGGCTTGCTCTTTCAGTTTAGCGCGAATGCTGCCATCTATCCACGGTTTTTGGTTTGGGTAGGTTTTAATAGTCACAGTGGGAACAACGTCCTCCATACAATTCCTGATGAACTCTGTCACCGTGTCCGTGTATACGTCAATGTTATTATCTGAGGCTACCTGGAACATATCCCAGTCCGCGTGATCAAAACAATCTTCAAGCATGGATTCTGATTGGTCAGACTAGCGTTGAATAGACCTTAGCACGGGTTCTGCCTATTGGAAGGGAGGAGCAAAATGGATTTGTGATCTGATTTGCCGAAGGTAGGGCCTTGTAGGCATCCCGGAAGAGATATTGGCAGTGGTCGAGTAGTTTCCCAGCGCGAGAACTACAGTCAATGTGTTGGTAGAACTTCGGTAGCGTTTTCCTCAAGTTTGCCTTGGTAAAATTCCCAGCTATAATAAATGCGGCCTCAGGATATGTGGTTTCCAGTTTGCATAAAGTCCAGTGTAGTTTCTTGAGGGCTGTTGTGGTATCTGCTTGATGGGGAATGTACACGGCTGTGACTATAACCGAAGAGAATTCTCTTGGGAGGTAATACTGTCGGCATTTGATTGTGAGGTATTCTACTTTGGGTGAACAAAAGGACTTGAGTTTCTATATGTTATCACAATCACACCATGAGTGGTTAATCATGAAACATACACCACAGCTTTTCTTCTTCCTGGCGAGTTCTTTATTCCTGTCTGCGCGATGTACTGAGAACTGAGAACCCAGCTGGCTGTATGGACGGGGACAGTATATGTGTGTAGGTGTGTTTCAGGGAAATGGAGAGCGTTCTTCGTCTGTGTGTCTGTCCGTGTGTGACAAAAAAGACTCCATGTGGGAGTTTGAGAGAAGAACATACTCACCCCATCCCTCCCTGACTCCATCCCTCTCTCTCCCTCCCTGACTCCATCCCTCTCTCTCCCTCCCTGACTCCATCCCTCTCTCTCCCTCCCTGACTCCTTCCCTCTCTCTCCCTCCTTGACTCCTTCCCTCTCTCTCCCTCCCTGACTCCATCCCTCTCTCTCCCTCCCTGACTCCATCCCTCTCTCTCCCTCCCTGACTCCATCCCTCTCTCTCCCTCCCTGACTCCTTCCCTCTCTCTCCCTCCCTGACTCCTTCCCTCTCTCTCCCTCCCTGACTCCTTCCCTCTCTCTCCCTCCCTGACTCCATCCCTCTCTCTCCCTCCCTCTTTCCCAGGAATCGTCATCCTCCTCTCTTTTCCAGGAAAAGAGAGCTGCCACGAAACATCTAACCTCGCTCACACAGATAAGCCGCTGGTTAATACATTGAAAAGTACAGCCTCGGAGCAGTGCGTGTTTATGCTTGTGTGGGGGTGTGTTTGTGGTGGTGGGGGTGGGGGGGGGGGGTTGTGTCTGTGTGTTGTATAAAAATGATGGTGTGTGCACTTCACGGCTGGACTCACAGGCAGGTAGGGAACAGTGAACACAGGACTTACACTCTTTACTTACAAGATTTTAGTCGCTACTCCCAATTGAACTTCAGACCTTAGTCCCTACTCTCAATCGAACTTCAGACCTTAGTCCCTACTCTCAATCGAACTTCAGACCTTAGTCCCTACTCTCAATCAAACTTCAGACCTTAGTCCCTATTCTCAATCAAACTTCAGACCTTAGTCCCTACTCTCAATCGAACTTCAGACCTTAGTCCCTACTCTCAATCGAACTTCAGACCTTAGTCCCTACTCTCAATCGAACTTCAGACCTTAGTCCCTACTCTCAATCAAACTTCAGACCTTAGTCCCTATTCTCAATCAAACTTCAGACCTTAGTCCCTACTCTCAATCGAACTTCAGACCTTAGTCCCTACTCTCAATCGAACTTCAGACCTTAGTCCCTACTCTCAATCGAACTTCAGACCTTAGTCCCTACTCTCAATCGAACTTCAGACCTTAGTCCCTACTCTCAATCGAACTTCAGACCTTAGTCCCTACTCTCAATCGAACTTCAGACCTTAGTCCCTACTCTCAATCGAACTTCAGACCTTAGTCCCTACTCTCAATCGAACTTCAGACCTTAGTCCCTACTCTCAATCAAACTTCAGACCTTAGTCCCTACTCTCAATCAAACTTCAGACCTTAGTCCCTACTCTCAATCGAACTTCAGACCTTAGTCCCTACTCTCAATCGAACTTCAGACCTTAGTCCCTACTCTCAATCGAACTTCAGACCTTAGTCCCTACTCTCAATCGAACTTCAGACCTTAGTCCCTACTCTCAATCGAACTTCAGACCTTAGTCCCTACTCTCAATCGAACTTCTAAGACCGTGTGTGGGTGTATTTGTGTGTAACTTTTCTCACAATGTTTGCATGACTAACTGAAATTCCCCTCAACGTCCAAAGGAGACAAGTTAAAACACTTGGCAGGGAAACATTCCCCGTGCACCCACTGTCGTCTGAAAACCCAAAGGGTGTGTGTCTTCGTCTGGAACCCAACAGTGTGTGTGTGTTCACGTCTGGCTGCTTTCCGCTGGCTGCTTTCTGTGGGGGTTTGTGTGTGTGAGAGTGATTTAAAACTTAATGATTACTGCTGCCTGTGGGAAGGCTGCCCTGAGCGGCCCTCTCCTCGTCTTCTCTCCCTCATCCCAGCAGTCTAAACTGGCTTCCTGTCCTCGTCTTCTCTCCCTCATCCCAGCAGTCTAAACTGGCTTCCTGTCCTCGTCTTCTCTCCCTCATCCCAGCAGTCTAAACTGGCTTCCTGTCCTCGTCTCCTCTCTCCCTCATCCCAGCAGTCTAAACTGGCTTCCTGTCCTCGTGTCCGCTCTCTCTAATCCCAACAGTCTAAACTGGCTTCCTGTCCTCGTCTCCTCTCTCCCTCATCCCAACAGTCTAAACTGGCTTCCTGTCCTCGTCTCCTCTCTCCCTCATCCCAGCAGTCTAAACTGGCTTCCTGTCCTCGTCTCCTCTCTCCCTCATCCCAACAGTCTAAACTGGCTTCCTGTCCTCGTGTCCGCTCTCTCTAATCCCAACAGTCTAAACTGGCTTCCTGTCCTCGTCTCTTCTCTCCCTCATCCCAACAGTCTAAACTGGCTTCCTGTCCTCGTGTCCTCTCCTACATCTGCATTGATCTGAAATGACATGATTAGGGCTGTGACGGTCTTGGAATGTGAGGTTACAGTAATTGTCCAGGCCAATGTACAATCTTTTGGCGCATATCGGACTCAAAAGAAACAAGTGTCTTTTCTCTGCAACTTTACTATTACCTTTACACTTCTTTGTCAGTAACATTTCATTATTATTCAAGTTATTACCTCAAAAATATTAGTCAAGTATACAAAATTTAAGAAATAATTATGAAAAAATACAGATTACGATTTTGACTCCCTAATCCATTTACACCAAGTCCGATGGGTTATTTCCTCCCCTTTTCTGAACAATTCGCATAACGTCACCAACGCTGCTGCGGTCATTCTCTGTGGCAATATGTTGTCCAAAGTGTCTAGAGAGAATGCAGTAATGAGTGAAAAATCATATAATGCTAGCCTATCGTATAAAGTGATTAGGAAAGTTTTAAGGAGGATATATAGAGATAGCTGTGATAGGCTTGACGATGAAATTGCCAACCATTAGAAAATAGGAACAACCTGTCCATTTGTTCTTTTTTAAAATTTAACCTTTAACTAGGCAAGTCAGTTAAGAACAAATTGTTATTTACAATGATGGCCTACCAGGGAACAGTGGATTAACTTCTTTGTTCACCGGCAGAACCACCGATTTTTTTTACCTTGTCAACTCGGGGATTCGATCCAGCAACCTTTCAGTTACTGGCCCAACGCGCTAACCACTAGGCTACCTTCCGCCCCAGGCAGTATCAAAGTCTGTGCAACTTATTGAAAAGGGATCATTTTTCTCTGTCTTTTCCGGTTGCAAATAGTACAAGTGATCTGCCAGGCTTAATATAGGCTATACGATGCGTTAATATATTAATTAACTTCTAACACATCTGTTTTCTTCACTGTTCCCGTCTTGCTCAGACTTTGTGAGAAAGGCGTTTCACTACATTAGAGTTTGATTCTTGTTAAAGAGAGCCCAGACAGATAACTTGAGGAAACTTCCTAAATAACGTTATGTATGCCTATAGAAAGAATCCGCAAACTCACACACCCCTGTAAAAGGACCTGTCAATCAAATCCAGCAGGCAATCTCAGACACAAGCAAATATTTCTCCTTTCCTTAAAATGTATTAAAAAACCTGGGCCTACCTTAGGCTTTCTGAAAGTAGGCTATAAGAATTGACAAGGAAAGTATGAAGGGGACAGCTATGCGATAGTATGAAATTGACAATCATTAATTTATCGGCGTTCATTATTCAATAAATTAAGAAAAGATTCCATATCAAATATGCCATGCTGGATAGGATTGGTGCGTTGTCCATTTGACACATTAGTGCATTATATGCCTCAGTCAGAACAACCTTGTCGACTGCTGTTGAATAATGAATGAATAGTCAGACACATTATTTATTTACTAGCAAGCAATAAAAATGTGCATGTTCTAAAAGAAAGTCCACACATGAAATATATATTTATTTTTACTGAAGTGCCATAGCCTATAGGCTAGCGCTTCTACACCCCCGCACATCTAGCGGATTAGCTGCTGGAGCATCAAACTACAGTTGGAAAGAGGAGACGTAGACAGAGTAAGTTAGCAAAACATCAAATTTATAATCATTAGTAACTACTCCCGCTATTAGGTAAAGTTTATCTACATGAAAATAAAGTTAGCACAAAAAAAAATTACATGCATACACACACCACACACTATTACGTTCTCCCCTCGGGTGTAGGTCGTCTGAGGAGGAGACGTAAATGCCTGGGCCTAAACACACCAGGTAAACCAGATGAAAGGGGAAGACATGTGGGGTGTAATGAGCAAAAATAAATCAGACCACAACCAGAACTCAATTTTAGCCCTCAGGGGATGTTTAGTGAAGTAATTAAATAAACAATATAAAACACCCATAAAGAATCAGTAAGAAAACAAAAACAACCACAACCAGGGAAGGTAAGAGAAGGGAATGTTTGGGATCGGGGTCCAAGTAATGAAATAAACAAAAGATCCCTCTTCTACACACCTAATCCTTCCTAACACACTCTAAACCCTAACCCACTGTCCTACCTGGTTCCTAATCCTTCCTAACACACTCTAAACCCTAACCCACTGTCCTACCTGGTTCCTAATCCTTCCTAACACACTCTAAACCCTAACCCACTGTCCTACCTGGTTCCTAATCCTTCCTAACACACTCTAAATCCTAGCCCACTGTCCTACCTGGTTCCTAATCCTTCCTAACACACTCTAAATCCTAACCCACTGTCCTACCTGGTTCCTAATCCTTCCTAACACACTCTAAATCCTAGCCCACTGTCCTACCTGGTTCCTAATCCTTCCTAACACTCTAAACCCTAAACCACTGTCCTACCTGGTTCCTAATCCTTCCTAACACACTCTAAATCCTAACCCACTGTCCTACCTGGTTCCTAATCCTTCCTAACACACTCTAAATCCTAACCCACTGTCCTACCTGGTTCCTAATCCTTCCTAACACACTCTAAACCCTAACCCACTGTCCTACCTGGTTCCTAATCCTTCCTAACACACTCTAAATCCTAACCCACTGTCCTACCTGGTTCCTAATCCTTCCTAACACACTCTAAGCCCTAACCCACTGTCCTACCTGGTTCCTAATCCTTCCTAACACACTCTAAATCCTAGCCCACTGTCCTACCTGGTTCCTAATCCTTCCTAACACACTCTAAATCCTAACCCACTGTCCTACCTGGTTCCTAATCCTTCCTAACACACTCTAAACCCTAACCCACTGTCCTACCTGGTTCCAAGAAAATACAAGGGTGACACCCGCCCGGCTAACCTAGTGTATAAAACAATGGGTTATCTACGCGGGAATGTACACCCATGGGCAGATCTACCTTTTCCCTTCTCCAGGACCTAGGTAGGGTGGAGTACCTCAAGAGGACAGGCTGAAACACAGACAAAGATAAATTAAAACAAATAATCAAACAAAACAAGTGTCCTCTCTCTCTCTCTCCCCCTCTCTTCTTCTCTTCTCACACGGCAAACAGATATCCTCTCTGTAATCAGCTACAGCCACGCCCACCATCGTTAGCCGCAACTTGGTACACCTGTAATGCCCAAGACACAAACACACTAACAGGGGAAAATGGGGAACAAGAAAAATGTAACACGTAACACGTAACACGTAACACGTAACACGTAACACACACACACACACACACACACACACACACACACACACACACACACACACACACACACACACACACACACACACACACACACACACACACACACACACACACACACACACACACACACACACACACACACACACACACACACACACACACACACACACACACACACACACACACACACACACACACATACATACATACATACATACATACATACATAGTACCAGTCAACAGTTTGGACACACCTACTCATTCAAGGGTTTTTCTTTATTTTTACCTTTTTCTACATTGTAGAATAATAGTGAAGACATCAAAACTATGAAATGACACACATGGAATCATGTATTAAGCAAAAAAGTGTTAAACAGATTCTTCAAAGTAGCCACCCTCTTGGCCTATCTCTCAACCAGCTTCATGAGGAATGATTTTCCAACAGTCTTGAAGGAGCTCCCACATATGCTGGGCACTTGTTGGCTGCATTTCCTTCACTCTGCAGTCCAACTCATCCCAAACCATCTCAATTGGGTTGAGGCCGGGTGATTGTGGAGGTCTGGTCATCTGATGCAGCACTCCATCAATATCCTTCTTGGTCAAATAGCTCTTACATAGCCTGGAGATGTGTTTTGGGTCATTGTCCTGTTGAAAAACAAATGATAGTCCCACTAAGCTCAAACCAGATGGGATGGCGTATCGCTGCAGAATGCTGTGGTAGCCATGCTGGTTAAGTGTGCCTTGAATTTGAAATAAATCCCCAACAGTGTCACCAGCAAAGCACCCCCACGCCATCACACCTCCTCCCCCATGCTTCACGGTGGGAACCATACATACGGAGATCATCCGTTCACCTACTCTGCTTCTCACGAAGACATGGCGGTTGGAACCAAAAATCTCAAATTTGGACTCCAGACCAAAGGACAGATTTCCACCGGTCTAATGTCCATTGCTCATGTTTCTTGGCCCAAGCAAGTCTCTTCTTCTTATTGGTGTCCTTTAGTAATGGTTTCTTTGCAAGCAATTTGACCATGAAGGCCTGATTCACGCAGTCTCCTCTGAACAGTTGATGTTGAGATGTGTCTGGTACTTGAATTCTGTGAAGGATTTATTTGGGCTGCAATTTCTGAGGCTGGTAAGTCGAATGAACTTATCCTCTGCAGCAGAGGTAACTGTGAGTCTTCCTTTTCTGTGGTGGTCTTCATGCGAGCCAGTTTTATCATAGCACTTGATAGTTTTTGCGACTGCACTTGAAGAAACTTTCAAAGTTCTTGAAATTTTCCGGATTGACTGACCTTCATGTCTGAAAGTAATGATGGACTGTTGTTTCTCTTTGCTTATTTGAGCAGTTCTTGCCATAATATGGACTTGGTCTTTTACCAAATAGGGCTATCTTCTGTATACCACCCCTACAGTGCCTTGCGAAAGTATTCGGCCCCCTTGAACTTTTCGACCTTTTGCCACATTTCAGGCTTCAAACATAAAGATATAAAACTGTAATTTTTTGTGAAGAATCAACAACAAGTGGGACACAATCATGAAGTGGAACGAAATTTATTGGATATTTCAAACTTTTAACAAATAAAAAACTGAAAAATTGGCCGTGCAGAATTATTCAGCCCCCTTAAGTTAATACTTTGTAGCGCCACCTTTTGCTGCGATTACAGCTGTAAGTCGCTTGGGGTATGTCTCTATCAGTTTTGCACATCGAGAGACTGAAATTTTTGCCCATTCCTCCTTGCAAAACAGCTGGAGCTCAGTGAGGTTGGATGGAGAGCGTTTGTGAACAGCAGTTTTCAGTTCTTTCCACAGATTCTCGATTGGATTCAGGTCTGGACTTTGACTTGGCCATTCTAACACCTGGATATGTTTATTTGTGAACCATTCCATTGTAGATTTTGCTTTATGTTTTGGATCATTGTCTTGTTGGAAGACAAATCTCCGTCCCAGTCTCAGGTCTTTTGCAGACTCCATCAGGTTTTCTTCCAGAATGGTCCTGTATTTGGCTCCATCCATCTTCCCATCAATTTTAACCATCTTCCCTGCCCCTGCTGAAGAAAAGCAGGCCCAAACCATGATGCTGCCACCACCATGTTTGACAGTGGGGATGGTGTGTTCAGGGTGATGACCTGTGTTGCTTTTACGCCAAACATAACGTTTTGCATTGTTGCCAAAAAGTTTGATTTTGGTTTCATCTGACCAGAGCACCTTCTTCCACATGTTTGGTGTGTCTCCCAGGTGGCTAGTGGCAAACTTTAAACAACACTTTTTATGGATATCTTTAAGAAATGGCTTTCTTCTTGCCACTCTTCCATAAAGGCCAGATTTGTGCAGTATACGACTGATTGTTGTCCTATGGACAGAGTCTCCCACCTCACCTGTAGATCTCTGCAGTTCATCCAGAGTGATCATGGGCCTCTTGGCTGCATCTCTGATCAGTCTTCTCCTTGTATGAGCTGAAAGTTTAGAGGGACGGCCGGGTCTTCGTAGATTTGCAGTGGTCTGATACTCCTTCCATTTCAATATTATCGCTTGCACAGTGCTCCTTGGGATGTTTAAAGCTTGGGAAATCTTTTTGTATCCAAATCCGGCTTTAAACTTCTCCACAACAGTATCTCGGACCTGCCTGGTGTGTTCCTTGTTCTTCATGATGCTCTCTGCGATTTAAACAGACCTCTGAGACTATCACAGAGCAGGTGCATTTATACGGAGACTTGATTACACACAGGTGGATTCTATTTATCATCATTAGTCATTTAGGTCAACATTGGATCATTCAGAGATCCTCACTGAACTTCTGGAGAGAGTTTGCTGCACTGAAAGTAAAGGGGCTGAATAATTTTGCACGGACAATTTTTCAGTTTTTTATTTGTTAAAAAAGTTTGAAATATCCAATAAATTTCGTTCCACTTCATGATTGTGTCCCACTTGTTGTTGATTCTTCACAAAAAATTACAGTTTTATATCTTTGTTTGAAGCCTGAAATGTGGCAAAAGGTCGAAAAGTTAAAGGGGGCCGAATACTTTCACAAGGCACTGTACCTTGTTTCAACACAACTGATTGGCTGAAACGCATTAAGAAAAGAGATTCCACAAATTAACTTTTAACAAGGCACACCTGTTAATTGAAATGCATTCCAGGTGACTACCTCATGAAGCTGGTTGAGAGAACGCCAAGAATGTGCAAAGCTGTCATCAAGGCAAAGGGTGGCTACTTGGAAGAATCTCAAATATAAAATAGATTTTGATTTGTTTAACACTTTCTACAATGTAGAAAATAGTACAAATAAAGAAACACCCTTGAATGAGTAGGTGTGTCCAAACTTCTGACTGGTACTTTGTGTATGTACACCACCGTTCAAAATTTTGGGGTCACTTAGAAATGTCCTTGTTTTTGAAAGAAAAGCACATTTATTGTCCATTTTAAAATAACATCAGATTGATCAGAAATACAGTGTGGACATTGTTAATGTGGTAAATGACTATTGTAGCTGCAAACTGCAGATTTTTTTTATTGAATATCTACATAGGCGTACAGAGGTCCATTATCAGCAACCATCACTCCTGTGTTCCAATGGCACGTTGTGTTAGCTAATCCAAGTTTATCTTTTTAAAAGGCTAATTGATCATTAGAAAACCCTTTTGCAATTATTTAGATGGCTGAAAACTGTCGTGCTGATTAAAGAAACAATAGAACTGCCCTTCTTTAGACTAGTTGAGTGTCTGGAGCATCAGCATTTGTGGGTTTGATTACTGGCTCAAAATGGCTAGAAACAAAGAACTTTCTTCTGAAACTCGTCAGTCTATTCTTGTTCTGAGAAATTAAGGCTATTCCATGCGAGGACTTTCCAAGAACCTGAAGATCTCGTACAACGCTGTGCACTACTCCCTTCACAGAACAGCGCAAACTGGCTCTAACCAGAATAGAACGAGTGGGAGGCCCCAGTGCACAACTGAGCAAGAGGACAAGTACATTAGACTGTCTAGTTTGAGAAACAGATGCCTCACAAGTCCTCAACTGGCAGCTTCATTAAATAGTACCCGCAAAAACCCAGTCTCAACGTCAACAGTGAAGAGGCGACTCCGGGATGCTGGCCTTCTAGGCAGAGTTGCAAAGAAAAAGCCATATCTCAGACGGGCCAATAAAAATAAAAGATTAAGATGGGCAAAAGAACACAGACACTGAACAGAGGAACTCCGAGAGCATCCCGGAGTCGCCTCTTCACTGTTGACGTTGAGCCTGGTGTTTTGCGGGTACTATTTAATGAAGCTGCCAAACTTTTGACTTTTGAACGACACGCTAGCGTGTGTATGTGTATATGTGTGTGTGTGTATATATATTTGAATGTAGGCCTTTTTTAAATGATTTTGACAGTTATTTTATTTTCAATGGCGGTCTTCTTCCAATACCTTCAGTTACATGGTTATTCAGCCCTAGACGCGATGAGTGAAAGCAATATGGCGGATGCCTAGCGACTACTGTAGCTAGCTTACTCTTTGTTTCTTTCAGTGCAGATAAAGGAAATGAAATAGAGAGGGAGCCACTGCTGAGATCTCTCTCCTGTATATGTGGCAGGCACAGTCTGTCAGTCATTCCGTCAGTCACCCAGTCAATCAGTGACACAGTCAGTCTGTCACACTGTCTAGCAGTCAGTCTGCCAGCATCATGCACTATCCCACAGTCTTATAGGTGGTCAACCATCTCATCCAAAACAAGATATTGAGTTGTCAAAAAAGGCTGTCAGTCACTCACTCATTCAGTCAGTCAGTTCTTCTCTCAGTCCAGTAGGTCCTCAGAGCATCTCCACCACACAGTTTCTACACTTGTTCAGTCACTCATTCAGTCAGTCAGTTCTTCTCTCAGTCCAGTAGGTCCTCAGAGCATCTCCACCACACAGTTTCTACACTTGTCGCACTCTATGGACAGGTTGTTATCTTCTCTATTTTTTCCCTCTTTCTCTCTCGCTTTTTTCCCCTCTTTCCCTCTTTCTCTGCCTCTTTCCCTCTCTGCCTCTTTTTTTCTCTCTTTCTCTCTCTTACCATCTCCCTCCTCTCTATCGCTCCTCTCCCTTTCTCTCTCTCTCCTCTCCCTTTCTCTCTCTCTCCTCTCCCTTTCTCTCTCTCTCCTCTCCCTTTCTCTCTCTCCTCTCCCTTTCTCTCTCCCACTCTCTCCCCTCCCTTTCTCTCTCTCCTCTCCCTTTCTCTCTCCTCTCCCTTTCTTTCACTCTCTCTCCTACTCTCTCTCCCACCCTCTCTCTCTCTCCCATTCTTTACCTCTCTCACTAACACCAACCGATTTAGAGCCCAGTGTCCCTCATGCCTTTGAGGGGGGTTGGATAAGACACCGTTGATGAGGAGATACTGTTACCTCTTCATGTTCAAAGCCTTTGGCCGGGGGAGCCGGCAGCTAAATTAAACCTTTTACGCCCCATCATTCCTTGGCTTACTGTACCTGGTCTGAGCACATTGTACAGTACTCTATGTTGAGAATGACCCTCCCGTGTACAGGCAGGGACATAGACATCTATGTATTCTCATTTGTGTTTTAAAACCATGTGTTTATTACATATGTTGCTGAAGTTCTGAGTTCCTACTGTAGCAGGCAGTACGTTCTGGTGGAATAAGGTTCATATACACCGCCATCTCTTACTCACTAGGCTGTGTATCAATGCTCCAGGGCCACGTGCATATATTTTCACCTTAGATGTGGCCGTATGGAACAAAAATGATCACTGGTAAGTCGAAGCTATAAAAGACAATGGGCGCCAAGAAAGGGTCGCCATGCTTTGTGAACCCATTCTTTGTACTTGTGTGTGTCAATGAAGCTGTGTGTTTGTTTGCACAATGGTCTGCGCACACATTTTAGTGGTTGTGTGTGCGTGGGTCAGTGATGCTGCGTGTGTGGGTCGGTGATGCTGCGTGTGTGGGTCGGTGATGCTGCGTGTGTGGGTCGGTGATGCTGCGTGTGTGGGTCGGTGATGCTGCGTGTGTGGGTCGGTGATGCTGCGTGTGTGGGTCGGTGATGCTGCGTGTGTGGGTCGGTGATGCTGCGTGTGTGGGTCGGTGATGCTGCGTGTGTGTTAGTGTGTACGTACCACAGGAGATAATGGCCCATTTGTGTCAGTGCTCCTAGCCAGGGGTCAGAGCACTCAAAAAGACAAAGCACTCAGGAGTCAACGCATGGCGCACACACACACACACACACACACACACACACACACACTTGATACATATAACATACTTTTATAACACACCACAACATAGACCTACAGTAGGCCTACACTCACATACTGATTACTTTGACTACTTTATGCTCTGCCCCTATTGATGCCACCTGCCTGAAGGTGGTGCAAGGGAGGGAGAAGACGCAGTGGAGAAGGAGAAAAAGATGTGACGGAAGGTTGAGGCGAAAGAGATGGTTAGATATAGAGAGAGATGGTTGGATATAGAGAGAGATGGTTGGATATAGAGAGAGATGGTTGGATATAGAGAGAGATGGTTGGATATAGAAAGAGATGGTTGGATATAGAAAGAGATGGTTGGATATAGAGAGAGATGGTTGGATATAGAGAGAGATGGTTGGATATAGAGAGAGATGGTTGGATATAGAGAGAAATGGTTGGATATAGAGAGAAATGGTTGGATATAGAGAGAAATGGTTGGATATAGAGAGAAATGGTTGGATATAGAGAGAAATGGTTGGATATAGAGAGAGATGGTTGGATATAGAGAGAGATGGTTGGATATAGAGAGAGATGGTTGGATATAGAGAGAGAGTGTTGGATATAGAGAGAGAGTGTTGGATATAGAGAGAGAGTGTTGGATATAGAGAGAGAGTGTTGGATATAGAGAGTGGGAGTGTTGGATATAGAGAGTGAGTGTTGGATATAGAGAGAGATGATGGTTGGATATAGAGAGAGATGATGTTTGGATATAGAGAGAGATGATGGTTGGATATAATCTCAGCGAAAAAGAAACGTCACTTTTTCAGGACCCTGTCTTTCAAAGATAATTAGTAAAAATCCAAATAACTTCACAGATCTTCATTGTAAAGGGTTTAAACACTGCTTCCCATGCTTGTTCAATGAACCATAAACAATTAATGAACATGCACCTGTGAAACGGTCTTTAAGACACTAACATCTTACAGACGGTAGGCAATTAAGGTCACAGTTATGAAAACTTAGGACACTAAAGAGGCCTTTCTACTGACTCTGAAAAACACCAAAAGAAAGATGCCCAGGGTCCCTGCTCATCTGCGTGAATGTGCCTTAGGCATGCTGCAAGGGGGCATGACTGCAGATGTGGCCAGGGCAATAAATTGCAATGTTCGTACTGTGAGACGCCTAAGACAGCGCTACAGGGAGACAAGACGGACCGCTGATCTTCCTCGCAGTGGCAGACCACGTGTAACAACATCTGCACAGGATCGGTACATCCGAACATCACACCTGCGGGACAGGTACAGGATGGCAACAACAACTGCCCGAGTTACACCAGGAACGCACTATCCCTCCATCAGTGCTCAGACTGTCCACAATAGGCTGAGAGAGGCTGGACTGAGGGCTTGTAGGCCTGTTGTCTGGTGAGGACCTGCCTTACATCACTGGCAACAACGTCGCCTATGGGCACAAACCCACCGTCGCTGGACCAGACAGGACTGGTAAAAAGTGCTCTTCACTGACGAGTTGTGATTTTGTCTCACCAGGGGTGATGGTCGGATTCGCATTTATCGTTGAAGGAATGAGCGTTACACCGAGGCCTGTACTCTGGAGCGGGATTGATTTGGAGGTGGAGGGTCCGTCATGGTCTGGGGCGGTGTGTCACAACATCATTGCAGACAATCTCAACACTGTGCATTACAGGGAAGACATCCTCCTCCCTCATGTGGTACCCTTCCTGCAGGCTCATCCCGACATGACCCTCCAGCATGACAATGCCACCAGCCATACTGCTCGTTCTGTGCGTGATTTCCTGCAAGACAGGAATGTCAGTGTTCTGCCATGGTCAGCGAAGAGCCCAAATCTCAATCCCATTGAGCACGTCTGGGACCTGTTGGATCGGAGGGTGAGGGCTAGGGCCATTCCCCCCAGAAATGTCCGGGAACTTGCTGGTGCCTTGGTGGAAGAGTGGGGTAACATCTCACAGCAAGAACTGGCAAATCTGGTGCAGTCCATGAGGAAGAGATGCACTGCAGTACTTAATGCAGCTGGTGGCCACACCAGATACTGACTGTTACTTTTGATTTTCAGCCCCCCCCCCCCCTTTGTTCCGGGACACATTATTCCATTTCTGTTAGTCACATGTCTGTGGAACTTGTTAAAAAAAATTATCGAAATCAAATGTATTTATATAGCCCTTCTTACATCAGCTGATATCTCAAAGTGCTGTACAGAAACCCAGCCTAAAACCCCAAACAGCAAGCAATGCAGGTGTAGAAGCACGGTGAACAGCTAAGAAAAACTCCCTAGAAAGGCCAAAACCTAGAGAGAAACCAGACTATGATGGGTGGCCAGTCCTCTTCTGGCTGTGCCGGGTGGAGATTATAACAGAACATGGCCAAGATGTTCAAATGTTCATAAATGACCAGCATGGTCAAATAATAATAATCACAGTAGTTGTCGAGGGTGCAACAGGTCAGCACCTCAGGAGTAAATGTCAGTTGGCTTTTCATAGCCGATCATTGAGAGTATCTCTACCGCTCCTGCTGTCTCTAGGACAGCAGGTCTGGGACAGGTAGCACGTCCGGTGAACAGGTCAGGGTTCCATAGCCGCAGGCAGAACAGTTGAAACTGGAGCAGCAGAACGGCCAGGTGGACTGGGGACAACAAGGAGTCATCATGCCAGGTAGTCCTGAGGCATGGTCTTAGGGCTCAGGTCCTCCGAGAGAGAGAAAGAAAGAAAGAGAGAAAGAATTAGAGAGCGCATACTTAAATTCACACAGGACACCAGATAAGACAGGAGAAATACTCCAGATATAACAGACTGACCCTAGCCCTCCGACACATAAACTACTGTAGCATAAATACTGGAGGCTGAGACAGGAGGGGTCAGTAGACACTGTGGCCCCATCCGATGATACCCCCGGACAGGGCCAAACAGGCAGGATATAACCCCACCCACTTTGCCAAAGCACAGCCCCCACACCACTAGAGGGATATAGTATAGCCCACAAAGATCTCCGTCACGGCACAACCCAAGTGGGGGAGCCAACCCAGGCAGGAAGACCATGTCAGTGACTCAACCCACTCAAGTGACGCACCCCTCCTAGGGACGGCATGGAAGAGCACCAGTAAGCCAGTGACTCAGCCCCTGTAATAGGGTTAGAGGCAGAGAATCCCAGTGGAGAGAGGGGAACCGGCCAGGCAGAGACAGCAAGGGCGGTTTGTTGCTCCAGAGCCTTTCCGTTCACCTTCACACTCCTGGGCCAGACTACACTCAATCATAGGACCTACTGAAGAGATGAGTCTTCAGTAAAGACTTAAAGGTTGAGACCGAGTGCGTCTCTCACCTGGGTAGGCAGACCATTCCATAAAAAATGGAGCTCTATAGGAGAAAGCCCTACCTCCAGCTGTTTGCTTAGAAATTCTGGGGACAGTTAGGAGGCCTGCGTCATGTGACCGTAGCGTACATGTCGGTATGTACGGCAGGACCAAATCGGAAAGATAGGTAGGAGCAAGCCCTTGTAAGGCTTTGTAGGTTAGCAGTAAAACCTTGAAATCAGCCCTTGCCTTAACAGGAAGCCAGTGTAGGGACGCTAGCACTGGAGTAATATGATCAATATTTTTGGTTCTAGTCAGGATTCTAGCAGCCGTATGTAGCACTAACACATTTATTTAGTGCTTTATCCGGGTAGCCGGAAAGTAGAGCATTGCAGTAGTCCAACCTAGAAGTAACAAAAGCATTGATACATTTTTCTGCATCATTTTTGGACAGAAAGTTTCAGATTTTTGCAATGTTACGTAGATGGAAAAAAGCTGTCCTTGAAACATTCTTGATATGTTCTTCAAAAGAGAGATCAGGGTCCAGAGTAATGCCGAGGTCCTTCAGTTTTATTTGAGATGACTGTACAACCATCAAGATTAATTGTCAGATTCAACAGAAGATCTCTTTGTTTCAAGGGACCTAGAACAAGCATCTCTGTTTTGTCCAAGTTTAAAAATAGAAAGTTTGCGGCCATCCACTTATGTCTGAAACACAGGCTTCTAGCGAGGGCAATTTTTGGGCTTCACCATGTTTCATTGAAATGTACAGCTGTGTGTAATCCGCATAGCAGTGAAATTTAACATTATGTTTTCGAATGACATCCCCAAGAGGTTAAATAAATAGTGAAAAAAATAGTGATCCTAAAACGGAACCTTGAGGAACACCAAAATGTACAGTTGATTTGTCAGAGGACAAACCATTCACAGAGACAAACTGATATCTTTCCGACAGATAAGATCTAAACCAGGCCAGAACTTGTTCGTGTAGACAAATTTGGGTTTCCAATCTCTCCAAAAGAATGTGATCGATGGTATCAAAAGCAGCAATAAGGTCTAGGAGCACGAGGACAGATGCAGAGCCTCGGTCTGATGCCATTAAAAGGTAATTTACCACCTTCACAAGTGCAGACTCAGTGCTATGATGGGGTCTAAAACCAGACTGAAGCATTTCGTATACATTGTTTGTGTTTAGGAAGGCAGTGAGTGGCTGCGCAACAGCTTTTTCAATTTCTTTTGTGAGGAATGGATGGTTCGTTTTAGGCCGATTTTTAGTTTTTTATATTTTCTGGGTCAAGGTTTGGCTTTTTCAAGAGAGGCTTAATTACTGTCACTTTTAGTGAGTTTGGTACACATCCGGTGGATAGAGAGTCGTTTATTATGTTCAACATAGGAGGGCCAAGCACAGGAAGCAGCTCTTTCAGTAGTTTAGTTGGAATAGGGTCCAGTATGCAGCTTGAAGGTTTAGAGGCCATGATTATTTTCATAATTGTGTCAAGAGATATAGTACTAAAACACTTTAGTGTCTCCCTTGATCCTAGGTCCTGGCAGAGTTGTGCAGACTCAGGACAACGGAGCTTTGGAGGAATATGCAAATTTAAAGAGGAGTCTGTAATTTGCTTTCTAATGATCATGATCTTTTCCTCAAAGAAGTTCATGAATTTATTACTGCTGAAGTGAAAGCCATCCTCTCTTGGGGAATGCTACTTTTTAGTTAGCTTTGCGACAGTATCAAAAAGAAATTTCGGATTGTTCTTATTTTCCTCAATTAAGTTGGAAAAATAGGATGATCGAGCAGCAGTGAGGGCTCTTCGATACTGCACGGTACTGTCTTTCCAAGCTAGTCGGAAGACTTCCAGTTTGGTGTGGCGCCATTTCCGTTCCAATTTTCTGGAAGCTTGCTTCAGAGCTCGTGTATTTTCTGTATACCAGGGAGCTAGTTTCTTATGACAAATGTTTTTAGTTTTTATGGGTGCAACTGCATCTAGGGTATTGCGCAATGTTAAATTGAGTTCCTCAGTTAGGTGGTTAACTGATTTTTGTCCTCTGACGTCCTTGGGCAGGCAGAGGGAGTCTGGAAGGGCATCAAGGAATCTTTGGGTTGTCTTTGAATTTATAGCACGACTTTTGGTGCTCCTTGGTTGGGGTCTGAGCAGATTATTTGTTGCGATTGCAAACGTAATAACATGTTCAGTTAATGTCTCAGTTGTTGAATCTTGTTAAGTTCATACAAATATTTACACATGTTAAGTTTGCTGAAAATAAACGCAGTTGACCGTGAGAGGACGTTTCTTTTTTTGCTGAGTTTAGAAAGAGATGGTTGGATATAGAGAGAGATGGTTGGATATAGAGAGAGATGGTTGGATATAGAGAGAGATGGTTGGATATAGAAAGAGAGGGAATTAGATATGGAGAGAGTCACATGGAAGATGAGCAAAGTCACATGCAGCAGTAGACAGACTGCAGAGGACAGAGAAACGGAGGGAGGAAGAGGAAGGACTCATTGATCAAGTGAGTCAGTTTAGTGTGCATTTTGAAAGCAGCTAACAACACCAGGGTTGACTGTGTTCAAAGCCCATACTTACTGTGGGTCCTCTCAAGTCATTTTAGGCCTTACGAGGTAATGTAATGTACAGTAAAGCAATTTTAAGTTAGAATTCGATTGAGTTCAAATAACATGGAGTGTACTCCCATGTGAAATGCACAAATAGACTGACTGAGTGGTTTCTCTCTGTACTTGTTCTTAACCTCTCTAGGGTCGGCGGGACGAAATCGTCCCACCTACTCAACAGCCAGTTGAGTCCCGTGGCGCGTTATTCAAATACCTTAGAAATGCTATTACTTCAATTTCTCAAACATATGACTATTTTACACCATTTTAAAGACAAGACTCTCCTTTATCTAACCACACTGTCCGATTTCAAAAAGGCTTTACAGCGAAAGCAAAACATTAGATTATGTCAGCAGAGTACCCAGCCAGAAATAATCAGACACCCATTTTTCAAGCTAGCATATAATGTCACAAAAAACAAAACCACAGCTAAATGCAGCACTAACCTTTTATCTTCATCAGATGACACTCCTAGGACATTATGTTATACAATACATGCATGTTTTGTTCAATCAAGTTCATATTTATATCAAAAAACTGCTTTTTACATTAGCATGTGACGTTCAGAACTAGCATTCCCACCGAACACTTCCGGTGAATTTACTAAATTACTCACGATAAACGTTCACAAAAAACATAACAATTATTTTAAGAATTATAGATACAGAACTCCATTATGCAATCGCGGTGTCAGATTTTAAAATAGCTTTTCGGTGAAAGCACATTTTGCAATATTCTGAGTAGATGGCTCGCCATCACGGGCTAGCTATTTTGACACCCACCAAGTTTGGTACTCACCAAACTCAGATTTACTATAAGAAAAATTGGATTACCTTTGCTGTTTTTCGTCAGAATGCACTCCCAGGACTTCTACTTCAATAACAAATGTTGGTTTGGTTCCAAATAATCCATAGTTATATCCAAATAGCGGCGTTTTGTTGTGCGTTCAAGACACTATCCGAAGAGTAAAGAACGGTGACGTGCCCGGCGCGTTTCGTGACAAAAAAATTCAAAATATTCCATTACCGTACTTCGAAGCATGTCAAACGCTGTTTAAAATCAATTTTTATGCAATTTTTCTCGTAAAAAAGCGATAATATTCCGACCGGGAGTCGTTGTTTTCGTTCAAAGACTGAAAATAAAAACATGGAGTCGTCTCGTGCAGCGCCAGTCTCATTGTTCTCAGATCGACCACTTACCAAATGCGCTACTGTTTTTCAGCCATGGCCTGCAAAGTCATCATTCAACGTTCTGGCGCCTTCTGAGAGCCTATGGGAGCGTTAGAAAATGTCACGTTACAGCAGAGATCCCCTGTTTTGGATAGAGATGATCAAGAAATGGTCAGACAGGGTACTTCCTGTATGCAATCTTCTCAGGTTTTGGCCTGCCAAATGAGTTCTGTTATACTCACAGACACCATTCAAACAGTTTTAGAAACTTTTGAGTGTTTTCTATCCAAAGCTAATAATTATATGCATATTCTAGTTTCTGGGCAGGAGTAATAATCAGATTAAATCGGGTACCGTTTTTATCCGGCCGTGAAAATACTGCCCCCTATCCATAACAAGTTAACCCACTAGGCTGTCATTGAAAATAAGAGTTTGTTCTTAACTGACTTGCCTAGTTAATTAAAGGTTAAATATAAATAAAGAGGCAGATAGTCCCTTCAGAAAGTATTCACACCACTTTTCTTTTTCCACATTTTGTTGTGTTACAATTGTGGGATTAAAATGGATTTCAAAGTGGAAGAATCATTTTAACATCTGTAAAAAAAAAAAAAAATATGAAAAATAAACACGGTCTTGATTAGATAAATATTCAACCCCCTGAGTCAATAAATGTTAGAATCACCTTTGGCAGCGAATACAGCTGTGGGTCTTTCTGGGTAAGTCTCTAAGAGCTTTGCACACCTGGACTGTACAATATTTTCACATTTATAATTGTTTTAATTCTTCGAGGTTGGCCAAGTTGGTTGTTGATCAATACTTGACAGCCATTTTCAAGTCATGCCATAGATTTTCAAGTAGATTTTAAGTCAATATTGTAACTAGGCCGCTCAGGAATATTCAATGTCGTCTTGGTAAGCAACTGCAGTGTATAGTGTGCTTTAGGTTATTGTCCTGCTGAAAGGTGAATTTGTCTCCGAGTGTCTATTGGAAAGCAGACTCTAGGATTTTGCCTGTGCTTAGCTCTATTCAGTTGACTTTTTATCATATACTCCCTAGTCCTTGCCGATGACAAGCATACCCATAACATGATGCAGCCACCACCATGCTTGAAAATATTAAGAGTGGGATTCAGTGATGTGTTGTTGGATATGTCCCCAAACATAATGCTGTGTATTCAGAACATAAAGTTAATTTCTTTGCCACATTTTTAGCAGTTTTACGTTAAGTGCCTTATTGCAAACAGGATGCATGTTTTGGAATATTTTTATTCTGTACAGGCATCATTCTATTGTGGAGTAACTATAATGTTGTTGATCCATCCATGTTTTTTTCCTATCACAACCATTAAACTCTAACTGTTTTAAAGTCACCATTGGCCTCATGGTGAAATCCCTGAGCGGTTTCCTTCCTCTCTGTCAACTGAGTAAACACTAGAACTGCCATAGGCCAACGGCCATTGACGTTTGATTTTGTCAATTAAAAAAATCTGCCAAAAATAAGCTGTGTTCTGCTCCTTCCCCTTACATTCCTGTACTTATGAGTTTGTGTTATGCCTATTTATCAGCAGCAAATAATTTTACCACACGACTTGTGGGTTGATACCATTCTCTTTATGTTTTACTTTGTAAAAATAAGCTGTACTGTTTTATTTACTGTAACTCTATTACTAATCAAATGTATTGTAAGGGAAAGGAAAACATGCTACATGTTGCAGTAGACCTTTAGAATAATGTAAAAGATATCCTTGACTCCAAGTTGATGAGCGGGAAACAAACGATGCCAGTCGGCCTGCACAGTCGGCCCATCAAAACTACACCTAAACTATAATTAAACAAATGTCACACATAGGAGTTAGCCTATAGACAAGATTAAATTGACAATAATCTGATGAGTGGTAATTTTAGGCCTATCAGTTGTCAAATTGTACATGAAGAGGTGGGCGCATGTTGTAATTGACAGATGCAGGGAAAGGAGCATCGCTTTATCAAATCCTCCTTCAGAGTCACATGCAGGTAAAACATTTGTATTTCTATATAGTATCAGAAAGAGCATATTCTGCAGTTTCTACGACACTTACCTTTGTCAAATAAATTCAAGAGGTGCAGCTCTATTTCCAAATGTCACTTTTTCCAAGAATATCTACGGTGTCCATGCATTCAGCACATGACCAGTCGCATGGTAGCATTGCTCTGGCTACTAAGCAAAAACTAGTAACATAATACAATTTAAATGAATATATGCTATTCTGTTGTCAATGGATGAATGATAGATAGAAACGGATAATGGTGCTTGTGACTTTAATGAACTGAATAATGAGAAAGGTTAAGAGGATGATTGAATTTAGAACAATAGTGTAATGATGAATTGTGGGCGGTCGACTTATTTATTTTATTATGAAAGGCTGGAAATGGTATATAATTTCCCCCGGGAGAATCAAATCAGACCGAGTACAACATACATGTGTAGTTCACAAGGTCAAGCCCAACCAAACTAATGGATGCACTGACAGCATTGCAAATGCTGCAGAATTTAGATGATGGAGGATCGGATATTGAGCTTGAAATCGACGTTGCTGATCTTAATTGGATTTTGATGTTGACTTCGAGCCTCCGCCTCCGATGCCTGAGCCTCGCCACAGAAAAACCAGAGCTGAGATTGATTCATCTGTAAAGGCACAGGTGTAAGGGCACAATACAGTGTCCGATCAACAAATGACTGTTTTTATATCTTGCCAATAATACATTTCCACAACCATTTCTTTATGTGATTAATCCTTTACAATTGTTCATGCACTGGTGATTTTGTTCAGGAATACAGCAAATCATTTCACCAGTGACCTGGCTGGTTATATTATTATTATTATTATTATGTGTTTCTACTTTGTCAGAAGAAGCTGTAACTGGACTTAATTAATTACTATAACTCTATGACTAATCGAATCTACAAATAAAGTTGATCAAATACAGTATACTAATGTTTTTATTGGAACGGGAACTAAAATATGCTATAGGCCTATGTTTTTTCTAGGAGTTTGTAGAATTATACAAAACATATCATTGACTCTATCTAAACAATTGATATATTTCCACAAATATTTATTCATGCAATTTATCCTTTACAATAGTTTCTGCACTATTTATCAAGAGTTGGTGCTTATGTTTTCCTACCTTGCGGGTTGATATGTATCTGATGCATCTGCTGAAGGGGATTCCTGGCAACGTTTTCTAGCGGGTACTTATAGGCTGAAAGGCCAGGCTGTTTTAGTGTTAAGAAGGACGCCTGTATCTTTACAGTGTCTGGGTGTATTGATACGCCATCCTATCTATCAATAGCCACCCTTCTTTGCGAGGCATTGGAAAACCTCCCTGGTCTTTGTGGTTGAATCTGTGTTTGAAATTCACTGCTCGACTGAGGGACCTTACAGAGATGAGGTAGTCATTAAAACATCATGTTAAACACTATTATTACACATGAAATTTGTGACTTAAGCAAATATTCTACTCCTGAATTTATTTAGGCTTGCCATAACAAAGTGGTTGATTACTTATTCACACAAGACATTTCAGCTTCTCAGTGTTTATTAATTTGTAATGAATTCTAAAAACTTAATTCCACTTTGACATTATGGGGTATTGTGTGTAGGTCAGTGATACAAAATCTGAATTGAATCCATTTTAAATTCAGGCTGTAACACCACAACATTTGGAAAACGTCAAGGAGTGTAAATACTTTCTGAAGGCACTGTAGATTGATGGAGGGAGGAAGGAACGGGGAAGGACTACCCAGGGCACCCCCCCATGGGCCAATCGCATAAAAGTGGCCAGAGACAGGAGCGAGCGACTGTCCTGCTCTCTCATGAAGGAGGGAAAGAGGGAGGGAGGAAATGAAAATAGGGAGAGGGAAAGAAAGGCAGAGGAAGTGTTTAGCAAACTTCCCAGAAAGTCATAGTCTGGGAGAGTTGGAAGTCTCTCTCTCTCATTCATGTGGAAGTAACTTGTGTGTGTGATTGTTTTTGGGGCGGTACGAGGTGTAGAGAGACTTGAAGTTAACAATAAGAAAAGTATTATGTGTTTGTGTTGTGAGACTATGTGTGGAAACCTGTATTAAAGTACATACTTTAGTTTTACTGTCCAATATTGGCCTGTATACTGTCCCTCTCGCAACCACAGAATGTAACCAGCTTTGCATTTGTTCTTCTACTGACAGTTGTAGCTGCTTCGCGTGATGTATTGTTGTCTCTGCCTTCTTGCCCTTTGTGCTGTGCCAAATAATGTTTGTACCATGTTGTGCTGTTGCCATGTTTTGTTGCTACCATGCTGTGTTTTTCATGTGTTGCTGCCATGCTATGTTGTTGTCTTAAGTCTCTCTTTATGTAGTGTTGTGGTGTCTCTCTTGTCGTGATGTGTGTGCTGTCCTATATTTTTATTTTGTTTTATTATTAATCCCCGCCCCTGTCCCCGCAGGAGGCCTTTTGGTAGGCCGTCATTGTAAATAAAAATTTGTTCTTAACTGACTTGCCTAGTTAAATGAAGGTTTATAAAAAAAATATTGAAATGTCTGGATGAGAGAGAATGGTTTACTTCTTCTAAACGTCCTTTCTTTTTCTCTATCTGTCTTCAGCTCTTCAGGGAAGTCCGAATAATGAAGATTCTAAACCATCCAAACATTGGTAAGTGATTCACTGACATACTGACTTACATCTTGTTGGGGGAAAGTTAGGGCTGCACAATAGATTTTTGTACCAAATATTGTGATTTTACTTGAGATTTATAGATCAAAACACTTGGGTAAACTGTTGGAATTTTATGGTTGGAATACAGTGGGCACTTGGAATGCAGCTTTGTTTGGCATGACAATGAATGAAAAAGCAAGGAAAGAGATGGTTGTGACAGAGTAAGAACCAAAGTGTTGGTCAGTGTTTCCCTTGGGACCCTAATTGGCTTTAAATAGATGGGTACTGGCAGGGGTGCAACTTTGGTTTTTAGAGTTGGGGGGGGACATACATTTAAAAAAATTATTGTTATTTTTTATCATGTCGAATAAACACTCCGAACAGCCTGTCTGACCTCTCTGAGGCGTCACACATGGTCCTAAAGCGTACCGTTGCCTCGTATTGTATCACATTCCAATGATAAAACTGGGGGGGGGACAAAAATGCAATTTCCGGTCACTGAATTGTTTGGTGAGCATGAAAACAATATAAACCATATGTCACGGCTGTCTGTCACTAGATCTCAACCCAATTGAACTCTTATGGGAGATTCTGGAGCGGCGCCTGAGGCAGCAGTTTCCACCATCAGTAAAACACCAGATTATGTCATTTCTCATGGAAGAAGGGTGTTGCATACTTCCAGTTTAGTTCCAAACACTTGGAGAATCTATGCCAAGGTGCATTGAAGCTGTTCTGGCTCGTGGTGGCCCAATGCCTTTATTTTTTTGTTATCTGTACATTCAGACAAAGATTTTAGAATATTTTTCGCCATTTCATCTCTGATTTATGAACAAGCTGTTGCACAAACAATGCTGATTATAATCTACCACTGGTACAAGCCTGTAGTAGAGCAAAGGTTTGCTAGCAACATTTTCCCTATCTCAGTGGATTTAGCTAGCCAGTTAGCTAAGGAGCGATTAGCATTAAGGGTTAAAACAAAACATTTTGGCACATTTAGCAGCTTGCTAAGACCAACTACCGTAAAACTTCAATTATATCCTGAGTCTCGAATAGCCGCCTGTCCATTTTTTTATAGCCGGGTAACGACACACAATCAAATAAAAAAACATTTTATTTGTCACATGCGCCGAGTACATCAGGTAGACCTTACAGTGAAATGCTTACTTAGGGCTTGTAAGTAAGTATTTCACTGTAAGGTCTACACCGGTTGTATTCGGCACATGTGACAAATACAATTTGATTTGATCTGACATAAATACCTGTCAGCACCTGTTTCAAATAAACGTTGGGTCTAAAGTACAAAAACAGTCAACAACTTCGGGAGTACAGAACTAGGTGCCGATCTCGTCATACTCATATTCGTAATTGTTTCCGTTTTATCACAATTCAAACTCGTAATCGGATTTACTCGCGATTGGAAAACCCGGAAGTGTGCTTTAAATGCCGGTAAAGCCTTTACCTCAAGTGCACATTATTGAGCTGTCACTCAGAGCTCATCTCAGAACGCATCGTTATGTTCCTTCATTACTGAGCTGTCACTCAGAGCTCATCGCAGAGCTCATCGTTTTGTTCCTTCATTACTGAGCTGTCACTCAGAGCTCATCGCAGAGCTCATCGTTTTGTTCCTTCATTACTGAGCTGTCACTCAGAGCTCATCTCAGAGCGCATCGGCCCCTCTGAGCTGTCCTCGGCTCTCGAGCCCTACTGAGCTGTCACTCAGAGCTCATCTCAGAGCGCATCATTATGTTCCTTCACTCATTCACACACATTGTTAACTTCTATGGGCTAGCATCCCACCTGCGGGACACAGCCAGTGAAATATCAGGGTGGCAAATTCAAAAACAACAAAATGTCATAATTCAACTTTCTCAAACATACAACTATTTTACACCTTTTTAAAGATACACTTCTCCTTGATGTAACCACATTGTCCGATTTCAAAAAGGCTTTATAGCGAAAGTAAAACATTAGATTATGTTAGGAGAGTACATAGACAAAAATAATCACACAGCCATTTTCCTCGCAAGGACATGTCAATAAAACCGAAAACAGAGCTAAATGATGCACTAACCTTTGACGATCTTCATCAGATGACACTCCTAGAACATTATGTTACACAATACATGTATGTTTTATTCGATTAAGTTCATATTTATATCCAAAAACAGCATTTTACATTGGCGCGTGATGTTCAGAAAATGTATTTCCACCAAAACGTCCGGTGAATGTGCACATCAATTTACAAAAATACTCATCATAAACGTTGACAAAATATATAACAATTATTTAAAGAATTATAGATAGACTACCCCTGGATGCAACCGCTGTGTCAGATTTTAAAATAGCTTTACGGAGAAAGCACATTTTTCAATATTCTGAGTACATAGCTCAGCCATCACGGTGAGCTATTCAGACACCCGCCAAGTTCGGAGCAACCTAAACTCAGAATTAGTATTAGAAATATTCTCTTACCTTTGCTGATCTTCGTCAGAATGCACTCCCAGGACTGCTACTTCCACAAGAAATGTTGTTTTTGTTCGAAATAATCCATATTTATGTACAAATACCTCCGTTTTGTTCGTGCGTACAGATCACTTATCCAAAGACATAATGCGCGAGCGCAGAACGAGAGACCGGACAATAGCGTATTCATTCAAGAAGAAAAAGAAGGAACGGCGTACTCGTGTGACCGTGCATATCCAATCCCTTTGTTGCCAGGCAGACCACTCAGTAACTGAGCTCCTATACTCTGCCCAGTGACAGGAGAAGGCTCAAACCACTTTCTGAAGGCTTTAGACAGCCAATGGAAGCCTTAGGAAGTGCAACGTCACCCCACAGACACTGTAGCTTCGATAGAGAATTAAAAGAACTACAATTCTCAGACTTTCCACTTCCTGCTTAGATTTTTCTCAGGTTTTTGCCTGCCATATGAGTTCTGTTATACTCACATACACCATTCAAACAGTTTTAGAAACTTCAGAGTGTTTTCTATCCAAATCTACTATATATAATATGCATATTCTAGTTTCTGGGCCAGAGTAGTAACCTGTTTAAATTGGGTACGTTTTTCATCCGGCCGTGAAAATACTGCTCCCTAGCCCAGACAGGTTAAATGACCCTGGCAGATGAAAATGCACATGATTTACTTACTTAGTCCTATTCAATAATGAACAAAATAGTCTTATAAATAGCCTAATGCATGGCTGGCTACTACTGCCTGCATTTACTCCAGACAGATTTAGATGAAGGTAGACTAATTCACTTGTCCCATCTATTGTTTCACTTTCGAGAGGAGCAAAGCTTTTCTCTCACGACAGTTATGCCATAGTGTTTGTATTATCAAAGTAAACTATTTACATTTGTCATTTTATTTTTTAATGATCTGTCGCTCGGTAAACATGCCTGGCAGAGAAAAATGCATGGGCATGGATCACAACATAACAACAGATGTCAGCAATGGAATAATTATATGGACAGACAAAGTAGGGCTACTAAACAACGCCAAGTAAACAGACTAAAACAACCATATGGCCTCAGCAAAGTCGACATGAATTAAATGGATGGAACAACAATGACTCTGATTCATACACAATGTTTGGAAAAGGGGAAACGTGTGCCCTGAGGTGAGTGAAAGAAATAGAGCCGTGTGTCTGTCTGGGGAAATGAGAGCAGACGGAGAGCGGCTTTTTCTAATACAATCAATGTAGCAGGTTCAACTGATTTACCCCGCCCCATTTCTTAACAGACAGAAGAACTAGCCAATAGTTGTTTGGAGCACACAGTGCTTCACACTGTTCGAGTGAAAGAGAGATGCGTGCTGGCAGATGAAAATTGCTTTTTTCTTATCACAGAAAATGACAAAAAATACTTGTCATAATCATATTCAGAAAATTGTTCATATCCGTTACAATACTCGTTTTGTCTCACACCCCTCTACAGAACCTTAGAAATCAGATGGTCACTCTCTAGTGGTGAAAGTAAGATCTGCCGTAAATGCACAGTCAAAGAGGGGAATAATTATTCTGTCAATGATTTTTTTTTTTTTACATTTATAGAGGCATACTAAGACAATAAACGTGACACCGTGTGTAAATGATAACAAATTAGTGCAGGGAATGAAGAAATTGATTAAAATGCTGGAATTAAACAATTACCACGCAAATGAGCAAAAGCTGTGATCATAAAGGAAATAGAGGCCTGGCTCAAATATTTAAGTGATTTAAGCAAATAAACATTAACTAGCGTTTGCAGAGAGAAAGTTACACAAACAAATAGTATAATATAGAAAACTTGGATTTATATTAAGAATCAAAGTGGAATGCTGTGTCCTTGTTTGGAAAAATCTGTTGACTGCATGCAGAGTGAATCTAGGGTATAAGGAACTGCCTGTTTGAGTGACAGGGGGCAGGGCTTGGTGTGTGTGAGATTGGGAAGCGGCCAAAAGAGGAGGGACTGAGAGAGAACTCTTGTCAACATGACCAATATCTTGTGATATGGAGTTGATTTCAATTTGGTCATATTCGGGATATGAATGGAAATTCAATCAAATATTGGCACAAACCGAAAATGTAAACACAAAGCAGGTACTTCATAATTTTTGAAGACATGAACAACATTATGCAAGTTAGCTATCAACCGTAGCCTAAGGAGAAGTGGCTTCCTAACTTTACATAAATGTGAGTAAATCTATTTTATTAGCTTAGCAAGTAGGCTTGGGCTGAATACAGTATACCGGGGTATTTGGAAAAACCACAGAATAGTTTTTCAATACCGTTGAAACAATTTCTTTACGTTTTTTTATTTATTTGTAGCTACTTCTTAAGTAAATACCTGCAGTAAACTTGTGCAATATGTTATGAGATAAAGAAGATTGCATTCTTCATTTTACCTATCACAATTTTTCATTATGCAATTTACCGATAGTCCCCAGTCACGTGGTGTTTGTTTACACGCCCGAGAGACCGGAGCCTTTCGAGTCACTCACTGTTGTGCAGAATGCGCCAGGTGGTCTAGTTACAGTATGGAGTTCACAACTAAATGTTTACCAGCTAGATAACTTAATAGTTATAAGTTAACTGTCTAAAATGTGCTAATTGTTATGAGGTTGTGAATTTTGGTTTGCTAATTTAGTAGGTAGTTAGCTAAGTGGTTAGCTTCATCCACAATCAAACATTCACTTCGTAACAGCAGAGAAGGATCAAGACCCTTGGTGTATAATATTTGTTTAGTGCATGCAGCAAACTGTGAGTAGCGTTTTTTTTAGTTACTTAGTAGTTTAGGTTGGAGTCTGTATAAAATGTTAAATGTGCTCGTTAGCATTTAGTTAGAATTCTCTATGGGATGTTACCTGTACTTTTTACTATGTAATCCGAAGGTTAGCAATGTTATCAGTGGGATTTGAAGAGCGCCCTGTGTGTTTAATGCCGGTATTAACCAATATCCCAGTATGGCACAAGGTCAGTATGAAGGTATGACAATCTGGATACCGTCCAAGCATATTAGGAAGCTTACTTAAATGTGAATAACTTTAGCTAACTAGCTTAGCAAGCTAATATAAACGTGAATAACTCTAGCTAGCTAACTTAGTTGAATTACTCTAGCTAGTAATTTGCACATAGTTAGCTTACAGGACTAACTAGCTAGAGTTATTCACGTTTATATTAGCTTGGTAATCTAGTTAGTTCGAGTTATTCACATTTAAGTATGTGAATACATGCAAATAACTCTAGCTAGCGTGCCCTGCAAGCTAACTTAGTTGAATGAATCTAGCTAGCAAACTAACTAGCTAGAGTAATTCAACTAACTTAAGTGAAATGTAAATAACAGTAGCTAACCAACTACTTAGTTTACAATAGGACAAAACAATTAACATTTTAAACTTAGCTACTGCTCTTACTCTAAAACATTTTTTATTCAATTTAATAAATAAAAAATTATCCCATAAGGTTACGGGGCAATTATGTAGGCAGGAGTGCAGATACGAAAAACAGTACATGAACATTTACAGTACATGAACATATGACGGTTTCATGCCTCCAAATTTTCACGAGGTGCTTCCAGATTGTTTACATCTCCAGTTTTACACTTTCCTAGCATATTTTAACAAAGTGGAAATGGTCCATTCACTTTCAATTAGGAATTTCTTTCATCTCTTGAATTAATGGCCTCATTACCAGTAGAAATGGCAGCTGCCATCCTTTCCTAAGTCCTCTTCCCCTTCTCACTTGTCCCATGTTTGGGAATTCCTCTCCTGAGTGGTGACACCCCCATCCCCCAACTTTATTCTAATCCCTCGGTCGGAAATCCCCCTTTATTTTTCCAGAGTGTTCCCATTTCCTCTCTCTCTCTCACAGACACACACACGCACACACACAGCGACCTTCTTCCTGGGGGTACAAAAGCCTGTTTGTGTCACTCTTTGTGTGTGTGTGTGTCATTAAGCCCTGGCGATCATCTAGCAGGTCCCCTCTGCTCCCCCTCTCATGTACTCCACCACCACAACACACACCACAATACACACACGACACGCACAGACACACTGTGTGTGTGTGTGTGTGTGTGAGGAAGCGAAATAATGAGAACAGTCTGGGAAAATAAGGGGGGAATTCCTACCTATGGATTAAAAAAGTTGGGAATGAGAATGTCACCACTCGACAAAAGATGTCGTTTTTACTTGAATTTCGCAATGCATCTGCTATCATTTTTTATTTAATTTAAATTTTTAAAATGACTTTTTACCCCTTTTTCTCCCCAATTTCGTGATATCCCATTGGTAGTTCGTCTTGTCCCATCGCCTCTCCCGAGTCCGTACGGGAGTTGCAGCGAAGGTCGAGAGCCATGCGTCCCACGAACACAACGCTGCCAAGCCGCAGGGTCGTGACACACTGCTCGCTTAACCCGGAAGCCATCCGCACCAATGTGTCAGAGGAAACAACTGGCGACCGTGTCTGCGAGAGTCGAAAAGCTTCCCAAATCAAAAAGTCCTGGATTAACACCGAGGTTGGCACTAAACTGAAGGACAGGACTACCTCTCACGAGGCTATCGCAGACAACACTGAGGCTATGGCTAAGGACAGGAACAAATACAATAAGTCCTTTTACCAACCTGCAGAGTCAAGAAACTAGCAAAGGGACAATATATGAATAAGGTGGAATCATATTACACAGCCTCAGATGCACACTGCATGTGGCAGGGCTACAGTCCAGTATGGATTACAAAGACCCAGTAATCTGCCCAATGATGCCTCTCTACCAGACAAACTTTTATGCACGCTTCGACAATAACACCATCGAATGGGTGTGAAGGTCGGGTGTGAATTCCGGGTGTGAGGACAGTCTGGGCGATCTCGCTCTCTGAGGCCGACGTAAAGTCTTTAATCAGGTCAACACCCACCAAGACTGCGGGGCCCGACTGTATTCTAGGGTGCATTTTTAGAGCATGCGCAGAACAGCTGGCAGGCATATTCACTGTCATTTTCAACCTCTCCTGGTCTGTAATCCCCCTGTTTTAAGATGACCACCATCATTCCTGTTCCCAAGGCTTCCTGCCACAATGACTACCACCCTGTAGCACACACATCTGTAATTATAAAGTCCTTTGAAATGCTGGTTATGGCACATCAACTCTATCATCCCAGAAACCCTAGACCCACACCAATTTACATACCGCATACGACGCAATCTAAATTGCACTTCATGTGGCCCTTACCCACCTAGATAAGAGCAATACCTATGCGAGAATGCTGTTCGTTGACTACAGCTCATTGTTCAACACCATTATCCCCTCCAAGCTCATCACCAAACTTAGCACCCTGGGACTGAACACCTCCCTCTGCAACTGTATGCTGGACTTCCTGATGGGCCTACCCCAGGTGGTGAGGGTAGGCAACATCACCTCTGCCATGCCCACCCTCAACATGGGGGCCCGACAGGGGTATGTGCTTATTCCCCTCCTGTATTTCCTGTTCACCCATGACTTTACACATTAGTAGGGTTATCAAGGCATTTGCGGATACAGTGTAGGACCATGTTGACAGCGTCAACTCTGTAGGCGAACTGCAGTGGGTTGAGGTAGTCGTTCAAGCAGGACACCTTTTTTTGGGGACTAGAACAATGATGGAGGATTTTAAACAGGCAGGAACCGTTTCTTAAAACTGCATTGTTGGTTAAGGGCTTGTCAGTAAGCATTTCACCTGTTGTGTTCAGCATGTAACAAATACAATTTGATTTGAACAGTGCATAGCTCTAGTGTTTGGTTGAATATTTTCATGGAAACTGAGAGAGTTGGTCAGCGCAGTGCTTAAGTGTGGCTGGAGAGTCCTTGTCCGAGGCAGCAGCCTTCCTGGTGTTCTGTTTCCTAAAGAGTCTGTTGACCTCTTGCTCTGTGATGACCAGGGGTGGGGGCTTCCTGGGATGGCAGATGGAGAGAGGTGCCTAGAGAGGAAGGGAGGGGTGTGTGGTATTGTCCTGGTGATGGAGGGGCGTTTGTGAGTCAAAGCTACAGTGAAACTGGGTTACTTTATTCAGCAGTGAGGGGTCGTCTGATATCGTGGGAGCTTTTGGTTTGTAGTTCGTAATTTGTTTTAGTCCTTTTCAGACAGACCAGCAGTCATTTGTTTTTAGTAATTTCAGAAGAGCAGGCAGCAGCAGTCGTTGCTGGAGAACTGTTGCTTCAGCCTGACTTTGTACTGCTGTTTGGCTTCCTTAATTCCGAAGTGTAGCATTTGGGTGGTCTACATTTTACGGCGCATGGTTGGCCATCGTCTGGTTAGGCCTGGGGGAAGAGACTGTTTCCATTTTTTTTTGGTGCTTCTCACGCCCAACTTCTCTTCTGCTGACCCACTTTCTCACTTCCTCGCTCCCGAAACCCAGGTAGGTCAGTGCAGAAGGAGGGAGATAGGGAGGGTGATGAAGAGGGAGACTGATGGAGACCGACTGAAGGCGAGAGCAAGATGGAGGGAGAGATACAAGACTAAATGATACCGACAGGGAAAGAGCGAGAGAATAGAGGGAGTCAGACTGAAGAAGACTGAGGGGGAGAGAGACCGAGACTGTGGGATTAGTTGGCTATGGTCTCATTTCAGAACAGCGTGTGGCTGCACCAACATGAAACCTCTAAAATCTGTTTTTATATTTTTTGCCTGATTCCATTTTTTCCCAAATTCTGTTTCCTCCATTTTGTTTTTCACGGTTTCAGGTTTTCCCTCTCAAAATCACATTTGAAAAAAATGGGTGAAAAAACAAAACAACAAAATTGGATGTTTTAAGTCCACAACAATGTTTAAACCCATCAGGAGACCATTTTTGAGGTCTGGGAAAATGTAAGAAAATTATATTTTTGGGTGCAGCTACCCTTTTAATGCAAGTGCTCACCAGGAAGAGACCGTTGTTTGGTTAAGGCAGAGTTTGCAAAACAAATGGCCACTGGCTTGATTCAAATAATGATGAAATCATTCTGTCAGGCTACTTTGAAGTTAACATTTTAATTGAGAAGGTTTTTAGGAAGAAAAAAAAAGGTTATCCTTAGCATCATCGCTAACAACTGCACAAAGTATAGACATGCACACAGACAGGGGAATTCCTGTGCTGTTTCAGAAAGTTGCACAAAAATACAAATCACTGATGCATTGTGTTCGTGTCTTATGGCATGAACACAATGCATGTATCATGTCTCACTTCATGTTCATGTCTTATGGCATGAACACAATGCATGTCTCACTTCATGTTCATGTCTTATGGCATGAACAAAATGCATGTATCATGTCTCACTTCATGTTCATGTCTCACTCGGGCAAATTAATGCATTTTCTGTTAAGTTCAATAGATTTAGTTGATTTCCTACTAATTTTGATACATTTTTGAATATTGTTGAGTTCCGTTTTAATGTTTGGATTCCTTGATTTCGTCCGCGTTCTTCGTAATGCGGATTTTATAGGGCCCTACAACATATGTTTGAAAAATCTGCAGCGTTTCTTCCCTAGACAATTTCTTCGGTGGGATGCAAAGTAGCCCAAAGCAACATTTTAAGCAGGCAGATGCATACAACGTTCAGATGACGCCAAAATTTGCTAAGAGTAGCAAGGTGAATTTCAGGCAAAATTGAATTTTCAATAGTGTAATACAGCAACGTTTCTATTCTTGGTGTGGAAACTCAGGGAGTGCAGTGTTGTTTTTTCTGTTCCAGCTCTAACACTCCTGTTTTGCCCAATCAAGGGCTTACTGATCAGTTAAGAAAGAGTTGGAATGAGTGTAAACAGACACTGTACATAAATTCTGTACAGATCTTAACAATGTCCGCAGGAGTTTTTGTCTCAGGTACCCAATATCAATATTGTCCAGCAGCTATCCTTATCCTGCAAAATGAGTGTGTTCTGGAACACACCCACAGACAGACAGTGAAACAGACAGTGATTCAGAAAGCGAGCTTTAGCCTGCTAGTACGGGGCTTTTCCACCTAACTGTAGGCTTTGATTTCACAGTTACATTCCTTCAGCCTAGTGCTTTGTGTCTAGTCACACATGCACGCATACACACACGCATACACACACACGCATACACACACACACGCATACACACAAGCTGAGTTATCTGCTCAGGTGGTGATTGAGGGCTCGAGGCTGCAGCAACAGAGTTGCAGTGAGCTGCTATGGTAGACTGTCTGTCTGTCTGTCTGTCTGTCTGTCTCTGTCTGTCTGCTTGTCTGTCTCTGTCTGTCTGCTTGTCTGTCTCTGCCTGTCTGTCTGTCTCTGGCCCTCAGGCCTGTCTGTCTCTGTCTCTGGCCCTCAGGCCTGTCTGTCTCTGGCCCTCAGGCCTGTCTGTCTCTGTCTCTGGCCCTCAGGCCTGTCTGTCTCTGTCTCTGGCCCTCAGGCCTGTCTGTCTCTGTCTCTGGCCCTCAGGCCTGCCTGTCTCTGTCTCTGGCCCTCAGGCCTGCCTGTCTCTGTCTCTGGCCCTCAGGCCTGCCTGTCTGTCTCTGGCCCTCAGGCCTGTCTGTCTCTGGCCCTCAGGCCTGTCTGTCTCTGGCCCTCAGGCCTGTCTGTCTCTCTGGCCCTCAGGCCTGTCTGTATGTCTCGCTGGCCCTCAGGCCTGTCTTTCTGTCTCTGGCCCTCAGGCCTGTCCGTCTGTCTCATGTGACTTCATCCTGGGAACAGAACAGCCAGCGCTACTGCATCTATACTGTCCTGAGGCAACCTGGCTAATATCAATTCAATTCATTGGCATAGAAAACATACTGTATATTTACGTTGCCAAAGCAAGTGAAATAGATAATAAACAAAAGTTAAATAACCTCTCTTTCTCTCTTTGCCTCTCTCTCTCTCTCTTCCCTTTTCTTTCTCTGCCCCTCTCCCTCTCTCTTTCCCTCTCTCTCCTTCCACAGTGAAACTGTTTGAGGTGATAGAGACTGAGAAGACTCTCTACCTGGTGATGGAATATGCCAGTGGAGGTAAGTGACTTAGTAATATGCCAGTGGAGGTAAGTTACTTAGGAATATGCCAGTGGAGGTAAGTTACTTAGTAATATGCCACTGGAGGTAAGTTACTTAGTAATATGCCAGTGGAGGTAAGTTACTTAGTAATATGCCAGTGGAGGTAAGTTACTTAGGAATATGCCAGTGGAGGTAAGTTACTTAGTAATATGCCAGTGGAGGTAAGTTACTTAGTAATATGCCAGTGGAGGTAAGTTACTTAGTAATATGCCAGTGGAGGTAAGTTACTTAGTAATATGCCAGTGGGGGTAAGTTACTTAGTAATATGCCAGTGGGGGTAAGTTACTTAGTATTATGCCAGTGGAGGTAAGTTACTTAGTAATATGCCAGTGGAGGTAAGTTACTTAGTAATATGCCAGTGGGGGTAAGTTACTTAGTAATATGCCAGTGGGGGTAAGTTACTTAGTAATATGCCAGTGGGGGTAAGTTACTTAGTAATATGCCAGTGGAGGTAAGTTACTTAGTAATATGCCAGTGGAGGTAAGTTACTTAGTAATATGCCAGTGGAGGTAAGTTACTTAGGAATATGCCAGTGGAGGTAAGTTACTTAGGAATATGCCAGTGGAGGTAAGTTACTTAGGAATATGCCAGTGGAGGTAAGTTACTTAGGAATATGCCAGTGGAGGTAAGTTACTTAGGAATATGCCAGTGGAGGTAAGTTACTTAGGAATATGCCAGTGGAGGTAAGTTACTTAGGAATATGCCAGTGGAGGTAAGTTACTTAGGAATATGCCAGTGGAGGTAAGTTACTTAGGAATATGCCAGTGGAGGTAAGTTACTTAGGAATATGCCAGTGGAGGTAAGTTACTTAGGAATATGCCAGTGGAGGTAAGTTACTTAGGAATATGCCAGTGGAGGTAAGTTACTTAGGAATATGCCAGTGGAGGTAAGTTACTTAGGAATATGCCAGTGGAGGTAAGTTACTTAGGAATATGCCAGTGGGGGTAAGTTACTTAGGAATATGCCAGTGGGGGTAAGTTACTTAGGAATATGCCAGTGGGGGTAAGTTACTTAGGAATATGCCAGTGGGGGTAAGTTACTTAGGAATATGCCAGTGGGGGTAAGTTACTTAGGAATATGCCAGTGGGGGTAAGTTACTTAGGAATATGCCAGTGGGGGTAAGTTACTTAGGAATATGCCAGTGGGGGTAAGTTACTTAGTAATATGAGGTACGGTAAATAGTGTAGTACAGAGTACACTATAATATTTATAATATGCTTTGAGAATAATGCATGAAAAGCTCCTGAATATTTAATGCAGGTATTATCATCCTGATTCTACCAGTGTAGCATGCCACCCTCCTCTTGAAGAGCTACCAGGTGCTATCTTGTACTAACGCACCTGCTTCAGGCACTCAAGGTCCTGATGAGTTGCATGTTTAGTAGAATCAGAGGGCAGGGCTGGAGCAAAAGCCAGCATAACCAGTAGCTCTCCAGGAGGAGGTTTGGTCTGCCTCCTGCTATTTATATAGTACTTTATAATAACGCATAATATTGCCTTACCTATGACAAATGAGGCTGCCTAACTAACAATTTATGCTTTCAGACATATGACTTTACATTTAATTTGGAGGACTGAGAGGAAGTTGTGGCATGTCTCCATTCAGTCAAAGTTGAACTTAAACTCTCTATCTCTCCCTCTCTCTCCCCCCTCTTTCTCTCTGTCCCTCTCCATCCATCCACCCTCTCTCTCTCCCTCTCTCTCCCTCTCTCTCCCTCTCTCGCTCTCTCTCTCTGTTTCGCTCCCCTTCTCTCTCTGTTTCGCTCCCCTTCTCTCTCTCTCGCTTTCCCTCCCTCTCGCCCCCCTTCCCCCTTTCTCCTTCCAGGGGAGGTCTTTGACTACCTCGTAGCACATGGGAGGATGAAGGAGAAGGAGGCCAGGGCTAAATTTAGACAGGTACCGCAGTGGACTGGATTTGGCCCCACACACACACGCACACACACACTAAGACACACCATGTTCAAAGACACCCTAGCTGGGTGTCACAGACACACACACAGACTTTCAAGCCAACCGACTTGGCAGGACTGAGCCCTGCGAGGGAAAAAACAATTTGCTTGGCCAACACTACCCTAAGACCTATATAGCCTACATAAGTTCTGCCAGTGGACGAGAGCTGCATTATCAACAACAGAGAAGGCAGCAAACGTAGAGCTCATTGGCCAGTGTTTCCAACTAAGACTGTCAAACGTAGAGCTCATTGACCAGTGTTTCCAACTAACACTGTCAAACGTAGAGCTCATTGGCCAGTGTTTCCAACTAACACTGTCAAACGTAGAGCTCATTGGCCAGTGTTTCCAACTAACACTGTCAAACGTAGAGCTCATTGGCCAGTGTTTCCAACTAACCTGTCAAACGTAGAGCTCATTGGCCAGTGTTTCCAACTAACGCTGTCAAACGTAGAGCTCATTGGCCAGTGTTTCCAACTAACGCTGTCAAACGTAGAGCTCATTGGCCAGTGTTTCCAACTAACGCTGTCAAACGTAGAGCTCATTGGCCAGTGTTTCCAACTAACGCTGTCAAACGTAGAGCTCATTGGCCAGTGTTTCCAACTAACGCTGTCAAACGTAGAGCTCATTGGCCAGTGTTTCCAACTAACACTGTCAAACGTAGAGCCCATTGGCCAGTGTTTCCAACTAGCACTGTCAAACGTAGAGCTCATTGGCCAGTGTTTCCAACTAACGCTGTCAAACGTAGAGCTCATTGGCCAGTGTTTCCAACTAACACTGTCAAACGTAGAGCTCATTGGCCAGTGTTTACAACTAACACTGTCAAACGTAGAGCCCATTGGCCAGTGTTTCCAACTAGCACTGTCAAACGTAGAGCTCATTGGCCAGTGTTTCCAACTAACACTGTCAAACGTAGAGCTCATTGGCCAGTGTTTCCAACTAACTATGATACTAGATAAGAGGATATTTGCATAAGGAAAGGGGAGGTTATAACTTCACATTGACCACTAGGCCTATTATTAATTGAGAAAGAGGCAAAAATGACTGTCACCAAAACAAAGAATTAGGAGACTGCAAAAATGTATTACCCCATTTGATAGTTACTTTATAACTACAACAATAACAATCAATGTATGTTATTGACTGTAATCAGTGAATAGCTAATTCTGTTCCTATCAGCCCCTGCTTACCTAGATGGGAAATCCACCAGATCTGAGACACACACACACACACACACACACACACACACACACACACACACACACACACACACACACACACACACACACTGTTCTAGCCCCAAGGACGTCCCTGTTGTCCAATCAATGGAGTTCTGAGAGGTGTAGGTGCTGCGGTTCGATGTTGTTAATCATCCACACACACACACACACAGAGACACACACACACTTTCTGATTCCCAAGCTCCTCTGCCATGTGTCAAACTCTGAAATGTCAAGGGCTGCCGTGTCTGTAGTTGTCTCTTGAAGAAGACCCTCTAAAACGTCACAGTACAACTGTCCAATAATATGTTATAACTTGTAATTGTATGGTTTTGGTCCATTCCTTTTCAGATTGTGTCAGCTGTACAGTACTGCCATCAGAAACACATCGTACACAGAGACCTGAAGGTAATGAAGGCTTTATGCACACACACACACACATACAGACACATACAGATGTAGGATCTTAATTTGAGCCAGTTTGCTATAGCAGGACAATGATCCAGCAGATTATAATGTGGATTATAATTAATGGACATGTTTTGTAAGGACTGATAACATTTTCTTAAGGGAAAATCAAGAAATGACAAACTTCAGAAGACTTCTTCACACTAGAACCACTAAATCAGTCATCATTTAGACGGCTCATTAATTACATTTTGAAAGTCATGCCCCTCTCACTCCAGACTTTTCCTAAATACGTCTATTTAACACACTGTTGTTGTTGTTACAATCATAATATCACGTACAGACCTGGTGTCATAGCGAGTTTTAGCAGGGCATGTCATTTTTTTGAATGGTTTTCCAGGGGAAAAATGACATGCCCTTATAAAATAGGGTTGCCCTTCCTTCTCACAGTTCCCAGTTTAGAATCAGCCCGAAAACTGCCTCGAAACTGAACCTATATTGGGGGAGAAAAGGGTCCACATGGATCTTTTCTAATTCTAATCTCCAAATGGTAAGTACCCTGTATCAGTCCACCGAATCCAAGCAGTCTTATCAGTCTACTTTGGCCTACTTGGAGAACACAGTGAGAGCGTACGTCATCTACAATGGTATTAAAACCAAGACGAACGGGATGCACATTCTGCGTTAGCGCTGCGACAAGATCTGAATGGATCATGTTTATTCTTCTGATTCTGAGCTCTCAGCCTGAAACTACATCTAAAAAGCCATAACGGTGTGCACTGAGCAGGTGCCCGCGCCTCCACCAAATGAAACAGTGAGACAGGAGAGCGGTAGGGACGACAACATTTGGGAAGAACAAGCTTGTGAACAATGCTACACCGATTATCAGCACAAAATGTCATCACTGAAGACAGCAGTCCCCACATCTCAAGCAGAAAACAACATGAGCAACGTTCTCACCAGCTTTCATTGTTTATGTGACATGGACCCGCTCCAACTGATGCCACTGCGTTTAGATGCACACCATGTAAGCACGAGTTGACAGTCATTTATTATTGTTTAATGCTGTCATATCGGCATTTAATATTCATTATTAATGCATTATTGCTTTTGTGATGATTTTCACAATTTATGAAGCACACTTGAAGCTCAGGATGTTTAGTCTACTGATGTTTTCATCAACTGACCGTGGCTCAGTTGGTAGAGCATGGTGTTTGCAACGCCAGCATGGTGTGTGCAACGCCAGGGTTGTGGGTTCGATTCCCACGGGGGGCCAGTACAAACAAAAAAAATGCATGAAATGTATGCATTCACTACTGTAAGTCGCTCTGGATAAGAGCGTCTGCTAAATGACTAAAATGTACAAAAAAAAAAAAAAATGTAACTGACCGTGTGTCTGGCTGACAGTGCAACTTTTTCTTATTTTTTCTTTTAAATGTACCTCCTTTTTCTCCCCAATTTCCTTGTATCCAATTGGTAGTTAGTCTTGTCTCATCACTGCAACTCCTGTACGGACTCAGGAGAGGCGAAGGTCGAGAGCCTTGCGTCCTCCGAAACACCACCCAACCAAGCTGCACTGCTTCTTGACACAATGCCCACTTAACCCAGAAGCCAGCCACACCAATGTGTCGGAGGAAACACCGTATACCTGGTGACCGTGTCAGCGTGCTTGCGCCCCGGCCCGTCACAGCGATGGGACAAGGACATCCCTGCCGGTCAAACCCTCCCCTAACCCGGACGACATTGGGCCAATTGTGCGCCGCCCCATGGGTCTCCCAGTCGCGGCTGGCTGCGACAGACCCTGGATTCGAACCAGGATCTCTAGTGGCACAGCCTTAGACCACTGCACCACTCGGGAGGCCTCCTGACCACGCGTCTGGCTGACTGGCCGCGCGTCTGGCTGACTGGCCGCGCGTCTGGCTGACTGGCCGCGCGTCTGGCTGACTGGCCGCGCGTCTGGCTGACTGGCCGCGCGTCTGGCTGACTGTTTTATTTCGTCATTGTAAACAGAAGCTGTTTGAAGTCGGAAGTTTACATACACTTAGGTTGGAGTCATTAAAACTCGCTTTTCAACCACTCCACAAATGTCTTGTTAACAAACTATAGTTTTGGCAAGTCGATTAGGACATCTACTTTGTGCATGACACAAGTCATTTTTCCAACAATTGTTTACAGACAGATTATTTCACTTATAATTCACTGCATCACAATTCCAGTGGGTCAGAAGTTTACATACACTAAGTTCACTGTGCCTTTAAACAGTTTGGAAAAGTCCGGAAAATGATGTCATGGCTTTAGAAGCTTCTGATAGGCTAATTGACATAATTTGAGTCAATTGAAGGTGTACCTGTGGATGTATTTCAAGGCCTACCTTCAAACTCAGTGCCTCTTTGCTTGACATCTTGGGAAAATCTAAAGAAATCAACCAAGACCTCAGAAAATAAATGGTAGACCTCCACAAGACTGGTTCATCCTTGGGAGCAATTTCCAAACTCCTGAAGGTACCACACTCATCTGTACAAACAATAGTACGCAAGTATAAACACCATGGGACAACGCAGCCGTCATACCGCTCAGGAAGGAGACACATTCTGTCTCCTAGAGATTAACATACTTTGTTGCGAAAAGTGCCAATCAATCCCAGAACAACAGCAAAGAACCTTGTGAAGATGCTGGAGGAAACGGGTACAAAAGTATCTATATCCACTGTAAAACGAGTCCTATATTGACAAAACCTGAAAAGCCGCTCAGCAAGGAAGAAGCCACTGCTCCAAAACCGCCATAAAAAAGCCAGACTACAGTTTGCAACTGCACATGTGGACAAAGATCGTACTTTCTGGAGAAATGTCCTCTGGTCTGATGAAACAAAAATAGAACTGTTTGGCCTTAATGACCATCGTTATGTTTGGAGGAAAAAGGGGGAGGGTTGAAAGCCGAAGAACACCATCCCAACCATGAAGCACGGGGGTGGCAGCATCATGTTGTGTCGGTGCTCTGCTGCAGGAGGGACTGGTGCATTTCACAAAATAGAAAATTATGTGGATATATTGAAGCAACATCTCAAGACATCAGTCAAGAAGTTAAAGCTTGGTTGCAAATGGGTCTTCCAAATGGACAATGACCCCAAGCATACTTCCAAAGTTGTGGCAAAATGTCTTAAGGACAACAAAGTCAAGGTATTGGAGTGGCCATCACAAAGCCCTGACCTCAACCCTATAGAACATTTGTGGGCAGAACTGAAGAAGCGTGTGTGAGCAAGGAGGCCTACAAACCTGACTGTTACAGCAGCTCTGTCAGGAGGAATGGGCCAAAATTCACCCTACTTATTGTGGGAAGCTTGTGGAAGGCTACCTGAAACGTTTGACCCAAGTTAAACAATTTAAAGGCAACGCTACCAAATACTAATTGAGTGTATGTACACTTCTGACCCACTGGGAATGTGATGAAAGGAATAAAAGCTGAAATAAATCATTCTCTCTACTATTATTCTGACATTTCACATTCTTACAATAAAGTGGTGATCCTAACTGACCTAAGACAGGGATTTTTACTAGGCTTAAATGTCAGGAATTGTGAAAAACTGAGTTTAAATGTATTTGGTTATGGTGTACGTAAACTTCCCACTTCAACTGTTTATATGTAGATATTTTTTTTTGCAGTCAGAATGAGGGGGGGGGGGGCTTTGAGGCCCAGCGGTTCCAGTGTCAAATACACTGCAAGTTTTACATAGGAAAGTTGTCCTGCAACAGGGTGATCAAATTAAGATCCTGCACACATACACGTACCCTGGCACACACACACGTACCATGACACACACACACACACACTCCTCCACAGCCCTGGGAGAAACACTGTTCATAATCACCTCCTACTCCTCTAGCAGGGGTCTCATGGGATGTTGTGTTACCATCCCCCAGAGATGTGTGCTTTGTGACACAGTGTAGTAGTCTACAGGGCATTACATGCTCTGTTTCCGCCATGAGACATCCTACATTATGCACAAGAGAGAGAGGGTGAGTAATAGAGGGAGAGAAAGTGGGAGGGAGGAACAGAAAGAGATGGATAGAGAAACAGGGAGATGGAGAGAGTGGTGGAAACAGGAAGGAAGAAAGATGTCTGATGCTACGTGTGGGGCACAGAGTTGGCATCTTGCTCTCATTCTCATCCTCTGCACCTCATTCGCTTCTTTGTCTTCCTCCGCTCTTCCCCATCTCTCTCCTCTCTTCGTATCTCTCTCTTTCCCCTGATAGCTCTATTCATTATAGTTCTATCTGCAGTATTCAGGACTGTAGAGTTATTTAATAAGGGAGTCTGACAACGTTACTGCCGGTGAAATGTTCAATGTTTACTTCTCCATTAGCAATCTCATACATAGTACATCTTGTGTCACAATGAATGATGTTCCCACATATAGTTCACTAGTTCCAGTGTAACATCCACCCATCTACATCCCCGTTCTTTAATTTGAAAATGACAACTATGTTTCACATCACTGAATACATGCCACACACAAACACACCCACTTCCACCCCTACTCACCCCCCTCCCCCCCAACCAGGCTGAGAACTTACTCCTGGACGCCGACATGAACATCAAGATTGCCGACTTTGGCTTCAGTAATGAGTTTGTCATGGGAAGTAAGCTGGACACGTTCTGCGGCTCTCCTCCCTACGCCGCCCCAGAGCTTTTCCAGGGGAAGAAGTACGACGGACCAGAGGTGGACGTCTGGAGCCTGGGGGTCATCCTGTACACGCTGGTGTCAGGGTCGCTGCCCTTCGACGGTCAGAACCTCAAGGTGTGTGTATATGTGTGAGTGTATTAACTTTTAACCCTGGCCTCCACTCTATGTCCCAATTCTTTCTACCCTTCTGTTATAAATGTGCAAATGCTTTAAAAGGAAAGCAGTGTTGTTAGAATGGGGCTAACTCCATCTAACCGCTGCTTACCATGTTTACTGCACGGGGGAGAGGGCATGCTTACTGCACGGGGGAGAGGGCATGCTTACTGCACGGGGGAGAGGGCATGCTTACTGCACGGGGAAGAGGGCATGCTTACTGCACGGGGAAGTGCTTACTGCACGGGGAAGTGCTTACTGCACGGGGAAGTGCTTACTGCACGGGGAAGGGGGCGTGCTTACCATGCTTATTGCATGGGGAAGAGGGCATTCATATCATGCTTACCATGCTTACTGCATAGGGAAGAGGGCATGCTTACTGCACGGGGAAGTGCTTACTGCACGGGGAAGAGGGCATGCTTACTGCACGGGGAAGAGGGCATGCTTACTGCATAGGGAAGAGGGCATGCTTACTGCACGGGGAAGTGCTTACTGCACGGGGAAGAGGGCATGCTTACTGCACGGGGAAGAGGGCATGCATATCATGCTTACCATGCTTACTGTATGGGGAAGAGGGCATGATTGCACACTTTGGGAGAAAGGTAGAGAATTGGGACGCAGGGTCTGCCTTTGTCAGTGGCGGTTTGTGCCATTCAAGATTAGGGAGGACACATGTTTTTATGAGCTTGGCCTTATGGGGTTAAATGCCAAAGACACGTTTTGATTGGATGCAGTCAGTTGATCCATTTACTTAACTTCTGTTGCAGCATATTGCAGGGCTCCCCAACTGTATATTGCAGGGCTCCCAACTGTATATTGCAGGGCTCCCCAACTGTATATTTCAGGGCTCCCAACTGTATATTGCAGGGCTCCCCAACTGTATATTGCAGGGCTCCCCAACTGTATATTGCAGGGCTCCCCAACTGTATATTGCAGGGCTCCCCAACTGTATATTGCAGGGCTCCCCAACTGTATATTGCAGGGCTCCCCAACTGTATATTGCAGGGCTCCCCAACTGTATATTGCAGGGCTCCCAACTTGCGGCGTTGTTGGACATAAGACTGTAAAAACACCAGAAAATCAGCTCCAAGTGATTTTAATTTAAGAAATCTGTTCCCATGCACGATAGAGAGACACGTGATTGTATTGAAATATAAGCAAGGTTTGGAACGATTTGTGTTTTAGTCAAACATATCTGTTTGGGCTCCTTGCGGTCAATTTGCAGTCTACAAATGATTTGTAATGATGTTCCGGCTCCCCGACTATCCGCTCAAGAAAAAATTGTCCCGCTGCTGAATCTTAGTTTATGATCCCTGGGATATTGGATGACTGTAATTCATATTCCATTCACCCAGTTCAACGTAACTTCAATAGGTTTAGGTTACTACATGATACTCTAATGTTCTCTATACCCATCATGAGGTTGCTACAACATAGCCTATGAATGAAAGTTTACAACGTCGGTGCACACAGGTCGAGAGACAAATTGTAGTAATCAAGGTGACAGACAGTGACACATTCAATACCTCATTGCACACTCTTTCCTGCATCTGAGGGCGTAAGAGCGGGTTTTGGGGTAGCTGATTAATTGGGGGGGAGACCTTATCCCCTTCTGCATGTCCACCAACTGACCCTAACCCCTGACCCTTAACCCATGACCCTACCTTTAACCTCTCCTCTCTATCTCCCCCTATAGGAGCTGAGAGAGCGTGTTTTAAGGGGTAAATACCGTATCCCTTTCTACATGTCCACCGACTGTGAAAACCTCCTCAAGCGTTTCCTGGTGCTCAACCCAGCCAAGCGCGGTACACTTGAGGTGAGGGAGGAAGGCCAAAATGTAAATATGTCTTACGCTTATTACTTTACATTTTTCCTCCTTTACGTCCACCCCTCTCACACAGACTCCTTCCTCCTTTACGTCCACCCCTCTCACACAGACTCCTTCCTCCTTTACATCCACCCCTCTCACACAGACTCCTTCCTCCTTTACGTCCACCCTTCTCACACAGACTCCTTCCTCCTTTACGTCCACCCCTCTCACACAGACTCCTTCCTCCTTTACGTCCACCCCTCTCACACAGACTCCTTCCTCCTTTACGTCCACCCCTCTCACACAGACTCCTTCCTCCTTTACGTCACTCCTGCCTGGATTCTACCTGTGTGGAGATGCAGGGTTTGAAAACTGCACCTGAATGTGGTCACACACACGCATGCAAACATGCGCACACACACACACATGCGCGCACACACAAACACACACACATGCGCACACACACACACACACACACACACACACACACTCACACACACACACCTCTTCCAACTGCTAAAGTAGATTTCCCTCTGCTAGATGCACATGCACTTATGCGCGCACATACGCACATACACACAGAACCCACACACACACACACACACACACACACAGGCACATACACAGAAACACACAGCATTCTTTGTGTGTGCTTTTGTGTACATTGATCTAATCAAATCACATTTTTATTTGTTACATGTTTGGTAAACAACAGGTATAGACTAACAGTGAAATGCTTACTGACGGGCCCTTCCCAACAATGTAGAGGAATAAATACACAATGAATAACGATAGCTTGTCTATATGCATGTTGTACCAGTACCGAGTCCATGTGCAGGGGTACGAGGTGATTTGAGGTAGATATGTGCATATAGGTAGGGACAAAGTTACTAGGCAACAGGATAGATAATAAACAGTAGCAGCAGCGTACTGTATGTGGTGAGTCAAAAGAGTTGGTGCAAAAAGGGGTCAATGCAGATAGTTAAATAGTTAACCAATAGCTACCTGGACTAAATATTTATCAGTCTTATGGCTTGGTAGAAGCTGTTCAGGTTCCTGTTGGTTCTATCAGGAACAGCACACTGCTTGCTGTGCTGTAGCAGAGAGAGTAGTCTATGAGTTGACTGGAGTGGCTGGAGTATTTGACCATTTTTAGGGCCTTCCTCTGACACCACCTGGTATAGAGGTCCAGGAAGGCAGGGAGCTCGGCCCCAGTGATGTACTGGGCCGTACACACTATCCTCTGTAGCGCCTTGTGGTTGGATGCCGAGCAGTTGCCATACCAAGCGTTGATGCAGTCAGTGAAGATGCTCCCAATGGTGCAGCTGTAGAAGGTTTTGAATATCTGAGGGCCCATGCCAAATCTATTCAGCCTCCTGAGGGGGAAGAGACGTAGTCGTGCCTTCTTTACATCTGTTTTGGTGTGTGGTGTGTAGACCATGTTAATTCCTTAGTGATGTGGACACCGAGGAACTTGAAGCTCTCGACCCACTCCACCCCAGCCCTGCGGATGGGGGAGTGCTCTGCCCTCAGTTTCCTGTAGTCCACCATCAGCTCCTTTGTGTTGCTCATGTTGAGGGAGATCAGTGACTAGTCCATTTAGCACCACATCACCCAAAACAGAGAGAAAAAGAGAAGTGTTTGTGTCCCAAATGGCGCCCTGTTCCTTTTCTAGTATCTGTGGTACACAAAGACTAATGAGAAACACCACGGCTAAGCACAGCTAAAGCCAGTGTGTGTCTTTCTCCCCTAAGCACTTCACCCAACTGGCAAGGTGTTTGGATACCAAGGGCTACAGTGGCTAAGCATCATGGGAACACGAACACACATGCTCCTACACTTATCCAACCACCTCGTACCCTCCACTTATCCAACCACCTCGTACCCTCCACTTATCCAACCACCTCGTACCCTCCACTTATCCAACCACCTCGTACCCTCCACTTATCCAACCACCTCGTACCCTCCACTTATCCAACCACCTCGTACCCTCCACTTATCCAACCACCTCGTACCCTCCACTTATCCAACCACCTCGTACCCTCCACTTATCCAACCACCTCGTACCCTCCACTTATCCAACCACATCGTACCCTCCACTTATCCAACCACCTCGTACCCTCCACTTATCCCACCACATCGTACCCTCCACTTATCCAACCACCTCGTACCCTTTCCAGTCCATCTCTGCACCGTCACTGCCCTCCAGGTTTGGGCTCAATGCCATTTCAAGTCAGTCGACTTACAGTGCCTTCAAAAAGTATTCAGATCCCTTACATTTCGTTACTACAGCCTTAAAATGGATTTCCCTCATCAATCTACACACTATACCCCTTAATGACAAAGCGAATAAAACAGGTTTTTAGAAATTCTTGCAGATGTATTAAAAATAAAAAACGGAACTTATTTACATAACAATTCAGACTCTTTGCTATGAGACTTGAAATTGAGGTCAGGTGTATCCTGTTAACATTGATCATCCTTGAGATGTTTCTACAACTTGATTGGAGTCCACCTGTGGTAAATTCAATTGATTGGACATGATTTGGAAAGGCACACACCTGTCTATGTAAGGTCCCACAGTTGACAGTGCATGTCAGAGAAAAAAACAATCCATGAGGTCGAAGGAATTGTCCGTAGAGCTCATAGACAGGATTGGGCACAGACCTGGGGAAGGGTACCAAAAATAATTCTGCAGCATTGAAGGTCCCCAAGAACACAGTGGCCTCCATCATTCTTAAGTGGAAGAAGTTTGGAACCACCAAGACTCTTCCTAGAGCTGGCTGCCTGGCCAAACTGAGCAATCAGGGGAGGGCCTGTTCAGGGAGGTGACCAAGAACCCGATGGTCACTCTGACAGAGCTCCAGAGTTCCTCTGTGGAGATGGGAGAACCTTTAAGAAGAACAACCATATCTGCAGCACTCCACCAATCAGCCTTTATGGTAGAATGGCCTGACGGAAGCCACTCCTCAGTAAAAGGCACATGACAGCCCGCTTGGAGTTTGCCGAAAGGCACCGCAAGATTCTCTGGTCTGATGAAACCAAGATTGAACTCTTTGGCCTGAATGCCAAGCATCACCTCTGGAAGAAACCTGGCACCATCCCTACGGTGAAGCATGGTGGTGGCAGCATCATGCTGTGGGGATCTTTTTCATTGGCAGGGACTGGGAGACTAGTAAGGATCGAGGGAAAGATGGACGGAGCAAAGTACAGAGAGACCCTTGATGAAAACCTGCTCCACAGCGCTCAGGACCTCAGACTGGGGTGAAGGTTCACCTTCCAATGGGACAAAGACCCTAAGCACACAGCCAAGACAATGCAGGAATGGCTTTGGGGCAAGTCTCTGAATGTCCTTGAGTGGCCTAGCCAGAGCCCGGACTTGAACCCGATCGAAGATCTCTGGAGAGACCTGAAAATAGCTGTGCAGCGATGCTCCCGATCCAACCCGACAGAGCTTGAGAGGAACTGCAGAGAGGAATGGGAGAAACTCCACAAATACAGATGTGCCAAGCTTGTAGCATCATACCCAAGAAGACTCTGGGCTGTAGTCGCTGCCAAAGGTGCTTCAACAAAGTCCTGAGTAAAGTGTCTAAATGTGATATTTCTGTTTAGTTTTTTTATACATTTGCAAAATGTTCTAAAAACCTGTTGTTGCCTCGTCATTATGGGGTATTGTGTGTAGATTGATGAGGAAAAAAAAGATTGAATCCATTAACGTAACAAAATGTGGAAAAAGTCAAGGGGTCTTAATACTGTATAGCCTAGGTTGACATATATTATATAAATCTATAGCCTTCGTTGACATATATTATATGAATATATAGCCTAGATTGACATATATTATATAAATATGTAGCCTAGATTGACATATATTATATAAATATGTAGCCTTCGTTGACATATTGCTTATATGGTTCCTATCCAATCCTTTAATCCTATACAGATTCGAACTTCATAGGCGCTGGGGCATTGGGTTAATTTGTCATTTTTGCATCTCTGTTATCAAATTGGGCCTGTAGAGTGGAAATTATAACGTGTGTTTGTCCTTCTCCCTCCTAGCAAATCATGAAGGACCGGTGGATAAATGCGGGCTGTGAGGAGGATGAGATGAAGCCCTTCGTGGAACCAGAAACGGACATCACGGACCAGAAGAGAATAGGTACACTGACTCAAGCACTCCTCTGTGTACCAGCCACTCCTATTTCTCTCCCTAACCCTTCAATGATCTGAACGGTTTGGATAGGTGTAAATAAACAGTGTAGTGGTGGAGCTTCCACCTTATTGGTTTGCAAACATCAACAGGAAGAGTTAAGGAGCGAATCAGGGACCATCTTTACATATGTACAGTGTATCCATACTTATGAATATAGATAATGACTTTATTTAAATCAGGAATGGGCAGCCTCCTCATGGAGAGTTGCTGAATATACAGGCTTTTGTCCCAGCCCTGCTCTAACACAACTGATTCTACTAGTCAAGGTCCTGAGGAGACGCTGATTAGTAGAATGTGGTGTATTAAAGGTGGGCTGGAGCAAAAGCCTGCACGTCCACTAGCTCTTCAGGAGGAAGGTTGATTAATGCTAAAATAATTAAAAAAAAACTGAAAATCAGAACTGAGACATACTAGATGGAATAGTTACACTTTGACCCAGAAGGTACATGAATCAAAGCAAATCAAATGTTATTGGTCACGTACACATAGTTAGCGGATGTTATTACGAGTGTAGCGAAATTCTTGTAAATGAAGATATACTTCACTTAGAACAGATGTGGTTCCATAGGTAGTATTCTCAATGCGTAACTATCAGATGACGAACTGCCTACTGCAGCTGTATCATCAGTTTCTAGGAACTCTTATTTGTTGGTTGGTTGCAGGAGGAAGTAGATAGGTTGGCACATGTATTAGGGGGAGCCCCCCTGTGTTGCGGGCTAGCCTGGCATGCTGTGGCAGAGCTGGGTTGTTTTCAGACACCCACGGCCTAGGGTGTCTACACTCAGACACGAACACAGTCATTAAAAAGCACACTTGACCACGCATTGACACAAGCACACTCCGTAACACACAGTCATTAAAATGTACGTGTGCATGCACACACACACACACACACTCACAGATCCAGGAGTCGATACAGTCTGGCAGGCCTTGTTGTTTCCACTCGCACCCCGCTCCCCCTCACCCCATACCTGTTGATGCCAGCATTGATCTGCAACTACCATGCCCTCACTCAGCACTGATGATAGAGAGAATGAGTTGTTGTTTCACCAGCCATCAGTGCTCTCTCTCTGTGTGTGTCTCTGATGTATGCAGGAGTATGTTGTTGCTGTACATCCAATTTCCCCGTGTGGGATTAATTAAGTTCATTAAATTCAATTCAAACACATTGCCCTCACGGCCTAGTATTTTGGTTCCAAATAGGAAATGGGGATATATGTTCACACAGTCCCAGCCAATGGTGGTTGTTTTTTTCTTGCATGTTTTTCTTTTAAATTATTGGTTATAAACCACAAGGGAGAGACAGGAAAGTTGAAAGAGGGTTTGTGTCAAAAGGGTATTGGCTGGATTCGAAGGCAGCATCCCTAACCGCTAGACCACCCCAGGCTGCAGCCTATTGGGTGTCTAATGCTAACAGCTGTCCTATCCCACTCCTGTTCTCCTGCAGACATCATGGTGGGGATGGGCTACACTCGGGAGGAGGTGACTGAGTCTCTAACTAGGATGAAGTACGATGAGATCACCGCCACCTACCTGCTACTGGGCAGGAAGTCCACAGAGGTAAGGACAGACCTGGCCATAGATTACCATGTTCGAAAGTGCTGGCTCTAGCATGTATTAGTTCTTGTTCTTGGTTTCTGTCTGACATTGGTTTCTGTCTGGCAAGTGCAATTAAATGCAAAATACTGTACCTGAAGTGATTGCCTGTTTGGGTGATGCCGTCACTTTTTTTGCACTTTCAAAATGTGTCTTTTTCTTTTAAGGTCTACTTTTTTTAAAATAAAATAAATATATATATGTTATTAACCCATCCTCTTCTGAGGACACAAATATATGTATCTGTTTTTACAGATTTTTTTCTGCATATACATACATTTTACACATCACACTTTACATCACATAACAATAATACATTACCGAACATGAGCTCTTAATCCCACCCCTCAACCACCCTCAGCCCATCCTTCCTATTCCTACCACCCTCCTTTGGTTTCCATGTGCAGTATATTTTTTTTATTGTGCTGTGATGTTTTACTTTAATTTTGAACCTTTCTAATCGTATATTATCCACAGATTGTGAGCTAAAGATGATAAACCTTTCCTACGAGTATTATTACATTATAGATTGATTGACTATGGCTTTCCAAATCGCCAAACACTGCTATTTGTGAGGAGACATCCTTGTTTTTCTCCTCTTAACAGCTCAATACTTTTTGAGTAGTAACCATTATTTACTATTTTACACCTGGGATTGCTGTACATAACTTTAACCCATTGTATAAGAGATTCACCAAAATTAAAGTAGTCCAGGCATTTATGTATAAATTCTAGTCATACTTTATTATTTATTTGGGGCAGCAGCGTAGCCTAGTGGTTAGAGCGTTGGACTAGTAACCGAAAGGTTGCAAGATCAAATCCCCAAGCTGACAAGGTACAAATCTGTCGTTCAAGGCAGTTAACCCACTGTTCCTAGGCCTTCATTGAAAATAAGAACTTGTTCTTAACTGACTTGCCTAGTTAAATAAAGGTAAATATCAAACATCTTTTCAAAATCTGCTATGAAGACAAGGTATCTTATGTTTCATTATATCGTCCATATCATCCATGTAAAAAGTCTGTCTGATCAGGATTAACAATATCTGGTAAAACCTTTTTATTCTATTTTTTATTTTATTATTTTTATTCATTTCACCAGGATTTTCTGAAGGCCTCTTACACATTTCACCAGGATCTTCTGGAGGCCTCTTACACTTGGTGAAATGTGTAAGAGGCCTACAGTTTTTTAAACGGACTGGATCATTATATTTACCACCTGGGTCCTGTTTCAGTAGTAATGAAATCAGACCCTCTTGAGTACCTGAAAGTCTACCATTTTTATAGGAGTAGTTTAAACATGCTAAAATGTTATCTTTGAGTACAAAAGGTCTGATATACCTCTACTGGTATATCATCAAGTCCTGGTGTTTTTACACACTGAAAGGATTTAATTTTCTCGAAGTTCCTCCTATGTAAGTTGGCCTTCACACAGGTCTTTCAGTACATTTGTTAATTTTACATTATTATTATTATTATTATTATTATTATTATTAGGGAAGAAATCCGTACAGTTAACCTCATTCAGTGGAGATGGAGACTGAAAATAAAACATATGCTTAAAATATAATTTAGTGAATGATGGATGAATCCATTTGTAACTAGTTTCTGTAAATTATATTTGGTAGCATTCCTATGTTGAAGATTCAAGAAAAATGTAGTGCATTTTTCAACATTCTCCATCCAACACAAAATGGGTGTTTCTCAATATGCATACTACCGCATTTTGAGCACGCAAACTGGAGCACACAATGGTCGGAGTATGGAACACGTACTCTGTACACATTTCGAAGCATGCATCAATGCAAGCTTCAACTAAATTCCCAGGATTGTTGATGTAATATGACACAACCATGTAAAACATGATGAAAAATCTCTTAAACGATGGCGGACGGTTTTTGTGCTGAAGCAAGAGGAAATAAACTCTGACTTCGGAATGAACTGTTGCCCATTCACATCTCATATGTTGCCTGACTAGAATATTTCATCTTGATATAGTAATAAATACATACTATGTTAATTTTGGCATATCTACCTGCCTATAATACCCACTGTAGTGTGCGTAGAGCGCAGGCTAACTGACAAAGAATTGGTAGCTAGCTAGCTAGCCATAAAGAGTTCGTAGCTAACCTTTGGCCTATCTACATTGCATTACAACATTAGTTTTAGGTCGTTTTGTACATGTAAAAGTAGCTTGCTTCTCATATGTACATTTTTATGCATTCTCCACACTCTCGTCCACACAAGAACGTCCTCGGAGAATAAAGGCGCATGAGAGTTTGATGCGCAGTTGTATGCATATTGAGAAACACACACTGAGTGACTTTTTGTCACAAAATGGCACAGATCTGTGCATAAAATACTCATTCTAATCTGCAGTGTGATTTAATTGTAAACATTTCTTCTCTTTCCTAGTTGGAGGCCAGTGACTCCAGCTCTAGCAGTAACCTGTCTCTGGCCAAGGCGCGGCCCGCCAGCGAGCACAACAACAATGGCCAGTCTCCGGCCCACCTCAAGGCCCAGCGGTCCATCTCCGGCACCCAGAAACAGAGACGCTACAGCGACCAGGGTGAGGGGGGGAGGAGATGGATAGGGGGATGTAAGTGGGACAGGATGAAGGAGGGAGAGCGAGGAAGAATGCATGAAAGGGGGAGATAAGAGACACAGGAGAAGGAGGGGAGGAGGAGGACACTGAGAGGAGAAGGAGGAGGGGAGACATTGAGAGGAGACATTGAGAGGAGAAGGAGGAGCGGAGGCATTGAGAGGAGGAGGAGAAGGAGGAGGGGAGGCATTGAAAGGAGGAGGGGAGACATTGAGAGGAGAAGGAGGAGGGGAGACATTGAGAGGAGGAGGAGAAGGAGGAGGGGAGGCATTGAGAGGAGAAGGAGGAGGGGAGGCATTGAGAGTAGAAGGAGGAGGGGAGGCATTGAGAGGAGAAGGAGGAGGGGAGGCATTGAGAGGAGAAGGAGGAGGGGAGGCATTGAGAGGAGGAGGGGAGGCATTGAGAGGAGGAGGAGGAGGGGAGGCATTGAGAGGAGAAGGAGGAGGGGAGGCATTGAGAGGAGAAGGAGGAGGGGAGGCATTGAGAGGAGAAGGAGGAGGGGAGGCATTGAGAGGAGAAGGAGGAGGGGAGGCATTGAGAGGAGAAGGAGGAGGGGAGACATTGAGAGGAGAAGGAGGAGGGGAGGCATTGAGAGGAGGAGGAGGAGGAGGGGAGGCATTGAGAGGAGGAGGAGGAGGGGAGACATTGAGAGGAGGAGGAGGAGGAGTAAGGGGGTCATGAAGGAGGGAAAGGGGGATAAGTGTTAATATAGGAAGAGCGATGTGAACATCCAATGCACCACAGTTCCCATTGTAACTCCACACTCATCCATGTGTGTTTCTCCCTCCCTCCATCCAGCCGGTCCGTCCATCCCCTCGGTGGGCTACCCCAAGAGGAGCCAGACCACCTCGGATGACAACGGCGACCACAAAGAGGATGGGGGTGCCCAGCCACGGAAGTCTGTTTCATCAGGCGGACGTGGTGGCAGCGGTGCCCCTGCCAGTCCCCTATTGGGTAACGCCAACAACCCCAACAAGGCCGACATCCCCGACCACAAGAAGGGCTCCACCACACCCAGCGTGAGTACACTGAGAGTACACAGAATATGTATACACACGCATACGCACACCAACCACTCACACACATACACAAACTCAGTCACTCACAGGGTTTTTTTGGGCTTGATGTCTGTGTCTAAAATCTGTCTTGACTTCTACTTACTAAAACTATACACTGTGTACTAATCATACTAATACAGTGCCTTGGGAAAGTATTCAGACCCCTTGACTGTTTCCACATTTTGCTAAGTTACAGCCTTATTGGATTAAATAAATATAAAAAAATATGCAATCTACATACAATACCATATAATGACAAAGCAAAAACAGGTTTTTAGACATTTTTGCAAATTTATTAAAAAATAAATAAAAAAAATACCCTATTTACATAAGTATTCAGACCCTTTGTTATGAGACTCGAAATTGAGCTACAATTAAATTGAGTTGACAGTGCATGTCAGAGCAATAATCTAGCCATGAGGTCGAGGAAATTGTCCGTATAGCTCCGAGACAGGATTGTGTCGAGTCACAGATCTGGGGAAGGGTGCAAAAAAATGTCTGCAGCATTAAAGGTCCCCAAGAACACAGTATCTTCTCTTGCATTTCTTTCTTCGGTTTATTTATTTATTTTTCTTTCTGTCTCTGTCTGACACTATACGTCTCACCTTCCGTCCTCACCCTCTCTCTCTCGCAATTAAATTGAAGAAACTATTGACACGCCAAAGCACAATGTTGACAACGAGCTTGTTGTAAAAAAATAAACAGCAACACGGTTGCAGTTATGAATTCCCCTCTTTTTCATCACCCGCTCTCTCTTTCATCACCCTCTCTCTTTCACTCTCTCTTTCACTCTCTCTTTCACGCTCTCTCTCTTTCACGCTCTCTCTCTTTCACGCTCTCTCTCTTTCACGCTCTCGCTCTTTTACTCTCTTGCATCACCCGCTCTCTTTCACTCTCTCCCTCCTTTCATCATCCTCTCTCCCTCCTTTCATCATCCTCTCTCCCTCCTTTCATCATCCTCTCTCCCTCCTTTCATCATCCTCTCTCCCTCCTTTCATCACTCTCTCCTTTCATCACCCTCTCTCCCTCCTTTCATCACCCTCTCTCCCTCCTTTCATCACCCTCTCTCCCTCCTTTCATCACCCTCTCCCTCCTTTCATCATCCTCTCCCTCCTTTCATCACCCTCTCTCCCTCCTTTCATCATCCTCTCCCTCCTTTCATCATCCTCTCTCTCTCTTACTCTCTCCCTCCTTTCATCACCATCTCCGTCCTTTCATCATCCTCTCCCACCTTTCATCACCCTCTCTCCCTCCTTTCATCACCCTCTCTCCCTCCTTTCATCGCCCTCTCTCCCTCCTTTCATCACCCTCTCTCCCTCCTTTCATCACCCTCTCCCTCCTTTCATCACCCTCTCCCCCCTTTCATCACCCTCTCTCCCCCCTTTCATCACCCTCTCTCCCCCCTTTCATCACCCTCTCTCCCTCCTTTCATCACCCTCTCTCCCCCCTTTCATCACCCTCTCTCCCTCCTTTCATCACCCTCTCTCCCTCCTTTCATCACCCTCTCTCTCTCCTTTCATCACCCTCTCTCCCTCCTTTCATCACCCTCTCTCCCTCCTTTCATCACCCTCTCTCCCTCCTTTCATCACCCTCTCTCCCTCCTTTCATCACCCTCTCTCCCTCCTTTCATCACCCTCTCTCCCTCCTTTCATCACCCTCTCTCCCTCCTTTCATCACCCTCTCTCCCTCCTTTCATCACCCTCTCTCCCTCCTTTCATCACCCTCTCTCTCTCTCCCCCTCCAGACTAACTCCACATCAGGGGGCATGAGAAGGAGGAACACGTATGTGTGTAGCGAGAGGAACGCCTCGGACCGCAACTCTGTCATCCAGAACGGAAAAGAAAACAGGTGAGGCTCTGTCTGTCCCGTTGTCCCTCCTGGTCTTCTAAACACACACACACACACACACACACACACACACACACACACACACACACACACACTCTCTCTTAAAAATGCACCCCCCCCATCTTTTCACACTTTCACAGAAACACTGTAGCCTGCAGCAGCTACGTACACCACCCTGTACAAAATTCAGGCCTTGAAAATGATGTTCTAGTTAAGGTTGTTGTTTTACTAGAGGAAGGCCCCGTTCATCATCATTATACACACAGTGTTTTCTCTGTGAAATAGCCATGGTCAAAAAAAACATTGGTTTGGAATCACAGAGATGCTACATTGGGACCTATTAATGTCCAGCTCAATAGAAACTACACTGTATATTTACCTTGAATCATTTGCCTATTTGAAAGGACTCTATCATAATTGGAACAGAGTAGTTGTCAGATTTAAAAAAAAAAAAAAAAAAAAAAAAAACATGTGAACGGCACAACCTAACTCTGTTCGAAAATACAAGAGATAAAATGTATAAATAAAATGGTAATTATCACATGCGCCGAATACAACAAGTGTAGACTTTACTGTGAAATGCTTACGAGCCCTTTCCCAACAATGTGGAGTTCAAAAGTAAGACAAATTAGCTGAAACATTTGAATGGAAATACTAACACAATGAAATAACAATAACGAGGCTAAATACAAGGGGTACCGGTACCGAGTCAATGTGCAGGGGTTCAAGGCAGTTGAGGTAATTGATATTTGTACATGTAGGTAGGTGTAAAAGTGACTAGGTAATCAGGGTAGATAATAAACAGAGTAGCAGCAGGGTATATGAAGAGTGTTAAAGTGTGTGTGTGTGGCGTCAATAGTGTGTGTGTGTGTGTGTGTGTGTGTGTGTGTGTGTGAGCATACAGTATGTAGTGCGTGTGTGTTGCAGTGTCAGTGTAGTATGTGGGTGAGTGTGCATAGAGTCAGTACAAATAGTCAGCGTAGCCATTTGGTTAACTGTTCAGCTGTCTTATGGCTTGGGGGTCGAAGCTGTTCAGGAGCCTTTTGGTTCCAGACTTGGCGCTCCTTTACCGCTTGTCATGCAGTAGCAGAGAGAACAGTCTATGACTGTTCTGGAGTCAATTTTTAGTGATGTGCACACTGAGGAACTTGAAGCTCTCGACCTGCTCCACTACAGCCCCGTTGATGTGAATGGCGGCGTGCTTTGCCCCCCCGTTTCCTGTAGTCCATAATTAGCTTGCTTGTCTTGCTGACATTGAGGGAGAGGTTGTTGTCCTGGTACTACACTGCCAGGTCTCTGACCTCCTCCCTATAGGCTGTCTCATCGTCGTCAGTGATCAGGCCTAGCACCGTTGTGTCGTCTGCAAACTTAATGACGGTGTTGGAGTCGTGCTTGGCCAAGTAGTCGGGGGTGAACAGGGAATATAGGAGGGGACTAAGCACGCACCCTTGAGGGGCCCCCGTGTTGAGGGTCAGCGTGGCGGATGCGTTGTTGCCTACCCTCACCAGCTGGGGGCGGTCTGTCAGAAAGTCCAGGATTCAGCAGAGGGAGGTGTTCAGTTTCAGCTTAGTGATGAGCTTGGAGGGCACTATATTGATGCACGCTGAGCTTGATGGTCTGCTTGAAACATGTAGGTATTACAGGGTCAGAAAGAGGTTACAAATGGCAGTGAAGACACTTTACAGCTGAGTACGCATCCTGGTAATCCATCTGGCCCTGCGGCCTTGTGAATGTTAACCTGTTTAAAGGTCTTACTCACATCGGCTATGGAGAGCTTGGTCACACAGTCGTCCAGAAAAGCAGGTGCGCTCAAGCATGGTTCGGTGTTGCTAGCCTCGAAGCGAGCATTTGAAGGCATTTAGCTCGTCTGGTAGGCTCGCGTCGCTGGCAAGCTCGCGGCTGGTTTTCCCTTTGTAATCCGTGATAGTTTGCAAGCCCTGCCACATCCGACGAGCGTCAGAGCAGATGTAGTAGGATTCGATCTTAGTCCTGTATTGACGCTTTCCATGTTTGATTTCTTATAAGCGTCCGGATTAGTGTCCCGCTCCTTGAAAGTGGCAGCTCTAGCCTTTAGCTCAGTGCGGATGTTGCCTGTAATCCATGGCTTCTGGTTGAGATATGTACGTACGGTCACTGTGGGGATGTCGTCGTTGTCAATGCACTTATTAATGAAGCCGGTGACTGATGTGGTAAACTCCTCAATGCCATCAGAGGAATCCCGGAACATATTCTAGTCTGTACTAGCGAAACAGTCCTGTAGCTTAGCATCCGCTTCATCGGACCACTTCTGTATTGAGAGCATCACTGGTACTTCCTGTTTGAGTTTTTGCTTATAGACCGGAATCAGGAGGGTAGAGTTGTGGTCAAATTTTCCAAATGGAGGGCGAGGGAGAGATTTGTAAGCGTCTCTGTGTGTGGAGTAAAGGTGATCTAGAGTTTTTTTCGACCTCTAGATGCACAGGTGACATAGTGGTAGAAATTAGTTCAAACAAATTTACGTTTTCCTGCATTAAAATCACTGGCCACTAGGAGCGCCACCTCTGGGTGAGCATTTTCTTGTTTGCTTATGGCCCTATAAAGCTCGTTGATTGCGGTCTTAGTGCCAGCATCGGTTTGTGGTGGTAAGTAGACAGCTATGAAAAATATAGATGAAAACTCTGTTGGTAAATATTTTGAACAAAAAGTTGAACGCAACATGCAACAATTTTAAAGATTTTACTGAGTTACAGTTCATGTCAGGAAATCAGTCAATTGAATTAAATTCATTAGGCCCTTATCTATGTATTTCACATTGCTGGGAATACAGATATGCCTCTGTTGGTCACAGATACCTTTAAAAAAAAGATACTGACTGGTTTCTGATCCACGCCCCTATCTGGTGTGACCACCATTTGCCTCATGCAGCGCGACACATCTCTTACGCATATATTTCATCAGGCTGTTGATTGTGGGCTGTGAAATGTTGTCCCACTCCACTTCAATGGCTGTGCGAAGTTGCTGGATATTGGCGAGATTTGGCACACGCTGTTGTACACGTCGATCCTGAGCATCCCAAACATGCTCAATGGGTGACATGTCTGGTGAGTATGCAGGCCATGGAAGAACTGGGATTTCAGCTTCCAGGAATTGTGTACCGATCCTTGCAACATGGGGCAGTGCATTAGCATGCTGAAACATGAGATGATGGAGGCGGATGAATGGCACAACAATGGGCCTTAGGATCTAGTCATGGTATCTCTGAGCATTGAAATTACCATCAATAAAATGCATTTGTGTTCGTTGTCCATAGTTTATGCCTGCCCATACCATAACCCCACCGCCACCATGGGGCACTCTGTTCACAACGTTGACATCAGCAAACCGCTCGCCCACACAACGCCATACACATGATCTGTGGTTGTGAGGCTGGTTGGACGTACTGACAAATTCTCAAAAATTATGTTGGATGCGGCTTATGGTAGAGAAATGAACATTCAATTATCTGGCAACAGCTCTGGTGTACATTCCTGCACTCAGCATGCCAATTGCACGCTCCATCAAAACTGTGGCATTGTGTTGTGACAAAACATTTTAGGGGCCTTTTGTCACCAGCACAAGGTGCAGCTGTGTAATAATCATCATGCTGTTTAATCAGCTTATTGATATGCCACACCTGTCAGGTGGATGGATTATCATGACAAAGGAGAAATGCTCACAAACAGGGATGTAAACAAATTTGTTCACAGAATTTGAGAGAAATTAGCTTTTTCTGTGTATGGAACATTTTGGAGATATTTTATTTCAGCTCATGAAACATGGAACCAACACTTTTTACATGTTGCATTTATATTTTTGTTCAGTATAGTATGGTCTACAGCTTATTATGAGGTATTCAAACTCCGGCTAGCAGAACCTCAAAGTCCTTTATATTAGAGATTGCACATCAGCTGTTGTTAACAAAGAGACACACACCACTTTCCCTCTGAGTTTACCCGACGTTGCCGTTCTGTCCTGCCTATGTATAAAAACCCCCCCAGCTAGATTGATATTATCCATGTCCTTATTCAGCCACGACTCTGAGAAAAATAGGATATTACAGTTCTTCAGATCACGTTGATAGGATAGTCTCGAATGAAGCTTGTCGAGTTTACTCTCCAGTGATTGTTTGCCAATAGAACGGAGAGTAGAGGCGGGTTACTTGTTGAAGTGTTCTGATAACAAATCTAAGAAATTTGTTGAGATTAAAATAGACTATGCCAAGAGAATCTTAAGGACGAAAAGTGCTTGGAATGTTGGTGTTCAGTATGTGTTTGAATTTATACACATGGTTACAAGAGGGTTTAAAACGTTCTGTGACCTCGGAGTTGTTCATTAGGCACCAAACATAAGAAAATGTAGTTGAACAGGGAGGTAGTTACACTTGTACACTAAGAAGCGCTCATTTTGTTTTACAAGGTGACTTGTGTTACTATGGCAATTCGATTTGAGTGCTCAGATTTGTCACCAAGATTGCTTTTTGAATGATTCATTCACGACATTCACAAAGGAAATTAGTGCAATGCAACCATGCGATACACTGATCCAGTTCCCCTCAATTATAAATAAAACCAATATGTATCGAGGACTGAGGGGGGACACAGCAGATTGATAGACACTCATATGCAGTCCACAATCCACACCCTTTGACCATCCAGTGCAACCCAGTACAGAGACAGTCACCACTGCCAAGAAGGTTCCCTTCAACTTCTGCTTGTCTAACTATCTATACCACACTGCTGCTACAGTACATTCATTCAAGAGAGCCTGGACAGAAAGCATTGCTTCCTCTTCTGTCCTCTTTCTTTATCTTATAACGTTTGACTCTTTTTATGCCCTCAATGCTTTATTAAAACCCACTTTTTTTGCTCTGGCCCTGTGGCCTTTTTCGCCACACTTCACCTCCTGTCCTCCGGGGGGCAGCATGAGTGAAATGTTGGCGGCCTGTGCCACTAGCCCCTCTGCCTACGCCAAGGCCCTCACCGTCTCCTCAGCCTCGGTCCGTCTGCGCCACCAGAAGGCCGCGTCCCTGTCGGCTTCGGGCCACACCTGCCGCCAAACGCTGCCACCTACCGATGGCGACTTCTTCAGGCCTAAGTAAGGGGCTTCCCACCCTGCCTCCCAGGGGTTCGACCAGGGGGCCTCCTCTTCCCAGGGGCCACGTTGTGTCTGTCTGCTCGTCTCTCTAACCTCGATTTTCCATCCCCGTCTCTGTCCCCACTTTTTCTCTCTAACGCCCTCTGACCAATCGGAACATTTCCTTCCCCAACACTCATCCCGTGTATCTGCCCTCTTCTCATTCCGTTAGCTCCACCCCCAAAGCATCTCCACCAATGGCTGTTACCTCTGGTAAAGGTTTGTGTCTTAATAACACAGAGAAGGATTGTGTCCTCTCTCTTCCCACTAACTTACCCCAGTGTCTTTGGTCCAAAGTAGTGCTAGCCAAATCTCACCTGACAAACAAAATCCCTAATGTAGCAAAGATGAGTAGCCGCATTAAGGTAATTGGAATGTCCTAAAAACTCTGTTTAGGTTCCCTTTAACTCTTTAGTCAACTAAACAATCAAAACAAGTGTTTCATCATGATGTGGTTGATAAAGTCGTAGCTAACCAAAACCATCCGAGTTTACATCCGCTGCTCTTTCAGGTAAGAGATATGAATTGATATTGTTTCAGTACTCGTTCACAGGACAGGGTGATGGTGTCCCCTCTTGAATGTGAATAACCTGGAACCTTGTCTGCTTTAGCCAACTCTTTGGCTTGTGCAGAAAACAGGCTGTGACCCAGGCTAAAATGTGTGGTCTTGACTCTTAATTTCCCTTTCCTCCACCCACGTTTCCTCCCCAGTACGTCGACGACGTCTGGCCAGCGGAACCCCGGTGGCTCCTCCACCCACAGCATCAGCAGCAGCGCCACGCCCCCCGACCGGCTGCGTTTCCCCCGCGGCACGGCCAGCCGCAGCACCTTCCACGGCGGCCAGCTGCGGGAGCGTCGCACGGCCACCTACAACGGCCCGCCGGCCTCACCCACGCTGTCGCATGACGCCACGCCCCTCTCGCAGTCCCGCAGCCGAGGCACCACCAACCTCTTCACCAAGCTCACCTCCAAGCTCACGCGCAGGTAAGCCAAAGCCGCACACGGTATTCCCGAAACAATCGGAACCACGGTATGCAGTTTTCAGCACTGGGGATTGAGATCTGTAGTTTGGCCTGTATAATATGAATTTATCCATCCCCTATTTCACTCGTCATTCTTTAATAAGGAACAATAGTAATGGTGTTAACTCTGCCATGCTTCATTCATCAAAGGCTTTTTTTGTAGGGTTTTTGGATACACAGAACATTTGGTCTGTGGTAAACACAGGCTTAGGAGATCTTGTACGTTTTGTTCTATGAGATAATCTTCATCAGCTAACGTAATTTTTGGTGAATTTTGAAGCATTTATGTCATTTTTTTTATTTATTTTCTTTAACCTTTATTTAATTTTTTTACCTTTATTTAACTAGGCAAGTCAGTTAAGAACAAATTCTTATTTTCAATGACGGCCTAGTAACAGTGCCTTGTTCAGGGGCAGAACGACCGATTTTTACCTTGTCAGCTCTGGGATTCGATCTTGCAACCTTTCGGTTACTAGTCCAACGCTCTAACCACTAGGCTACCTGCCGCCCCAACTAGGCAAGTCAGTTAAGTGTAAATTCTTATTTACAATGACGGCCTAACCCGGACGACACTGGGCCAATTGTGCGCCGCCCTATGGGACTCTCAATCACGGCCGGTTGTGGTACAGCCTAGAAATCGAACCAGGGTCTGTAGTGAAGCCTCTAGCACTGAGATGCAGTGCCTTAGACTGCTGCGCCACTCGGGAGCCCTATAAAATGCACGTAATGTCTTCTTAATTCATAAAGGTCATGTTAACTGACTGATATTATCTCATAGAACAAAATGTAGAAGATCTCCTAAGCTTTTTTAAGACTACAAGCTCGCAAGCTCTATTTATGTGGATATAATATCCTCCTTCACATCATTATCGTAATAATTAGACATGATCAAATGTGATAAATTGTCTATATCGCCCAGTCATAATTTAAAGGTATATTTCTCTCACCTCAGAAACCCCTTTACATTACCGTACAGTCTGAGTTCAGTGCAGTCACACCATTCCCTCAAAGGTCTACCCTTGGATTCAGTGGAACTAACTGGACACTGCTTTAACTCTAAATGTCAATATGTTTGATATCTCTCACTTCTCTTTGAAGTCCTGCACATTTGTTTATACATTTTCACCCACCTCCTTGGACAAAACCTAACAATGCTGCTTTTAATTTCTACCAGAATTAGAATTAATAAAGGCAGCATCTGTTTTTTGGGGCGGGGCGGGGATATAATTCTGTCAGATATAGTCATAGATTGAAATTCTTTTGATAAGTAAGAATAGTCTTCTATCTCAGAATCAATATTAACTCCTGGTTGTTCTACATTTTAGCCAGAATTATATTTAGATTATGTCACAATGCTCTGTCATATGCAAAATGGCTTCATTACTTTTTGGGGCTTTTTATTCATTAGACTGATAAAGACCCTCAAGTTTAATCTGAAAAGTAATTTAACATTCAAGTATTCTTTAATGCATTCGTTTTAATGTTATTTTTTTTTCTCACAACTTTATCCTTTCCATAGCTGCTGTTCAGGTTTTTCTTGGACCAGATTTGACCACCTTAGCTCTATAATAATACTATTTTCTAGGGAAGCTGCTATTACCCATTATACAAGCTGTCTGCAATCTGCCAGTAACAGATGCTAGCAGCCAAGCTCAGACAAGAGATGTCTCAGCAACTGATCTTTATTATGCTGCTCCCCCCCCCAAAAAATTGAAATGTCAAACGATTTTCTAATTTGATTCTTTAAAAATATAAAGAATTCTTAGTACAACTTTTGACTTGGTACATTTCTTTCTATATATTTTTTTTTTATAGAAACAAGTCATTCAGGTTTACCAAAAGGTAGGACAACCCCACCAATTGGCTTGGTGTGCAATTAATCAGAAATACTTAACTAATTGGTAAACTGTGTAATGAACTTTTTAACCCTGTGTGGACAAACAGCTTTATTAAAATGCCTGAAACTGACTGACCTCTTGGCTCCATGAGCCCTAATCACAGTACAATTGAGCATGTATGTCTAAGACCTTTTATGTATTGTTATCGGTCTTTTGAGTTTAACTCGTCTACAGACTACTAATCACCCATGCATGGCTCTCTACTGAGCTGGTCTGTGCACAATCACTAATGGGAATGCTTGACAAATGTTTATTTATTGTTGAAGGTAAGTCTTGTGTTGGTTTTACATGTGCATATGTCTGCGCAACTACTGTACCATACAATGCCTTCACGACTGTACATCAAATGCATTCAAGTTGGTGGTAGCCATTTTCTAATTTGGCAGCAGCTAGCATGATGGTATTCAGGCAGGAACCCTCACTTTTGGTGACAAGGCTTTTATTATTTTTATGAAGATGTTACCACACTTTATGAATCAATTAGTTTAGGGGTACCCCAAGGGGTCAGTTGTAAGCCCTATGGAAATACATTTTTACAAAAAAAATGTATTTTAACATTTGTAATCCTACTGAAAACAACATTCTTTAGTAGAAGCATTTTATGGGCTGGCCTGTACTTTTTTACCTTTCATCTCGGACGCAAGGGACACACTGTATTTTTTATTTCAGAAAGCTCTTCATTTTTGTTATTGGACAAGGTAACAAACTTCTTGGTTGTGTAATTTAGGGTACCCTACTGGGCTCTAAATGTGGCTGCCGTTGGAGATGATGATTGAGAGATGTTTCGTTGCAGGACGAAGTTCAGGTACCAAATCCCCCAGACTGTAGAGAATTCCTCCCCATCGTCCTCTCTCTCTTCTCGCATTGGTGTCCCTGAAAGCTATCCTTGCCAAGTTATGGAACTTGTCCTTCAATTTTTCCTTGATTAGCTAGCTAGAGGCCCATCCCTTATCCACCTGGCTAAGCAACTTATCCATCAATTTCTCCTTGACTTGCTAGATGATAGCCCAGCCCCTATCCTAGCCCAGCCCCAATCCTAGAACTGATAGATGATAGCCCAGCCCCTATCCTAGAACTGGTAGATGATAGCCCAGACCCAATCCTAGAACTGGTAGATGATAGCCCAGCCCCTATCCTAGAACTGGTAGATGATAGCCCAGCCCCTATCCTAGAACTGGTAGATTATAGCCCAGCCCCTATCCTAGAACTGGTAGATGATAGGCCAGCCCCTATCCTAGAACTGGTAGATGATAGCCCAGCCCCTATCCTAGAACTGGTAGATTATAGCCCAGCCCCTATCCTAGAACTGGTAGATGATAGGCCAGCCCCTATCCTAGAACTGGTAGATGATAGCCCAGACCCAATCCTAGAACTGGTAGATGATAGCCCAAACCCAATCCTAGAACTGGTAGATGATAGCCCAGCCCCTATCCTAGAACTGGTAGATGATAGGCCAGCCCCTATCCTAGAACTGGTAGATGATAGGCCAGCCCCTATCCTAGAACTGGTAGATGATAGGCCAGCCCCAATCCTAGAACTGGTAGATGATAGCCCAGCCCCAATCCTAGAACTGGTAGATGATAGCCCAGCCCCAATCCTAGAACTGGTAGATGATAGCCCAGCCCCTATCCTAGAACTGGTAGATGATAGCCCAGCCCCTATCCTAGAACTGGTAGATGATAGGCCAGCCCCTATCCTAGAACTGGTAGATGATAGCCCAGCCCCAATCCTAGAACTGGTAGATGATAGCCCAGCCCCTATCCTAGAACTGGTAGATGATAGCCCAGCCCCTATCCTACAACTGGTAGATGATATCCCAGCCCCAATCCTAGAACTGATAGATGATAGCCCAGCCCCTATCCTAGAACTGGTAGATGATAGCCCAGCCCCTATCCTAGAACTGGTAGATGATAGCCCAGCCCCTATCCTAGAACTGGTAGATGATAGCCCAGCCCCTATCCTAGAACTGGTAGATGATAGAACGTGTGACTTGCTTTGCATTTGTCCACTCACTCTTATATTATACTGAATCACAGATACAGATGGAACGGACAGATGCTGATATACTGGGCTATAGGGAAATAGTCAGTTCCAGACAGACACACAGAGTAGTAACTCTTAGAATCAGTTCCAATGGGCCTTTTGAAGCTCTGCAGTTCACTGCAGTCTAGATCTATTAACAACCATTTCTAGTGTCCTGCCTCTCTTCAGGGGGTCTCCACCAGTTCTAGTGTCCTGCCTCTCTTCAGGGGGACTCCACCAGTTCTAGTGTCCTGCCTCTCTTCAGGGGGACTCCAGTCCATCCAGCCCATATGGAGCACATGTGGGATGTGTGAAATGTAGTCCTCAGCCTGAAATGTACCCACGTACCTGAGCAAATAGCTAGCTTTTCACGTGGCGCCGACTGGTAAGACTCTTCAGGAGAGTGGTGACGTGTGCTAGCAAGGCAGGGGTCACGAGTTCGCGCCGTTGGGCCAAATCGTGAGGAAGTGGTACTCACTAAGCAAGCAGCGTGACGTCATCTTTACACAGAGATAGAGCTCCTTCTGTCTAAGCATCAAACAAACCCTCCTCTCTCCCTCACTCTCTCTTTCTCCTTGTCTTTTCTCACACAGCTAACTAGGTCCAGCACTCCATCTGCATGACTCCAACTGAATCCTCTTAGACGTTTGTTTCTTCGGGGTGTGTGTGTGTGTGTGTGTGTGTGTGTGTGTGTGTGTGTGTGTGTGGTGTGTGGTGTGTGTGTGTGTGTGTGTGTCTCTGTCTGTACGAGAGTGCGTGTGTGTCTCTGCCTGTGTACGAGAGTGTGTGTGTGTCTCTGTCTGTGTACAAGGGTTTGGTGTGTGTCTCTGTCTGTGTACGAGGGTTTGGTGTGTGTGTGGGTTTACGTCGATCTGCACTTGATTGTGTGAATATTCCTTGAAGTCGTTTCTATGTATCTTTAATATGTCTTGCATCTTTTGCATCTGAATACACACACTGCTGCCTGCAAGCCTCGACCAAACTCCTCTATAAAAGGACCGAGAATGTAGATGGTAATAGAGCTGCATGCCAACAGGAAGTTCAACACCGACCCACAGCATCTGACGGGGTGTTTTTGTTTCATCACACCTTACAGAACTTCTCTGCTGTTAGTCTTATAGTTCTACTGGTGGTGTGACATGTCCGGCTACCAGACCTGTCAATAGGAATGGTCCTGGTGTAGACAGAGGTTAACACTGCCAACACAGAATATTTTCTGGTCTGTTTTCATCTCTCTCGCTCTCCTTTCTTAATATCTCAAATTAAAAAGCTTTTTTTCCCCACCTGCTATATCAGTACTTTTGATCCGCTCCCTTTTTTCCTCACCTGCTATATCAGTACTTTTGATCCGCTCCCTTTTTAACTGGAATGTAAGATCTGATTTCCTTTCCCTTCTCTCTTTCTATCTGTTCTATCATGCCCCCCCCCCCCCCCCACTCCCATATCCAAGAGGCCCGGCAGAGTTTGAGAGAAACGGGAGGTTGGAGAGCTCAAGGTGAGATGAGATACCTAAAGTCCTCTGTGTTTACTTCCATCTCACCCACAACCCCATGTATTTTTTATAAAATGTTTTTATTTAACCTTTATTTATCTGTACAGTCAACCCAGCCCTCTGCTTAGACATGCTGGGTCTCCACTCCAGGCGAGCCTAGGGATTTGGGGCCTATCTGGATCAGATAGATTACTCTTATCTCTTCAGCTACACACGGTGCTGAAGGTGTACACTTTTATCTGTGTAGACATACAGTCATACAGGCTTCCATAGGACCTTTATTACTCAAAGTACACTTTCTCACCTGCAGTGTGGATAGGAGTCCAGCAGAGGACAACTCTGACTCTCCCTACATTTTTCACTCCTTTTTTTCTCGCTGACATCTTGTGATGAAACTCGCGGTAATGGCAACAGATTAGAATTTTAGTCCATGGCATTACCTTGTCCATTTTGAACTGTTCTGGTTGAAGATAATGCTCTTCCCAATGTGTTGTAATTGTTTTGAGTAGTTGCGAATGTAAATATCGTCTGCCTTGCCTGCATGCAGAACTGAAGTCTGCATTGTCTTGTGCCTGTTGCTAGATGTAATGTGAAATTATATTGTTTTGTGTGCTTGCTGCATGACTGCCTGTTAAAAGAACACAAGAGCGCCCCTGCATGGAGGTGGGGTGTAAATGCATGAATGATGTTAAAATGACTTGAGAATCTGTCAGCACTGACTCCTTGTTGTCTCTGATGTTGTACCCTGTAAGATCTTCACAGGCAGACATGTCTGAACAGGGTGACCCAGTACACACATTTGATCTTGTTACATATTCAGTCACAGTGATGCGTTCATGTAAAACTCACTTCTGCCGAGACACACTCCTCTAACTACACATACCCACACTCACCCTCCGTCCCCCACCCACACTCACCCTCCATCTCCCATTACCACATCTCTAACTAACTCTCCTCTCTCCTCCTCTCCCCTGTCCTCCGTGCTCCCCTCCTCTCCTCTCCTCTCTATCTCCTCCTCTTCCCTTCTCCTCTCCTCTTCCCCCCGGCAGTCGCAACATGTCAGGTGATCAGAAGGAGGACCAGCAGCATCCTCAGCCCCCTCACGGCCAACACCCCAAGGACACCAAGCCGCGCTCCCTCCGCTTCACCTGGAGCATGAAGACTACATCGTCCATGGAGCCCCACGACATGATGCGCGAGATCCGCAAGGTGCTGGATGCCAACAACTGCGACTACGAGCAGCGCGAGCGTTTCCTGCTGCTGTGCGTGCACGGAGACGGCCACGCTGAGAGCCTGGTCCAGTGGGAGATGGAGGTGTGCAAGCTACCGCGCCTCTCGCTCAACGGCGTGCGCTTCAAGCGGATCTCGGGCACGTCCATCGCCTTCAAGAACATAGCGTCCAAAATTGCCAACGAACTCAAATTGTAGGTCCTAGAGATATGAGGGGGGAAAAGTGTTTACCACGCAGGTAAAATATTGCAGTTCAAAATTGACTAAAGCAACGTAATGTGGGGAAAGAAAGCATTTTGAAATGGACTTGAGTCAAGTCGAATCTGAACGAGCTGTACAGTCGTTATTAAAAAAACTTAAGTAGCAGATCTACGGATTTCCTCCAAGACACTTACAAAGTATGTATTGAAAACGATGTATAGCTTTAGGCAATAATTTCCTGTGTCTTTGGAGCATTATCCTTATTATTAATATTATTATTATTGATGATGTAACAGGTGGTCTTGAGCTGTCGGGAACGTTGGTCTGACATTGACATGTTGTTTGGGTCTTGTTTTATTGATGAATGCACTGTTGCATTGTCTCCTTTGTGGCTCTGGAAAATACCTCTCAAATGGGAGTTTAAACTCATACAAGCGAGGGAGAGAAGTGGAGGAGGAACACAAAAACTGACCCCCTCCCGCTGTTACAAGTACCCAGAATTCCTCTTGCTAGGAGAATATGGCTGCCAGATATGACTGGTTGGATAGCCTTGATAATATGGCTGCCAGATATGACTGGTTGGAATAGATAGGCTTGCTAATAGGGCTGCCAGATATGACTGGTTGGATAGCCTAGCTAATTGCACAAGTGACTATTATTGTTAGCACTGTCAAACTGATTTTGACAGTCAATTGCGCTCTCTCCCATTTACTTAACCAACCTCTACACACAGACTTTCATTCTATGATTTGAAGCCGTTGATCATCAGTGTTCATTTGTGTGGTTACAGTATAAATGCAATGTATGGACTCAGCTGGTCAAGCCCCTGCTGTATGGGGTCACCCACCCCAGAGAGCAGGGTCTGGAGGAGGCCGGCGCCGCGACAACGCACTTTGGCAGACCCCTGCTTCAAAACAGGGGAATGTTGCCAAGTATCATGAGACTTTGATTCATTCGCTACAAAAAAAAGTATTCGCAGAGAAATAGGGAAGATTTTCCTTCCTGGCGTATATGAATATTTAGGGGGTTTTCCTTTGATGTTCCATTTTTTTTTTATTTTTTACGGTTCTCTTCTCAGATGTTACTGAAATGCCCCCCGCTATCTGGTCCCGCCCACCCGGGCCCACGGGCCGAGTCAGATGCGGTCGGCCATTCCTGGGACACAAAAGTTCAAAGTTCAACCATGGCTGTTTTCAGGCCTCCAGTATTCACTCCCATCCTCATATAAACATTGGCACTATTTAAATTTTTTTCTGAAATGTAAATAATGTACCTCAGTTTGGCAACAGCTGTATAATGATATACTTCCCCTTTTCCGTTATGTTTTTGTCTGGGTTATGAGACGGGAGCTGTGGAATTAACGTTAACTCATTCGTCCCTGGGTAAGGTTAACCAGTGTCTCCATTAAAACACCTTAAAAATGACCAGCCTCTGTCTGCCTGAGTTTATTTTCAACTTCAACTGTTGTGGATTCTATTCTTGCGTGAGACACCTAACGTGAATGCGTGTTGACTTTACAAGTCACTTTCTAAATATAACCTTCTGAAGTATTCTCTCTTGCAAAATAGATGTTATGCCAATAAAACTAACCTTTTTATATATACAGTATATCCATATTTGTCTCTATTGGAGAAAGTACCTTCATTGTTACATTACTCACTAGACATCATTGACACGGAAAAGGCATTAAAGCTACATGGGACTCGAAACAGAATGCCTACTGTTTTCAGTGATCTGGATAATCATGTCTCAATCTACTGTACTGTAGATCTATACTTCTAGCCTTCCCTGTAGCTCAGTTGGTAGAGCATGGTGTTTGCAACGCCAGGGTTGTGGGTTCGATTCCCACGGGGGGCCAGCACAGAAAAAAAATAAAAATAAATAAATAAATAATGTATGAAATTGTATGAAATGTATGCATTCACTACTGTAAGTCGCTCTGGATAAGAGCGTCTGCTAAATGACTAAAATGTAAAATGTATACTGCACAAAAATATATAAACGCAGCATCTAACAATTGAAACTGTTTTACTGAGTTACAGTTCATATAAGGAAATCAGTCAATTGAAATACATTCATTAGGCCCTAATCTATGGATTTCACATGACTGGGCAGGTGCGCAGCCCTGGGTGGTCCTGGGAGGGCATAGGCCAACCCACTGGGGAGCCAGGCCCAGCCAATCAGAATGAGTTTTTCCCCACAAAAGGGTTTTATTTCAGGCAGACAGAAACACTTCTCAGTTTCATCAGCTGTCCGGGTGGCTGGTCTCAGACGATCTCACATGTGAAGAAGCAAGATGTGGAGGTCCTGGGCTGTAATGATTACACGTGGTCAGTGGTTGTGAGGCCGGTTGGACATACTGCCAAATTCTCTGAAACGACGTTGGAGGCGGCTTATGGTAGAGAAATTAACATTGTATTATCTGGCAACAGCTCTGGTGGACATTCCTGCAGTCGGCATGCCAATTGCACGCTCCCTCAAAACTTGAGACATCTGTGGCATTGTGTGTGACAACTGCACATTTTAATGTGACCTTTTTGTCCCCAGCTCAAGGTGCACCTGTGTAATGATCATGCTGTTAAATTGGCTTCTTGATATGCCACATCTGTCAGGTAAATGGATTATCTTGGCAAAGGGGAAATGCTCACTAACTGGGATGTAAACACAATTTGATTGAAATAAGCTTTTTTTGTGCGTATGGAAAATTTTGGGCATCTGTTATTTCATCTCATGAAACATGGGACCATATTTTTTGTTCAGTATTTCACTCTTATTTATTTAGATCAGTATTCAAGGGCATAACTCTGTATGGTAGGTCTCTGACCCTGACTTTTTAAACAGGAAGCCTAATTCTGATATTTTGCCCAATTATTGGGAAAAAACATGGCTCTAGTGGAGTACTCTTGGAATGTGTCCATGTTCACTACTTTTTTCTGTGGCGGCAGGTAGCCTAGTGGTTAGTGTTGGGCCAGTAACCGAAGGTTGCTGGATCGAATCCCCGAGCTGACAGTGAAAATCTGTCGTTCTGCCCCTGAACAAGGCAGTTAACCCGGTGGGCCGTCATAAGAATTTGTTCTTAACTGACTTAAGGTAAAAAAAAAAAAATGGTTCCTTCCATCGTTGAGTGAAATGCTGTTACGTTAATGAACAGGTGTCTTAATACTTTGGCTACAGCTAGTGTTCTGAGTGGGAAGGTGTTGACTTCCCTATATGGGACCACTAGATGTCACTCTATGACAGGGGTCTCCAACTGGACCTAAGCTCTATTCAATCACATCCACAAGTGGACATTGGCTGCACAGAGTCGCATTAAGAGAAATCCCATGCAGCCTTGTTTACAAGTGAACAATGGAATGTGAGATATAGCCTAATCTACTCGATTATAAAGCATACTCTCATTCCGAGCTTCTAATAAGTGAGACAGGTGTGGCTTCCTGATGATCAAGAGCAGCTGCTTAATTTGACACCGCCAAAACAGCTATCACTGGTTAAATCTAGGCCAAACGTTTAATTTTTTCCCCTATAACTACACAGCTGATTCAAATGGTCAGCTGTGTAGTTCTAGGGCAAAAACCAAATTTGCACCCCTTGGGGTCCAGACTGTCTGAAGGCAATTATGGTGTTAATTTATACTCTAAAAGCCAAATAAAGATAAATCCACACTGGCAGTGTACATACGAGGTTCATGGATACCAGCGAAATCTTAAGACTCAAGCACAAGAGTGGTTTAATAACGAGCCTTAAGGAACAATCTGCAGTGACCCTACTGCGGTTTGAAAAGCTGATGGATGAGGCCTGACCATGATATCAAAATTATAGGGAACCGTTTTGAGGCTAGACAGCGTTTGTTTATATTTTGGGTTCTGATGAGGCATTAGTACATTCTATTCAAGAATCAATTGGTATTTAGCAATCATATTGCCCCATTTAAGAATGAGAATAGGAATCATACTATTGTGCCCTACTGCATAAGTCTATTGAATCAAGACCTGGGTTCAAGCATTTGCCCAAGCCTGCTTGGAGTGCCATATGGGTTGGATTTACAGTTTGACTATTCTATTGGTCAATTGAGACTGGCAAGCTCAATCAAGCAGAGAGTATTTGATGGGAGCCTCCAAACAAATCTCTTAATCAAAAAAGAAATGTTATGACAAACAAGCACATTCCATGGGGCAAAGATACTTTTATTTCAAGTTAAGATCCATCCAATATTTTGTAACAAGACAGCATTTCAGATACAAAATCCTTCATCACACAGATGGAAGACTTGCCTAACTTTTTAGTGCCACTAAACGCATCGTGCGGAGTGTATTTCCTTGATGTAGTTAAGATTATTGTTTTTTGAGACAAGGGGGGAGATATTGGTGAGGGGGGAGAGATGAGGTCATAAGGTTCTAGAGTGAGCACGTTCACTTCTGGTCGGGCATCAGGTCGTCGAAGGACTGGCCGCCCTCCAGACGCTTCTCCATCTCGACGAGGGTCTTGACGCCGTCGACAACCATCTGCACCAGCTCCACCTCAGAGAAGCCCAGACGATCGGCGTTGGAGATGTCAAACACACCACCTACTGCTGCAGTGTCCACGCCGCCTGAGGAGGAAGAAGCGAAATGTACATGTTCAGTACCAAAGACAATGATGGTGGATAAGACAAGTGCCAGGCCAAACCTGCTCCTGGAGAACCACTAGGCATGCAGGTTTCAGGGCCTGAGGAGCAGCTACTTAGCTGAAACACGACTAGGAGCGTAGTGAGACTAGACAATACTCTGAATCCGCTGGATGTTCGCTTAAATCCAATAACTGCAAGACGGCTTTTCCCCCTCTACATTACCTAAATGAGTGGGGGGGGGGGGGGGGGGGGGTGTTAAATGTACGTACCTGTGCCACGCTTCTGCAGCCTCAACCTCTTGAGGACCTCGCCAAACTTCTCATGCTTGCTGACGTTGGGCAGCTTGACGTGCACGCCGGCGCGCAGCCCTGTGCCCAGGTTGGAGGGGCAGGTGAGCACGTAACCCAGGTGCTCGTTCCACATGAACTCATGACCCTTGTCCTTGAACAGGCTCTCGATCTGTAGGGGTCAGGGCAAAGGCTATGACTTGTGGCACCATTGTGTTGCGAAAGCAACTGCAGTGTAGGGGACTTTGTAGTTTGAGTTTAAAAAAGGTTACATCCTTTTGGGACAGTTTTAAATTTTGCACTACATTTTAAGTAGACTCCTAAATGGAATGAACACCAAAGCGGTGGTGTGCTATGCACATTTCTTTGAATGTTAGGTGTCGCACAATATTATATAATTGTGTGCCTTTGAAATCCTTGAGTCGCACACCACACACCTTTGTGAGGCCAGTGCAGAAGCGGTGGAACACCTCCTTCATGTTGCCGCCCTTCTGCATAGAGATGACTCGTAGATGGTCTTCCTCGTTCACCCACACCAGGAAGGTCTTGCCGTCGTTGTGCCTGTCAACAAAAACATTGATTCACCGTCAGTTGGAAGGAGACGCCATTAAACATTGTGATCAGGTTAATTCTCACTGAAGGCACCCTCCAGTTGGTACACCGGTGTAGGGTGAAGTTGTCCATAGACACTGATCGTGGGTAAAAAAAAGATATTTTCTCCCACTAATGGTTAAGGTTGGGATGGAGGAGTGGAGCTGATCATAGATCAGTACTTAGGGGAAACTTTACATCAGAGCCTCCTTTAATTCACCACAACAGAGCACAAACTTTATATCACTATTTCCTCAGTCTTTTTCGAGTACGGAACACACCAGATGCCCCTGCCGTCGGGCCAATCTCGGCCCATCCCGGACGCCAGCAGCAGTGGGGAAACGGGTTTGTCGAACAGGAAGTGGTCATCGATCAGCTGTTGCTGCTCGTCGTCTGTCATGTTCTTCAGGGCGTAATACTGGCCATTGAGGTCCCCATCCAGTGAGGCTAGACCTTGAAAAAACATGCTAATATCAGTAAAACTACTTAGCCTACATGAAAGTAGTCAACCTTGTCACCAACTAGAGCAAACTGCATATTTGTAAGAATTAGACAAAATCAAGCAGTCATTTGTGCACTTTTGTTAATGATTCCATTATATAAAACATACAGAATAAGTCAATCTTAACCGATGCCAGTCAGAAGCAGCAAGCCAATTAAAGTGTGGTATAATTTCAATAGGCGGATTAAGCTACAGTTCCACTTGGTGCTGCCAGGGGGCAGCCGTGGCACACAAACAAGTTCCTGCAGAGTGACTCAAAGAATTGGAGGAGAGGGGCTCGGTTACGTACTTTCGATGGCCATGTTCTCAATGGCACGTCGCTCCCCACGGCTGCAGTGTGGGGGGAGGCAAAAGCCACGGACGCTCCTACCAGTTCTCACTCTAGAGCTCAGGACGTAGTTGGGGTCCAGGTCATCCCCACCCTAACAAAACAATGGCAAGAGCCGCATTAGCATGAAAGCTAACAGGTATACACATTTGGTATTGACTGTATAAACCAGGATTGGGGTACAGGGAGTTGGATTGTGGCCAGTTTGACCAATATGGATTTTGAATTCCATATTGGTTTCCTGAATAGTGCGGACTACACAGTCTACGACATGGACTCATCGACGCCTTCCCTTGGAGTTTGTAGGGGCCTATGTGGTGATTCAAGGTGGGCAAGTGTGGAGGTTGAGCCAGAATCCAAACTCATCCCCTTCCCCTCAGCTCTCCAGTTGCACATTCACGTGTGCCTCCGCCAAAAGCTGAGGGAGGGGAAATGATCAATGGTGTAGGGGGCTAATTAGACCGTCAGATAGCCACTTAGACTGAGCCAGCAAGGCTGCAGAGTGAAGTGCCACCCCGACACAGCTGCGATATGTTTGGAGTTTGTAACAGATGAAAGACCTCCCAAATTAAATATTTAACTGTTCCTGAGGTTTGTTTATATTGTACAACGACAGGAGGGATTTGTACATTTGAATTTCAGGCACGTTTATTATTGACGAGTGGACCATGAATTGCATCATTCAAGTCACGTGTCCCGAAGTTGATGGGTTTATTGATCCCCTCGCCACTCTGGAAGTCACCCTCTAAGTTTAGTCAGCGCCACATGACAACGGAGGGCCCGCCGAGCAAGTTGGTAGGGGTGAGGGGGTGTTTTGGGATTCACAGTGAGCGTGTGTGATGATTCAGCATGGTGTGTATGTGCGTTCTTACCACAAGGTTGTCTGGGTTCAGGTCGGTCTTGTGTTTGTCTGAGGGCTTGTATCCACCGTGGCGATCTTCGATGACGGGGTCCAGCAGCTCCTTGAACACCTCGTACGTCTCCTCGTCGCCGGCCACACAGCCCACTGTCATGATGAAGGGGTGGCCTGAAATAGAATAGAAAAAGGGTGAAACTGGGCCTTGACACGAAATGACGATGCAAACAGTTGCGTCGACCCCAAGTGACGATTTCACTGACAAAAATGCAGATGCATTGGTTTTGACAGTGTTTATAAAAGGCTCAGTTGTGCTTGCAGTCGCATTGTTCTTAGTTCCAAAAATAACTTCCGCCACCCTCCTGTCAGAATAACAATCTACAGTGAAGCCATTGGGCATTACTACAGTGTTGATATTCATAATGTTGTACATGTCTAGGGTTAAGAAGACCGTAAGGTTGCATAACGGTACTCATCTTCAGCCGTTTAATGCTTAGTTACACTGGATGCTGTACGAGGGGATAAGAGCTTATCAAATGCAATGCCTACGTCAGGGTTCTTGGCCCACCAAGTTGTCAATAAGCAATTTATAAAATACCATTTTAATTAACTGCCTTTGTCAACATGCTAGTCTAGCTAACGCTAAACTTCCGGCAGCAACTCAACACTAGGTGTCTCATTTTCATGGATTTCAATGGGCTGCTTTAGCATCAGCTAGCTTTGCACGCTGACGAAAAAGGCAGTTTAAAAATAATTTCTAAAATGCAGAAATGACTATGAGACAGTTACAAATGTAGGAGCAGTGATTAAGTGGTAAGTAAACTCTAAATGGCTTAAGGGAACTGAATATAAAGTGTTGCCAGGAAAACTGTTGAAGTAATCCCACAAGACATATCCCAATATAATCAAAGGTCTGAAATTATGTTTGTCTAAGTACTATACAGTTGGGCTTCTTGTGGTTAATTTGCAGTGTACTAATTAGTTATTTTCAAGCCCCCCTGTCCAGTCGCAAAAAAATAAACAAATAAACAAATTTAAAAAAATTAAAGAAATAAATCAGCCCACAGCTGAATGTAATTGGTCCCTGGACTAGATGATAATTCAGGGTTTAAAGAGACATGACTCTACAACCTTGGAATTGAGGGGAATAAAATGCAAGGGCTCAACCTTGTCACTTGCTCAGCAATGGTTTTATGTCAACTACTAATGGCTTTGACCTTGTTCAGCGAAGGTTGTTGGTGAAGCTGCTGTAATAAATTGTTACAATAAATAGGCCTAATGCAGCTATACTTCCATTAGGAAGTTTGCTTAAAAGGGCATTCTGTAACTCTTTCATTATTGAATATAACTTAAAGCCTCATGAGCTTAGTTCAACCGTCGTACCCAAAATATAAGCTTGTTTTATGTAAACACTGTAAAGCTTCAAGACATGGTTAAAAAAAAACGTATTTTTTTGTTTAAGTTTACCAAAACAGGGACAGGAAAAACGCTTTATTGTTTCAACTGCTAGACAGGGAAAAACAATGCCTTCTTTTTATTTTACAGAACATTGCATTAGTGGCCACAGAACAGGGCCTTGAAAAGCTGATCTTGTTGCCAACAGGTTTTTCATAAGGTACATGATTGACAGTGCAGCATCCAAGCCCCGGATGAGTGGACTATAAATACTGCCCTCATTTTCTACGCACTTCACATCGAAACTGCACGACACAGATTTATTAAGATTAAAGTCGATAAAAAAAATAACTACTGCTATTTACCTGGGTTATCAACCCCAGTCTGAATGACATCATCCACTGTAAATCCACTTGGAGTTTCCTTGTCCCGCAAGTTGGCGTACATCTCTGGAGTGAGCACCTTGGCCATGTGGTTGTTATGCTGGCTGAGGTCGGGGTACTCCTGCTCCGCGGAGTAGTTCATCTTCAGCTTGTTGTGGGTGTTACCGAAAGGCATGATTTCTTTCACCTGTGAGCAAGGATGAAACAATTCAATGTTAGTGGCCAAAATAGCCACCCCGGAAAATTAAATCGCTTACACAGTTTAACGCTGCAATATCTAACTTTTTCGGGCGACCCGAGTTAGACTTGTCATTCTCATTTAATGCTAGTCTAAACCGTAGGTCTGTTCTAGGTGCGCTATTTATACGCTTCCTGTTCTTAGGTTTCATTTTTGCATATTTTACTTTTGTACACCAGCTTCAAAAAAAGGTTTAATGAAAATATATTTTACAGCGGTTTTGATCGGTGCAATGATTCCCTACACATTGCTTGTGAAACTGAAATTTGGTGGACTATTAGAATTTTAGCAACCAGGTAATTGCAGAGCGATTTCTGCATAGTGTACCTTTATTAAAACGTTAGACTTTATACTGCATTAATTTTAGTTCAGCTAGTAATTTGACATTTTGCAGTAGCTTGGTGGTAGTTGAACTTAATTCAAATCTTGGTAGTGTTTTCAGTAGTTCTCTTTTTACGTGTACTGGTGCAGTTAACTATTGGAACGACACTCTTGGAAAATAAAATGGGTGAAGCAAGTAAGTATTTCCTTTCTCGGCATCACACCTGCTTAATTCTCATTTGTTTAATAGGCTAAAATACACATTCTATTAACAGAATATGAACTATTCTTGCAATTTGTAGTCTGACATTTCAGATTTAATTAAGAACGTATTACTTTAAAATAAAGTACCTTTAGTTAATTAAACTAAATTTTCTTAAACGGTAGCTTTCCACTGTTTAGATAGACGTCCCACTTAATTTCAATTACGTTGAACCAACGTGGAAAAGATGTGCAGTGGGTTTAGTGCAGCGTAACCTCCTCCAGTGTAACGTAATTGGTCGTTTGGTAAACTATATTTTCAAAGTAGCTTCCTCAACACTCCTGGACTGATGCAGTCGTAAACACCCGGTTCAAAGAGGTATGGTATACACGCAATCTACCCTCCGTGCCCACATCTAGCAACTGTTCATTTCGCTAAAATGTCAAATCTACAACAAATATAACGGATTGATTAAAATGCATGTAGTCATCCATGTTTTAATCCAAATATGTAGGCTACTGTGCACCTTCGATGGAAGCCCTCGACCGAATGCGTAATGCGCAGCACCAGATAAGACCTTGCAGATAAGAGATACTGCAAGGTCGTTCGTTGTCGATGTAAACTGCAACGGAAAATACAACCCTTGTATACAAGACTATGGCAATTTTATCCAGGATATAATATTTTACAGTTGAATATATATATATATATTTTTTAAATGCGAAAACAAAAATCACTGACGTCTCCAAATCAAGGGTGAACGCGCTTTACCGATATGTTGTCTACAATACCCAAGTCTTTGTTCAACCGAAATTATTATATTGTGCCATTGTCATCATATTTAAATACATGTATTAAATACAAAGCACATTCGACGCACTATAACAACGCCACACATATGACATTCTTATGCATTTCTACACATCCCCCAAAAATATCTATCCTACCTTAGGACGTTTTTCTTTGGGAAAGACACAAAATCCCTTTCGACAAGGAACGATCACACCAACGCTAATACTGGTGTCCAGAACTAAGCCGCTTTGCTAGGTTTTATATGCCACAGAGCTCTCTTCTGATTGGTTACTATTTAGAGTCCCATTCATTCTATTGGAGAAGGAATAACGCAATTGCATATAGCGACAGTGCTGCAATTTAACGTCCGAAGACCTCTCAGATCACGTGGTGCTTTCCTTGACAGCTCTCTTGATTGACAGCAGTTGGAGAGACTTGTATGGTAGCAGTGTCTACATAAAATGTATCCGCACTGGAAAGGATATTATATGCTCCTAGTAAGCCTGAATGTCTCCACACACAGAACAAGCACTACCTTTCTCATGTAGCAATGCCATAAACACTACATGACCAAAAGTATGTGGACACCTGCTTGTCGAACATCTCATTCCAAAATCATGGGCATCAATATGGAGTTGGTCCCCCCTTTGCTGCTATTAACAGTCTCCACTCTTTTGGGAAGGCTTTCCACTAGATGTTGGAACATTGCTGCAGGGACTTGCTTCCACTCAGCCACAAGAGCATTAGTGAGGTCGGGCACTGATGTTGGGTGATTAGGCCTGGCTCGCAGTTGGCGTTCCAATTCATCACAAAGGTGTTAGATGGGTTTGAGGGCATGGCTCTGTGCAGGCAAGTCAAGTTCTTCCACACCAATCTCAAACCATTGCTGTATGGACCTTTGTGCACGGGGCACTGTCATGCTGAAACAAACTGACTTGTTGGAAAGGTGACATCCTATGACGGTGCCACATTGAAAGTCACTGAGCTCTTTAGTAAGGCTATTCTATCGCCAATGTTTGTCTATGGAGATTGCACGGCGGTGTGCTCGAATTTATATACCTGTCAGCAACGGGGTGTGGCTGTGATAGCAGAATCCACTAATTTGAAGGCGTGTCCACATACTTTTGTAGTGTTAGGGCAAAAACCGAAACGTGCACACAGGGCGGGCCCCAGGACAGAGTTTGGGAAACCCTGGCCTATAGATACCTAGGAAAAAATGTCAGGCTATTTCAGGGGGGTGGGGGGGGTGTTGTTGTTCTTGATGATGATAATTAGTAGGTTATCGATAGATATCAATTATTTTAGATTTTCATATTCCAGTTTGTGCTTTTCTGTGGCTCGTTTGAGATGACATTTGTAGCATGCTAGCAAATACCCATAGACTTCCAGTCATTACGCTAATGCTAGTTAGCAATTGCGCTAGAGCTTGTTAGCAACTTCCTTCAAACTGCACGTGGAGACATAAAAATGGTATCCACAATTTCATCTGACTCTAGGGAAGTAGATAAAGGGCCTCACTGCCAAAATCCCGAAGTCTCCCTCTAACAACGTGTGTGGGTATGCCTATGATAAAAGTGCTCAACTGAGGTAACACATTAGAGTTGATGCTGCACAGTTTCCTTCCCTGTAGGGAGCATTTCTATGAGGCCTAAATATAACATCTTGTTGATGTCTGCATGGAGATTTTCATTATGAAGTACTAGCCTACTGGTGTACTGTTCTCTCCCTTTATCTGAGACAGCAACAATCCAAAAAGACTCAGCATCACTGAAGTAATTCAACAAGAATCCCTAGAGCCCTCTTTATTCATTATCTTGTTCAATTGTGGTTTTTGTTGTTGTCGTCGTGTTTGGATCTCCAAATGAGTAGTGATTGTTTTATGACATCATCGCCGGAGTGCCGTGCCGCCATTTCTGCTGGCTTTTTGTCCAACTAAATGGCCAAACAGATGAACTACGCATCTGACTGAATGTGATTCTACCTTAACATCAGTAGTTCCATAATGGTTAATGATGTTGTTATCAATCATTCAATTGACTGTAGTACTACAATACTCATGTGACCACACCTATTTACCTGTCAGCTTAAAGGGACATTTCACCACGGCTCTATTTTACTGTATATGTCCATTAATATGTTATTAACATATCATATGTGTCAGACAAATTTAGAATATTTTCACTACACACAAATACGAGAGTTTCGGCATCTCACCGGTAGAAACTGGCCATCTACATTTGCTGGTCGTAAGCAAACCCAAATATCCAGAATTCGTAGCGATTTCAGGACGTAGTACCGCCTCGGTGAAGATGGATCCAGTTGATGGAGAAATATCAAAATGTCTATGCTTGTAGCCAGCACTTTAAGCCAGAGGATTTTGAAACGGACTTGAAGTCTCAACTGATGGGGTTGCCAGGTCGTCGAACGTTGAAAAGTGATGCTATTCCATCAATTTTCCCCTTTGCTTCAAAGAGCTAGCTAGCTAGCTAGCTAACTACATTTGTTTATCTACACCAAAATCTAGCTAGCTAGCTTTAATAATACACTGGCTAGACATTCCAAAGCAAATCAATGTAATTAGCCAGCTGCTATCTGGCGATGTGATTTGGAACTTTGCAAGATAACCTTAGCTTCGTTAGGTTACGTTAGTTAACCGTTAGCTAGCTAACTATCTACCGCAGAGGCTATGTGTTCTATTTAGAGTCTGATCCCATCAACATCAAGCTCAGCACCAGGAACTAGTGTATGTCACCTTCTAAAATCTACTCCGTCTTTCCATGACTCCATGAGGAGCAAATTAATATACTGGAGCTAGGCATATACATGGTCAGTGTTTTGTTGTCATAGTTGGTGTGTTTACAAGTAGGCTACAACTTCTGCTGTAGTTTTCTCTGTATTATGGAGGCTTAGTTGATTGTTCATGCATAGCTTGAAGTATAAATTGGAGAAAGCAGAGGTATTATAGACACTCTTACTGACAGTTGTAGCTGCTTCGCGTGATGTATTGTTGTCTCTACATTCTTGCCCAATAATGTTTGTACCATGTTTTGTGCTGCTACCATGTTGTGTTGCTACCATGTTGTTGTCATGTTGTGTTGCTACCATGCTGTGTTGTCATGTGTTCCTGCCATCCTGTGTTGTTGTCTTAGGTCTCTCTTTATGTAATGTTGTGGTGTCTCTCTTGTCATGATGTGGGTTTTGTCCTATATTTTTATTTTTATCCCAGCCTCCATCCCAGCAGGGATGGTTATAGGCAGACTATCGCATTCAACCTAATGGAGTGATAGGCCTACTCAGGCTGGTTATAGGCAGACTATCACTCCATTAGGTTGAATGTGATAGTCTGACTATAACCAGCCTGAGTAGGCCTATAACTCCATTAGGTTGAATGCGATAGTCTGCCTATAACCAGCCTGAGTAGGCCTATAACTCCATTAGGTTGAATGTGATAGTCTGCCTATAACCAGCCTGAGTAGGCCTATCACTCCATTCCTGTTCTATTCAGAGTTGAGAGAAATGCATCGAATTGGAAATGAGCTATTATCAGGCTGATTAATATGATGCATGTTGAATTTGGGAAAATCCACCCACGCTCGGCCCCGCCCCACCTACTCAGCCTGACAGAAGCTGCTACTGTTTTGTAGCCGTGGCATACTGCATACTTTTTACTAAACGTTACGCGCTTAATAGTATGTGACGATGAATACAAAGTATGCAGTTTAAGTATGTAGTACGCCAGTATAGCTATTCGGACACTGCGACTATGTGTCCTGCCGATTAATCCTTCTGCTGCTGCTGAGGACGATGACCTTGACACCAGCTTTAGTAGTACAGAGCCTGTAGACCCATTGGATGAAAGCTTTCCGCCTGGAACAAGCTCAAGCTCACCATCATCTGACTCGGAAACAAGTCAGAACAGCCAAAGGTATTTATGAAAGCACAAAACCCTCTTGAGAAAACAAAATCACCAATATTCTAAACTGTCTACAAACCAAGCGCTCCTCAAACTTTTCACACCCTTGCAGTCAGTTCTTCGGCATGGACAAGAGAGGCTGTTAGTATACTCCTCTAGCCTATTCGCTCAATTGTTGGCAGTGCTTGTCTACTCAAGACAACAATACACTAGACTGTCTACAAGTCAAGCCCCCGTCAAACTTTTCACATCTTTGCTAACTGCCCATCTCAATGCTCCATCATTGACTCTGAGTGTAACAGAACATACCAGTTTACTGTACCCTTTTTTGTTTACAGATTAACATGGTTTCTTGTATAATTACACATCCTCATGAACAGTCTTCATGTTTTACACATCCTCATGATTAGTCTTTTTGTCTTTCTAGGAGACTAGCAGTAGAAACAAATATTCTGCAAGAGGTCGAAGCAGTGGGTGGTGAAGAAAGTGTACAAGTCCAGAACTCACCATTTCAGGAAGAAGCTTGTCTACCTGGCTGAGGAGCACAGAAAGGACCAGACGGTGGTCTACAAGCGGCCGGAGTCACAGCTCCCCAAAACCAACAGCGCCAAAGCCTGCTAAACCAGCTGCCGTTACCCAACACAAGAAGAGGTTCACCAGCTGAAGAACATTCTGGAACCTGCCTGGAACGTTCAACCAACACAAAATCCTTATTCAGTTAGACTGATGTAGGATAATACACTAGTATGCTCACAGCTGCATTGTGGTCTAGATATTGCTAGCTGTTGTACATAAAGTATGTACAGTATATAATGGTGTTTAATAAAATGTTTTATATAATTTTTACAAGTGTACTGACAAGTGACTAAATGATTTCAGCTGCATCAGAAACCAATACACTTTTGACTTCAACTTATGGATCAAATGATTGTGATATTCATTAAATGTATTTGCTTAAACTAGCTACAATCTTACTGCTAACACACATTTTGCAGGGAGTTGATGTATCATTTCAACTTTCACATGTTGGCAAGTAAACATGTTTCAATTAAACAGTATATTAGTCTGTCAATATAGCAAATAAGTAGACATGGCTTGTATTCAAGGAAAAGTTTATTGGCTCTGGCTCTGACTTTACACAGCAGTATGCAGGAAGAGTTATGACAATGTATGACTTATATTCAGTAGAAGAAAAATATACTACTAACGCCTCTATTGAACAAGGACAACTATATCTACTCGGTGCAAGCATGATCATGCAATCAGCGAAACACAAAGGCCACAATAATTGCTACAAAACATGACTCCATTCATTTTTAGATCTGACAGCAGGCTCAATCAACCGATGATGTCATTGGTTGAACTCTCCCAGTGCCAAAATAAAAAAATACAGCTATATTGCATAATTATCTCTGAAACACCCTCTCATCCCTCAGAATTATCTCTGAAACATCTTCTCATCCCTCAGAATTATCTCTGAAACACCCTCTCATCCCTCAGAATTATCTCTGAAACACCCTCTCATCCCTCAGAATTATCTCTGAAACACCCTCTCATCCCTCAGAATTATCTCTGAAACACCCTCTCATCCCTCAGAATTATCTCTGAAACATCCATTCATAATCATGTAGGGAGACTGAAAAAACACCCCAAATAGTATCTAGCGGTGAAGTTTCCCTTTAACCAAAGCTAATCTCTTGATTGGTGTTGTTGTTGTAGCCCGTACATATAACCCACTGGGCACAAACTGGTTAAATCAATGTTGGGTCTATGTCGTAATAAAAAAGAAAGAAATCATTGTGATGATGTCGAATCAATGTGAAAAACTGATTGGTTGTGAAACTGATTTCTTATTTTTTTTTATAAATCCAATTACATGGTGCATGTTGATTTCAGATTGAATTCACATTGATTAACCAAATGTTAATCAAAACTAGACGTTGAAACGATGTCTGTGCCCAGTGGGTTGCCACTACTGTTTGTGGCAGATGCTAAGATGCTCACTGAACGGGTTTTGTTTTTGCGTCAAAGATCCTGAGTGAAAGTGTTAACTAGATGTAGCGTTATCATCCTCGCTCTGGCGCTTCACAGGAAGCCGTTTGATGACAGAGCACGGCTGCAGCCATCAGAGAGCTGACAGAGCTTTCCACATATCAACTACCCAGTTTTCTTTTGGGGGGAGGGGGAGGGGTATGTTGGGTTGTGTCTTTGCTTGTGTTTCTGCATTTCAGTGTATGTAATTGTATATGTGTATTTCTGGGTGACTGTATATGTGTATTTCTGGGTGACTGTATATGTGTATTTCTGGGTGACTGTATATGTGTATTTCTGGGTGACTGTATATGATTGTTTGCATGTTTCTCAATTCAGGTTAGATGTTGTGTGTTTCTCAGTACAGATTAAGTGCTGGGTTATTATGGGGAGCGGTGGGGGAGGGTTGTGTGAGGCGAGTGGCCCCCACCGGTGACTGTGCACTTTCCCGCTGCAGGCCTCTGAATTATTCATTGGAGGTGGAAGCGCGTATGTGTGTGTGTGAAGGGGGGTGCATACACACACCCACTCTCCTATTCCAATACACACTCTATTACAATACACACTCTATTAACAATACACACTCTATTAACAATACACACTCTATTCCCAAATTCTACAGGCTACTATAGTGTTGCGTCTGCAAATCAGTGCTGTGTTCACCTCCCTAGCCTGACTGTCCCGTGCAGCACACAGGCCTCCTCTATTCAGTCCCTAACACCACAGTCCTGTTTTACACACCGCAGTGTTGCGTTGCCTGTGTCTGCAATAACAGTGGGATGGATATGGGCTCGGGACCAACGTGGCTCTATGTCTCGCAATGCTGCTAGACCAGGAAACTGCAGACAGAGGACATCAGGTCACACTGCTGCAATGTGCCAGCAGAGGATGGCACAGAACTGGCCTCTAGTTCAAAGTATGCATCGATCACCCCAATCGAACCCCGGGTCAAACCCTGGATGCTTTGGTACATACATAGAAGGCTAGGGTTGGGGGGGTATGTGTCCGGTTAACGAGAAATTAGCATAGGGGGTTTGTTTTAACATTTCCATTTGGTTGTGAGATGACATTACAAGACAGTGTTTCCTGAACGTTATTGGAACGTGTACAGTAAAGCATGGTGTTGTGAAAACATTCAGACAGGTTCAAAGGCAAACGTTTTCCTCGTGGCATTATGTCAGTGTTCCAGAAATGTTTCAGTGCTGTTGCGAAGACATCACTTTAATGTCTCTAGAAGGAACATTCTCCGAATTTCCCCAAAACTGGACAAAACAAACATTCTAAAAATGTCTTAATCTTAACCAACCAAGGAATTTTCTGGAAACCTAAGCTTGGTTATTGCTGGAGCATTTTCGTAGTACTACCCTGTCACTGCACATAAATCCCCATCATTTACTTGTCCAGCTTTCTTGTCAGACATATGAGGAGAAAGACTCCCGAGTGGCGTGGCGGTCTAAGGCACTGCATCTCAGTGCAAGAGGCGTTACTACAGTTCCTGGTTTGAATCCAGGCTGTATCACATCTGGCTGTGATTGGGAGTCCCATAGGGCGGCGCACAATTGGCCCAGCGTCGTCCAGGTTTGGCTGGGGTAGGCCGTCATTGTAAATAAGGATTTATTCTTAACTGACTTGCCAGGTTAAATAAAAAGGAAGACTCAGCACCATTTTGTTGCAGTTCTGTCAAAGGTGACACGGGAAAACGTCAGCAGCGCGGGCTTTTTGTGTCACTTCGCAGGCCCAGAGTCGCCCATGGCTCCCTGTCTCTTACAGACGGACGTGTAGTTCTGAATATTCATGAGAAGGACGGACGTTGGACAATGGCACAGCAGGAGAGAGCAGAGAGGCGAGAAAAAAGGTGGCGGAAGCTCAGCCGACACGCTGTAACGTAAAAAGATACCAAACTCCTTGAAGTATCACTCCAGTTTGGTCTAGAACGGAGGAGTGCTCTCTTCAAACAGCTGAAGAAGGGAAGGAAATTATGTTTCTTAGGAGAGTCAGAGATGATCGTCAGTATTTGATTTTGTTCAATCCCAGAAGACTTTGTGATTGCAGTAGTTCCGTTGGTAGTTCAAATGGGACTTACAGTGCAGAAAGGGGGATGCGATGTTCCCAAATTTAGGTGTGTCATTGTGCTTACCTCAACGTGGGGTGGTGTGAGGTATTATTTTCCGTACTGAACTGGGTGACCCTGTACTACCCTGCAGTACCTCACTCCCATCTGATCATCTGTGAAACACTGTGCATATTTCCAGAAACAAATATGTGTCTGACCCAGGAGCATTTTTTTTTTACAGATGCACTCTTATAACCCCATATTCACCTCTACCAAAATGATCACTGCCCACATTCCCTGCCCCCAGTCATGTTTGTCGGCTAAACAATGTGCCAGAGCAACCTTAGTGGAATGGCTGCCACTTTAACGCTAAGAGAAGAATTTATCTCAGCCTGCAATACAGTGAAAGGTTGCATTAAGAGTGTCCCAGCAAAGAGGTATTAAAAAACTCAAAAGGGCTGCTTTTCAGATATAAACCCTCTTGTTGGCCCGTTTCAAGGGCTTTTTTTCAATAATGACTACTATCCTTTCAAGGTCAGTTATCTCATCTCCTCCACTTAGTCTACATGGATACAGAAAGGAAGGGATTGGCCTGTACAGTACATAGCCTATCCCAGGATTCTCTGTGTAATCTAACACCAAGTGGTGTAGGACACAGAGCAGGAAGCTGTCATCGCCTGTCACCAATGTCACAGTACCTCAGGCTCACGCCACAAAAAACGTATAGCCGGTGACCATGTCGCACCATGCTACTTCCTCGTCACGCCATCCCATGTGACCTTACATCTGGCGCAATGTCACACTTGCCATTGACCATACACAACTTGGGCCTCATTTCTAACTGTTGCGTAAATTTAACACTAAATATCTGCGTGTGCCAGTTCTGAAAAGACTGAGCCCACTCAACAATAGAGATTTATTAACTTTGGCGCACGCCATAAATACACATTTTCCATTATAAGTCAGACCTGTCATGAAACTGCGCACGTTAACAAGCATTATAACATTTCCCATCATTTACATTTTAGTCATTTAGCAGACGCTCTTATCCAGAGGGACTTACAGTAGTGAATGCATACATTTCCTACATTTTTTTATACTGGCCCCACGTGGGAATCGAACCCAGAACCCTGGCGTTGCACACACCATGCTGGCATTGTAAACACCATGCTCTACCAACTGAGCCACAGGGAAGGCTCATTCACCTCCCTCTTATGGTGACAAGTATGCCCTTATTTGCTGTATACTTTGGAAGTATTCAAATTTGGCTAAGACAGTATCTAAGGAAATAGCAATGCAGGGCGAACTTGAGAGTTTGGCAGAAGGTGTAATGACTGGCGTAGAGAGGGAACCAAAGTGCAGCGTGTTGATTGCTCATGATGAATATAAATAACAAAGTGAAAACAAAAGCACACAGTTCTGTCAGGTACATAAACTAAACAGAAGACAACTACCCACAAACACAGTTGGAAAAAAAAAACCTACTTAAGTATGATCTCCAATTAGAGACAACGAGGACCAGCTGCCTCTAATTGGAGATCATCCCCCCCTAAAAAAACATAGAAATAGAAAAACTAGAACCTAAACATAGAAAAACACAAAACACCCCCTGTCACGCCCTGACCTACTCTACCATAGAAAATAACATCTTACTATGGTCAGGACGTGACAGCAGGTTTTCTTTTGCAGTGGCATTTTCTGTATCTGACCATGTCTTAAAGACAAAAACAATTGTACGTTGTTGTGGACCAGATTGTTTGAATTTAATAATGTTTTGCATTAGCTTTTTCCCAAACCTAAATATGCTGCACTGCCCGCAAATTCTGAAACATTATCTACTCTGATCATTCTTTTTACTACAGTAGACTACACTTACAGTGGTAGCCTACACACTTCAATACAAAATACCAACTGTCTGTTCACCTGTTAAATTCTACTGTATGTAAATCTCTCTCTCTTTCGAATGCACAAACTACGAATTATAATATCTAATAGGCACAATAAAGAGAAGTGGATGGTAATTTGTTGTATGACTACTTTGGGAATATGAACTCATGGCCAGAAAAGGTGAGGAATTTATTTTGCAATGGTTAGGATACTGTGCCTTCAGTAAGTATTTACACCTCTTGACTTTTCATATTTTGTTGTTTTTACTGCCTGAATTTAAAATTGATAAGATGTAGATTTTTTCTTCTTCACTGGCCTACCCACAATACCCCATAATGTCAAAGTGGAATTATGTTTTTTGAAATTTTACAAATGAATAAAAAATGAAAAGTTGAAATGTCTTGAGTCAATAAGTATTCAACCCCTTTGTAATGGCAAGATTAAATAAGTTCAGGAATAAAAATGTGTTTCACAAGTCACATAATAAGTTGCAATAATAGTGTTTAACATGGTTTTTGAGGGACTGCCTCATCTCTGTACCCCACACATACAATTATCTGTAAGGTCCTTCAGTCGATCAGTGAATTTCAAACACAGATTCAACTACAAAGGCCAGGGAGGTTTTCCAATGCCTCACAAAGAAGGACCCCTATTGGTAGATGGGTAAAACATAAAATTGACATTGAATATCCCTTTGAGCATGGTAAAGTTATTAATTACACTTTGGATGGTGTATCAATACACCCAGTCATTACAAAGATACAGGCGCCCTTTCTAATTCAGTTGTAGGAGAGGAAGGAAACCACTCAGGGAATTCACCATGAGGCCATTGGTGACTTTAAAACAGTTTAATGGCTGTGACAGGGGAAAACTGACGATGGATCAACAACATTATCAATCAACGACATTGTAGTTACTCCACAATACTAACCTAATTGACAGAGGAAAAATAATACAAATATTCCAAAACATGCATCATGTTTGCAACAAGCAGAGGTGTAAAAAGTACCCAACTGTCATACTTGAGTAAAAGATACCTTAAATAGAAAATGACTCAAGTAAAAGTGAAAGTCACCCAGTAAAATACTACTTAAGTTAAAGTCTAAAAGTATTTGGTTTAAAACATACTTAAGTATCAAAAGTAAACGTCTAAATTATTTAAAATTCCTTATAATAAGAAAACCAGAGGGCACCATTTTCTGTGTGTTTTTTTATTTCCGGGATGCCAGGGACACTCCAACACTCAGACATCATTTACATACAAAGCATGTCGTGTTTAGTGAGTCCTCCAGATCAGAGGGAGTAGAGATGACCAGGGATATTCTCTGTTTAGTGAGTCCTCCAGATCAGAGGCAGGGGATGACCAGGGATGCTCTCTGTTTAGTGAGTCCTCCAGATCAGAGGGAGTAGAGATGACCAGGGATATTCTCTGTTTAGTGAGTCCTCCAGATCAGAGGCAGGGGATGACCAGGGATGCTCTCTGTTTAGTGAGTCCTCCAGATCAGAGGCAGTAGGGATGACCAGGGATGTTCTCTGTTTAGTGAGTCCACCAGATCAGAGGCATAGTGTTTAAAGAGATATAAATCATTAAGAAGACATGATTGGAATCATACAGTATTCTGAGGAGGACAGGTCAATGCAGGTGGGCAGTACTTGTCTGTTTCATTAGCTTGTCATGGTATACCTCGTGCTGACGACTTGTGCTGAAGGTCGTAAACCTTGTTGAAAAAAAGGACGGATTGTCTTTTTCCCTACGTTTTTTAACTGAGCAGGCCACCAGTTGATTAAAAAGGTCTTATTGTCTCCAACCTCTCCTTTCAACGTGGTCAAGATTTGCGAGGAAAAGCACAACAACCATTCAACAGCTGAATCACATTGGATCAGTCAAGAGGCCAAACCGCGTTTTGAGCCAATGGTAATCATCCGTGCTAGAGTGGGCAGCCCCATGCGTTGGTTAACAGCTTGAAGGAGGCGGGCTCTGGGCCAGTCAGCAGACCAAAATTGCTTTATTATTGATGCCGATCTGCTCCTGGCAGGGCTGCCTGACTGGGTTTTTAATTAGACAGAGATTTGGCAAGTAGGACATGGGCAGGAGCAGAAGGCTGAAGAAAGGCACTGGACAATGACTTGACATTTCTGGCAAGGGATACCCAGAGCTGGTAATCTACTGTAAATTCAGAGAAGGTTTTTAACAAAATAATAGTAGGTCACAGCCTATTTTGATTGGGCCCCGGTTTAAAACTAGTCTGGGTAGGTACATTGTGTGACAGTTGGGTCACAAGAGAATTCATATAACTTCAGATAGTTCCCGTCACATAACTGTTTGACAACCTCTAGGGCAGGTTTCCCAGACACAGATAAAGTCCTGGACTTAAGGCGCTCTTAATGGAGATTCTCTGTTGAACACTCTTTTTAGTCCAGGAGTTTAATCTGGGTACAGGAAATCATCCACTAGTTCTGAGCAACAATGTCCTTCAACGATTCTTACTGCCATAAAATGTTGGGACAAAATACCAAACAAAACACCGTCAGCTACTGTGTGGGTATTGTAGCATTGATGTATAAAGCCCCAACTCCAATACCAGCCTCGATTTGTCCCCTTCCATCATAGTAGCCCGCATGGCAGTCAATATTGGCATCTCTTGCATTTTTAACCAGCCATGTGAATTTAGGTCACCGGCACTGTTTTATAAGACCGCAATTATCTTGAATAATGAATCTTCCCCCCCCCCTCCCTCTGCTAGTGAGAGGGGCCAGTAGTGTTCCCTGTAGTGCATAGAAAGTGTTCCTATTCTTCTATTGGCAGGATAAAGCTGGGACGGTTCTGTTTCATGGTGGGGGGAGGTTTGAGTGTAGTATGGTACACCATGATCACTGTCAGTGTTTTTACTTATGTGTAGCCTGTCTGTGTCTATGTAGCCTGTCTGAGTCTATGTAGCCTGTCTGTGTCTATGTAGCCTGTCTGTGTCTATGTAGCCTGTCTGTGTCTATGTAGCCTGTGTGAGTCTATGTAGACTGTCTGTGTCTATGTAGCCTGTCTGTGTCTATGTAGCCTGTCTGTGTCTATGTAGCCTGTCTGTCACGACTTGTGCCGAAGTCGGTCGCTCTCCTTGTTCGGGCGGTGTTCGGCGGCCAACGTCACCGATCTTCTAGCCATCACTGATCCATTTTTCATTTTCCATTGGTTTTGTCTTGTCTTACTTCACACCTGGTTCCAATCCCATCAATTACATGTTGTGTATTTAACCCTCTGTTTCCCATCATGTCTTTGTCAGAGATGGTTTGTTTTGTATGTTCGTGTATTATGTGTTGGTACGCGACGGGTTCTTGTACCCACTTTTATTTATTATGTAACTTTGGTTTTGGAGTTTTGTTAAGTCTATTAAACTACTCCATTTATACCAAGTTCGATTCTCCTGCGCCTGACTTCCCTGCCACCTACACACACACGACATTAGACAGTCTGAGTCTATGTGGCCTGTCTGAGTCTATGTAACCTGTCTGTGTCGATGTAGCCTGTCTGTGTCTGTCCCATCTAGGAACATGCGCTATACAGTGACTTCGGAAAGTATTCAGACCGCTTGAATTTTTCCATATTTTGTTACGTTACAGCCTTACTCTAAAATGGATTCAACAAAAAGAATCCTCAGCAATCTACACACAATAACCCATAATGACAAAGTGAAAACAGTTTTTTAGCAAATGTATTAAAAATAATAAACAGAAATACCTTATTTACATAAGTATTCAGACCCTTTGCTATGAGACTCAACACTGAGGTCAGGTGCATCCTGTTTCCATTGATCATCCTTGAGATGTTTCTACAACTTGATTGGAGTCCACCTGTGGTAAATTCAATTGATTGGACATGATTTGGAAAGGCACACACCTGTCTATATAAGGTCCCACAGTTGACAGTGCATGTCAGAGCAAAAACCAATCCATGAGGTTGAAGGAATTGTCTGTAGTGCTCGGAAACAGGATTGTGTCGAGGCACAGATCTTGGGAAGGGTACCAAAAAATGTCTGCAGCATTGAAGATCCCCCAAAAACACAGTGGCCTCCATCAATCTTAAATGGAAGAAGTTTGGAACCACCAAGGCTCTTCCTAGAGCTGCCCCCCGCCAAACTGAACAATCGGGAGAGAAGGGCCTTGGTCAGGGAGACAACCAAGAACCCGATGGTCACTCTGACAGAGCTCTAGAGTTCCTCTGTGGAGATGGGAGAACCTTCCAGAAGAACAATCATCTCTGCAGCACTCCACCAATCAGGCCTTTATGGTAGAGTGGCCAGACGGAAGCCACTCCTCAATAAAAGGCACATGACAACCCACTTGGAGTTTGCCAAAAGGCACCTAAAGGACTCTCAGACCATGAGAAACAAGATTCTCTGGTCTGATGAAACCAAGATTGAACTCTTTGGCCTGAATGCAAAGTGTCACGTCTGGAGGAAATCTGGCACCATCCCTACGGTGAAGCCTGGTGTTGGCAGTATCATGCTGTGGTGATGTTTTTCAGTGGCAGGGAATGGGAGACTAGTCAGGATTGAGGCAAAGATGAACGGAGCAAAGTACAGAGAGATCCTTGATGAAAACCTGCTTCATAGTGCCCAGGACCATAGACTGGGGCGAAGGTTCACCTTCCATCAGGACAAAGACCCTAAGCACACAGGCAAGACAACGCAGGAGTGGCTTCGGGACAAGTCTCTGAATGTCCTTGAGCTAGAGCCCAGATTTGAACCCGATCGAACATCTCTGGCGAGACCTGAAAATAGCTGTGCAGCAACGCTCCCCATCCAACCTGAAAGAGCTTGAGAAGATATGCAGAGAAGAATGGGAGAAACTCCCCAAACACAGGTGTGCCAAGCTTGTAGCGTCATACCCAAGAAGATTCGATGCTATAATCGTTGCCAAAGGTGCTTCAATAAAGTACTAAGTAAAGGGTCTGAATTCTTACGCAAATGTAATATCACGTAAATGTAATATCATAATATTTTATTTGCATTAAATGTGCAACATTTTCTAAAAACTGCTTTTTGCTTTGTCATTATGGGGTATTGTGTGTAGATTGATGGGGAATAAAATTATTTAATCAATTTTAAAATAAGGGTGTAACGTAACAATGTGGAAAAAGTCAAGTGGTCTGAATACTTTCCGAAGGCACTGTACATATTATGGTACAAGTGCTGATTGTTTATAAAATCAAATTGTATTGGTCACATACACATGATTAGCAGATGTTATTGCTGGTGGTTCCGTGTGGCTAAGTTGGTAGAGCATGGTGTTTGCAACACCAGGGTTGTGGGTTCAATTCCCACGGGGGACCAGTATGGGGGAAAGAAATGTATGCATTCACTATTGTAAGTCGCTCTGGATAAAAGCGTCTGCCAAATGACTAAAATGTAACGCTTGTGCTTCTAGCTCCAACATTAATATAACAAGCAATATAAAACAAATTACACAACGTATTCCAAATACACACAAATCTAAGTAGGAATGAATTAATGATGTTGAAGTTGGAAGTTTACATACACTTAGGTTGGAGTCATTAAAACTTGTTTTTCAACCACTCCACAAATTTCTTGTTAACAAACTATAGTTTTGGCATGTCGGTTGCATGACACAAGTAATTTTTCCAACAATTGTTTACAGACAGATTATTACACTTATAATTCACTGTATCACAATTCCAGTGGGTCAGAAGTTTACATACACTAAGTTGACTGTGCCTTTAAACAGCTTAGAAAACTCCAGAAAATTATGTCATGGCTTTAGAAGCTTCTGATTGACATAATTTGAGTCAATTGGAGGTGTACCTGTAGATGTATTTCAAGGCTTACCTTCAAACTCAGTGCCTCTTTGCTTGATATCATTGCTTGACATCAAAATCCAAAGAAATCAGCCAAGGTCTCAGAAAAAAATGATAGACCTCCACAAGTCTGGTTCATCCTTGGGAACAATTTCCAAATGCTTGAAGGTACCACGTTCATCTGTACAAACAGTAGCACGCAAGTATAAACACCATGGGACCACGCAGCCATCATACCACTCAGGAAGGAGACGCGTTCTGTCTCCTAGAGATTAACGTACTTTGGTGCGAAAAGTGCAAATCAATCCCAGGACAACAGCAAAGGACCTTGTGATGATGCTGGAGGAAACAGGTACAAAAGTATCTATATCCACTGTAAAACAAGTCCTATATAATCATAACCTGAAAGGCCGCTCAGCAAGGAAGAAGCCACCACTCCAAAACCGCCATAAAAAAGCCAGACTATGGTTTGCAACTGCACATGGACGAAGATCGTACTTTTTGGAGAAATGGCCTCTGGTCTGATGAAACAAAAATAGAACTGTTTGGCCATAATGACCATCGTTATGTTTGGAGAAAAAAGGGGGATGCTTGCAAGCCAAAGAACACCATCCCAACCGTGAAGCACGGGGGTGGCAGCATCATGTTGTGGGGGTGCTTTGCTGCAGGAGGGACTAGTGCACTTCACAAAATAGATGGCATCATGAGGGAGGAAAATATGTGGATATATTGAAGCAACATCTTAAGACATCAGTCAGGAAGTTAAAGCTTGGTCGCAAATGGGTCTTCCAAATGGACAATGACCCCAAGCATACTTCCAAAGTTGTGGCAAAATGGCTTAAGGACAACAAAGTCAAGGTATTGGAGTGGCCATCACAAAGCGCTGACCTCAATACTCTAGAAAATGTGTGGGCAGAACAGAAAAAGTGTGTGCAAGCAAGGAGGCCTACAAACCTGACTCAGTTACAGCTGCTCTGTCAGGAGGAATGGGCCAAAATTCTCCCAACTTATTGTGGGAAGCTTGTGGAAGGCATCCCAAAACATTTGACCCAAGTTAAACCATTTTAAGGCAATGGTACCAAACACTAATTGAGTGTATGTAAACTTCTGACCCACTGGGAATGTGATGAAAGAAATAAAAGCTGAAATAAATAATTCTCTCTATTTTTCTGACATTTCACATTCTTATGTGAAATGTGTTGATCCTAACTGACCTAAAACAGTGAATTTTTACTCAGATTAAATGTCAGGAATTGTGAAAAACTGAGTTTAAATGTATTTGGCTAAGGTGTATGTAAACTTCCGACTTCAACTGTATATATATGGACGAGCAATGTCAGAGCGGAACATTGCTAGAATACTGTATATAGACTCAGCAAGAAAAGAAACGTCACTTTTGTAGGACACTGTCTTTCAAAGATAATTCGTAAAAATCCAAATAACTTCACAGATCTTCATTGTAAAGGGTTTAAACACTGTATCCCATGCTTGTTCAATGAACCATAAACAGTTAATGAACATGCACCTGTGGAACGGTTGTTAAGACACTAACATCTTACAGACGGTAGGCAATTAAGGTCACAGTTATGAAAACTTAGGACACTACAGAGGCCTTTCTACTGACTCTGAAAAACACCAAAAGAAAGATGCCCAGGGTCCCTGATCATCTGCGTGAACGTGCCTTAGGCATGCTGAAAGGAGGGATGAGGACTGCAAATGTGGCCAGAGCAATAAATTGCAATGTCCGTACTGTGAGACGCCTAAGACAGCGCTACAGGGAGACAGGACGGACATATGATCTTCCTCGCTGTGGCAGACCACGTGTAACAACACCTGCACAGGATCGATACATCCGAACATTACACCTGCGGGACAGGTACAGGATGGCAACAACAACTGCCCGAGTTACTCCAGGAACGCACAATCCCTCCATCAGTGCTCAGACTGTCCGCAATAGGCTGAGAGTGCCTGGACTGAGGGCTTGTAGGCCTGTTGTAAGGCAGGTCCTCACCAGACATCACCGGCAACAACGTTGCCTATGGGCACAAATCCACCGTCGCTGGACCAGACAGGACTGGAAAAAAGTGCTCTTCACTGACAAGTCGCGGTTTTGTCTCACCAGGGGTGATGGTCGGATTCGCGTTTATCGTCGAAGGAATGAGCGTTACACGAGGCCTGTTCTCTGGAGTGGGATCGATTTGGAGGTGGAGGGTCCGTCATGGTCTATTTCGGTGTGTCACAGCATCATTGGACTGAGCTTGTTGTCATTGCAGGCAATCTCAACGCTGTGCGTTACAGGGAAGACATTCTCCTCCCTCCTGTGGTACCCTTCATGCAGGCTCATCCTGACATGACCCTCCAGCATGTCAATACCACCAGCCATACTGCTCGTTCTGTGCGGGATTTCCCGCAAGACAGGAATGTTAGTGTTCTGCTATGGCCAGCGAAGAGCCCGGATCTCAATACCATTGAGCACGTCTGGGACCTGTTGGATCGGAGGGTGAGGGCTAGGGCCATTCCCCCAGACATGTAAAATAAATCAAATCAAATCAAATTTGTTTGTCACATACACATGGTTAGCAGATGAATTCGAGTGTAGCGAAATGCTTGTGCTTCTAGTTCCGACCATGCAGTAATATCTAACAAGTAATATAACCTAACAATTTCACAACAACTACCTTATACACACAAGTGTAAAGGAATGAGTACAAATATGTACATAAAAATATATGAATGAGTGATGCCCGAACGGCATAGGCAAGATGCAGTAGATGGTATAGAGTACAGTATATACATATGAGATGAGTAATGTAGGGTATGAAAACATTATATAAAGTGGCATTGTGTAAAGTGGCTAGTGATACATTACATCAAGATGGCAAGATGCAGTAGATGGTATAGCGTACAGTATATACATATGAGATGAGTAATGTAGGGTATGTAAGCATTATATAAAGTGACTAGTGATAAATTGATTACATCAATTTTTCCCATTATTAAAGTGGCTAGAGTTGAGTCAGTATGTTGGCAGCAGCCACTCAATGTTAGTGATGGCTGTTTAACAGTCTGATGGCCTTGAGATAGAAGCTGTTTTTCAGTCTCTCGGTCCCAGCTTTGATGCACCTGTACTGACCTCGCCTTCTGGATAATAGCGGGGTGAACAGGCAGTGGATCGGATGGTTGTTGTCCTTGATGATCTTTTTGGCCTTCCTGTGACATCGGGTGGTGTAGGTGTCCTGGAGGGCAGGTAGTTTGCACCCGGTGATGCGTTGTGCAGACTTCACTATCCTCTGGAGAGCCTTACGGTTGAGGGCGGAGCAGCTGCCGTACCAGGCGGCGATACAGCCCGTCAGGATGCTCTCGATTGTGCATCTAAAAATTTGTGAGTGTTTTTGGTGACAGGCCAAATTTCTTCAGCCTCCTGAGGTTGAAGAGGCGCTGCTGCGCCTTCTTCGCCACGCTGTCTGTGTGGGTGGACCATTTCAGTTTGTCCGTGATGTGTACGCCTCGGAACTGAAAACTTTCCAACCTCTCCACTACTGTCCCGTCAATGTAGATAAGGGGCTGCTCCCTCTACTGTTTCCTGAAGTCCACAATCATGTCCTTTGTTTTGTTGACATTGAGTGTGAGGTTATTTTCCTGACACCACACTCCGAGGGCCCTCACCTCCTCCCTGTAGACCGTCATGTCATTGTTGGTAATCAAGCCTACCACTGTAGTGTTGTCTGCAAACTTGATGATTGAGTTGGAGGCGTGCATATCCACGAAGTCGTGGGTGAACAGGGAGTACAGAGGAGGGCTGTTGAGGATCAGCGGGGTGGAGATGTTGTTACCTGCCCTCACCATCTGGGGGCAGCCCGTCAGGAAGTCCAGCACCCAGTTGCACAGGGCGGGGTCGAGACCCAGGGTCTCGAGCTTAATGACGAGTTTGGAGGGTACTATGGTGTTAAATGCTGAGCTGTAATCGATGAACAGTATTCTTACATAGGTATTCCTCTTGTCCAGATGGTTTAGGGCTGTGTGCAGTGTGATGGCGATTGCGTCGTCTGTGGACCTATTGGGGCGGTAAGCAAATTGGAGTGGGTCTAGGGTGTCAGGAAGGGCGGAGGTGATATGATCCTTGACTAGTCTCTCAAAGCACTTCATGATGACGGAAGTGAGTGCTACAGGGTGGTAGTCATTTAGCTCAGTTACCTTAGCTTGTCCGGGAAGTTGCAGGTGCCTTGGTGGAAGAGTGGGGTAACATCTCACAGAAATAATTGGCAAATCTGGTGCAGTCCATGAGGAGGAGATGCACTGTAGTACTTTATGCAGCTGGTGGCCACACCAGATACTGACTGTTACTTTTGACCCCCCCCTTTGTTCAGGGACACATCTTTCCCTTTCTGTTAGTCACATGTCTGTGGAACTTGTTCAGTTTATGTCTCAGTTGTTGAATCTTGTTATGTTCATACACATATTTACACATGTTAAGTTTGCTGAAAATAAGGGGGTTTAAGGTGGCTCCAATTACAATGATTGGTGTTAGTTGGACATGTGACCCAAGTTAAACATGAAGGGTCCTTCTTAAGAAGGAAGGCTGAACTGAAACCTTAATAATTGAAGTTGCCTCCGTGTAGGCTACAGTATATCTGATAGAAGCGCTATGCATGGTATTACGTAACGCCTCTCTCTCCGTACGTTGTAATTAAAACAGTATTTTTGCCCCCAGGTCAGAGTGCCTCTAATAAGCAAAATGCTGTGCTCCTTAATCTGTTGGGCCATGCGTATTATGTGCTACTCTAGCTTTGCATTAAAACATCCCCATTTTTACACAACGCTAAAATGGTGTGTTCAGCTCATCTCGTCGATAACAGGATCCTCAGAGGCAGAAATGAAAGTGCAGTCGGCGGATGAACAGATTTCCTATTGCATAATACTCCATCTCTTTCTCTCTCTCACACACACACACACACACACACACACACACACACACACCACACACACACACACACACGCTATGGCCCACTGCAGGGCTTGGTGGGGGTGGGGCATGTTGGTAGGGGACATTTGATTGGTGCGCTATAATAGGGAAATGACCTGAGATAATTCCAGTCAGTAGTTCCATCCCGATCCCGCACTGTGAGGTAAAGGATTTACTGTGAGGTATGGGATTCACTGTGAGGTCAGGGATTAACTGTGAGGTAAGGGATTCACTGTGAGGTAAGGAATTAACTGTGAGGTAAGGGATTCACTGTGAGGTAAGACATTCACTGTGAGGTAAGACATTCACTGTGAGGTAAGGGATTGACTGTGAGGTAAGGGATTCACTGTGAGGTAAGGGATTCACTGTGAGGTAAGGGATTGACTGTGAGGTAAGGGATTCACTGTGAGGTAAGGGATTGACTGTGAGGTAAGGGATTCACTGTGAGGTAAGAGATTCACTGTGAGGTAAGAGATTCACTGTGAGGTAAGGGATTGACTGTGAGGTAAGGGATTCACTGTGAGGTAAGGGATTCACTGTGAGGTAAGAGATTCACTGTGAGGTAAGGGATTCACTGTGAGGTAAGGGATTCACTGTGAGGTAAGGGATTCACTGTGAGGTAATGGATTCACTATGAGGTAATGGATTCACTGCGAGGTAAGGGATTCACTGTGAGGTAAGAGATTCACTCTAATCCTTACACCATCCAGCATGCTGGCCCATGCCATGCCACCCACCCATCAGCCTTAGTTTGTGTGTGTGTGTGTGTGTGTGTGTGTGTGTGTGTGTGGTGTGTGTGGTGTGTGTGTGGTGTGTAAGAGAGAGAGCAGTTGTTTGTTTGTGTAATGTCTCCATGTGTGTGGGTGTGTGCGCGCGTGTGTATATACTATGTGTGTGTGTGGGTAGGCGCGCGTGCGTGCGTGCGTGCGGCGTGCGGGGGGGGGGTGTGTGTGTGTGTGTGTGTGTGTGTGGTGTGTGTGTGTGTGTGTGTGTGTGTGTGTGTGTGTGTGTGTGTGTGTGTGTGTGTGTGTGTGTGTGTGTGTGTGTGTGTGTGGTACGTACGAGTGATACCATTGAACACATTCCATCCTATTGAGAGATTCTGCTTGGTCTCTACTCTGATTCAGCCTCCTCCTTCTCTGCCTCCACCCTTGGCTGGTGTCTCCCACCCATCACATGACCTCACACACAGATGGTGCTCTTATCACGGGCCAGCAGATGTGCTAGAGCACATCTAAGTCAACCTTTTTAGCTGCTTCACAGAACCCACTGGCCTCCCGGCCATCCACGAAAAGTTGGACGTTTTATTTTGCCAATTTCTGGACTCATTTTAGAGAGATAGTATGATTATGTCCTTTCCCTGCTTCAGTTACAATGGAAGGCAATGGCCTTAACCTTGAGTTTGACACGAGAGCCTCTATCTCCACTGTGACTTTTCCCTCTACCGTTTAACAGCGAGTGGACTATGTCATCAGACAATTCAATGGTGGAACTGTTTAACAGTGGAGGTGAGATTGCAGACAGACAATATAGACTGGGGGAAAAAAGTATGAAAATGTATGCAATCACTACTGTAAGTCACGCTGGAAAAGTGCGTCTGCTAAATGACTAACATGGAAAACATGTTCATGTAGACTAGATTCTCTGTGATGGAGAATGATGTGGCTCTCTGATAGGTGTCCTGCAGTGCGAGTGTCCTCTCTGATATTGTAGGTGTCCTGCAGTGAGGGTGTCCTCTCTGATACTGTAGGTGTCCTGCAGTGAGGGTGTCCTCTCTAATAGGTCTACTGTAGTGAAGGTGTGACGGCTAATTGCCCATTCCTCTCCAAAGCACATTCAGAAGCTATCTCCCAAAACTACTCCATGCCAAATACAGTACAAGTTTTTATTAATATAGAAGGCATTATCAGAAGATATCCTCCTACTTTCAGCCCCCATAACACCTGTTATAACTGCTAGCAATTGCACTTTATACAGCACGCAATTGGTCAGGGACACATTTGTGTTCCCATGATGGAGGGACACTTTTCGGGATGCTCATTATTCTAAAAAAGCAGTGGGGTTCCATTATGTATTTAACAGCTGAATACAACGCTAGACACACTGGTGGTGTAGAAAGTGGAGAGTAGTTTGATCCATTGTCAGCCTAGGAACCTTCAACTGCGTTTTTTGACCGATGGTGTACAATTGGCCTCAGTCTCATTCTCATTTGCTTCATGGGCTGGCTCGACATGCTACGTTTGTTTTGTTGATGTGCTTTTGTGACGTGTTTCAGCAACCAAAGACATTACATGGGATAATAAAGCATCATGTGACTTGATATGGGCAGAAAAGCTAGCTAAAACGTATTTAAACGCAGGAGCAGGAAGTAGGGATGCTGAGGGTGCTGCAGCACCCCCTGATAAATCACAAAGAAAAAATTATAAATATAAAAAATATAGCACCCTACCCCAAAAACATCTTCCTGCGGCCATGCAGGAGCATATTCTTTCTTCTTCATCTCTGCTCTGCCTCCACTCTCCTCCTCCTCCCCTCCTCCCCTCCTCTCCTCCTCTCCACAGAGCAGCATTCACTTCCTCCTTCGGTCACCTTCAACGTCTGCTACTCAGTTCCTTCAAGCCTTGCGGTACTCCGAGGGTGGAGGAGCTCAGTCCATCATACATGTCAGCATGGCACTAGTCTGTCTGTCTGACTGACTAACTGTCTCTCTGACTGTCTGACTGTCTGTCTGTCTGTCTGTCTGAATTCATGGATATCTAATATGGCTGTCTGTCAGTTATGACAGTCTATTTTTAGAGCGTATGCACAGTGAGGGTATGATCTTTGACCCTCTGTAACTTTCTCACTCATCATTATTTACAATTCATTCAGGATTATCCGTAAATATGGTAGCATCCACATTAATGCAGAAATGTTTAGAAACATATTCCATTCTTATTTACCATAAAAGTGACTCCAAAATGACATAATACATTAAACAATATCTCATTCCCTGAGCAATTGCATTAGTATAAAATAATATAATTTCCCAATGTTTTGGGAGCGTACAATATAGCCCAGTATTTAATTGTTGTTGTTGTTGATATAGTCATTATTACTCATCTTTATCAAGGGTGTCAATCATTATGGACAACAATGTATGTCTGTCTGAGTATACCCCAGACAGACTCACTACAAACTAGATGGACAGCTCAAGCTCCATCTGTCCTTCCCTGCTTCATCATCACCCCCTCCTCCCCTCCCCTCCTCTCTCTTTCTCTTTCTCTCTCTCTTTCTCCTTCTCTTTCTCTTTCTTTTTTCTCTTTATTTCTCTCTCTCTCTCTCTCCACTTCCATTCATCACTCCATCATTTGCATAATATAAACTCCTAGCCACTGTATTAAATGAAACATTGGCTCCATTGTTGCTATGAGAACAATAAAAAACAGCGGTGACGTAATGCCTTCTCTCTTGGCGTCCCCTCTTTGCCCCTAACCCCCTCCCCTGCCTGCCTGCCTGCTTTGGGAAAATGCTGCCAAGAGGGTTTGCTAGTCACATCCAGACACTCTTGGGTATTAAAATATTATCTTCTCTGTGGTCGTGTCTTAAGGCGCACACACACATCACTCAGTTTCTTGGCATGACAGGTAGGCAGCAAGAGTTGTGAGCATATCTCAGGAAAAAAAGAACCCTATTTGATGTCATTTGAAGGGTTTGTGTTCTCCCAGAGTTACAAACAGGATTTGGTGCCACAATCAGACTTTTCCTAGCATCCAAATTCCTGAACCAGCGTTGATATCTGTGCCATGGTCCGTAGTGATATCTGTTGCCATGCCCCTAGTGATATCTATTGCCATGACCCCTAGCGATATCTGTTGCCATGACCCCTAGCGATATCTGTTGCTATGGTCCCTAGTTCTATTATTCTTCCTTTCCTAAAAACTTTTTTAAAAACCTTTCAGATTTTATTAACCATAACTATAAAAATTTCAAATCCCACAGAGATCAAATGGCTGTGTTCGGGGCATTTGGAATGCAAAACCAGGTGTGATGTGAGAGAGGTTGGAGCTGAAAGGTTGTCTACCAGGCGAGTACTCTGAAGAGCATGTTCCCACACAGTGTGTTAGGTGGGCTAGCCATGAGTGCTTTTGGGAAAGGGCAACATTGCTGAGTGGAGTCGTTCATCGTTTCACTCTGCATTTCACCTTCCATTCCCTCCGAATGTATGGTGCCATGATTAAAATGTAATCGCTTTCAGAGGAGAAGTAGATTGGAAGATTAATGCCATGGGATGATGAAATCTGGACCTTTCTTGTGTCTGTCTCATAGCAAATGGGAGGATCTCCTAATTCAAATGGTGTAGAAGCATGAGATGCATATTCATAGTGAAGCCCTTGATATGGTCACATGACTCAGTTGGTAGAGCATGGCACTTACAACGCTAGGGTTGTGGGTTTGATTCCCACGGGGGACCAGTACGAATGAAAATGTATGTACTCGCTACTGTAAGTTGCCCTGTATAAGAGCATCTGCTAAATGACTAAAATGTAAGTATAAACAAATGGACGGCATGTACAGTATGTCAAAACCCTTCATGAACTAGTTTCTATGACAAAACCAACAACAAATGTATGTGTGTAGTAGAACAGCATCACTCGTTGTGTCTAGGCCTTGATGTCTCTTTACCAAAAGTAGTAATCCATTTTGGTTATGCAGTTAACATTCATCTTGGATCGTAGCCGATGCTATAGTCAGATGACATGAAAATAGAGCTCTATGGCCACGCACACCAGTGGTGAGTTTTGCATCTAAATGAATCCATACCTACTGTTAAATATGGGGGTGGATCTTTGATGTTATGGGGCTATTTTGTATCCACTGGTCCTGAGGCCCTTGTTAAAGTCAATGGCATCATGAAATTCACCCAATACCAGGACATTTTAGCCCAAAACCTGGTTGCCTCTGCTAAGAGGCTGAAACTTGGCCTCAAGTGGATCTTCCAGTAAGACCATTTGTTTTCTTTAACTAGGCAAGTCAGTTAAGAACAAATTCTTATTTACAATGACAGCCTACCCCAGCCAAACATGCGGCACCCCATAGGACTCACAATCACAGCCAGATGTGATACAGCCTGGATTCAAACCAGGTACTGCAGTGACGCCTCTTGCACTGACATGCAGTGTCTTAGACCACTGCACCACTTGTACATTACAAGTACAAATCAAAATCCACAAAGAAACGGTCAATTGAGCACAAAATTAAGATTTTGCAATGGCCATCTCTAAAGGCAGTATCATCTGTCTTGTATGAGCAAGAGCAGAGCCTGCATCCTAGCTGATGTGAAATGTGTAGTCGATTGCTGATGTGGAGGTGTTTGAAAGATCCACCGTGGTGACTGGGGATCGTTGTGGCCTCAGGCCAAACCAACTGTCAGGAGGTCTATGTGTAGCTGGTGTATAGGAGTATAGGCGCAGGACAGCAGATAAGAGTAAATAAACATATTTTACTCAACATATAATAAATGTAATACAAAAACAGAGCCCGCAATAACGGACCTACCTACATAGAAACAATCACTCACAAACAAACATGGGGCTACAGAGGGTTAAATAATGAACAGGTAATTGGGGGATTGAAACCAGGTGTGTAAGACAAAGACAAAACAAATGGAAAATGAAAAGTGGATCGACGATGGCTAGAAGGCCGGTGACGTCGACCGCCGAACGCCGCCCGAACAAGGAGAGGGACCGACTTCGGCGGAAGTCATGACACCAAATCTCCGCCCACTTATCACAACATCCGTCACCGCCGACGGGCAGCACCGTCTCGTGGTCCCTCGGCATCTCGTGTACAGCCTGGGGACTTGCTGTTGCATTTATGTACTGGCTTGTAATACTAAAGAATATAATTTCATTGAGATTATGGAATTCTATTGCAGTGTGAAGGAAGCATGCCAATGGATTTCATCCGTGAATGTCAAACAAATCTTTAAGATCTATCATTTGGAAGGTGCTATTATTCACGTTTTTTTTTCTTCTTCAAAATGTCAGCCTCACCAACACCTCTACAGTACATCTCCCAGCACCCCCTAGTTTCTCCTGCTGCATGTCAATCATCCACACTGAGCACCGGCTCCCTCCTTTGCCGAAGTGGGCGTATTGTATTATGCTGAGTCACTGTGCTGTAAGCCCAAGCATTCAGAGAGGGTTGAGGGCAAACTGGGCATAGTGCTTAAAAGAGATGCAAGCAGTCTTGCAACCTTGCCGGGGCTTCAACATACAATGGGACTCTGTACCTGGATCCCTAGTCATGTGGTTATGGACTCCCAGAACAACTGCTATTGAATCAAGGACAACACTTTGCACCTCATTGATTGGAGCATTGCTACATTTTGCACTGTTAAATTTCTTGCATCGGCTCTACTGTAGCACTCACTTCCCATAGCCTCTCTGTCCTCCATAGGCTCAAAGTTCTCATTTCCAACCTCAGAACATCAACATCAGACGTGCCAGATGAGCCCCCAAACGAATCCTGGCATCCCCGTTGGCCCCTCGCTATGGGAACCGGGAGCGTCAGCACTTCTCTCAATGCCATTTTGTTCACTCTTCAAAGCGAAGACAGAACACAGTAAAAAACCTTCCTCCCCCCTCTGCCACAGTCTCCCACCCACCCTGCCCCTCCTCCCCCTATCCTCTCCGCTCTGTCTATGTAACAAAGCAGCAGCGGCAGAGAAAACTCACAGAAGGATTTCAAAGCTCCATTGATGCCAATGAACAAATGCTGCAGCTAGGGAAAAGGAAAGGGAAACGGGGATACCTAGTCAGTTATTCCAACTGAATGTATTCAACTGAAATGTGTCTTGTGCCCTCTGAATCAGGGAGGTGCGGGGGGCTGCCTTAATCGGCATCCACGTCTTCGGCACCCGGGGAACAGTGGGTTAACTGTCTTGCTCAGGGCAGCTAGCAGCTAGCTAGCTGTTTTATGGGTAATCCCAGTGCATGCACTCTAAAATGTTGTAGTGCCTGAGTAATGGGCGTTGTATAATTTATGACCCCCCTTGACTCGGCTCTCTTCATTACTATTGAATGACAGGGGTCCCGTGCCAGTGCAGGAGGTTGCATACACACACATCCACACACACACACACCACACTGTGAGGCTGGAGAACACTAGCAAAGGAAGGGGGGGAGGAGAGATCGAATGGGAGACGGCGGGAGGGGGGGCTGGTCAAGGGCTGTCACAAGTTATTGATCACTTTTTCTTATGTAAGGCTCTTAGGATGGAGAAGGGTTGAGGGGGTTAGTGTGAATAGATTCTCTCTCCATCTCTCTCTCTCACTTTCTCTCCCTCGCTTATACATCTCTCTTCCTCTCACTATTTCGGTCTCTTTCTTATTTCAAGCCACCCCTCGATGAAGGCTACTTCTCCCTCTCTCCCCTTCAATCTGTACATCTCTTAGTATTCACAGATCGCCTGTCTCTATTTCAAAATACCCTGTCTCGTTACCCCGTCTCATTACCCCGTCTCGTTACCCCATCTCGTTACCCCGTCTCATTACCCCCTCTCGTTACCCCATCTCATTACCCCGTCTCATTACCCCCTCTCGTTACCCCATCTCGTTACCCCGTCTCATTACCCCCTCTCGTTACCCCATCTCGTTACCCCGTCTCATTACCCCGTCTCGTTACCCCATCTCGTTACCCCGTCTCATTGACCTGTTTCATTACCCCCTCTCGTTACCCCGTCTCATTACCCCGTCTCGTTACCCCCTCTCGTTACCCCCTCTTGTTACCCCATCTCTCTCCCTCTGTAGTTCCATATCTCTCCCTCTGTAGTTCCATCCCTCTCCCTCTTTTCCCACTTTCTCTCTCTATCCCTTTACATTTCCCTCTCTTTCTCCCTCTCTCTTTCTCTCTCATTCTGTGGCCTTGCCTGTTACATAATTCTCGTTGTAGTGCTAGAGGACACAGATGTCTTCTACAGTATTGGATCAGATTAGGCAGTTTCGCCACAGACCCTGTGAGCTCCCAGGCCTAGCCGTACTGTATGAATGATTATTAGTGCACAGATAAGGCTGTGCTCTGGGAACAATATGTCCACCTCCCACACCCCACCCCCCAGCTCGGCTCCTTTTCGGCCCAGCCTTGCACTCTCTGACCCGTGCAACATCTTCACAAATCTAGTCGGGACAGTACTCGAGTCGGGTGGATAGAGGAGGGAGGAACTGAGAGGTGAATGGAGGCGAGAGGATAGGGGGAGGAGCTATTGAATGGATGGAGGAGAAGGAGGAGGGGTCAACCACTGCAGTTACTGCTGCAGTGCTGCAATCTCCCAGAGTGCACCTGGTCAGGCCTGTATGTATGTGTGTGTTTGGGACTGTGCCCAGATTTTTTTCTCCTCTCTCCCTGACGCTCTCATCCTTCCTCTGTCCTCTCCTCGCTCCCTGACGCTCTCATCCTTCCTCTGTCCTCTCCTCTCTCCCTGATGCTCTTATCCTTCCTCTGTCCTCTCCTCTCTCCTTGACGCTCTCATCCTTCCTCTGTCCTCTCCTCTCTCCCTGACGCTCTCATCCTTCCTCTGTCCTCCCCTCTCTCCCTGATGCTCTTATCCTTCCTCTGTCCTCTCCTCTCTCCTTGACGCTCTCATCCTTCCTCTGTCCTCTCCTCTCTCCCTGACGCTCTCGTCCTTCCTCTGTCCTCTCAAATCAAATCAAATTTATTTTTATATAGCCCTTCGTACATCAGCTGATATTCTCAAAGTGCTGTACAGAAACCCAGCCTAAAACCCCAAACAGCAAGCAAAGCATGTGAAAGAAGCACGGTGGCTAGGAAAAACTCCATAGGAAAAACTCCCTAGAAAGGCCAAAAACCTAGGAAGAAACCTAGAGAGGAACCAGGCTATGAGGGGTGGCCAGTCCTCTTCTGGCTGTGCAGGGTGGATATTATAACAGAACATGGTCAAGATGTTAAAATGTTAAAATGTTCATAAATGACCAGCATGGTCAAATAATAATAATCATAGTAGTTGTCGAGGGTGCAACAAGCACGTCCGGTGAACAGGTCAGGGTTCCATAGCCGCAGGCAGAACAGTTGAAACTGGAGCAGCAGCACGGCCAGGTGGACTGGGGACAGCAAGGAGTCATCATACCAGGTAGTCCTGAGGCATGGTCCTAGGGCTCAGGTCCTCCGAGAGAAAGACAGAAAGAGAGAAAGAGAGAATTAGAGAGAGCATATTTAAATACACACAGGACACCGGATAAGACAAGAGAAATACTCCAGATGTAACAGACTGACCCTAGCCCCCCGACACATAAACTACTGCAGCATAAATAATGGAGGCTGAGACAGGAGGGATCAGAAGACACTGTGGCCCCATCCGATGATACCCCCGGACAGGGCCAAACAGGCAGGATATAACCCCACCCACTTTGCCAAAGCACAGCCCCCACACCACTAGAGGGATGTCTCCAACCACCAACTTACCGTCCTAAGACAAAGCCAAGTATAGCCCACAACGATCTCCGCCATGGCACAACCCAAGGGGGGCGCCAACCCAGACAGGAAGACCACGTCAGTGACTCAACCCACTCAAGTGACGCACCCCTCCCATGGACGGCATGGAAGAACACCAGTAGGCCAGTGACTCAGCCCCTGTAAAAGGGTTAGAGGCAGAGAATCCCAGTGGAAAGAGGGGAACCGGCAAGGCAGAGACAGCAAGGGCGGTTCGTTGCTCCAGCCTTTCCGTTCACCTTCACACTCCTGGGCCAGACTATACTTAATCATAGGACCTACTGAAGAGATAAGTCTTCAGTAAAGACTTAAAGGTTGAGACTGAGTCTGCGTCTCTCACATTGGTAGGCAGACCATTCCATAAAAATGGAGCTCTATAGGAGAAAGCCCTACCTCCAGCCGTTTGCTTAGAAATTCTAGGGACAATTAGGAGGCCTGCGTCTTGTGACCGTAGCGTACGTGTAGGTATGTACGGCAGGACCAAATCGGAAAGATAGGTAGGAGCAAGCCCATGTAATGCTTTGTAGGTTAGCAGTAAAACCTTGAAATCAGCCCTTGCCTTAACAGGAAGCCAGTGTAGGGAGGCTAGCACTGGAGTAATATGATCAAAATTTTCCTTCTCCCTGACGCTCTCATCCTTCCTCTGACCTCTCCTCTCTCCCTGACGCTCTCGTCCTTCCTCTGTCCTCTCCTCTCTCCCTGACGCTCTCATCCTTCCTCTGTCCTCTCCTCTCTCCCTGACGCTCTCATCCTTCCTCTGTCCTCTCCTCTCTCCCTGACGCTCTCATCCTTCCTCTGTCCTCTCCTCTCTCCCTGACGCTCTCATCCTTCCTCTGTCCTCTCCTCTCTCCCTGACGCTCTCATCCTTCCTCTGTCCTCTCCTCTCTCCCTGACGCTCTCATCCTTCCTCTGTCCTCTCCTCTCTCCCTGACGCTCTCATCCTTCCACTCTCCTTTCCTCTCTCCCTGACGCTCTCATCCTTCCTCTGTCCTCTCCTCTCTCCCTGACGCTCTCATCCTTCCTCTGTCCTCTCCTCTCTCCCTGACGCTCTCATCCTTCCTCTGACCTCTCCTCTCTCCCTGACGCTCTCATCCTTCCTCTGTCCTCTCCTCTCTCCCTGATGCTCTCATCCTTCCTCTGTCCTCTCCTCTCTCCCTGACGCTCTCATCCTTCCTCTGTCCTCTCCTCTCTCCCTGATGCTCTCATCCTTCCTCTGTCCTCTCCTCTCTCCCTGACGCTCTCATCCTTCCTCTGTCCTCTCCTCTCTCCCTGACGCTCTCATCCTTCCTCTGTCCTTTCCTCTATGCACGGAACGTACCATAGCAGTCTACCCTTCAGAAACATACGTGTGCGCGCACACACACACACGCACGCACGCACGCACGCACGCACGCACGCACGCACGCACGCACGCACACACACACACACACACACACACACACACACACACACACACACACACACACACACACACACACACACAGACTGACACAGCCTGGGTTGCACCGATTAAATGTCAGCACCATACACATTGAATGGACATTTCCCACCAAGGGCAGTCTAGCGGGCGAGTCTAGTGGGCAGTGTCAGCATGTGGGAGTGGATCAGCAGCCTGGGTACTAGCCAGTGGTAGTATTGGCGGAAAGGGTTATGTCTTTACATATTTGAATTACTGAACAGGTCAGCCATAACGGCTCTAACCTCTATTTACTGTAGTTTTGAGTTATTGATTACCAGATGCTCCTATCAAGGACAGTTTTACAGGGAATGATCTCCTAGAGGCAGCACAATGAACAATATAAGCACATACTAAACAAATACATAACATGTTTAACTAACCCAGCATCCAGAGTGGCAAGTGGGTAACTTCCATGTGGAATCTGATAACCTCACTGCAGCTGTGAAATCTATATGAAAACGTAAGCTCTTCACAGAACCCTTGAATTGGACAGTACCCCAAGACGGATGTCAGGCTTACCTTGAGCGTCTGCATTAAACGGAACACAGAACACATGTTATGAGTAGACAATGTGCAAGCCGACGGGGTTATCTTTCTCTTACCTGCCCGTCACCTAGACACGTTACCTGGCCCATTTTTGCTTGTGTTCTTTGACAGACAGTGTTGCAGTTACTGTCCTCTTACAACCCAGCCTGGACTCATAGACTAGACGTAACATAGTAAATGTAAATCTGGGACACTCAGATCAGTATGGTATGTTACTTTTGGTATGGTTACATAAGACAGATGGTTACGTAAGGCAAAAATGAAAGTAGGGTAGTTCGTCGGGGTGGATAGATAGCCGTATAATCCAAAGGTTGCGAGTTTGAATCTCATCACGGACAACTTTAGCATTTAAGCTAATTATCAATCTTTCAACTACTTTTTAGCTACTTTGCAAATACTTAGCCTATTAGCTAAGCCTTCCTCTAACCCTAACCGTTTTAGCTAACCCTTCCCTTAACCCCAACCCCAACCGTAACCCTTTAACCTAACTCCTAAATTTAACCCTAACCTTAACCCCTAACCCCTAAACTAGAGATATCTTAATAATCCACCACATCTGCCTATGTCGCTCTTCCACATCTGCGGTGGAAAATGGCATAGCTACAGAGCTGATTGTTTGACCAGGAGACATCACAAAAATCTGTCTTCTCATGAAAAGGTACGTAGCATCCGAACGGTTTGGCCTACAAACTAATATGACCACTTTATAGAAAGGGGAGACTCTCACGAATGGGTCTCGTCTAAAGGTAACCCATACAAATGAATGGAAGTATGGAGGTAGTTTTGTGCCAACAAAAATAAGGTGTTACATATGTGTAAAAAAAAAATATATATATATACACAGTACCAGTCAAAAGTTTGGACACACCTACTCATTCAAGAGTTATTCTTTATTTTTACAATTTTCTACATTGTAAAATAATAGTGAAGACATCAAAGCTATGAAATAACACATATAGAATCATGTAGTAACCAAAAAAGTGTTAAACAAATGAAAATATATTTTAGATCTTAAATTCTTGAAAGTAGCCACCCTTTGCCTTGATGACAGCTTTGCACACTCATGGCATTCCCTCAACCAGTTTCACCTGGAATGCTTTTCCAACAGTCTTAAAGGAGTTCCCACATATGCTGAGCACTTGTTGACTGCTTTTCCTTCACTCTGCGGTCCAACTCATCCCAAACCATCTCAATTGGGTTGAGGTTGGGTGATTGTGGAGGCCAGATCATCTGATGCAGCACTCCATCACTCTCCTTCTTGGTCAAATAGCCCTTACACAGCCTAGGAGGGGTGTTGTGTCATTGTCCTGTTGAAAAACAAATGATAGTCCCACTAAGCGCAAACCAGATGGGATGGCGTATCGCTGTAGAATGCTGTGGTAGCCATGCTGGTTAAGTGAATAAATCACTGACAGTGTCATCAGCAAAGCACCCCACACCATCACACCTCCTCCTCCATGCTTCATGGTGGGAATCACACATGCGGAGATCATCCATTCACCTACTCTGCCTCTCATAAAGACACGGAGGTTGGAACCAAAAATCTCAACAGACAGCTCGGTACATTCAACAAGTAGTGATGAAGTCAATCTCTCCTCCGCTTTGAGCTAGGAGAGATTGACATGCATATTATTCATGTTAGCTCTCTGAATACATCCAAGGGCAAGCCGTGCTGCACAGTTCTGAGCCAATTACAATTTTCATAAGTCCCTCTTTGTGGCACATGAACACATGACTGAACAGTAGTCCAAGTGCAACGAAACTACCGCCTGGAGGATCTGCCTTGTTGATAGTGTTGTTAAACTTCTTCAGGATCGGTGGGTGCCCTGTGGGACGGTTGAGCTAACGTAGGCTATTGTGATTAGCATGAGGTTGTAAGTAACAAGAAAATTTCCCAGGACATAGACATATCTGATATTGGCAGAAAGCTTAAATTCTTGCTAATCTAACTGCACTGTCCAATTTACAGTAGCTGTTACAGTGAAATTATACCATGCTATTGTTTGAGGAGAGTGCACAGTTTTTGACATGAAAAGTTATTAATTAACAAATTAGGCACATTTGGGCAGTCTTGATACAACATTTTGAACAGAAATACAATGGTTCATTGCATCAGTCTAAAATGTTGCACATACACTGCTGCCAACTAGTGGCCAAAATCTAAATTCCACCTGGGCTGGACTAATACATTATGGCCTTTCTCTTGCATTTCAAATATGATGGTATAAAAAAGAAAAAAATCTTCTTCTTTGTATTATCTTTTACCAGATCTAATGTGTTATATTCTCCTACATTCCTTTCACATTTCCACAAACTTCAAAGTGTTTCCTTTCAAATGGTGCCAAGAAAATGCATATCTTTGCTTCAGGGCCTAAGCTACAGGCAGTTAGATTTGGGTATGTTATTTTAGGCTAAAATTTAAAAAAAAGGGTCCGATCCTTAAGTTCAGAAGGTAGAGCAACGCTTTATTATGGACAGACTTCTCCCCATCCTCGCTACTGTTCAATATGTTTTGACCATGACAGTTTACAATCCAGGTTTACTCCAAGCAGTTTAGTCTCCTCAACTTGCTCAAATACAACATTATTCTTTACAAGATTTAGATGAGGTTCAGGGTTTAGTGAATGATTTGTCCCAAATACAATGCTTTTAGTGTTTGAAATGTTTAGAACAAACATATTCCTTGCCACCCTTTCTGAAACTAACTGCAGCTCTTTGTTAAGTGTTGCAGTCATTTCAGTCGCTGTGGTAACTGACGTGTACAGTGATGAGTCATCCGCATACAGTACATAGACTTTACTCAAAGCCAGTGGCATGTCGTTAGTAAAGATTGAAAAAAGTAAGAGAACTTGACATATGTTACTAAAATTAGAAATCAAATAGATAAATTATCCATGGTATGAACTTCTTAAAACAATTCCACATGTCAGCATAGAGCCCCCCCCCCCAAACGGCTTAGACTTTTAAGAATTTAAAGGGGAATAGAGTGAAAGCTACGTCACAGGGTTATACAGTCTCACTGCAGCGCTAGATAGAATATAAACGTTCTGTCACGCCCAAAATACTACATTTGTGAAGTCCAATCGGAAAGGGAAGGGAAAGGGGATACCTAGTCAGTTGCACAACTGAATGCGTTCAACAGAAATGTGTTTTGGGGCCTGTGAAGTAGTTCTCGCTCATGCTCTGGCTCGCTCTTCATGAGTGAGAGAGAGAGGTGCTCACTGACAGACACTCCAACAAGTCAGAGGGGTTTAGGAACATAGACACATTTTCTAAATTTTCCGTTATTCCCCTTTAACCCTCCCTCCTCTCTCTCTCTCTCTCCTCTCTCTCCTCTCTCTCTCTCTCCTCTCTCTGTCTCTCTTTTGCTCTCTCTCTTTCTCTCGCTCTCTTTTGCTTTCTCTCTCTCTCTCTCTCTCGCTTGCTCTCTCCTGCACTCTCTTCTTCCCTCTGCATTTTTCTTCCTCAGCCCATCCCGCTCGCTCTCTTTGCCCCGTTACGCTCCACTCATCCACTGTGTTCCTGCCTCCTCTCATCCTCCTCTCATCCACTGTGTTCCTGCCTCCTCTCATCCTCCTCTCTTGCCTTTCCTCTTCCAACCTCTCTGTTTGCTCTCGTTTTCTCTCGCTTTCCTCCTGCTCTGTCATGTTTGTCACCATGACACATGCATTCCCCTTCATTCCATCTCTTCTTTTACAATACTGTTGCTTGGCCCTAGTGAACCATTTTACCACAGTATAGCACAGTATTCTCTGTTCAATGCTACATTGAGCCCCCTGATGCCTCCACATTCCCTATGACCAAAACTATAATAAACATTGCAGATTCAAGGCTACAAACACAATCCAATTCAACGCAATGGCTAATGCTACATTCCTGTAGCACAACACATTCATTTAGCACAGTGGCTAAAGCTACATTGCTATCTGAAGCCACATCCTTTTAGCACAGGGGATTAAACTAACGCTACGTTGTTGCAGTGCAGATAGACCACAAGCCAGGTCAGCATCACACAGCACAGCAACTCTAATTTATTCATGAAGTGCAGGGGCGAAATGGAGGGAGGGGAGTGTGATGCACACTCGCATGCTATCTCAGCCTACACTACCAACCCTCCAATCAGCTGCCTCTCAGCCTCTACCTCTCCCCTCTTCCGATAGGCTGCATATCCATGTTCACAGCCTGGGGTCCTCGTCATCATCACCTCATATACGGATACTGCATGTATCCTCATATTTGTATTTGCTCACAACACCATGTACTGACAACTATACACTGTATAGGTGATCATGTGTTGTATTTGCTCACAACACCACGTCATGCTGACAACTATACTGAGAGTAAGGAAAGATGCTGCATTTTTAAACGTGGACTTGTGGTCGGAGCACTTTGCTGAGGGGAAAGGCAAGGAATTAGGAAAAACCCCTACCTTGGAGTAAAGGACACTGTCTCTGATTGACTTTGCGTGTGTTTATAAATATTTCTATGTGTGCACAGCACAGGTGTACCTTTAGGAGAGTGTTTTGTTGTGAACGGTGCCATTTTCGCTATTCTCTATTCGTAGGTGGTAGGTAACCAACTTTTTTTGGTGTGTTTTTTCCTAGCGTGTATCCAGTTGTTAGAGTTTTGAGAGGCAGAGTTTGGCAGCCCAGAGGGTCCTGGCATTGCCAGTCTTCTCCCAGGCTTTGTTGCCAGGTGACCGGCTGCCGGTGGTCATGCCTGCATTCACCACGCTAGCCAGCCGTCTTATTTGTCAATGGACGGGCCTGTTAATAAGGCAACGACGAACCACTACCATTACTGCTCAGTTGTCCCTACCATTCAAGGTTTCATAATCATTGACCGGAACCCCTGGAGGAACACCTTGAGGTAAAGTCACCCCACCAATGCCTTCCTAATTCTCAGAATGTCGCCACGAAGTACATGTACCATCAAGACACATACCTTAGAAGAGGCTATACCACTCCCACAGAGATGGAGTGGGTTAAAGTTGCATTGAATACTGATCTAAAGTCACTTTATTTTTCTCCTGAATGGTTATGGTTTCTATTTGGGATGGGGAGGCTGATCCTAGATGTGTCCATATAAGGGGCAACTTTACCCAAAGTCTCAACATCAAGACTAATGACATTACTATTCCCATCAGAGCAAGCTAGCTAGCTAACATACTTAGGGCAGCTCTACCGCCTTTGAGACATCTCTCCCTCATCAGTGAGTCCAAATGAGATTAGGCGTTAAGACGAACAAGCCAGCGACAGGATGCCAGGAGACGGATTAAATATAAACGTTCTACTTCCTCCTGGCTGTCGGGGCCTCGAAGGAGCGTGTCGGCCACCATCGTCTTTGCCCCGTGCTCCCGCTGTGTAAGTCACCATGACAGGTTTCACCTGCGACGATCTTATGCCGCCGTCCTGGAAGGGAAAGATTAAGGAGGGGGTGACGGGATACCAGACAGTGTCCTTATTATTTCAGTTGTGAAGCTGAAGTGGAGCATGTGGTGTGTGTGTGTTTGTGTGTGTGTAGCTATAGATGTGTAGTTGAGGAAGTCTCCTGAAGATGTCAGGAAATAAAGAATTACAAATGCCGATCAAGTAGATAGATTTAATAAAAAAGACTGATTAAATTCTTTTACCAGTTTATATTAAAATGGGACCTACAGTATGTTTCTACAGTATGTTTCTACAGTATGTTCCTATAGACTTTGTTGCACACAATGATACTACTACCACAATGCAATGGAGGCTCTCCCCTTGTCCACTCTGCTGTCTGCCCATGTCATTGTGCCTCTAAGCTTGCTTTTAGTGGGATTGAAATAAAGCCATTATGGAATAATGGAGGTGAACTGGGTAAATTGATATGATTGATTATTGAGCCACTAGCATAGCAGGAGACACATATCCCATCATGCCACTAGTCAGGATGGTACAAAATGGTAAACACTTCATTATCAATATTTTTATTCCCTACATTTCAGAGAAGCTTTTGTTTCTTTATAATTCAGCATTTTTTCCCCTTGCACTGCATTCCTCTGCATCGGAGCTCTGGACATCTCTGTGGGCCTGACGTTGCCCTTTGTATTATCCCTGGTCTCCTTTTACACATAGCTAGCATATCCCTGCATATTCATTCAAAGTGAAAGTCACCCAGTAAAGTACAACTTGAGTAAAAGTCTAAATGTATTTGGTTTTAAATATACACTGAACAAAAATATAAATGCAACATGTAATGTGTTGGTCCCATGTTTCATGAGCTGAAATAAAAGATCCCAGAAATGTTACTTACGCACAAAAATATTATTTCTGTAAAATATTGTACATAAATTAGTTTACATCCCTGTTAGGGAGCATTTGTCCTTTGCCAAGATAATCCATCCACCTGACAGGTGGGGCATATCAAGAAGCTGATTAAACAGCATGATCATTACACAGGTGCAACTTATGCAGGGGACATTAAAAGGCCACTGTAAAATGTGCAGTTATGTCACACAACACAATGCCACAGAGGGAGCGTGCAATTGGCATGCTGACTGCAGGAATGTTCACCAGAGCTGTTGCCAGAGAATGTAACGTTAATTTCTCTATCATAAGCCGTCTCCAACGTAGTTTTAGAGAATCTGGCAGTATGTCTAACCGGCCTCACAACTGCGGACCACGTGTAACCACGCCAGGCCAGGACCTCCGCATCTGGCTTCTTCATCTGCCGGATTGTCTGAGGGGAGTGGGGGTGCTGAGGAGTATGTCTGTCTGTAATAATGCCCTTTTGTGGGGAAAAACTCATTCTGATTGGCTGGGCCTGGCTCCCAAGTGGGTGGGCCTATGCCCTCCCATGCCCACCCATGGGTGCGCTCCTGCCCATCATGTGAAATCCATAGATTAGGGCCTATATCATTTATTTCAATTGACTGATTTCCTTCTATGAACTGTAACTCAGTCAAATCTTTGAAATTGTTGCACATTGTGTTTATATTTTTGTTCAGTATACTGAAGTATCAAAAGTAAAAGTGTAAATCGTTTAAAATTCCTTTTGTTAACCAAACCAAACTATACCAATTTCTTGTTTTTTTATTTATTTATGGATAGCCAGGGGCACACTACAACACTCAGTGTGTGTTTGGTGAATCCACCTGATCAGAGGCAGTAGGGATGACCAGGGATGTTCTCTTGATAAGTGCTTGAATTGGACCGTTTTCCTGGCCTACTAACTATTCAAAATGCACTTTTGGGTGTCAGGGAGTAAAAAGTACATTATTTTCTGTAAGAATGTAGGGTAGTAAAGGTAAAAGTAGTCAAAAACGTTAATAGTAAAGTACAAATACCACAACAATTAAGTGGTTCTTTAAAGTATTTTTACTTAAGTACTTTACACTGCTGGAAACAACGTTGATTCAACCATCCAAATACAGTACCAGTCAAAAGTTTGGACACACTGTCACGCCCTGAACTGAGAGAGAGGGTTTGTTTCTCTATGTGGTTAGGTCAGGGGTGGGCATTCTATGTTTTATATTTCTTTGTGTTGGGCCGAGTATGGTTCCTAACCAGAGGCAGCTGTCTATCATTGTCTCTGATTAGGAACCATACTTAAGCAGCCTGTTTTGCCTTTGGGTTTTGTGGGTAGTTGTTTTCCGTTTAGTTGTAAGTACCTGACGGAACTGGCTGCTGTCATTTTTTGGTTAATTTGTAAAGTGTTCATTCTTTCATTAAACTACAAGATGAACATATTCCACGCTGCACCTTGGTCTACTCATTTTGACGCTTGTGACACACACCTACTCATTCAAGGTTTTCTTTATTTTTACTATTTTCTACATTGTAGAATAATAGTGAAGACATCAAAACCATGAACTAACACATATGGAATCATGTAGTAACCAAAAAACTGTTAAACAACTCGCTGCAGAATGCAGTGGTAGCCACGCTGGTTAAGTGTGCCTTGAATTCTAAATAAATCACTGACAGTGTCACCAGCAAAGCACCCTCACACCATCACACCTCCTCCTCCATGCTTCACCACGTGGGAACCACACATGCGGAGATCATCCGTTCATCTACTCTGCGTCTCACAAAGACTGAAATTTGGACTCATCAGACCAAAGGACAGACTTCCACCGGTCTAATATCCATTGCTTGTGTTTCTTGGCTCAAGCAATTCACTTCTTCTTATTGGTGTCCTTTAGTAGTGGTTTCTTTGCAGCAATTCAACCATGAAGGAGTGATTCACACAAGCTCCGCTGAACAGTTGATGTTGAGATGTGTCTGTTACTTGAACTCTGTGAAGCATTTATTTGGGCTGCAATCTGAGGTGCAGTTAACTCTAATGAACTTATCCTCTGCCGCAGAGGTAACTCTGGGTCTTTCCTTTCCTGTGGCGGTCCTCATGAGAGCCAGTTTCATCATAGCGCATGATGGTTTTTGCGAATGCACTTGAAGAAACTTTCAAAGTTCTTTAAATTTTCACGTCTTAAAGTAATGATGGACTGTCATTTCTCTTTGCTTATTTGAGCTGTTCTTGCCATAATATGGACTTGGTCTTTTACCAAATAGGGCTATCATCTGTGTACCACCTCTACCTTGTCACAACACAACTGATTGGCTGAAACGCATTAAGAAGGAAAGAGATTCCACAAATTAACTTTTAACAAGTCACACCTGTTAATTGAGATGCATTCCAGGTGACTACATCATGAAGATGGTTGAGAGAATGTCAAGAGCCTGCAAAGCTGTCATCAAGGCAAAGGGTGGCTACTTTGAAGAATTTCAAATATAGAATATATTTTGATTTGTTTAACACTTTTTTGGTTACTACATGATTCCATATGTGTTATTTCATAGTTTTGATGTCTTCACTATAATTCTACAATGTAGAAAAGAAAAACCCTTGAATGAGTAGGTGTGTCCAACCCCTAGCCTCTATACAGACTACGACCCCTAGTCTCTATACAGACAACACCCCGAGCCTCTACATAGACAACAACCCCGAGCCTCTATACAGACAACAATTCCTAAACTCTACACAGGCAACAACCCCTAGTCTCTACACAGACAACAACCCAGAGCCTCTACATAGACAACAACCCCTAGCCTCTACATAGACAACAACCCCTAGTCTCTACACAGACAACAATCTCAAGCCTCTATACAGACAACAATCCCTAGTCTCTACACAGACAACAATCCCTAGTCTCTATACAGACAACAACCTCTAGTCTCCACACAGACAACAACCCCTAGTCTCTACATAAGCAACAACCCCTAGCCTCTACATAGGCAACAACTCCTAGCCTCTATACAGACAACAACCCCTAGTCTCTACACAGACAACAACCCCTAGTCCACACAGACAACAACCCCTTGTCTCTAACAGAGACAACAACCCCTAGTCTCTACATAGACAACAACCCCAAGTCAACACAGACAACAACCCCTTGTCTCTAACAGAGACAACAACCCCTATTCTCTACATAGACAACAACCCCTAGTCTACACAGACAACAACCCCTTGTCTCTAACAGAGACAACAGCCCCTATTCTCTACATAGACAACAACCCCTATTCTCTACATAGGCAACAACCCCTATTCTCTACATAGGCAACAACCCCTAGCCTCTACATAGGCAACAACCCCTAGTCTCTGCATAGGCAACAACCTCTAGGCTCTACATAGCCAACAACCCCTAGTCTACACAGACAACAACCCCTAGCCTCTACACAGACAACATCCCTCGTCTCTACAGAGACAACAACCCCAATCAGGTCTCAAGCTGGCATTCTGGGGTATATTACCTCGCAAGATAATCCTCTATCAATTCAATGTGCTGTTGTTGTTGGTGCTGGCAACCACTAAGCATTAGCATTCCATGCACTACAACCCAATTTTGTTTGTTGTGATTGGATTTCTGCTCATTAGCATGGAGAGCACAGCACGATTAAAAAGCCAGCTCTCACAATGGTGAGACAAAGGGGAGCGGAAGTTAAATGATGGCCTACTTAGCTCTGGGAGAAGAGGGGCAGCTTCAGTGTTTATTCTCTCAATTTTTCCATTACTGAGCTACCCTTTACTGCCCAAGACAGATCGGGGTAGGATTTGGTGTTAGTCCTACCTGACCTAATGGAGATTTGATCCCTAGTTTAAATTCAATACATCTGTATTGTTCCTGAAGGGCAATTCGTTTGCAGCAGGAAACACTTGATATTTTAGTAAGGCTTGTATTGTCATCTTGTTTTGGTCATATTCTTTCAACCTGCTGAAATAGCTAGCAATAGCTGTATCAAAATGATCCATCTACCAACCGCTGGTCAAACGAGGAAGATGTGGGAGTATTTGACAGCACTAGTAGTTTTCTCCACTTATGTTGACTGCGACAAACGGATTCCTGGAGAAATTCATGTTCATCATTTAAAACAGCAAGTCATCAGATTCTGCAACAACAAAAAAAGAGCTCTGCAAAAACAAATCCATGCTAGCTAAGTTTCTCCCTAGTCGGACCATCTATAATGTATCCACTGTTGTCTTGTGTGGTTATTGCTTTAGTTTTTCTGTAACTGTTGTTTGTTTGGTGCAATGATTTAGAATGGTGATTTATGTTGGATTTCTGTTGGATTTCTGTTGGAACTACAATCATTTTCCCAACTGTCCGGTTATGTGAAATAAATGCACTCTTAGAGCACATTCCGCTATTCAGAAAGGAGTATTCAGTTACGCCGTGGTATAAATTCATAACTCAGTCTTTGTCTTTTTAGCTTAAGGTTACCCCTAGCATAGATAAACTGGCGAAGGCTGATAAACAACAGAGTCGAACGGCAGCTATTTTGCCTTGCTTTTTCCATAGTCCTTCATGATTTATTTATGATGTTGTATTGGGAATATTGACAGGTTTCTCCCTGTAATGATCCAGTTGTCTGCCTCAAGGCTACACAAAGACACAGAAGCTGAAACCTCCCTTGGTTCTTCCCAGACAACATTTGGTTCCCTTGAGGGTGGTTTTGGCAAGGTCTGGGTGACACTCGTCCTTGGAATGCTAGACGTGACGTGGCCGTGTGTGTGTGTGTGTGTGTGTGTGTGTGTGTGTGTGTGTGTGTGTGTGTGTGTGTGTGTGTGTGTGTGTGTGTGTGTGTGTGTGTGTGTCATGATCAATCCTTATTCCTGAATACCATCTATTCCTTACTCTAGCTATATATGAGAGCTACAGTGTATTAGATTTCACTGTCATGGTGGTTCGATGTGAATTCTACCACCCAGGAGTTAGATAGTGATGGTTGATGGTGTGAATTCTACCACCCAGGAGTTAGATAGTGATGGTTGATGGTGTGAATTCTAGCACCCAGGAGTTAGATAGTGATGGTTGATGGTGTGAATTCTACCACCCAGGAGTTAGATAGTGATGGTTGATGGTGTGAATTCTACCACCCAGGAGTTAGATAGTGATGGTTGATGGTGGTGTGAATTCTACCACCCAGGAGTTAGATAGTGATGGTTGATGGTGTGAATTCTACCACCCAGGAGTTAGATAGTGATGGTTGATGGTGTGAATTCTACCACCCAGGAGTTAGATAGTGATGGTTGATGGTGGTGTGAATTCTACCACCCAGGAGTTAGATAGTGATGGTTGATGGTGTGAATTCTACCACCCAGGAGTTAGATAGTGATGGTTGCTGGTGGTGTGAATTCTACCACCCAGGAGTTAGATAGTGATGGTTGCTGGTGGTGTGAATTCTACCACCCAGGAGTTAGATAGTGATGGTTGATGGTGTGAATTCTACCACCCAGGAGTTAGATAGTGATGGTTGCTGGTGGTGTGAATTCTACCACCCAGGAGTTAGACAGTGATGGTTGATGGTGTGAATTCTACCACCCAGGAGTTAGATAGTGATGGTTGATGGTGTGAATTCTACCACCCAGGAGTTAGACAGTGATGGTTGATGGTGTGAATTCTACCACCCAGGAGTTAGATAGTGATGGTTGATGGTGGTGTGAATTCTACCACCCAGGAGTTAGATAGTGATGGTTGATGGTGTGAATTCTACCACCCAGGAGTTAGATAGTGATGGTTGATGGTGTGAATTCTACCACCCAGGAGTTAGATAGTGATGGTTGATGGTGGTGTGAATTCTACCACCCAGGAGTTAGATAGTGATGGTTGATGGTGTGAATTCTACCACCCAGGAGTTAGATAGTGATGGTTGATGGTGTGAATTCTACCACCCAGGAGTTAGATAGTGATGGTTGATGGTGTGAATTCTACCACCCAGGAGTTAGATAGTGATGGTTGATGGTGGTGTGAATTCTACCACCCAGGAGTTAGATAGTGATGGTTGATGGTGGTGTGAACTGTGAGGCAGTACTGCCACTGCTCTGTTTGCTAGGCTGTTTGTTATGTAACCCTGGAACATAGAGACAGAAGGACAGAAGGAGGGTGAAGGAGGGGGAGTGGACTGAAGATGGAGGGGGTCAGCTCTTTGTTCATTAAGGTGACCCCCTCAGAGTGGTCACCATGGAGGCATGACAGCCCTTTACTTTGTTGTGCTGTTTCCTTGGCAACCTAGAGTCCTAGGTTTTAGTCAGTTTCATCCTCCATGCACACACACACACACACACACACACACACACACACACACACACACACACACACACACACACACACACACACACACACACACACACTATGACTCAATTAACAAACCACCCCCACATTCATTTGTGAGTGTAGCAGGATGGAGGATCAAATCAAATCAAATGTTATTTGTCACATGCGCCTTACCATGAAATTCTTACTTACAAGCCCTTAACCAACAATGCAGTTCAAGAAATAGAGTTAAGAAAATATTTACTAAATATACTAAAGTAAAAAATGTAATAAAAAGTAACACAATACAATAACAATAACAAGGCAATATACATGGGGTACCGAGTCAATGTGAGGGGGTACAGGTTATTCGAGGTACATGTAGGTAGGAGTAAAGTGACTATGCATGGATAATAAACAGCGAGTAGCAGCAGTGTAAAACAAGGGGGGTGGGGGTGGGGGGTTGTCAATGTAACTAGTCCAGGTGGCCATTTGATTCATTGTTCAGCAGTCTTATGGCTTGGGGATAGAAGCTGTTAAGGAGCCTTTTGGACCTAGACTTGGTGCTCCGGGTACTGCTTGCTGTGCGGTAGCAGAGAGAACAGGCTATGACTTGGGTGACTGGAGTCCTTGACAATTATTTGGGCCTTCCTCTGACACCGCCTAGGGTAGAGGTCCTGAATGGCAGGAAGCTTGGTCCCAGTGATGTACTGGTCGTAGGCACTACCCTCTATAGAACCTTACGGTCGGATGCCGAGCAGTTGCCATACCAGGCGGTGATGCAGCCGGCCAGGATGCTCTCGATGGTGCAGCTGTATAACTTTTGAGGATCTAGGGACCCATGCCAAATCTTTTCAGTCTCCTGAGGGGGAATAGGTTTTGTCGTGCCCTCTTCACGACTGTCTTGGTGTGTTTGGACCATGTTGGTGATGTGGAAACTCTCGACCCGCTCCACTACAGCACCGTCGATGTTAATGGGTGTGTGTTCGTAGTCTCCTTTTCCTGTAGTCTACGATCAGCTCCTTTGTCTTTCTCATGTTGAGGGAGAGGTTGCTGGTCCCATGAGGTTATTCTTGGACAACAGTGTGTTTTCTCTATACGTGTCACGGTAAGGATCAACCTGTTCTTTTAAAAGGATCCACTTCCTCACTCATCTCTGATCCATGGAAATGAGGGTAAAGTTGTGCTGTCTGAAGACCTGGCCTCAGTGTACACACACACACACACACACACACACACACACACACACACACACACACACACACACACACACACACACACACACACACACACACACACACACACACACACACACACACACACACACACACACACACACATTACTCGCTCACAACCTCGCTCACCTTTCCTTATCTGCTTACTCAAATCCAGGCCCTAATGGGCTGCCCCCTACAGTGCAGAAATAAGCCTGTCCTCACACACATGCTCACACACATGCTCACACACACACACACACACACACACACACACACACACACACACACACACACACACACACACACACACACACACACACTCAAACATGTACTGTATGTGCACTTTTACAGATAAACCCACAATTGCCAACACATACACACACACAGATGCAACAATAAACTACTACTGTACAGACTCACAGGCACTATACCTTATGTGTGTGTTTTTACAATACCATGTACACACACACACACACACACACACACACACACACACACACACACACACACACACACACACACACACACACACCTGTTGGCACAACTAAACTCTGGTGTACACTGTTCACCCTGTAGTCCATGTTGTGTGTGTGTGTGTTTGTTTTGAATGTGTGTGTCACATGACTCTCTGTACTGTACAGGCCAGACTATAATCCCTAAGCCTCTTTAAGACTGTGTGTGTGTGTGTGTGTGTGTGTGTGTGTGTGTGTGTGTGTGTGTGTGTGTGTGTGTGTGTGTGTGTGTGTGTGTGTGTGTGTGTGTGTGTGTGTGTGTGTGTGTGTGTGTGTGTGTGTGTGTGTTGAGGACTGTTGGCACTAATCCTGAGTGTTCAATGGGCACATTCTCCTAGTCTAAGGTCATATTGCAAGAAGCTTCTGAGGCCTGCTGGGACAAATATTGGAGAAGTCCTAAGCTTCTGAGGCCTGCTGGGACAAATATTGGAGAAGTCCTAAGTCATTCCTCAATAGAGCATAGCATAACATAAGAATTAAAGTATATTGTTTCTTCATGAGCGCTAAACATCCTATCTATGAATATATTTTACAATGTCCAAAATGTCCAAAAAATGTAAGACGTACTTCTTTGCCAGCACCATATTAGGCACTTGAAGACGAGAGATGTTTTATTGTTTCCCGCTCTTCAGCCCTCTGCTCCTCGGTTGTTTTTCCCATTTCATATGGGGGTCATTCTGTTTCTCTCTCTCTCTCCTCCCCAACATGTGAAGATTTGAGCAGGTTAGCACTTCACTTGCTCTGCTTAAGGCTAATGCTAGCACGCTAACGACCGTTGAGCTTGGACTAAAATGTTTGAGTTGCAGCTGTTTTCAGTGAGCATTCAGCATTTTGCTAGGCAAAGAAACACCCAATCTAGTTTCATGTTACCCTGGCTATTTGTTATGCTATGTGTGTTCTACAAATCTGTATTAGCTAGTATGTAGGATTTTATCCAGCAAGTCTATCCCTGTTGCTCTCTATCTCTCTCTCTCTCTCTCTCTCTCTCTCTCTCTCACTCTCTCTGTTTACGTCCTCAACAGCTTAAATACACTTCTGTAAACCATCTGCCGAACCAACATGAAACCTGTAAACTCAGAACTTAATCACATTTCAAGGTCACTGTTTTGAAAGCTTCAGACTGACTCAGTCGCTCCTCTGAGCATGCTTGACCACAGTTTAAATAGGTGCAGGGTCAAAACAAAAAGGGAAATCAATGTTACTTTAGTTTAGAGGTGGTCAAAAGATGATGCCCTTCAAACAGTCATTTTGGCAGCTCGCCTGCTGCCGTATGTGGACTGTACTCAAGAGATACTAATACAAAGTGTATATACAGGCCCATACCTGTAGCTACAGCATAACTACTAGCTATATAAAGGACAAATAGTTTCTAGCTATATAAAGGACAAATAGTTTCTAGCTATATAAAGGTTTGTTTGTGGGTATAGAAGGCCTCTCCTCAGTTCAGACAGGGGTCAACCACGCTCCTTCCTCTTCCTCTGGGTACTCACCAGGGTGAATCCTATCCATTTCCAGGAAACGTCTTAGCGACACCACTCATTAGGTACTATTTAACTACAATGCTCTTATGAGGAATTCCTGAAATAGCAGGTGTCCTCTATGACAGAATGATTGGTGGTTTGGGGTGGGGATTTAGTAGGGGGTGCAGTTACAGTAGGATCAACTGCTGTAGTAACTGTCGCAGTGGTTATGTGCGGAAGGAGAGATTAAGTGTGCGCGTTCTCTGCGACTGTTCATATGCCAGACTGATCGTTACCACACTGGCCCAAATCCTTATGTAATCAGCTTTTCCTCTTCTCCTTTCCTTTCGTCTGCCTGAATGAGTTAATTTCACTCTCTCTCTCTCTCTCTCTCTGCAGGTAAGTCCTCTGTGAAAACATATATTTCTGCTTCTGTTTTACCACTGCTTTGTCCTGATCAGGGTTTCATTGTAAAAGAGAATGTATTCTCAATATTAAATAAATAAAGGTCATTACAAATAAGTAGATGGGGAAGACACAGGAAGTGATTTATACATGTATGTGTGGCAGTAAGGCTTTTCTTGAGTGTTTCGTCATAGTGTTAAATCCTGAGAAGCCTTTACGAGGTTGTCATAGAAATGGCTGAAAGCTTGACGTTGCACAGAGTGTGGGCTCAGAACTTAGGCTTTCGAGCTGTGTGATTAGAAGTCTGGAACTTGACTTTTGTTACTCATAGGTGTCGTCTGTGGTGGGAGGGGAAGTGAAACCACAAGCTGATTCTAGCACATCAGACGAGAGAGTGTGTGTGTGTGTGTGTGTGTGTGTGTGTGTGTGTGTGTGTGTGTGTGTGTGTGTGTGTGTGTGTGTGTGTGTGTGTGTGTGTGTGTCTGTGTTTTTTTTTTGTCTGTGTCTGTGTGTGTGTGCATGCCGCCCAACGATCCGTTCAACTCTCTATTTCGCTTATTTCAAAATAGCCACTTCCTGAACGTCTTCACAACCAACAGCAACAGTCACTTTCTTGGACTTTCTTTCAGTTTCAGCAGTAATGTAATGCAGTTAATGCCGTGGCGCTGCGACACAGGAGGCCATGCCGTGTATTGCTTGTCTTGTATCTTCACAACATGAATACAAAGAAAGATAAGACAAGACAAAATCACATTTTCCGTCATTGCTCATCTGGATCCAGCTGCACTGTGTTTTTCGGACCACTGGCAGTGAGGTCAAACACACGCACGACACACACACACACACACACACACACACACACACACACACACACACACACACACACACACACACACACACACACACACACACACACACACACACACACACACACACACACACACACACACAGAGATCTCTCTCTCTCTCCCCCTGAGCTCTTTCTGTCATCACCTTTAGGGCTACCTTAGTTTCACACTGACACTGTGTGTGTGTGTGTGTGTGTGTGTGTGTGTGTGTGTGTGTGTGTGTGTGTGTGTGTGTGTGTGTGTATAACATCTGCAAATAATTCCCCAAATAAGGCTTTTGTGTTACATTGTAATTTAATGGCGTTATGTATCTTAGTGCATCTTGCTTACTCACTCACTCTCCTTCTCTCTCTCTCTCTCTCTCTCTTCTCTCTCTGTCCCTCCCTCTCTCTGTCTGAGTGTCTGTGTAGGAGGCACAGATGTTTCTGTGCTCTGCAGCTGACAGCTCTTCTGCCTGGGTGACTAACCGGCTTTGTCTCAGTCTGCAACAGCAGATCTCTGGTCAGTCTGTAACATCATGCCTCCCAGTCAGTCTGTAACAACATGCCTCTCAATCAGTCTGTAACATCATGCCTCCCAGTCAGTCTGTAACAGCATGCCTCCCAGTCAGTCTGTAACATCATGCCTCCCAGTCAGTCTGTAACAACATGCCTCCCAGTCAGTCTGTAACATCATGCCTCCCAGTCAGTCTGTAACAACATGCCTCCCAGTCAGTCTGTAACAGCATGCCTCCCAGTCAGTCTGTAACAGCATGCCTCCCAGTCAGTCTGTAACATCATGCCTCCCAGTCAGTCTGTAACAGCATGCCTCCCAGTCAGTCTGTAACATCATGCCTCCCAGTCAGTCTGTAACAGCATGCCTCTCAATCAGTCTGTAACAACATGCCTCCCAGTCAGTCTGTAACATCATGCCTCCCAGTCAGTCTGTAACAGCATGCCTCCCAGTCAGTCTGTAACATCATGCCTCCCAGTCAGTCTGTAACAACATGCCTCCCAGTCAGTCTGTAACAACATGCCTCCCAGTCAGTCTGTAACAACATGCCTCCCAGTCAGTCTGTAACAACATGCCTCCCAGTCAGTCTGTAACAACATGCCTCCCAGTCAGTCTGTAACATCATGCCTCCCAGTCAGTCTGTAACAGCATGCCTCCCAGTCAGTCTGTAACAACATGCCTCCCAGTCAGTCTGTAACATCATGCCTCCCAGTCAGTCTGTAACAGCATGCCTCCCAGTCAGTCTGTAACATCATGCCTCCCAGTCAGTCTGTAACAACATGCCTCCCAGTCAGTCTGTAACAACATGCCTCCCAGTCAGTCTGTAACAACATGCCTCTCAGTCAGTCTGTAACAGCATGCCTCCCAGTCAGTCTGTAACAACATGCCTCCCAGTCAGTCTGTAACATCATGCCTCCCAGTCAGTCTGTAACATCATGCCTCCCAGTCAGTCTGTAACAACATGCCTCCCAGTCAGTCTGTAACAACATGCCTCCCAGTCAGTCTGTAACAACATGCCTCCCAGTCAGTCTGTAACATCATGCCTCCCAGTCAGTCTGTAACATCATGCCTCCCAGTCAGTCTGTAACATCATGCCTCCCAGTCAGTCTGTAACAGCATGCCTCTCAATCAGTCTGTAACATCATGCCTCCCAGTCAGTCTGTAACAACATGCCTCCCAGTCAGTCTGTAACAGCATGCCTCTCAATCAGTCTGTAACATCATGCCTCCCAGTCAGTCTGTAACAGCATGCCTCCCAGTCAGTCTGTAACATCATGCCTCTCAATCAGTCTGTAACATCATGCCTCTCAATCAGTCTGTAACAGCATGCCTCCCAGTCAGTCTGTAACAGCATGCCTCTGGTCAGTCTGTAACAACATGCCTCCCAGTCAGTCTGTAACATCATGCCTCCCAGTCAGTCTGTAACAGCATGCCTCCCAGTCAGTCTGTAACAGCATGCCTCTGGTCAGTCTGTAACAACATGCCTCTCAATCAGTCTGTAACATCATGCCTCCCAGTCAGTCTGTAACATCATGCCTCCCAGTCAGTCTGTAACATCATGCCTCCCAGTCAGTCTGTAACATCATGCCTCCCAGTCAGTCTGTAACATCATGCCTCCCAGTCAGTCTGTAACATCATGCCTCCCAGTCAGTCTGTAACATCATGCCTCTCAGTCAGTCTGTAACAGCATGCCTCTCAGTCAGTCTGTAACAGCATGCCTCTCAGTCAGTCTGTAACAGCATGCCTCTGGTCAGTCTGTAACAGCATGCCTCCCAGAACAGCATGCCTCTCAGTCAGTCTGTAACATCATGCCTCCCAGTCAGTCTGTAACATCATGCCTCCCAGTCAGTCTGTAACATCATGCCTCCCAGTCAGTCTGTAACATCATGCCTCCCAGTCAGTCTGTAACATCATGCCTCCCAGTCAGTCTGTAACAACATGCCTCTCAATCAGTCTGTAACATCATGCCTCCCAGTCAGTCTGTAACAGCATGCCTCCCAGTAAGTCTGTAACAGCATGCCTCCCAGTCAGTCTGTCACAGCCCCCAGTCACTGCCTCCCAGTCAGTCTGTAACAACATGCCTCCCAGTCAGTCTGTACACAGCCCCCAGCAGCTGCCTGCCCCCAGTCAGTCTGTAACAACATGCCTCCCAGTCAGTCTGTAACAGCATGCCTCCCAGTCAGTCTGTAACAGCATGCCTCCCAGTCAGTCTGTAACAGCATGCCTCCCAGTCAGTCTGTAACATCATGCCTCCCAGTCAGTCTGTAACAGCATGCCTCCCAGTCAGTCTGTAACATCATGCCTCCCAGTCAGTCTGTAACAACATGCCTCCCAGTCAGTCTGTAACAACATGCCTCCCAGTCAGTCTGTAACAGCATGCCTCTCAGTCAGTCTGTAACAACATGCCTCCCAGTCAGTCTGTAACAGCATGCCTCCCAGTCAGTCTGTAACAGCATGCCTCCCATTCAGTCTGTAACAACATGCATCTGGTCAGTCTCAGTCCTCACCACAACACATTTTAATAGGGGTCAATGTAAGGCTAACTGATTCTCAATCAGTGGTTTTAAAGTGGTTTGTATCTGATTCAAGCATATAGGAAACAGAGACACAGACACACACGCACACAGTGGTGAATTGAATGAAACAGCAGAAATCTATGACTCGGATGAGAGGATTGCATAATTGTGGGAGTTGCCGTTTAGAGTGAACGTCATGTTTGTTCTGTCCTGATATAAAACTGCTTTAAACCTGTTTCGTATTTTTTTCGTCCATTTATTTAACTATGTTCATATTATTAGTACCCCTTCCATACTTTATATCCACATAAGATCCAGAGTATAGACCCACATTTACTCCATTCCCCCATTCCCCTCAGATTATACCTGCTGTTACGTTCCCCAGTTTCTGTGTTGTTGTGTTGTGTCTATTTCAGGAAATGGCTTCCTGAATTCCTTAAGCAGCTGATTAGTCGGCCCCATCACTGATTGGAGCTCTGACCCCTCCCTCTCATCAGGGGATACAGCTGTTTCTTCAATTACCAACTCCTTCTCCAGCTTGATAAAAGCCAGTGTTCCTTCGCCAGAGAGGAGAGCTTTTTTTTTTTTTTTTTTTTTTGGTGTCCTGTGTTGGTTGTTGTGGTGGTCAGTGAATTTTAAAAAATGTTTTAATATTATTTTGTAGCCAATCCTTCAGAGGGGTAACACACCTTGGGAGTGTTTAGGCAAGTGGCCTGCCAGCATACATAACCTGTAGTATTTAATCTGTCTATGCACACTAGGTAAGACCTGGGCGGACCACCCCCTGTATTTTGGTTAGCGCGCCAGGTGGTTCTAAAGGTTAGGTTAGAAGTGGGAAGGCAGGTAGGAGAGGGGATTCCTTAACTTTTACTTTCTTTGCTTTGGTTCCGTCCAGCCCCTTTTCCCACATTACCGTCTGTTAGGAATGATACATTCCCTGTAAACAGTATTTTTCTCTGCCTCCGCACCTATGATCACATACTTTTTTCACTCCACGGGGAGTTGAGATGTAGTGGGATGTTGCGTTCCCTCCTCCAAGAGGCGTTTGTAACATAATGGGGGCTCATCCGGGATTATTAAATCCACAGGACACCGCTGCTCTGAGCTCGCTGTGACTGGTGATTGAGGTGAGGTGGTAAGATTGAGTTTGGGTGACTTGTTTAGTTTGTGTGTTCAGTAGGCTGCTGTGTACAAAATGGCTGCCTCGGCCGTCTCCAATTTTATTGAAGCGCCCTCTTGGTGGGGTTGCGTTAAGTATTTAATCCACGTCTTTCACTTTAATCAAATGAATCCATTTTACTCCTTGGACTCTTTGGCCTGTTCCAGACCCAATGCTGTAGGGCCCTGAATTCCTTTCTGAACCAAAGGGCAGCGTCATGTTCATTAGGGCACAGAAAATGTTTAAGAGTTTTACGATGATAAACATTTCTGATTGGACACATCTAGGTACTCTGTCCATGTTTCAGTATAAGCTTACTGTTTCCCTCCTGTTTTTTAATTTATATTTTAAAAGAACAGTAGAGAAAGTACAGCGGGAGATTGTAGATGGAATAGACAGGAATACTAGCTCTCTCTCCAGTATTTGTGAGTTAGTGACACTTAATCCCGGTAACACGTGTCCCGGTAGAAAATAAATCGTTGATCAGATTAAAGTCCAAAAGCAATTGAGGGAAGGCTGTGTTGCCTTGTTTGTACTGTTGTGTATTAAAGTCCTATTACAGTCCTATCTGAGCTCTTGGGATGGATCTGTACTTCCTCCAGCCAGTGACATACACACACTGAGCTCCTAACCCTATGCATACACACACACTGAGCTCCTAACCCTATGCATACACACACACTGAGCTCCTAACCCTATGCATACACACACACTGAGCTCCTAACCCTATGCATACACACACACTGAGCTCCTAATCCTATGCATACACACACACTGAGCTCCTAACCCTATGCATACACACACACAGCTCCTAACCCTATGCATACACACACACTGAGCTCCTAACCCTATGCATACACACACACTGAGCTCCTAACCCTATGCATACACACACACTGAGCTCCTAACCCTATGCATACACACACACTGAGCACCTAACCCTATGCATACACACATTGAAACAAATGAAAACATGCGTACACACACACAGCCAGAAATACTGTTGATGTAATACATTTGGGGACGTGTGTAGTGTTAACTATTTAAACGCTGTCCTGTCCAAGTGGGCCCATGGATAAGATAAATGGTATTTACACATTCACTTTTTACACCTACACACACACACACACACACTGTCACAGTATCTAACGAAGGTGGCGCCCCTCCTCGGTCGGGCGGCGCTCGGCGGTCGTCGTCGCCGGCCTATTAGCTGCCACCGATCATTGTTTCTGTGTCTTTTGGTTTTGTCTGTCTGTCTATCTCGCACCTGTTTTGTGTTTGTCATTAGTGGGGGGTTATTTAGTGTGTATTTTCAGTTGGGGTTCTCGTGCGGGATTGTTTATTGTCCACTCAGGACAGTTGTGATTATAAATTGTTATTGTAGATTATTATTGCCGGGCTGCGCCCCGTGCGCTTTCGTTTCCAGTGCGCTTATTTTGGGGAGGTGTTTTTCCCCTGGCAGACTTCGCCACGCGCCTGGTGCCCTACGGCTATTGCGTGTCAATAATATTATTAAAACACAGTTGCTCCGGCCCTCTGTCTCCTGCTCCTGATTCCACCTCTCCACTGGTCCTAGACAGTCGTGACACACACACACACATTACATGTAAACATTGACAACCCCACAGACACCGAATATGGAAATACACACAGACATTCTCTGTCACACACTGACACGGAATAGTTATTCTCTTCATAGAAATGTGTAATCACCAGTGACATAGCTACCTGCCTATCTGCAGTGCACTCTAGGTCTAGGACGACCTTCCTGGCACAGCATAATGTGACAACATCGCCCAACCCGAGAGGTCACCAATGACCTCTACGTGTGATGTACTGTCCATGGTCTTGTTACTTTTTTAATTTAAACGATCTAACAAAAAGAGTTACCGTAGAAAGGAATTTGATTATGTCATCATAGGGAAGTGTGTTGTTGCCTCTCTCCCCATCGAACATTCCAAACACAAAGACCGTCTGTCTCTTTCAGTGCCCAAGGAACCCCGCTGACTGTCTGCATCAGTGCAGGACATGTCTTAGGGGGAATGTGTGTGTGTATGGCCAGAGCCTTGTGATAAGGACATTCTCACAGTCACAAGATCCCTATGAAGCTCTCACTTAAAACATATCGGCTACAAAGCACTTATTTGGAAAGTAGATTGCAGTGCTAATGTTAGGTCTGCTGATTTTCAAAAGGTACCTTTTTGATTTGTGTTCTTTAAACCAGTCCTGTGTCTTTTTAATGTTTTTTTTAATGCTCAGGGATAGTATGGGCAGCTAAACTCTCCCTGAAGCCCACGTGACCCTATAGTGTAAGGACCCCATGTGGGCCTGTCTCAATGGGGTGGATCAATGTGTGCTGGTGCCCTGTCAGTCGTCACCTGATTGATATGGATCAGTCTCGTAATGGCCGACAAGTCCCTGATTATCCTGCTGAGCTGAGAGAGACAACTATTGTTATCACTGTCAGAAGGAAACTGACTCTTTAAAGATTCTCAACAGGCACTTCTGTGAGGCACCTATCATATCCTATACATATATAGTGGTAGTAGTGTGTAACATGGCATTATTCCTACTGTACATGGCAGTGTATTACAAGCTTAAACCAAAAAAATCTGAATAATTTTGACTTTATTGCAGGATAATTTTGACTTTATTGCAAGATCATTTTGACTTTATTGCAGGATCATTTTGACTTTATTGTAGGATCATTTTGACTTTATTGCAGGATCATTTTGACTTTATTGCAGGATCATTTTGACTTTATTGCAGGATCATTTTGACTTTCTTTATTGCAGGACCTTTTTTACTTTATTGCAGGATCTTTTTGACTTTATTGCAGGATATTTACTTCCACCGATAAATCCATGATAATCGAAAATTTCAATAAGCATTTCTCTACGGCTGGCCATGCTTTCCTCCTGGCTACTCCAACCCCAGACAACAGCTCTGCACCCCTCGCAGCTACTTGCCTGAGCCTCCCCAGCTTCTCCTTCACCCAAATCCAGATCGCAGATGTTCTGAAAGAGCTGCAAAACCTGGACCTGTACAAATCAGCTGGGCTAGACAATCTGGACCCTCTCTTTATAAAATTATCCGTCGCCGTTGTTGCAACCCCTATTACCAGTCTGTTCAACCTCTCTTTCGTCTGAGATCCCTAAATATTGGAAAGCTGCCGCGGTCATCCCCCTCTTCAAAGGGGGTGACACTCTAGACCCAAACTCTTACAGACCTATATCCATCCTGCCCTGCCTTTCTAAAGTCTTTGAAAGCCAAGTTAATAAACAGATCACTGACCATTTTGAATCCCACCGTACCTTCTCCGCTTTGCAATCCGGATTCCGAGCTGGTCACGGGTGCACCTCAGCCATGCTCAAGGTACTAAATGATATCATAACCGCCATCGATAAAAGACAGTACTGTGCAGCCGTCTTCATCGACCTGGCCAAGGCTTTCGACTCTTGTCAATCACTGTATTCTTATCGGCAGACTCGATAGCCTTGGTTTCTGAAATGACTGCCTCGCCTGGTTCACCAACTACTTCGCAGACGGAGTTCAGTGTGTAAATTCGGAGGGCCTGTTGTCCAGACCCCTGGCAGTCTCTATAGGGGTACCACAGGGTTCAATTCTCGGGCCGACTGTCTTCTCTGTATATATCAACGATGTCGCTCTTGCTGCGGGTGATTCCCTGATCCACCTCTACGCAGACGACACCATTCTGTATACATCTGGCCCTTCTTTGGACACTGTGTTAACTGACCTCCAAACGAGCTTCAATGCCATACAACACTCCTTCTGTGGACTCCAACTGCTCTTAAACACTAGCAAAACCAAATGCATGTTTTTCAACCGTTCGCTGCCCGCAGCCGTCCGCCTGACAAGCATCACTACTCTGGACGGTTCTGACCTAGAATACGTGGACAACTACAAATACCTAGGTGTCTGGCAAGACTGTAAACTCTCCTTCCAGACTCATATCAAACATCTCCAATCCAAAATGAAATCTAGAATCGGCTTTCTATTTCGCAACAAAGCCTCCTTCACTCACGCCGCCAAACTTACCCTAGTAAAACTGACTATCCTACCGATCCTCGACTTCGATGTCATCTACAAAATAGTTTCCAATACTCTACTCAGCAAATTGGATGCAGTCTATCACAGTGCCATCCGTTTTGTTACCAAAGCGCCTTATACCACCCACCACTGCGACCTGTATGCTCTAGTCGGCTGGCCACTGGTCATCTATAAGTCTATGCTAGGTAAAGTTCCGCCTTATCTCAGCTCACTGGTCACGATAACAACACCCACCCGTAGCACGCGCTCCAGCAGGTATATCTCACTGGTCATCCCCAAAGCCAACACCTCCTTTGGCCGCCTTTCCTTCCAGTTCTCTGCTGCCAGTGGCTGGAACGAATTGCAAAAATCGCTGAAGCTGGAGAATTACATTTCCCTCACTAACTTTAAACATCAGCTATCTGAGCAGCTAACCGATCGCTGCAGCTGTACATAGACCATCTGTAAATAGCCCACCCAATCTACCTACCCCATCCCCATATTGATTTTATTTACTTTGCTGCTCTTTTGCACACCAGTATCACTACTTACACATCGTCATCTGCTCATCATCATCTGCTCATCTATGACTCCAGTGTTAATCTGCTGAATTGTAATTACTTTGCTACTATGGCCTATTTATTGCCATACCACCTCATGCCATTTGCACACACTGTATATAGACTTTCTTTTTTTTCTATTGTGTTATTGACTGTATGCTTGTTGATTGCATGTGTAACTCTGTGTTGTTGTTTCTGTCGCACTGCTTTGCTTTATCTTGGCCAGGTCGCAGTTGTAAATGAGAACTTGTTCTCAACTAGCTTACCTGCTTAAAATAAAGGTTAAATAAATAAAATAAACATTTTTTACTTTATTGCAGGATGATTTCGGCTTTATTGCAGGATCATATTGACTTTATTGCAGGATAATTTTGACTTTATTGCTGGACAATTTGGACTTTATTGCAAGATAATTTAGACTTTCTTTATTGTAGGATCATTTTTTACTTTATTGCAGGATAATTTTGACTTTATTGCAGGATCATTTTGACTTTATTGCAGGATCATTTTGACTTTATTGCAGGATAATCTGTTTGGTGCGCGTGTTTGTCTATCACTCGGTATGTAGCCAGTGAGCGACGCTAATGATAACCATCTTGTGGGGACACAGAAAGACTTTCCCCCAAAACCCTCTCAATTAAATGTTAACTGCAAAGTAGGCATAATAAATAAAATAAAAAAGTGAAAACAGGATAAATAAAACAGAGAGAACAGATACATTTGTGAAAATACCAAATATATTTTTCTGGGGCCCCGTCTGAGTTGTTTATCCACCGTTATATTACCAGGTATATTGAAAACACATCTCTTGTACACCAATTACCCCGGGAAGAGTTGCAGGGTAGAGAAGAATGTGCCAATTTAAAGCCCCCCCAAACAATTGTAGCTCTTGACATGTTTGATTTTCTTAAAGTATATATCATGCTAAAAAAAGGTTGGAAAACCCTCTTATCTATTACATTAGATAACGATCACTGTATATCAATACTTGGCATGGATTACACAGTCTTTTCTGTTTCAACGGTACAATCTCGGATGACGTGAGCAAGCAGAAAAACAGGAGACAGACACACATAAGAGGCTTGAAAATTTGTCCAATCCACATCCAGACATGTTCCTCTCACTCACCTAACCCATGGCATGGCAGTTAGCATTCTCAACACGAACACACTGTTCAAGCACGCACACATGTTGCCTGGCTACGCAGCCTCATCACTCCGGCCAAACGCCACACCCACTGACATTTCTTCTGCACGATGAGTCTGGGTTTAATCTCCTACCGACGATTTCCTTAATGCGAACACATCCAAACCGTTATGATTGGTCTCAGAAACTGGAGGGTCGGGCCAGTCTAAACATGTGGGTAAAGCGGTGTTTCAGAAACAGCCATTGGCTTTGATATTCTGATTGGTTAGAGATGATCCAATCGCTACACGCACATACACACACATACACACACAAACATCAGAGAGGTTTGTATCTAATTTTCAGATGCTGCTGGGAAATTCTCAGACTGAGTCAGTCGCAGTCTTCCCTGTGGCTCAGTTGGTAGAGCATGGTGTTTGCAACGCCAGGGTTGTGGGTTCGATTCCCACGGGGGAATCGAAATGTATGCATTCACAACTGTAAGTCGCTCTGGATAAGAGCGTCTGCTAAATGACTAAAATGTAAAATGTTATCAAATATCAGCATGTCCAGTTGTTTCTTATGCCAATCATATTCTGACAGGACAAAAATACTGTTCATTAAACTGAGTTGTTAGATTAGAACCCAGATTAGTAAACCTCTTCTATTGCGAAACAAAGCAACTAATCTATAGTTAGTGTTGTATGTCTGTTAGTTATATGTTAAGAAGGACAGCTGTATGTTTGGCACCTATCCTGATTGATGCGATGAATAAATTCTTACGCTCAGAGGATAATCTCTAACGGATTGAATTCTGAAGCGGCAGCGCCCGGGTAAGGAAAGGCCCGGGTAAGGAAAGGCCCGGGTAAGGAAAGGCCCGGGTAAGGAAAGGCCCGGGTAAGGAAAGGCCCGGGTAAGGAAAGGCCATCCGACAATACCACATCCAGACATATCTAATTTAGAGTGAATGTTATGAGTTTTTTTTATCTCACTGGGTGCATTTTAGTCTAAAATGGCTTCCTTTGCTCATCTTCTCTCATTCCCCCGCATTACAGTGGTGGCAGTGCCAAGGTATGAGAGATTCGTGGCCACTTGGACATGGCCATACCACAGTACCCCTTGTCAATAGGAGGGCATTCCAAACAGGGATAAAGTGGAGATGAAAGTTGGACACAATCAGCTTAGTGTAGCGTGAAGTTGACCCTAGACGCTGATCTTAGGTCAGTTTTTCATGACCCCAACTAATGGTTACAGTTAGGATTGTAGGAAGGAAAGCTGATCCTAGATCTGTATCTGGGGAAAATTTCACCCCACAGCCAATCAGCTCACATAAAACCAGAGCCTGAACTCTCTACTGCCAAGACTAGCTCATGTTCTATGTCAATCTGAACGACCAGTTGAATGCAGACATATCCTGAGTCAATTTGCTTGCAGTTCACATTTCAGATACACATAACATTATCTCAACACATACCCGGTAGTACACAACACAACGTGTACTCAATCAATGCATGAGGGATATGGTATTGGTCAAATACTGGGGCAATCGATGCCGGTGCTGGAAATGCATGGCCACGGGTACCATCTATTTTCATCTAGGATCAATGAGTAGATGGAGGGGGCGTGTTGCTATGGCGCTGGAAGAGTATGAAATGGGGGGGGGTAACTGAGTTTACGGAACATGATTGAATATGACCCTAATGAATACGACCCTAGAACTGCAGAGTGTGATTGCTAAGGTAGTTCTCTAAGCCAGTGTTTCCCAATGCATTCCCTGGTTTGACTCCTGGTTAGATAATTAGGTTAAGGCTGTAGGGCTAGCATTGATATGCCACCTTTTGTGATCTTTCGGAGCAAAGACCTTGTTTTTAGCTCAGTGGCTTAACACTTTCTTCTTTTGGTGCACCAAGACCCGGGTTTGATTCCCTGGTTAGTCACATCAAGACATGGTACATACATCCATCTGTAGTAACAGGGTGGAAGGGATTTAGGTGTGGCTCTAGATATTACAGAAGCTATCCAGAGGATGACGCCGGGTGTCCAGTAGTATTAGTGTTCCGTAATATCCTGCTGAGTGGTGGTATTTCAGCCAGGGTGAATCAGATGCCTGCTGAGCCTATAGCAGGGGGGAACTGAAAGGCAGACGGCTCACCTTGCTGCTGAACCATCAATGTAATATGACAGGAGGACTAGGATGGATAGTTTCTTTGGTACATTGTGCCAAAGCTGCTACACACAAAGCATAGAAATTGATTTTAATTTAACCTTTATTTAACTAAGCAAGTCAGTTAAGAACAAATTCTTATTTACAATGACGGCCAACCCCGTCCAAACACGGACAACGCTGGGCCAATTGTGCGCCACCCTATGGACTCCCAATCACGGCCGGGTGTGATACAGCCTGGAATCGAACCAGGGACTGAAGTGATCGCTGCGCCCTTCAGGAGCCCTATATAAAGAATAGGCCGAGAAAATGAAATGCAGTACCAAAATAATACAATACCAAAATTCAACTAATATTGCTTCTGTATACCTGTGGTTTTTATGAATATCGATTCTCGTTGCACGGGATGCCAGTGGTAGTATTGGGAACCTGTCTTAAATAATGTGCCGTGCTGCCTATTTCAAATGTAACGGTTATTTTGCTCACCGCTTGTACATTTTCTGAATGAGGAAAATGGACCCCTATTTGTTTCTATTCAATTAAATTAAACATTTATTCTATTATTTATTAAACATTTTATATCCTTCATGATTTATGAATGACAACCGTATATTTCAATGGAAATTCATGTTCATAGGGCCAGTCACACATACAGACAGGGATGAGCTAGGCTGTCATCCTGTTGACAAATAGCACTCTGACCCCGTGACATCAGTCACGATAAAGCCTCTGATTGACCAATGAGAAAACACTCTGCTACACACACACACACACATCTCTGTGATGACAACAAGCTGATGAATAGGTGGCCCTTGAAGCAATTAATACTACAATAAATTGTAAATTCCCTCTTCCATTCTTCAATTTATTGACGGCAGGGCAGTAGCTGTATTTAAGTCTGACATGTTGCTATATATGTGGATGACGTCCAATGTCTCTGAATTTATTCAAGGCCTACTTTCTTATCCAGGGGGAGTTGCAGAAATAGCAGTGTGTATCCAGAGAAAAAGAACTACAGAAATGCAAGGCGTTATCATTCATTTGGGTATTGTGTGGACACACATAGTACAGTGATATACGTCTTATGTTGACAATGAGATATCATGTTATTGGATCTTAGGCTGTGTTTCTCAACCTCCTGTCTGTGGGATGTTGCTGACCTGTCCCTGGACTTACATTTCTAATTCTTTAATAATGTAGCTATAAGCGCTAGTCCTTTGAAGAACCACAAGACAATCCCTGATACAAAAAAAAAAACACGCTGGGCTTTGAGATATCCTTTTCCTGTATTTGCTTCATGCCATCTCCATACATTCACTTTAAGTCTCATTGTTGGCTCTTGGTGGACATTCTGACCTTTCAACGCTCGAGTAACTCTGTACCACCTCAGTGACCCTTTACAGCTAAAAGAAATATTAAGGCGATCTTGACTTTATCAGGTTACAAATGTAATCCAGTATCATAAGGCTGAATGAATACGTCTAGGTACACTCACCCAAGGTCCCTGCATCATACTCACCAGCATGAATCTGATGGTACAATATGTCCCCTAACAGGAAGTCTTAGCTGTGGCCATCCATATTCATCTCAGCAACTTGGTATACTACGTGATGAACAAACTGTTAGAACTCTTAGGCCATGTTCGTACTCCGTATTTTGCAATTTGGATAATTTGTACCACCCAACAATGGCTGATAAAAACATTTGTCACAGACCATTATTTTCCTACAATTAACATTTAGCCAATTACATTTAAGTTTCTATTCCCTTGCCCCCAGTTCTCATTTGTACTCAATATTGACAATTTTCTGATTTATTCACAGACAGAAACATTTCTGCTTTATTCACAGACAGAAAAATATCTGCTTTATTCACAGATAGAACAATATGTTGTGCGAGCATTAGATAAAGAACAAAACGCTCTACATATTCGGTTCTCTTCTCATCCAGAAAGACACGACACTCTTATCTCTTGAGAAAGATCCCTCTCTTCATAAAGGGACTGTTTGTGTGTGTGTGTGTGTGTGTTGTGTGTGTGTGTGTGTGTGTGTGTGTGTGTGTGTGTGTGTGTGTGTGTGTGTGTGTGTGTGTGTGTGTGTGTGTGTGTGTGTGTGTGTGTGTGTGTGTGAGAGCCAAGCTCTGACGGTGCAGTGTGCTGTCATGCTAGCTTACATACGTAGCCCACAAGTCTAGTGTAGCAGTGCTTTCTGTTGAGAGGAGGGACTGTGGCTGATGCGTATCACATTGAAATTGATTGGATAGTGGCCGAACAATGCAGACATACAGCTACGAACCAAAGCAACAGGATTTTCTACAGTAGTCCAGTAGTGGTAAAAGTACTCTGTTGTCATACTTGAGTAAAAGTAAAAATACTGTAATAGAAAAGTGAAAGTCACCCAATAAAATACTACTTGAGTAACAGTCTAACAGTATTTGGTTTTAAATATACTTAAGTATCAAAAGCAAATGTAATTATTAAAATATACTTAAGTATCAAAAGTTAAAGTATGAATAATTTCAAATTCCTTATATTAAGCAAACCAGACGGCACAATTGTGTTGTTTTTTTAATTTAAGGATTTCCAGGGGCACACTCCAACACTCAGGCATCATTTACAAACTAATCATGTGTTTAGTGAGTTCTCCAGATCAGAGGCAGTAGGGATGACCAGGTATGTTCTCTGTTTAGTGAGTCCTCCAGATCAGAGACAGTAGGGGTGACCAGGGATGTTCTCTGTTTAGTGAGTCCTCCAGATCAGAGGCAGTAGGGATGACCAGGTATGTTCTCTGTTTAGTGAGTCCTCCAGATCAGAGGCAGTAGGGGTGACCAGGTATGTTCTCTGTTTAGTGAGTCCTCCAGATCAGAGGCAGTAGGGATGACCAGGGATGTTCTCTGTTTAGTGAGTCCTCCAGATCAGAGGCAGTAGGGGTGACCAGGGATGTTCTCTGTTTAGTGAGTCCTCCAGATCAGAGGCAGTAGGGGTGACCAGGTATGTTCTCTGTTTAGTGAGTCCTCCAGATCAGAGGCAGTAGGGGTGACCAGGGATGTTCTTTGTTTAGTGAGTCCTCCAGATCAGAGGCAGTAGGGATGACCAGGTATGTTCTTTGTTTAGTGAGTCCTCCAGATCAGAGGCAGTAGGGATGACCAGGGATGTTCTCTTGATAAGTATGTGATTTGGACCATTTTTCTGTCCTGCTAAGCATTCAAAATGTACTTTTGTGTGTCAGGGAAAATGTATACTGTGAAAAGTACATTATTTTCTTTAAGAATGTAGTGAAGTAAAAGTTGTAAAAAAGAAAAGTAAAGTACACACACACACACCTTTTGTCTCTGTTCAGTGAGTTGGGAGTTCTTCTCTGGGCTCCCAGTAACCTATGAGCAATGACTGCGCGGATACAACTCCCCATGTATGCTTTAGTCAATTTTGTTAAGTGTCATATATTATATAATTTTTGATTATTCCATTCCTGGATAACGCTTTGACCAATACATGTTACAGTATATCCTCTAGCGTGAGGGTAGGGTGTCCGTCCAGCTGCCTGTGCAGATGAGTTGAGGGTTTTGGGGTGTAAATGTGGAGGATGGAGCCAAACTGGGAGGACGAGGCTGAGCGAGAGCGGAGGATGAATCAATGTGTGTATGTGTGTGTGTGCGTGCGCACTGTTTGTGTTTTGAGAAAGTGTGTGTTCGTGTGTGCTGGTGAAGATATAGAGACACGTTTTTCACAACATATTCAGTGAACATCGGAAAATCTGCATTTACAGATTTGTACAAAATGTTACAATTTCCACAAAAAAATGGATTGAAAGTGATATATTATTTAGGTTTAATAGATAGTTAAGACAGTAATGTCACCATTTCTCAGTAGGGTGTGGTAAGATAAAAAGCTATGTTGAGTAATCGATGGAGATACCTAAGTAACAGGTGGTTACACAGGGGACTGGGTCATATTCCTGTCTATGAATAATGCAGGAATATGCAGCAGGGGTCAGGTTTTTATGGTAGAATCGATACTTTTCTATTTTATTACTGGTATGTCTTATGCTATAAGACAAAGGATGAATAAGGTTTCATGGAGAAATGACAACATCTAAGTCTGAATTTAAACACATCTAAATCAGGACGAAATCAATGAATGGTCCCCCTGTAGCGTGATAGCAGGTCGGGTCGAAGAGGAATCCAGATTCACTGGGGGAATCAGACAAAAAGGCATCCGACTCGTGGTGAGAGTGCTCCGAACTAATCAACGGAACTTAATTGGCCCACGACGTACAATACAAATTAGCCTGATTCCGGACGTATTTCTACTGTTCCAGGATCTGTTCTCCCACTCCCACTGTCCATATATATTCCAGACAGATTATAGACACTGATTTTAGGCCAGTACTTTATGGAGAGTGGAGTAGCTCTATAATACCAAATGGCGCCAGCTCCAGAAGTCCCTCCTTTAAGTCCATCCAGTTCACAGGGTGGCTGTGATAACAATACTAAACGGTACAATTTCAGCAGCTTATGCAACCCTGTGAAAGCTGAACACACAGGTTCAGTTAAGATCAGCAAAGCACCCACCAATGCTGAATTGAATAGGTCCAGTTAGGCCCGGATTCAAAACCGCTATATGTCGACATAGCGCTGCACTTGACAGTATATCGCTTTCAGCTATCTGCTTATGACTGTTTATAACACCTTATGTCATGATGTTAATGTCAGCACGGTCATTACCAGAGTAAATGGTCAGTGAGGTAATCTCTGCATCCTGCGTTGCGTGGCTCATTGCTGACCTCCAGGGGTTAATGGAAGGGCTGGTATTAGCATGGAGAGGCTCTAACCCTACTGATTAATGTGCACCAACCCAGCATGGAGTCCCCCCCCTCCATAACCCCCTACACAGACTCACACATACGCAGGTTACAAACAGATGCATACTCTCATACACACACATTCACACACTCTCTTTCTCACACACACACACACACACACACACACAAACATAATCACATCCACACAGACACAAACACTCACGCACATATAGGCTTGGCCGCTGTGCCAACCTGTCCAGTTCCGCTGCTCGTCTCCATGGGGACGGTGCCTTCCACAATAGCTCTGGCTCATTAAGGATTCTTCCAAAAACCTTTTGAGAGCATTGGAGTGACGGGTAACATGGCCTTGATGGTGTGTGTGTGTATGTCTGTGTGAGAGAGAGAGAGCGACTGAGGGACAGGGAGGTTATTATTTTGATCTGGTTAAGTTAATCAGTGGGCTTTTCTTATTGACAGTGAATCTTCAAAGTTTCAATTCGATTATATCACCATTATTGTAAATTTGCATGGAGAGTAGTGTTGTTCATCTATTCTATGCTGATCTCATAAAGCTGTTTGTCTCCTGGGAAAGCCATTTCTCCCCCAAAACAGAGGACAGGTCTGTCTGTTAAAAACAGGGGGTATACATTTATGTGAATAATGAATGTGAAGTGTGTGAACTGGGGAGAGGGGAGGGGGATGGGTCGGCTGGCGCTGGGGTCCTGGTGGCCTACTTCTCCCCAAGGGGAAATCATGGTCATTTACACACACTCACTGCCCCCAAGCCCCACCACCTCCCCCTTGTCAACACAGCACAAAGGACCAAACCAGCCATGAATCCCTTCTGTCGAGGGAACCCCCCCCACCCTCCTTTTGTATGGGATCTGAATAACACCACCTTCTGTCGAGGGACCCCCCCCCCCCCCCCCTCTCTCTTTTGTATGGGACCTGAATAACACCACTGTCTGTCTATGAATATCTGTACAATAACTACAGTCAGCACTCAGCCCTTCCTCCCTTCCCCCCACCCACAACACCTCCCATACCCAAAATGTGTGTTTGTGCAATGTGTGTGTTTTGAGGTGTCCGGAGTGTTCACAAAGGGGGGGGGGGGGGGGGGGGGGCTAAGGGCGTTGTCTGTGGAAGCTGCTTATGATGAGGATGAGAGGCCGGGAAGGGGAGGGAGGAATGACACCCTGCAAACTGAAACAAAAAGCAATTTTTATGTTTGAGACAGTATTTGATGACATGAGATGGTGAGAGGTGAACTCTAGCCTATCTGGAACGTATGCCAGCTTCCACTTCTGTACCCTTGGTGGATTTGGTGTCAGAAGTGGGATCCTTTGACATGGTCAGACAGGGTGGGGTTATTTTCCCCCTCAGCAGCAAAGCTAGTCTAGCATGACAGCTAAGCTGTCTGGTTCTGAAGGAGGAGGAGGAGGTGGGGGAAGCTAGACAGTACTGTGGACTCACTGCTCCCCCTGTGGCAACACCTTGCTAGTACAGCTTCATTACAGCACATCACCTCAGATGATGTCATACTTCACATGCCCCCCCCCCCCTTTCTTGTCCTTTCTCTCGCTCCCATTTGTTAACTTTCTGTTGTTGTTGTGTTTGGGTTACTATCCCATTAGGAGACTATTCTATTTTGGCCGAGGGCTGTTTGTGTGTGGAAGCTCAAGAAGCATCCATTTTGAACACATATTTTATATTCAATCTCTTACGTGACAAAGCCAGCAAAATGGAACCAGAGATGATGCTCCATTGGAGGCAAATCAAAATGGAACCAGATAGAATATGAAGGCTGATATTTTGCTTTAAATTGCAGCTAGTATAACACTATCATGAGAATAGCAGTGTCATAATGGCAATAGTCTATGACCACGTTTACATGCACACCAATATTCCAATATTTTTCAGGATGATGTTTTGTAATTGATGGATATAAACATCATATTCCATTTACAATAACCCAAATAAGCTTGTATAAAACCCAGATAAAATGCAGAGAATATCCTGATCTTTGATGGGATACTGTGCCATGAAAACATCTTACCCTGCTTACTGTTGTTTTTCGAGGTCAGTTTCTCATAGTATCATGGCTAAATTTAGAAATATTCTGTTTATTCATGGATACAGGGATACTCGTAAGCGGGATATCAAAGGTGCATGTTAACAGTTTATCCGGAATAAGACCTTAACCGGGATATGATCTATTATCCGGAATACTGTATGCAATGAGGTATACAAAGTTTTACTTACATAAAGTGTCTGAGCTATAATAATACGTCAATGTACATAAAGTATAAAGCTAAAGTGTAATTGGTCATGGTTTCATACTGTAAACTCCTACAGGGCTGTCTTCTCATATACGATATGAACTTAAATTGAGCTTGATTGACAGGCGAGATTATATAAGACATTGTCACTGTCCTTGAGCCTCTTGGTGGTGGCCTGTTCCGGTGCATTGTGGGATTACTAATTTCCTAGATCACCGGAGGTCTAAGGCTGGAAGGGGCAGACTGTCGCCCGGTCTACCTGCCCCGAGAAGACTGGGAGCGAGGGAGTTAATCACCACAGAGACGGAACCCACGGCGCAACCAAAGGACAATTGGGGCAGAACTAATCCCCGTTGTCACGGTAACCAACCAGCTGCCGCCAGTGTCCTGCATCCAAAGCCGGCCTCCATTGATAGCTTTTTGAGATCGACGTTACTTTTCTTTGCTTCTACTGTAAAAATACACGTCAACCGAGTACAGATCTAGGACCAGACAGTGACAGAGTAAGATGCTCTTCTGGCGCTGATCCGAGACCTGTCTTTGAGCTGCCTTGGGGGAACCTTGTCTCACTGTAAGTGAAACACACCTCAAGGTGACCTATGATTGAGTAAAGGTTTTTGTGTAAGCCTGCATTAACCTACATTGGGGTGCTAGACCATTCTGGAACTCCCATGCTCAACAGAGAGGAGACAAAAGGGAGGAGTGTGTGTGTGTGTGTGTGTGTGTGTGTGTGTGTGTGTGAAGAGAATGTGGTTAGTCCTTCTCCCTGTGGTGTCTGGTGTCCTCTTGCTATCCAAACACACGCCTCTTTCCCCTACAGCAAGACGCATCCTCTCCTGCTGTGTCCATCTGTATCCCCTCAAAGTATACACTTGAATTAAACTCTCGCCACACACACACACACACAATTCAGTGTGTTTGAGGGGATCAGTTTGAGAAAGCGCAGAATCAGTAACCTCAGTGACATGATGAGTAGTAATTTGTGGTGAAAGTGCTATGATTCGTAAGTCTGACTGGAATGTTTTCAATCTCAAAGACGCATTTAAAGCTAGAATCCTTAGTTTATAGCCTCAACAAAGGGTTGAAACTATAATTTTGTTATCATGGATGATCAGTCCTTGCATCCACAGCTCTGTCTATTTTTATTTTATTTATTTTTTATTTGTTTAACCTTTATTTAACTAAGCAAGTCAGTCAAGAACAAATTCTTATTTACAATGACAGCCTACCAAAAGGCAAAATACCTCCTGCGGGGACAGTGGGCTGGGATTAAAAAATAAGAAATAACATATAAATATAGGACAAAACACACATCATGACAAGAGAGACAACACTACATAAAGAGAGACCAAAGAACAACATAGCAAGGCAGCAACACATGACAACACAGCATGGTAGCAACACAACATGACAACAACATGGTAGCAACACAACATGGTAGCAGCACAAAACATGGTACAAACATTATTGGGCACAGACAACAGCACAAAGGGCAAGAAGGTAGAAACAACAATACACCACGCAAAGCAGTCACAACTGTCAGTAAGAGTGTCCATGATTGAGTCTTTGAATGAAGAGATTGAGATAAAACTGTCCAGTTTGAGTGTTTGTTGCAGCTCGTTCCAGTCGCTAGCTGCAGCGAACTGAAAAGTGGAGTGACCCAGGGATATGTGTGCTTTGGGGACCTTTCACAGAATGTGACTGGCAGAACGGGTGTTGTATGTGGAGGATGAGGGCTGCAGTAGATATCTCAGATAGGGGGGAGTGAGGCCTTAGAGGGTTTTATAAATAAGCATCAACCAGTGGGTCTTGCAACAGGTATACAGAGATAACCAGTCTACAGAGTATAGAGCGCAGTGATGTGTCCTATAAGGAGCATTGGTGGCAAATCTGATGGCCGAATGGTAAAGAACATCTAGCCGTTCGAGAGCACCCTTACCTGCTGATTTATAAATTATGTCTCCGTAATCTTGCATGGGTAGGATGGTCATCTGAATCAGGGTTGGTTTCCCAGCTGGGGTGAAAGAGGAGCAATTACAATAGAAGAAACCAAGTCTAGATTTAACTTAACCTGCAGCTTTGATATGTGCTGAGAGGACAGTGTACTGTCTAGCCATCCTCCCAAGTACTTGTATGAGGTGACTACCTCAAGCTCTAAACCCTCAGAGGTAGTAATCACACCTGTGGGGAGAGGGGCATTCTTCTTACCAAACCACATGACCTTTGTTTTGGAGGTGTTCAGAACAAGGTTAGGGGTAGAGAAAGCTTGTTGGACACTAAGGACGTTGTTTGTTGTAGAGCATTTAACACAAAATCCGGGCAGGGGCCAGTTGAGTATAAGACTGTTTAATTTGCATATAAATGGATGAGAGAGCTTCCTACTGCCTGAGCTATGTTGTTGATGTAAATTGAGAAGAGTGTGGGGCCTAGGATTGAGCCTTGGGGTATTCCCTTGGTGACAGGCAGTGGCTGAGACAGCAGATTTTCTGACTTTATACACTGCACTCCTTGAGAGAGGTAGTTAGCAAACCAGGCCAAAGACCCCTCAGAGTCACCAATATTCCTTAGCCAGCCCACAAGAATGGAATGGTCTACTGCTATCAAAAGCATTGGCCAAGTCAATAAAAATAGCAGCACAACATTGCTTAGAATCAAGGGCAATGGTGACATCATTGAGGACCTTTAAGGTTGCAGTGACACATCCATAACCTGAGCTGAAACCAGATTGCATACCAGAGAGAATACTGTAGACATCAAGAAAGCCTGATGATTATTGACAAAAATAGGCATATAACAGTTAGGATCAGCTTGCTCTCCCCCTATAAATAAAGGATGAACTGTGGCTGCCTTCCAAGCAATGTGAACCTCCCCAGAAAGGAGACACAGGTTGAAAAGGTCAGAGATAGGCTTGGCGATGATAGGGGCAGCAACCTTAAAGAAGAAAGGGTCTAAACCATCTGACCCAGATGTTTTTTTGGGGTTAAGTTTCATGAGCTCCTCTAGCACCTCGGACTCAGTGACCACCTGCAGGGAGAAATGTTGTAGTGGGGGAGGGGAAAAAGAAGGAGAAGCATCGGGGAGAGTGGCATTTAAAGGGGTGGGAGATGAGGAAATGTTGGACGGGCAAGGAGGCATGGCTGAGTTAAATAGGAATCCTGACTTAATGAAGTGGTGTTTAAAGAGCTCAGCCATGTGCTTCTTGTCAGTAACAACATAAGTCTATGAATTTGAGTGGTTACATTTCTCAAGGCCCTTCCCTCAGTTTTTACCAAAACAGAGACGGGGTGTGGGCTTTGTTATTGTTTCAAATAAGGATTCTAGATTGAATCACCACACTTTTGTAACCTCCTCATGTCCAGCCAGTTACTACCTCTTTCCCTGCTGCATCAGCTGTGCAAGCATATACAGCATCCTCATAGGGCGGATCCTCATAGGGCGGATCCTCATAGGACGGATCCTCATAGGACGACTCCTCAGAGGGCGGATCCTCATAGGACGGATCCTCATAGGGCGGATCCTCATAGGGCGGATCCTTATAGGACGACTCCTCAGAGGGCGGATCCTCATAGGACAGATGTGCTTATGTAAGACCCTCTTTGTATGGCGCTGACTAGGGAATACTGAACATGATGTGTCTTTGGTCTATAGACGTGTATATGATAGTGTTAAGCAAAAGTATGCATATTTTAAGTTTGTGTATGCTGATAATTCCCAATACATTTATGAACACATATTTGGAGTGAGTGGGTTTGTTGAATATGGTATGTTCGTAAGGTATGTTGATATGGTATGTTCTCACTACATTTGTGTGGAATATAGTGTCTATACAGTATGTCTGACTGGTGACTCTGTGCCCATCCACAGGTCTCTACCCACTCAGACACAACCTACACTGTTGCTAAAATGATTCTTGATTAGATGTATTACTTCATTACACTACTGTCCATTCATTATTGATTGCCATTACCATTAGTATTTATCAGAGTTGTGGACTCGAGTCACATGACTTGGACTCGAGTCTGAAAATAAAATAACTTGAGACTTGACTTGGAGCCTCAAGACTCGGGGCTTGACTTTGACTTGAGACTGATGACTTGAAATTGTCTGGCCAGGCTTTGTGAAGTTTTGTCACTCATTTTGTGGCACAGAGTCGGGTGAGTTAATGAACAGATTGCTGATTTGCTGTACAGATATAGCAGCGGGTGCAGCGTAAACGTTTTAGGGAAAGAGGATTGCCATAATAAATAAATATGTAGCTCCAAAAATAGTTTGGTGATCAGGAATATTCACAGCAAACCCAAATTGCTCCTGTGAGGGTTCCCAGAATATTCATTAGGTCGTGGCAAATGTTCTCATGACACACAAACTGTCCAGTTGTGTTGATGATTATAGAACATTTGTATAAAACACTCACCTGATGTTACAAGAACGTTAACTGGTTACTTTAGAAGCTCATCAACAATTTCAAGCAACCAACACAGGCCTTCTGGTGTTTTGGTATGTCAACATGGATTGAAATTGATATTCTACTTATGAAACATGCATTTGGTCTTTGTTGTTAAAATGTATTATTGATCTACTTTTCCTGCTACTGGTCACTTTTACTCCTGTTTAGATGTATATACTATCATTAGTATATTACCATAAGTATTTATATACAGTATTCCTGCTACCAGTCACTGTTATATGTATAAACCCACCTCAACCATTCCAGTACCCCTAAACATTGAATAAGGTACTGGCACTCGTACCTGTATATACTTCCATTGTGTTTTAAACAGATAGTAGTTCTTGTGTGTTTTGTTATTTTATTCTTTTTTTCTGTCATTATAACTGCATTGTTGAGAAAGAGCTCTCAAGGTAGTGTTTTACAACCTATTGTATCCTGGTGCACGTGGCAAATAAACTTTGGAACTTTAAAACATAATTATGTTTCTGCGCAACATTCTCACTGTCACACATACACCCCCCACCCTTTCAACCATCAGTGATGCTGGCCACAGAGGTTTTTCCTCAACAAGCTGGAGGCGAGAGTGCTAAGTGGATGAGGAGAGTATACAAACAGCCTACTCGACAGCTCATCACTGGTTAGTTTGGTTGCTGCCGGTTTTGGGACTGTGTAGAATGTTGATTGCCTGGATATTGAGACAGACAGGGGAACGGGAGGGATGGAAGGATGACCGTGAGGGCAAAATCCAAATGTGATATTTATTTTGTCAGCCCTGATAACACCTGTCTGGTGGACATTTTGAAGTAGGGTGTTTTATCTAAACACGATGCCATAAACTTCTGAGCTGAATAGAGATGGAGGTGGGATGAGCAGTATAGAGATATGGATGGAGAGGCTGTCTCTCTCCCTGCATCTCTCCTTGAGCGAGCCGCTGACCAGGGGGTGGGGCGGGTAAGGGAGGAAGTGAGGGAAAAGGGAGTTGAATAATCTGGGACAGCCGTGCCCACGTGACTGTTGCCATGGCGACAGCAGCAGGGCGGGCAGACCCAACGGGCACAGACGTCAATTCGATATCTATTCCACGTTGATTCAACATAATTTGAAATGACGTGGAAACAACATTGATTCAACCAGTGTGTGTCCAGTGGGGAGTGTATGTGCGTGTTCTGTCTCCTTACCTCTTCTTCTTTTCTCTGGCTCGCTTTCTTATAAGTGGACTTTCACTGTAGAGGACTGTGGTGGAGGCGGAATGATTTTACAGCAGTGTTCCAGTGAAGTCTAGTAGAGCTGATATTGAGGGTTTTACAGGCAGCTACTGGAACGCATTGCCAGCACTGCTACAGGATTCCTGTAGGGGGCAGCATTTACCAACGGTGGTGATTAGAAGATCCATGCCGGCTGTTACTGAATTATCCAAATTGAGTTTGTTTCCTCACCTGCACTACAATCACAAAAACATGAATAGGTGAAAGCCAGTGATGGGCTCCGCCATATTGCTTACACCTTTCAATAAGTCACCTTCAGAGGAGGTGAATAACTGCACAGTCATTGTGTGACCCTCCCATACTGGAAAAGCATCTGAGATGGCAGTGATCATGGGCTGTCAGTCATTGACTTAAAGATGCAGTCCGGATTCTTAAGCACAACAAATTTGTAACATATTGTACGAATTGAATATGTAACATATCATACCAATTGCACAAAAAAAGTATAATAATAGTTTACAGGATGCAACATACTGTATAACACGGAATTGGTGACATAGCACACAATTGGATGATTTATCACAACTTTCAAAACTACTGGCTGAAATTATACATCACTTTAAGTAATTCAATAAGAGATGTTTCAAGTGCAATTTCCAAAATGATCAATAAACAGTCATTTGGTGGGAGTTTTGTGTGCTGTGTATTGTGTACTGTGTATTGTGTACTGTGTATTGTGTGATGTGTACAGTGTATTGTGTACTGCGTATTGTGTGCTGCGTATTGTGTACTGTGTATTGTGTACAGTGTATTGTGCACTGTGTATTGTGTGATGTGCATTGTGTACAGTGTATTGTGTACTGTGTATTGTGTGCTGCATATTGTGATGTGCATTGTGTACAGTGTAGTGTGTTCTGTGTATTGTGTGATGTGTATTGTGTACAGTGTATTGTGTACTGTGTATTGTGTGCTGCGTATTGTGTATTGTGTACTGTGTATTATGTGCTGTGTACAGTGCATTGTGTGATGTGTATTGTGTACAGTGTATTGAGTACTGTGTATTGTGTGCTACGTATTGTGTACTGTGTATTGTGTGCTGTGTGTTGTGTATTGTGTACAGTGTACTGTGTATTGTGTGCTGCATATTGTGTATTGTATGCTGTGTGTTCTGTACAGTGCATTGTGTGATGTGTATTGTGTGCTGTGTATTGTGCACTGTGTATTGCTTCCTTTGTATTGCTATGGGGAGGTCTATTTTCTCTCACCTCTCACACATATAAAGTAGCCATACTTTCAGGCACACACATTGTTTTCTTTTATCATTTAGGATGCAAACACGCACACTGGCCTGTCTCCCTCCCCCTCTTTCTCTCTCCCTCATGACTCAGGACTTTGCACCTTGGCTTAATCCATTTTGTGCCGCACAGTGCTGGGTCAATACTCCAATAAGCCCTGGGGGTGACTTACAGATCGATGTCTCTCCTATTGTTGCCACCAAGCCAACTCCCTCAGCGCATCGCCATGTTAACGACAGTGACCTCGTACCACCACCTGCCCCCGAGCACCGCCATGTTAACCAGAGTGACCTCATACCATCGCGGAATGGTGAGTACACAGCCAGTCCCAAATCACTTCCCCTCAGCCTGTAATTGAACCCAGAAATGCTGATGTTCCAGATACTCAACTAGTCTGAAGAATTGCAAAAGGGTTTTCTAATGATCAATTAGGCTTTTAAAATTATAAACTTGGATTGGCTAACACAACCTGCCATTGGAACACAGGAGTGATGGTTGCTGATAATGGGCCTCTGTACGCCTATGTAGATATCCATAAAAAATCAGCCGTTTCCAGTTAAAAATCAGCCGTTTCCAGCTGCAATAGTCATTTACAACATTAACAATGTCAACACTGTATCGATTTGATGTTATTTTAATGGACAAAAAGTGACCCCTAACCTTTGAACGGTAGTGTATATAAAGCATTTTATGAATATTTTGAGAAATAACACATAAATAACACATGACAATTCTACTCAAGGACTAGCAGTATGCAAAACACAAACGTCCTAAAAGGACATTGGGGATTTTGGTTTGAGGTATTTAAGATACAGTTTTCAGAAACTTGATTTGATTTGATTGCAGTGATGAATTAGCAAATAACATACATAAATCCATTTCATCAAGAATCAATCCTAATTTGTTGTAGGCAGTTTTTAAGTAACAAAGTAACCTAGATTTGAGAAAATACTTCCTTAGAATTCCGCTGACCTTCTTCTAGTCAAGGACCGGCGCTCCTAGTGTCCGGAGACTTTAATGCAGGGAAACTTAAATCAGTTCTAACAAATCTCCATCAACATGTTAAATGTGCAACCAGAGGGACATTTTTTTTAGATCACCTGTACTCCACACACAGAGACGCGTACAAAGCTCTCCCTCGCCCTCCATTTGGTAAATCTGACCACAACTCTATCCTCCTGATTAATGCTTATAAGCAAAAATAAAAGCAGGCCGCACCAGTGACTCGGTCTATAAAAATGTGGTCAGATGAAGCAGATGCTAAACTACAGGACTGTTTTGCTATCACAGACTGGAACATGTTCCGGGATTCTTCCGATGGCATTGAGGAGTACATCACATCAGTCATTGGCTTTATCAATAAGTGCATCGAGGACGTCGTCCCCACAGTGACTGTACGTACATACCCCAACCAGAAGCCATGGATTACAGGCAACATTCGCACTGAGCTAAAGGGTAGAGCTGCCGCTTTCAAGGTGCGGGACTCTAAACCAGAAGCTTACAAGAAATCCTGCTATGCCCTGCGATGAACCATCAAACAGGCAAAGCGTCAATACAGGGCTAAGATTGAATCATACTACACCGGATCCGATGCTCGTCTTATGTGGCAGGGCTTGCAAACTATTACAGACTACAAAGGGAAGCACAGCCGCGAGCTGCCCAGTGACACGAGCCTACCAGACGAGCTAAATCACTTCTATGCTCGCTTCGAGGCAAGCAACACTGAGGCATGCATGAGAGCATCAGCTGTTCCGGATGACTGTGTGATCACGCTCTCCGTAGCCGACATGAGTAAGACCTTTAAACAGCTCAACATACACAAGGCTGCGGGGCCCGATGGATTACCAGGACGTGTCCTCCGGGCATGTGCTGACCAACTGGCAGGTGTCTTCACTGACATTTTCAACATGTCCCTGATTGAGTCTGTAATACCAACATGTTTCAAGTAGACCATCATAGTCCCTGTGCCCAAGAACCCAAAGGCAACCTACCTAAATGACTAAAGACCTGTAGCACTCACGTCCGTAGCCATGAAGTGCGTTGAAAGGTTGGTAATGGCTCACATCAACACCATTATCCCAGAAACCCTAGACCCACTCCAATTTGCATACTGCCCAAACAGATCCACAGATGATGCACCTCTATTGCACTCCACACTGCCCTTTCCCACCTAGACAAAAGGAACACTTATGTGAGAATGCTATTCATCGACTACAGCTCAGCGTTCAACACCATAGTACCCTCAAAGCTCATCACTAAGCTAGGGATCCTGGGACTAAACACCTCCTTCTGTAACTGGATCCTGGACTTCCTGACGGGCTGCCCCCAGGTGGTGAGGGTAGGTAGCAACACATCTGCCACGCTGATCCTCAACACTGGAGCTCCCCAGGGGTGCGTGCTCAGTCCCCTCCTGTACTCCCTGTTCACCCATGACTGCGTGGCCAGGCATGACTCCAACACTATCATTAAGTTTGCAGACAACACAACAGTTGTAGGCCTGATCACCAACAACAACGACACAGTCTATAGGGAGGAGGTGTGAGACCTGGACAAGTGGTGCCAGAATAACAACCTATCCCTCAACGTAACCAAGACTAAGGAGATGAATGTGGACGACAGGAAAAGGAGGACTGAGCACGCCCCCATTCTCATTGACGGGGCTGTAGTGGAGCAGGTTGAGAGATTCAAGTTCCTTGGTGTCCACATCAACAACAAACTAGAATGGTCCAAACACACAACTCAAAAGGTTCTACAGAGAGCATCCTGATTGGTTGCATCACTGCCTGGTACGGCAATTGCTCGGCCTCTGACTGCAAGGCACTACAGAGAGTAGTGCGTATGGCCCAGTACATCACTGGGGCTAAGCTGCCTGCCATCCAGGACCTCTACACCAGGCGGTGTCAGAGGAAGGCCCTAAAAATTGTCAAAGACCCCAGCCACCCCAGTCATAGACTGTTCTCTCTACTACCGCATGGCAAGCATTACCAGAGTGCCAAGTCTAGGACAAAAAGGCTTCTCAACAGTTTTTACCCCCAAGCCATAAGACTCATGAACAGGTAATCAAATGGCTACCCGGACTATTTGCATTGTGTGCCCCCCAACCCCTCTTTTTACGCTGCTGCAACTCTCTGTTTATCATATATGCATAGTCACTTTAACCATATCTACATGTACATACTACCTTAATCAGCCTGACTAACCGGTGTCTGTATCTAGCCTCGCTACTTTTATAGCCTCGCTACTGTATATAGCCTGTCTTTTTACAGTTGTTTTATTTCTTTACCTACCTATTGTTCACCTAATACCTTTTTTGCACTATTGGTTAGAGCCTGTAAGTAAGCATTTCACTGTAAGGTCTACACCTGTAGTATTCGGTGCACGTGCCAATTAAACGTTGATTTGATTTGATTTGACTCACTTCCCCTCGGGGGAGCAAGGCAGAACGATAAGAGGAACATGCCACTGTCAGGAAACAACTCTTGCTCGCCGGACGGCACATATGGCCTTTTCTCCTGTAGCTCCCAGTGTTTCTCTCCAACGATGTCAATGAGAGAGTGCAGCTCTCGGATCTGAACTGGGTCTGAGAGGTGACGATAGCACATACAGTCAAATGCATTTTTTGACCTCGTCCCTGCAACCATCACATGGCTGCTGTGCGGCTGGTGCATGCTGTCCCACTGGGGCTGGTTCTTGTTGTCCCACTGGGACTGGTGTTTTCCATCCAGTGGGGACTGGTACATGCTGTCCCACTGGGACTGGTGTTTTCCATCCAGTGGTGACTGGTACATGCTGTCCCACTGGGACTGGTGTTTTCCATCCAGTGGGGACTGGTACATGCTGTCCCACTGGGACTGGTGTTTTCCATCCAGTGGGGACTGGTACATGCTGTCCCACTGGGACTGGTGTTTTCCATCCAGTGGTGACTGGTACATGCTGTCCCACTGGGACTGGTGTTTTCCATCCAGTGGGGACTGGTACATGCTGTCCCACTGGGACTGGTGTTTTCCATCCAGTGGTGACTGGTACATGCTGTCCCACTGGGACTGGTGTTTTCCATCCAGTGGGGACTGGTACATGCTGTCCCACTGGGACTGGTGCGTTCCATCCAGTGGGGACTGGTACATGCTGTCCCACTGGGACTGGTGCGTTCCATCCAGTGGGGACTGGTACATGCTGTCCCACTGGGACTGGTGCGTTCCATCCAGTGGGGACTGGTACATGCTGTCCCACTGGGACTGGTGCGTTCCATCCAGTGGGGACTGGTACATGCTGTCCCACTGGGACTGGTGCGTTCCATCCAGTGGGGACTGGTACATGCTGTCCCACTGGGACTGGTGCGTTCCATCCAGAGGGGGCTGGTGGGTGCTGTCCCACGGGGGCTAGGGGAATCTGTCCCTGCTCTGCTGGTGGATGCTGTCCCTGCTCTGCTGGTGGATGCTGTCCCTGCTCTGCTGGTGGATGCTGTCCCTGCTCTGCTGGTGGATGCTGTCCCACTGCTGTTGGAAGCTGTCACACTGCTGCTGGAAGCTGTCACATTGCTGTTGGAAGCTGTCACACTGCTGGTGGAAGATGTCTCACCAGGGTGGAAGCTGTCCCACTGCTGGTGGAAGCTGGAAGCTGTCTCACCAGGGTGGATGCTGTCTCACCAGGGTGGATGCTGTCTCACCAGGGTGGATGCTGTCTCACCAGGGTGGATGCTGTCTCACCAGGGTGGATGCTGTCTCACCAGGGTGGATGCTGTCTCACCAGGGTGGAAGCTGTCCCACTGCTGGTGGAAGCTGTCTCACCAGGGTGGAAGCTGTCCCACTGCTGGTGGAAGCTGTCCCACCGCTGGTGGAAGCTGTCTCACCAGGGTGGATGCTGTCTCACCAGGGTGGAAGCTGTCCCACTGCTGGTGGAAGCTGGAAGCTGTCTCACCAGGGTGGATGCTGTCTCACCAGGGTGGATGCTGTCTCACCAGGGTGGATGCTGTCTCACCAGGGTGGAAGCTGTCCCACTGCTGGTGGAAGCTGTCCCACTGCTGGTGGAAGCTGTCCCACTGCTGGTGGAAGCTGTCCCACCGCTGGTGGAAGCTGTCTCACCAGGGTGGATGCTGTCTCACCAGGGTGGATGCTGTCTCACCAGGTTGGAAGCTGGAAGCTGTCTCACCAGGGTGGGTGTGTGTTGTCTCATGGGAGCTGGGGGATGCTGTCCAACTAGAGTTGGTGTGTGCTGTTAGATTGGAGCTGGTTGATGCTGTCAGGGCGGGTGCGTTGCCACCCTAGAGAGATGGACTGGCTGTGTTTCTTCTGCAGAGAGGGGGTATTTATCCGACATCTTCAGTTGTGAGTGTTCAGTTGTGGGTGACTGACGTACTGTTGATTGAGGTGGTCGGCCCTTCTCTTGCTTGTTCATATCTAAGAATCTGTCATTGTTTTTCTTTTAAACCTTTTTTTCAATCTGGTTTGGCTGCCCAATGTATTCAACAGTGGCCCTATAAAATCTGCCGTCTGACCACTTGTCTAGAATAGCTACTCCTGACCTAAGATCGTGCAGCTGTCTGATAGGAAAGGTCTCTTCACCTAGAATATCAGATCTTTGGAAGATTTTTGCAGTGTGTCCATCCTCAAACCTCTCAAAATCAAATTGTCCTGAAAGAGAAATTGAAAAGAGGGAGAGAAAATGTTAAAGCCTTATGTCACTCAAAAGATCACTGGTTGAGACACGTGAAAAGAGACATACAGTATTTGCACATCATCATATTCTCCTACCGTTAGCAAACATTGATATGATTTCAGATTAGCGCAGTACTTACCAGAATGCTCTTTTGGGTCCAATTCTGGAGACATATCCTGCACCTTCTTTGTGGGAAACCTTTGTCTCTTTGGAGGACAATTCTTCTTAGGCTGTGGCACTGTCCATTCTGTGAAAAGTAATTTCAATATGTTTGTTTTCAAGAGAATTTGGGGTTTCAATTGTAACTTGCCTTTTTTGACCAATTGATATAAATAAAAATTCAAACCCATCAATCACTCATGATATAATGATAACTACAATCATTGCTTTATCTAAATTCAGTTAATTTAGCAAGCAGATTAGAATTATTGGGTCATGTGGACAGAAATTACAGAGATTATTTAGAAGTGCTGGTAGCTAGCAGGTTAGCTAGCTAGCTAATTTCAATCCAAAATTGTACCTTTTTGTTAAAACCAGTAACTTTAAATCTGAACAATAATAGCACTACTTTGTTTGTATCATTGTTTCTCAAGCCTGGTTTTCAGGAAAAGCTTCACTTTTTAGATGTTGTAGGAAGAAGAAAGATCCTAATAACATAGAAGATCTATAGGATGCAGAAGTTTACAGCATGCAGATGGGGATGGTCCTCTTAGTGATCCTAGAAACATCTCAAATGATCTACATTTTCAGTGTGGACTTTTTATTTTATCATTAATGAATTGAACTTTATTGAATGCACAAAAAGAGAACATTGAATTTTTTTGCCAGGTTTTGGTATGGGGACTTAAAACCATCTATTTTAAAACCATCTATGGTTACCTTTCTTAGACCACTAACACACTGAGTAAACTTCAAGAGGATGGAACTCACGTGGCACCTGCAGAGGGCTCTGAAACGTTTTTCTGCAAAGTGCTCACCATTGCTGGCACGCGTGACTTGCCTGACAAAGCAATAGTACTAAATACAGTACAGTTCGATGGGAACTTTGGATGTCAGAAATGTGAGCAGCCTGGAAAGACTGTGAAGACAAGGTAAAGGGGACATGCTCATGCGTTTCCATTCCAAGAAATGTATCCAAAAGGGCCACCTCGTACGCATCAAACACTTGCTGATGATGCTAAAATGGCCTATGAGACAAAAACCACTGTGAAAGGTGTCAAGGGTTCCTGTTGGCTTAGTCAACTTAAAAGTTATGACCTAATCCAGCACTGGCATAGACTAGATGCATTCAGCTCTGTTAGGAATGATGCGCCTTCTGATGCTTCTATGGTTTTCCACTGAGTTTTCTCATCAGCATGTCAAAAGAAACAAAATAAATAGACAAGCAATTGCAAGACATCCGACCACCATCCTTGATGCGATATCCTCAATCAGTAGCATCGAACAGGATGTTAATATTTTTTTTACCCCTTTTTCTCCCCAATTTCCTGGTATCCAATTGGTAGTTACAGTCTTGTGTCATCGCTGAAACTCCCGTACGGACTCAGGAGAGGCAATGGTTGAGAGCCGTGCATCCTTCAAAACACAATCCAACCAACCTGCACTGCTTCTTGACACAATGTCCACTTAACCCGGAAGCCAGCCGCACCCACGTGTCAGAGGAAACACCATATACCTGGCGACCGTGTCAGCGTGCACTGCACCCGGCCCGCCACAGGAGTTGCTAGTGTACGATGGGACAAGGACATCCCTGCCGGCCAAACCCTCCCCTAACCCGGACAACGCTGGCCCAATTGTGCACCGCCCCATGAGTCTCCCGGTTGCGGCCGGCTGTGACAGAGCCTGGACTCGAACCAGGATCTCTAGTGGCACAGCTAGCACAGCGATGCAGTGCCTTAGACCACTGAGCCACTCGGGAGGCCCAGGATGTTTTTTAAGGCATCAGAATATCGGGATCTTTTCATTGTTTTTGGACCTGTTGTTTTCCATGGTTCTTGGAACGCTTTACTACAATCACTTCCTCCTTCTAAGTGAAGCTATTTTCATTCTTCTGATGGACTCCATATCAATACAACAGATCGATCATGCAGAGAAACTGCTATGGAACTTTTGCTCTCAAATTAGTACTCTCGATGGTGAGCGTTACCAAACTGCAAATATTCACCTTCTTGTGCACCTGGCAGGCACCGTCAGAGCCCTTGGCCCATTATTGACTCATTCTTGTTTCCATTTTGAAGACAAAAATGGCTATTTGTTAAGGCTCATACATGGTACTCAAAATATACCAATGCAAATGGTCCATGCAGTCAAACTAGTGCAGTCTATCCCTGCTATTTCGCAAATCATAAAGCCAGCTAATACCATAGCTGACTTTTGCGCATGGATGACCAATGACAGTTTTTGTGACAAAAGCAGTGATAAGTCGAGAACAAACATAATTGGAGCATCAAGTGAACTTCAACTGGAGGCAAGGCAACAATCTGCAATAGAAAAACATGCTGGTCGCCATATTAATTAATTGCATTCAGTGAAGGCATTTCACAGGGCACAAGTTAAGAGAACTCGTCTGACATAAAGGCATTATGGGAAAGAGAAGGAATAATTGTAGTTATTTTTTCTAATGTAGCACAAATAAAGTATGGACAGATTGAATTCTTCTTTACCTATGAGGAATCAGGTGACAAATGGGCACTTATTAGCGAATTTGAAAGTGCAGGTTTTTCTTTGCTGCAAGATTCTTTAACACCCTGTCAACACAGTTGTAATTTCCCTTGAGCATTGTTATGTATGGTACGACGTGCTGTACGTCATACTGTACGTTGTTATGGTTTACGACAGTGTGCTGCTTTATGGATGAATGGGTTGTCAGGATGAGTGGCACATGTCATTAAACGACAGAGTGATGTACAATGTGAAACCGTGCAGACGTGCGTTCTTCTACAGCTAGGCTAGATATAACATTGGCGACGAAGATGGCTGAATTCAGTTTACCACCGCCGGCACCATTCCTCGCCGTGCCTGGCGAACCTCCAGTCCCGTGGAATAACTGGCTTGATAGCTTTAACACTTATATCGAAGCTATGGACTTTTCTACAATCTCCGACAAGCGGAGGACAGCACTGCTCCGTCACTGCCTCGGTACAGAGGGAACAAAGGATTTTCAGAGCGCTTGGATCGGCTCCTACATTCACTGCTGCAGTCAGCCTCCTACGGAACCACTTCGCCGGGAAAGAGCGAGTGCTCCTCCGACGCTACCGGCTACGGAAGAGACACCAACGAGTCCATTCAAAGCTACGTGGCTAATCTGAGGGATTTGGCTAGCTCTTGTAACTATGGGACACTTCAGGACGAGATCATCAGGGATCAGTTGATAGAGGGGACGTTATGTGAAAAGACAAGGGAGAAACTACTTTTGGAATCGGATAATTTACAACTAGATGGAGCTATTAAAACCTGTTGGGGATCTTATCCCGATATCGGGATTCATTGTCAAGAGACCACGGCGGGAAATTCAAAAACTGCAAGAATCTAATAATTTCAATTTCTCAAACAATCAACTATTTCTCACAATTTGAAAGATAAACATCTCCTAAATCCAACCACATTGTCCGATTTCAAAGAGGCTTTACGGCGAAAGCATAAAGTTAGGTTATGTTAGGAGAGTACATTGAAAATAGCTGTGTGTAATGTTTTGTCAATTCAAACACAGGCGTCACCATAAGCGGATAACCAGCTAGAATTATACACCAACCTTTGACAATCTTCCTCAGATGACACTCCTAAGACATTATGTTACACAATACATGCATTTTTTGTTCCATCAAGTTGATATTTATATCCAAAAACAGCATTTTACCGAAGCGGTGAAAATCAGATTTTTTTTTCTCTCAAATGCTTCCGGTGAACAACGTTACAAATCACAAAATTACTATTCGATAACATTGGTAAATTATATTATTGTCATTCAAATATTCATAGTTTAACATTTCGTAAATGCTACTGCAATGCCAGATTTCAAAATAACTTTACTGGGAAATCACAATTTGCAATAAACCGGGTGCTGTGCTAAGAACAATAGGCTAGGCTATACAGGTTAGCACCATATGTAACCATGTAATATCAAAATTACTATTGTCAATATTCCCTTACCTTTGATTATCTTCATCCATTGGCACTTCTAGAAATCCCAGGTCCACTACAAATGTGGTTTCTTTTGACAAAGTTCATAATTGATGTCCAAATAACTCCAAGTTGTTCCATGTTGTTAGCGCTTCGGTAGGCTACTAAAAAGTAGCGCGGGGGGGGGGGGGGGAGTCACGGCGAAAAGTAAAAAAAATAATCTATTTACATTGTTCAAACATGTCAAACGTTGTTTAGCATCAATCTTTAGAGCCATTTTTAACGTGAAACATCAGTAATGTTTCAACCCGACCTCTCCTGTGTCTTGAAAAACGTCTTTGAAAAATGTATCGCATCACATGATTGCGCAGGTGCAGCCAATAATGAAGTGACGACATCCCAGGGAGGTCAACTTCTCTTCATTGCCATCCGGTCTCTGTTCATCATAGACGCTTCAAACAACTTTATAAAGATCGTTGACATCTAGTGGAAGCCGTAGGAGTTGCGAAATGAATCCTTTCTCACTATGGTATCTATAAAACAATGACACTAAATAGTACAGTCACAAAATTCAATTTTTTTTTAATCTATTTTTCACAGGTTTTTGCCTGCAATATGAGTTTTGTTATACTTACAGACACCATTCAAACTGTTTTAGAAAATTCAGAGTGTTTTCTATCCGAATGTGTTAATAATATGCATATCCTAGCTTCTGAGTTGGTGTAGGAGGCAGTTAAAAATGGGCACATATTTTTTTCAAAATTTCTCAATACTGCCCCCGAGCCTCAACAGGTTAAAATAGCACTCCAGGTTGAAGCGGCGTTGGAATGCTCTACTATGCTAACAGACAGATCTGCAGCATACACTCGGCCCCCAGCCATTCTCACACAGCAGCTTCAGCCCGAGCAGGCGCACTACAACGATCACGCGCTGTGCATGGCCTCCCACGTTGATAGCTGCATGGACACAGACACCGGCATGCCCATGCAGCAGGCACACAGACAAACGAACAGAAGTAACTGTGGCAACTGCGGGGCTAGCTCTCACAATTCAAGGGCTTCAAACTGCCCAGCCCGTGGGAAAATATGCAAGAACTGTTCAAAATACAATCACTTTGCAAAAGTGTGTCGTTCTGCCCCAGCTACTAGCTCCACCCAGCACAGGCCCTTAGTTTCATCTCACTCTCAACATGAACGCACGGAAATTCGAACTGTCTCCACCAACCATGTGTCATTCAGGACATGCACTGTGCAGCTGGGTGAGGTGGGTTTGCCTTTGCTGCTGGATACTGGCGCTGCGGTGTCATTGCTCAACCTTGCCACTTACTACAAGTTTTTCAGTCACCTACCACTCCAACAGCCCTCCACTGCCCTGTGTGGGTACGGTAGATCCAAGATAGACATTGTAGGCACCCTCCAGGTCCCAGTACACTACGGCACCAAGCATCTGCCATCATTCACATTTCATGTTGCAAAGCGGGGTACCAACCTCTTGGGCCTCGACCTCTTCACAGGCTTGGGATTCACGCTGAGAGATGACAGTGGGTCAGCTAGACACCAGGTTACCTGCACATGGCAACAGAACTGGCCAACTCTTTTGATGGACTGGGCTGCCTCACAGCCTTTACTCACAGGCCCCTAGTGAATCCGGAAGTGACCCCAGTCATGCAGCCCCTGCGGCGCATTCCCTTTGCACTGCGTGATGACGTCACAAAAGATCTCCAGGCACAGTTGGATGCAGGCATCATTGAGCCAGTCAACGCTGCCCCCTGGATTTCAAACTTAGTCATTGCAACCAAAAAGTCAGGTAGAATCCGGACCTGCGTGGATCTTCGTGCTGTGAACAAGGCCGTTGTCCCGGATAAGTACCCGTTGCCTACAGCTGAGGAGCTGACCGCACAATTCCATGGCTCCAAGATCTTCACGAAGCTTGACCTTCGTCAGGGTTATCTTCAGGTACCCCTCCATGCAGCTAGCAGAGATCTCACTACCTTTGTCACACATGCTGGCGTGTTCAGATATACATGCATGCCTTTTGGACTTAACTCCGCCCCCAGCTGCTTCCAGAAGGTGAGGAGCACCATCCTCACTGGAATACCTGGGGTGGCGGTCTATCTGGATGACATCGTGGTCCACGGTCCTGACCTCCACATCCATGATTATCGACTCCACAGAGTATTCAGCGCTCTACTGCAGAACAACCTGACCCTTAACGGTGGAAAGTGCACCTTTGCAGCTCCAGCCGTCGAGTTTGTGGGGTTCCGCCTGTCGGCCAAAGGCATTGCCCCACTCATGTCGAACATTGAAGCCGTCCACAGGATCCCGGAACCGACCTCAGCCTCTCAGGTGGCATCATTCTTGGGCATGACAGCCTACTACCTCCGGTTTCTGCCCCACTACTCCCAGACCACAGCGCCCCTTCGCCAGCTCCTCAAGAAGGATGAGCCATGGGCCTGGACGGCAGCCTGCTCAGACGCGGTCCGCTCACTGAAGAGCCAGCTCACCACAGCCCCAGTCTTGGCTCACTTTGACCCCGTCTGCCCCACCATTGTCACATGTGACGCCTCAGCTGGAGCACTAGGAGCTGTCCTCTCACAGCTGCAGAATGGCATTGAGAGGCCCGTCGCCTTCGCCTCAAGGGCCCTGAGCCCCACAGAACAACGGTACTCTGTGGGCGAACGAGAAGCACTGGCCTGTGTCTGGGCGTGCGAAAGGTGGCACCTCTACCTCTATGGCCGTCTGTTCACGCTCCGAACCGACCACCAGTCCCTCACAACGCTACTGTCGGCATCAGGAACTGGCCACAAGCCACTTCGGCTGCACAGATGGGCCGACCGCCTCAGACAGTACGACTATCAGCTGAAGTTCACTCCAGGGAGTGATAACGTGGTGGCAGACCTCCTCTCACGCTCCTTTGACGCTCCTACTCCGACCGTCTTGCCAGACGACAACGAAACAGAGCTCGTACAAATGCTTTACGCTCCTCTTCAGTCAGTCGTCTCACTGGAGGAGCTGAAGCAAGCATCGGAACAGGATCCCACACTGTCTACCCTGCGCACCTACATACGCACTGGATGGCCAGCACACATGCCGGAAGAGCTGGCGACTTTCGCCAGGGTGAAGCACGAACTGTCTTGCTGGGAAGAAGTCTGTGTCTCTCGAGGGTTTTGCACTGTGGTCCCAAGTGGTCTGCGTGCGCGTGTTCTATCCATGGCGCACGAGGGGCATTTGGGCATAGTGAAGGTCAAACAGCGATGTCGAGACCTTGTGTGGTGGCCAGGCATCAACCACGACATTGAAGCCCTGGTCAGGGATTGTGCTGCATGCCTCCTCAGTGGGAAAACAGGACAGTCCGCCCCACCCCCCCTGCAGCCTCTCGCATGGCCGTCCCGCCCCTGGGAGCACATCCAACTGGACATCTGTGACGAGATCCATGGTCACGCAGTCCCTCACCATCAGCGCTTCCTGGTGGTGGTGTATGACCTCCAGAAGTGGTTCCTGTCGGAACTGTCACAGCACAGGCCATCGTGGACATCCTAGACAGCCTGTTCACAAGGTGGGGCCTGCCCCTCACCCTTACCACGGACAATGGGCCCCAGCTAATCTCTGCCGAGTTCTCATATCTCAGCAACAAGGGAATCAAACACATCCGCACGGCCTACTACAACCCACAAGCTAACGGAGGGGTGGAACGCTTCAACCAAACGCTGAAGAACGGCATCAGAGCGCACCTGGTCCAGGGGTGCACGTTCCAAACTGCTTTGAATCAAACGCTAATGCACTACAGAGCAAGCAAACACACAACACAGGCCTCCCCGGCATCCCTCATGCTAGGTCGTGAGATGGAACTGCCACTGGACAGACTCAGAACACAGAGAGTTGCTGAACCCGCGACTAGGTGCACCCAAGAACAGCAGGCAGTGACCAGGCACCAAAGAGCAATGAAACAGCGTTTTGACAAGGCACACAGGGTGAAGAAGTCGATCATCCAAGTGTCTGACTGGGTCCGAGCCCGACGGCCTCAGCGGTGCAACAAAATGGCCTCATTCTGGTCGGAACCCCTGCAGGTCAGTCGACAACTGGGGCCCGCCACATTCATGTTGAGCAATGGATCACGCTGGCACGCCAGCCGCCTCAGAAAAGTTCCTGCCCCTCAAGGAATACGAATGCACACAGAACAGACATGCAGGCCAGAGACGCCACCGGATGGACCTCCCCCACCACTACCACCCGAGCCCCAGCCTCTACGGGCTCCCCAAGGGCCAGAGCCACAAGCGGTGGCGGTTGAAGAAAGGCCTATGCAGGCACGAACTCGCCCTGCTCATCTGGGGGACTACTTAACCTCTTTTCATTCTTAGGCTCCGGTAGGTGTCTTAGTCAACCTCCAGGTTAATGGACTGAACTGCTTAGTTTGGAGAGTCCTTCTGTTTAAAGGTTAATGTTTTATTTCTTACAGGTATCACTCTAGGTTCTTGCCCTATGGACATTTTATATATGGTACCAGTCCCTGGTTTTGGAAAGGGGGGGGAAATGTTATGTATGGTACGACGTGCTGTACGTCATACTGTACGTTGTTATGGTTTACAACAGTGTGCTGCTTTATGGATGAATGGGTTGTCAGGATGAGTGGCACATGTCATTAAACGACAGAGTGATGTACAATGTGAAACCGTGCAGACGTGCGTTCTTCTACAGCTAGGCTAGATATAACAAGCATGTTTTGGGCAAAGGTGTTTTCCTTGACTTGACATCTATGCCCGGTATTGTGTTTGCAGCTCATTTCCCAAACACACTTGAGAAGGACTAGGTATACTTAACAAATGACATGTTGGAACAGTATGAATGAATATTGAATGATGAATTAATGGAAATAAATCATATCTGCTACACTTTTGTGATTATTTTACACTTCAGCACAGCTTTGAGATCGTGTAGAGATATGAGATGACATTTGCATGAATTGATCAGGCCTGTAATAAGTCTCATAGTGAGATAGGTCCAAGATTACAATGTGTAAATACCACTGAGTTCTATATGGGATACATGTAAGACATGTTTGAGAAAGAACATCTAATTGTTCGTATCACATTGAGACTCATTTAAGATCTTGTACTACTCTCATTTATCTAGTAGCTGAGACTGAGAAAAGAGACATGTGAGAGTTCAGAGAACTCATACAGTGATCACTGTTACACAGATCCATGCCTACTTCTCAGGAGTGACAATTGAGATGTATGAGAAAATACACAACATTTCAATTTGGACACAAGTTATAAAGGAGATCTCATCTTGAATTTTGCTTTGCTATTGTTAGGTCCAAAAGGCTCCTTAACAGCTTCTACCGCCAAGCCATAAGACTGCTGAACAATTAATAAAATGGCAACTGGACTATTTACATTGACACAACCACCCCCCTTTGTTTTTACACTGCTGCTACTCGCTTTTTATTATCCATGCATAGTCACTTTACCACTACCTCAATTACCTCGACTAACCTGTACCCCCTATCAGGAATCAAGGTAAGACCCAAATGCAGACTGTGTGAAGTAACAATGTTTATTGTAACCACAGGGCAGGCAAATGACAGGTCAAGGCAGGCAGGGGTTGATAATCCAGAGCAGAAGCCAAGGTACAGGAGAGCAGGCAGACTCAGGTCAGGCAGAGGTCGGTAACCCAGAGGTGGAGCAAAGGTACAGGACAGCAGGCAGACTCAGGTCAGGCAGAGGTCGGTAACCCAGAGGTGGAGCAAAGGTACAGGACGGCAGGCAGGCTCAGGCAGAGGTCGGTAACCCAGAGGTGGAGTAAAGTTACAGGACGGCAGGCAGGCTCGGGTCAGGCAGAGGTCAGTAACCCAGAGGTGGAGCAAAGTTACAGGACGGCAGGCAGACTCAGGTCAGGCAGAGGTCAGTAACCCAGAGGTGGAGTAAAGGTACAGGACGGCAGGCAGACTCAGGTCAGGCAGAGGTCAGTAACCCAGAGGTGGAGCAAAGTTACAGGACGGCAGGCAGGCTCAGGTCAGGCAGAGGTCGGTAACCCAGAGGTGGAGCAAAGGTACAGGACGGCAGGCAGGCAGGCTCAGACAGTGATCAGGCACAGGGTCAGGACAGGCAAAGGTCAAAACCCAGGAGGACGAGAAAAAGAGACTAGGGAAAACCTGGAGCTGAGACAAAATGCTGGTAGGCTTGAACAAACAAGACAAACTGGCAGCAGACAGAGAGAAAACACAGGTATAAAGACACAGGGGATAATGGGGAAGATGGGCGACACCTGGAGGGGGGTGGAGACAAGCACACGGACAGGTGAAACAGATCAGGGCGTGACACCCCGTACATTGACTCGGTACATCTCTGTATATAGTCTCGTTATTTTTATTGTGTTACTTTTTATTTGACTATTTTTCTTTAGTTTATTTAGTAAATATTTTCTTAACTCGTTCTTGAACTGCATTGCTGGTTAAAGGCTTGTAAGTAAGAATTTCAACACCTGTTGTATTTGGAGCGTGTGACAAATAACATTTGATTTGATTTGATCTCTCGTTGTTACTGTGTCAAGTGATTGTGATACCAGACAGCTGCATCTAGGTTCACTACTCCTATCCCCAATGAAATATCGACCTATCAGCAGCATCAGAAACCGTAAAACTGATGAATATAAAAATAGTTAAGAGTATAAAAATATAGAAGTACAAGGCCTATATTCAATTCAAATGTTTCATCTTAAAGTAACTTTCCAGTGTTTCCATATTTCTATGAAATATGAACTATAATTACTTACAATAATATGCATGAAATAGATTACGTTCCAAAAAATGGTAATTAAGTATGTTAAAAAACAGCTTTTCTGTGTTGGAATAGTATGGGCTTATATCGGTCATAAAAATATTCATGCATGTAGAGTGCTGATTGGCCAGCTCCTCCTCTAGACTGCTGATTGGCCGGCTCATCCTCCTCAGGAGTATGACATACTCTATGAGGAAATGGCAAGCATTTTTGAAACCGTCTATTTGAGATTTTTATGCCTTGGCCACAAATATTAGCATAGGATGAGTCAACAACATTATTTGTGTATGAGTTAACAGATTATGAACTTTTAAAAGTGAGATTTTCACTTGACAGTTACTTAAAATTAAATAATATGGAAAGAAGTAGAAGGTGCTCAACCAACGTGAGTAGAGATGCAACCTAAAAACGTGGACAGCAGAAAGGCAAAACGCTCGCTCAGCATTAAAAATGTGTGGTTTTATTACACAAGTTTAAAAGATTGACATTTCGGCCTTGTTCAGAATAATCACAAAGGGAATGGACAAGTTCATATAGGGCATAAAGAAGACAATTAGGGAGAAAACGTTCTTCAACTGGTGGTGCTAATGAGAGACAGTGAGGTTCTTGCCCTTTGTGCTGCCCTTTCTGTAACCAATAATGTTTGTACCATGTTTTGTGCTGCTACCATGATATGCTGCTGCCATGTTGTGTTGCTACCGTGCTGTGTTTTCATGTGCTGCTGCCATACTATGTTGTTGTCTTAGGTCTCTCTTTATGTAGTGTTGTGGTCTTTCTCTTATTAAAAGCTCCCCGCAGGAGGACTTTTGGTAGGCCGTCATTGTAAATAAGAATTTGTTCTTAACTGACTTGCCTAGTTAAATAAAGGTAGACCATACAGGATAGCACTCAGGGTGTGATGTGCTGTGGTCAATGTCTCCACCTAGTGACGAAATACAGAAGTGAAACCAGTAAACGATTGGAAACCTGGACAAGCTTTTTTCAACTACAGTAGGTGTAATTGATATACAACCACTACTATATAATACATGTTGAATATGTTGTGTATTGAAAATAAACAACAAGGCTAAGCAAAACTAGGGATAACAACATCAACAGCTTAGGAAAAGAGGTCTAACAATTGGTTTGGACAAGTTAGTAAGCTAGTAAGCTCCCTCCATGTGTAAAAACACTAGTGTTATTTAATGTAATGTCTTGAGACACCATTTAGACAGCACTTGACAACATTCTATCTACATACTTTTACTCAAGAATTTATTCATTAAGCAAAGAGTGTGTGAGAGAGAGAGAGAGGGCGAGAGAGACTTTGAATCCTGAAAAGGCTGAATAGAGACACTATCTCTCTGGGTGGTCAGAATCACATGCAGCCTTTCCAGGGTCCAGGGTCATGAGGACATTATGCCAAGCGAACAAAAATGTTTGAGTGTTCTCAAAGCATCTGTCACCCAGCGCCATGTCTGCACCGGTGACATGTTTGAAAGCTTGTTTTGTGGCCTTTGTTGAAGAGATTGCAATTATTTTCACAGCCTGCTGTCTCGGAGACTGTATCTGAAATAAACAAACACCAATCACCAGGATAGAAATGGATACATCAGGGGGATTATTAATAAAATAGGCAATGTCAATGGAATTATAACATTATACTTGTATTTGCTGAATCACTTGCTCACCATTCTGATGGTGACACCTTCAACAATCAGAACGGATTCGTCCTTGTCCGAGGGGAAGATTGTTTTTGTGAACATGGCCTTGCTTTTGTTCAAACTTCTCTTCCGCTCCATTGCAACCTGGGAATCTAGTTGGCACAGTAAGGGATGTATGTAGCCTATATACAATGTGTAGGTTGTGTGTGTGTGTGTGTGTGTGTGTGTGTGCTTACTCGAGGCAGCCCTGCATGACTGGTGCACAGTCAGCGTTCCAATTCATCCCAAAGGTTTTCGATGGGGTTAAGGTCAGGGCCCTGTGCAGGTCAGTCAAGTTCTTCTACACTGATCTCAACAAAACATTATTTTTTTGTATTTATCCCCTTTTCCTCCCCAATTTTTGATATTGTATCATTGCTACAACTAAGGACTAAGGGCGCCACTACAACCTGGTTCGATCCCAGGCTGTCACAGCCGGCCGTGACCGATAGCTCCAAAGGGTGGTACACAATTGGCCCAGCGCTTTTAGGGGAGGGTAAGTCTCGCAGGGCATTTCTTGGCTCCTCGCGCTCTAGCGACTCATTGTGGCAGGCCGGGCGCCCACAAGCTGCCTGAGGTAGACAGTCAACAGTGTTTCCTCCAACACATTGGTTTGGTTAACTTCCGGGTTAAGAGAGCGATGTGTTAAAGGGATACTTTGGGATTTTGGTTATGAGGCACTTTATCTACTGACCCAGAGTCAGATGAACACCTTCATCTACTGACCAGCTCAGCATTTAACACCAACTCCAAACTCATCATTCAGCTCGAGACCCTGGGTCTCGACCCCGCCCTGTGCAATTGGGTCCTGGACTTCCTGACAGGCCGCCCCCAGGCGGTGAGGGTAGGAAACAACATCTCCACCCCGCTGATCCTCAACACTGGGGCCCCACAAGGGTGCATTCTCAGCCCTCTGTTGTACTCCCTGTTCACCCATGATTGCGTGACCATGCACGCCTCCAACTCAATCATCAAGTTTGCAGACGACACTACATGGGTAGGCTTGATTACCAACAACGACGAAACGGCCTACAGGGAGAAGGTGAGGGCCCTCGGAGTGTGGTGTCAGGAAAATAACCTCACACTCACTGTCAAAGGAGATGATCGTGGACTTCAGGAAACAGCAGAGGGAGCAGCCCCCTATCCACATCGACGGGACAGTAGTGGAGAAGGTGGAAAGTTTTAAGTTCCTTGGCGTACACATCACGGACAAACTGAAATGGTCCACCCACACAGACAGCGTGGTGAAGAAGGCGCAGCAGCACCTCTTCAACCTCAGGAGGCTTAAGAAATTCGGCTTGTCACCAAAAACACTCACAACCTTTTACAGATGCACAATCGAGAGCATCCTGTCGGGCTGTATCACCTCCTGGCATGGCAACTGCTCCGCCCATAACCGTAAGGCTCTCCAGAGGGTAGTGAGGTCTGCACAATGCATCACCGGGGGCAAACTACCTGCCCTCCAGGACACCTACACCACCCGATGTCACAGGAAGGCCAAAAAGATCATCAAGGACAACAACCACCCGAGCCACTGCCTGTTCACCCCGCTATCATCCAGAAGGCGAGGTCAGTACAGGTGCATCAAAGCTGGGACTGAGAGACTGAAAAACAGCTTCCATCTCAAGGCCATCAAACTGTTAAACAGCCATCACTAACATTGAGTGGCTGCTGCCAACATACTGACTCATCTCTAGTCACTTTAATAATTAAAAATTGGATGTAATAATTATAAATTGGATGTAATAAATGTATCACTAGCCACTTTAAACAATGCCACTTCATATACTGTTTACATACCCTACATTACTCATCTCATATGTATATACTGTACTCTATACCATCTACTGCATCTTGCCTATGCCGTTCGGCCATCGCTCATCCATATATTTTTATGTACATATTCTTATTCATTCCTTTACACTTGTTTGTATAAGGTAGTTGTTGTGAAATTGTTATATTACTTGTTAGATATTACTGCATGGTCGGAACTAGAAGCACAAGCATTTCACTACACTCGCATTAACATCTGCTAACCATGTGTATGTGACAAATACCATTTGATTTGATTTGATGAAGCCCTTTATCTACTGACACAGAGTCAGATGAACTCATGGATGTCCCAATTTTCACCCCTCCCGAGCCCGCTGGGGAGTTGCCTCAATGAGACAAGGTCGTAACTACCAATTAGATACCACAAAATTGGGGATAAAATGGGTAAAATTGAATAAACAAATAATAAAGAAATAAAAAATTGACCTTTGCCTTGCCTAGGATGTAGAAAGTAGAATGGACCTATGTACACTGCTCAAAAAAATAAAGGGAACACTTCAACAACACAATGTAACTCCAAGTCAATCACACTTCTGTGAAATCAAACTGTCCACTTAGGAAGCAACACTGATTGACAATACATTTCACATGCTGTTGTGCAAATGGAATAGACAACAACCCACACAAGTGGCTCAGGTAGTGCAGCTCATCCAGGATGGCACATCAATGCGAGCTGTGGCAAGAAGGTTTGCTGTGTCTGTCAGCGTAGTGTCCAGAGCATGGAGGCGCTACCAGGAGACAGGCCAGTATATCAGGAGACGTGGAGGAGGCCGTAGGAGGGCAACAACCCAGCAGCAGGACCGCTAACTCCGCCTTTGTGCAAGGAGGAGCAGGAGGAGCACTGCCAGAGCCCTGCAAAATGACCACCAGCAGGCCACAAATGTGCATGTGTCTGCTCAAACGGTCAGAAACAGACTCCATGAGGGTGGTATGAGGGCCCGACGTCCACAGGTGGGGGTTGTGTTTACAGCCCAACACCGTGCAGGACGTTTGGCATTTGCCAGAGAACACCAAGATTGGCAAATTCGCCACTGGCGCCCTGTGCTCTTCAGAGATGAAAGCAGGTTCACACTGAGCACGTGACAGAGTCTGGAGACGCCGTGGAGAACGTTCTGCTGCCTGCAACATCCCCCAGCATGACCGGTTTGGTGGTGGGTCAGTCATGGTGTGGGGTGGCATTTCTTTGGGGGGCTGCACAGCCCTCCATGTGCTCGCCAGAGGTAGCCTGACTGCCATTAGGTACTGAGATGAGATCCTCAGACCCCTTGTGAGACCATATGCTGGTGCGGTTGGCCCTGGGTTCCTCCTAATGCAAGACAATGCTAGACCTCATGTGGCTGGAGTGTGTCAGCAGTTCCTGCAAGAGGAAGGCATTGATGCTATGGACTGGCCCGCCCATTACCCAGACCTGAATCCAATTGAGCACATCTGGGACATCATGTCTCGCTCCATCCACCAACGCCACATTGCACCACAGACTGTCCAGGAGTTGGCGGATGCTTTAGTCCAGGTCTGGGAGGAGATCCCTCAGGAGACCATCCGCCACCTCATCAGGAGCATGCCCAGGCGTTGTAGGGAGGTCATACAGGCACGTGGAGGCCACACACACTACTGAGCCTCATTTTGACTTGTTTTAAGGACATTACATCAAAGTTGCATCAGCCTGTAGTGTGGTTTTCCACTTTAATTTTGAGTGTGACTCCAAATCCAGACCTCCATGGGTTGATAAATTGGATTTCCATTGATTATTTTTCTGTGATTTTGTTGTCAGCACATTCAACTATGTAAAGAAAAAAGTATTTAATAAGATCATTTCATTCATTCAGATCTAGGATGTGTTATTTTAGTGTTCCCTTTATTTTTTTGAGCAGTATATTTTAAAATAACCACTACTTTTCCCGTAAATCAATGAAGAAACAATCGTTCCAAAACATTTTTCATCCATTAACGGAAAAATCGGGGGAAAATGTTTTGCGACCTGTTAAATCTCAAAGTCCTGATATGGCCCTTGAGTATGAAGATGTTGCCTATCCCTGGTCTATTGTGTGAATAATCAAAGAATGACAAATACTTAGTAAGTTTCCACTAAGGCCAGATTTGAGTCATTGGTCTACCGTTAGTGTACACTATATGTGCTGTGTGGGTGAATACAAAGCCAGTACCTCAGCCTTCTTTCCACTTTGTGTGAACAACCATCATTTATGCATATGATCTCCTTTACAAAATAGCGTCCCAAAAAAAACGAGTCACTTTTGTAATGGCAGTATCTTGTCTACTGTAACTGTAGCCTTAACAACTGCAATATATTTTAGTAGGTCTGATGGCTGCATCAAAATTGCATGTCTGAACTGAACTAAAAGTCTGCCTCTGATGGTATGTCTGGATTTCTGCTTCGGTTCGGCCTACTGTACATCAGTGCCATTTGTCAGGTTCTTAATTGGATGTGAAGTCCTGTGATGGATTGTAGGTGAAGTGTTGTGTAATCTCATTAATGGAGGGATTATGGCCTGTTGTTACTAAACAGGAGTCAGACATGATCTGTACAGCAGTTCCTAAACAACCAGAGACTCCCGTTTCTAGCAAAACTGTGAGAGTGGAGAACATGGTTTCTATTGAAGTGGTCAGGCCAGGTGATTTTGAAAACACTCTCCTGAACTTCAAAGAATTTGTCCAGAAGTATGATATTGGGAAATCTTCAGTACATTTTTTTTTTAAATTTTTTTTTTACAATTTATATAATCAAATGTGCAGCATGAAACTTAAGAGCTTATTTTCATTTATATTATATTTTGGTCATTTCCAGATCAATAAATTAACACAAAGTTACCAATGTCTTTATTGCAATTTTTCAGTGTTGCACCCAACCTCTTAAGAAATGTCAGTATATTTAAATAGACATTGTAAAAAAAATAAAAAAATAACAATAGGCTTTATTATTTCCGGGTGGAAATATAAAATAGTTTTTTTTTCGCTGGTATCAATAAAGGTATACCAATGGACACATGATTTAAGCGAGTTCTGAACGGTTTTGAAACTGTTTAAAACTTTTATCTTGTTCAGGACTTTTGATCAGTGATTCACCTCCAAGAGCAACGTTTCCCAAAACATGTTTGGTTTTTGCCCTAGCACTACACAGTGGATTCAAATAATCAAAGCTTGATGAAGAGTTGGTTATTTTGAATCAGCTGTGTAGTGTTAGGGCAGAAACTAAAACGTGCACCCAGAGGGGCCCCAGGGCCGAGTTTGTGAAACGCTGCTCTAGAGCAGTACTCAGGGGGAGACGCATAGATTCTTTACCCTGAGGACCAGATTCTATCAAACCTGCACTGTGGAAACACCACATTATTCCTGCACAGCTAAACATTTTGTATTCTTTATTTGTTCATTTGTCCCGGGGACAATGTTGTTTGAACGCAGTGCTGTTTTTCTGATTGGTAGTACTATTGAAAAGCAGCTTTCTCCCATTTAATTCTCTTGATTTAGGCTCCTGAAAAACATAGGTTCCTTGAAGGCTTTGCCAAAACATGAAAATTAAAGTTAGTGTTTACAGAGTGGTTGTCACTTAACCATCCACTATAAGCTATAAAAATAAAGAGAGTCGCACAGTCTATATATAAACTCCCAGTAATTTATTGAGTAAATCACCAATGTTTCGGCATCTCTGTGCCTTCATCCTGAAGAAGACTCTCTTAATTTTTTGTTATAGCTTATAGTTTATTCGCCATTAGTCAACACCTCTACATAAAATAATTTTCAATGGGTGTGTGCCAGCTCATGTTTTTTATTCAACTTAACTGTCCTCTACCATGACATTATAATTACTGAATTTTCACATTTCTAGACAATGAACCTGTCCAAATCACATTTATAGTGTGAGCCTGATAACCTGATAACACATTCCTAAGCAAATGAGTTGTGCTTACTTGGTTATTTCTCAGTTATGAAAGGTCCCGCAAAAGAAAACATGGGACCAAATATTCTCAAGTTGTGTTAAAACTCTTGTGTTTTATTAAGGCCGCCCTTAATATCTTGTGTGGGCAGAAGCACAAGAGAAAGATAAATACGTTGCCTATGGTCACAGTCAGTCAAAAAGACAGCAGAAACCGTTCTGCCGACCAAATCTTGTAAAATGGTTGAGGGAGTGTGGCTCAATAAAACACGTTAAATGAAATATTCTGTAGAATATCATCTTCCTGAAAGAGTCCAGTTTGTCCTACATGCCTTTTCATCAGAAATATATGCAAGAGACTGGCCCTCCTCTTCCAGCTCTATTTGAACCATCTGTCTTACAGTTCTGTATCCCGTATGTCTATTCTACATTATCTTTGGTGGGTCGAGCCATGAATGCTGATTGGCTGACAGCCATGGTATATCAGACTGTATACCATGGGTATGACATAACTTTTATTTTTACTGCTCTAATTACGCTGGTAACCAGTTTATAATAGCAATAAGGCACCTTGGGGGTTTGTGATATATGTCCAATATTCCCATGGTTATGGGCTGTTTCCTAGCACTCCGCGTTGCGTCGTGCACGAGAACAGCCCTTAGCCGTGATATATTGGCTATATACCACACCCCCCCAGGCCTTAATGCTTAAGTAACCCATAATACAAAAAAAGTTACACACAGGAGATTGAGTTGAATAAACTGTAGAAGGCAATTCAAGTTTGCTGTTTCCATTTCCCTTTATACAATTTGTTTAGCAGTTTATGTCCATCACTTTCTTGCACAGGAGGTTGGTGGCACCTTAAAACTCTTTAGGGATAGGGGGCAGCATTGGGAAGTTTGGATGAAAAGCATGTCCAGAGTAACCCATGTCTAGAATAACCCTGTTACTCAGGCCCAGAAACTAGAATATGCATATAATTAGTAGATTTGGATAGAAAACACTCTAAAGTTTCCCAAACTGTTAAAATAATGTCTGTGAGTATAACAGAACTGGCAGGCGAAAACCTGAGAAAAATCCAACCAGGAAGTGGGAATTCTGAGGTTTGTGGTTTTCAAGTGAATGCCTATCAAATATCCAGTGTCTGTGGAGTCAGATTGCACTTCCTAAGGCTTCCACTAGATGTCAACAGTCTTTAGAAGTTGTTTCAGGCTTCTATTGTGAAAGGGGAGAGAATAAGAGCACTCGAAGCAGATGGCCCAGGTGAAAACCTTTAGTTTAGTCATGCGCGTGAGCTCCGTTCCCTTTCCATTCTAATGAAAACAGTATTGTCCGGTTGAAACATTATTGAATATTTATGATTAAAAACACCCTAAGGATTGATTAGAAACATCGTTCGACATGTTTCTACGAACTCAAATGGAACTTTTTTGACTTTTCGTCTAGACTTTGTGCCCGCGCTTTGTGCATTTGGATTACTGGACTAAACACGCGAACAAAAAGGAGGTATTTGGACATAAAGATGAACTTTATCGAACAAAACGAACATTTATTGTCTAACATGGAGACCTGGGAGTGCCATCAGATGAAGATCATCAAAGGTAAGTGATTAATTTTAATGCTATTTCTGACTTTTGTGACACCTCTCCTTGGTTGGAAAATGGCTGTAATGGTTTTTTTGTGGCTAGGCGCTGACCTAACATAATCGCATGGTGTGCTTTCACCGTAAAGCCTTTTTGAAATCGGACACTGTGGTTGGATTAACGAGAAGTTTATCTTTAAAATGGTGTATAATACTTGTATGTTTGAGGAATTTTAATTATGAGATTTCTGTTGTTTGAATTTGGCGCCCTGCAATTTCACCCAGAAAGGTTAATTGGGCGTGGACGGGCTCGTGGTAATGGCTCGAGCGGAATAGGTGGAATGGTATCAAATACATGTTTGATGCCATTCCATTAGCTCCTTTCCAGCCATTATTGTGAGCTGTCTTCCCGTCAGCAGCCTCTACTGCTTTCTTGGCATAATTGTTTCCCATTACATATGGCTCATTATGACATCATCTTTCACTCAGACTGTTCCATGTCCATTATGTCTATGGGGTTGTAGCACTGGGTTGTACACTAGTTCGACCCCGTTTCAACTTTGCCCTGCTCCCCTTCAGTTTAATGACTTAAGTATGGCACAATGACAAAGTTGCAGTCAGTTCATATTCTTAAACTGTTGAAATGGTGCAGGTGTTACAGTATCATGTGACAAAGCAGGTCATTTTTCAGAGCACGCTCTGCATAGGCTGTCCTTGATCCTGTTTGTGTGTCTTTGCGGTGCCCTGCTGCACTCGCCACTTTCACCTTTTGATCCCTCAGTTCACAGCTGTCGCACGTTTAATCTGGAGACAGATCTGCCATCCAAAAGGCTTACACCTAATGACAATGGGACTTGATGCCCATTTGCGTGCCTCAGCCCTGGCCCAGGGATGCTGCGCTATGCTATCTAGCCACGGGGATCTGGCAAGTGGACACCTCTTGCTGAGCGGTGCTGGGCACATCGATGTTAGGATCATCGTCCACCTGGTAGCACTTGCCTAGGTTCTTGATGATTTTGAAGTTAGAGCGGGCCGTCTGGGCAATGCTGTTCTCCAGGAGCCAGCCGTCAGACTCCAGGTCGGGGTCACCCTGACGTAGAAGGTTCTCCATAGCTGTCTGGAGATACCGCACGCCCGTCAGCACCCATAGCTGTTGGGAGAGAAAAGGGATAGAATGACATCCTATCTTGTTACTACCTTGTAGTGCTACACTACCAGAGAGACAGAAAGAAACGATCAGCCACTTGAAGGAAAATGGAAGTTGAATTACACCGTTGATATCTCTTCGACCACAGACTTCTCCCATGGCCCCAGTGAGGGTAATGTTCCTGTGCTTCTCGGAGGCCGTACTTTCTTTCGTGGCTGTCCCCTTCTAAGGTGATCAGCCCCTGGACAAATTGGTCTTGGGAGAGTGGCACCTCCCTGGAGACTGGGTACACCAATTGTCTTGCCCTCGGGGCAACCTCTTCTTCAATAGTTTGGTCACTGGACTGGAATATCTGGCTGTCTTCCTGAAGCTTTGTCTGGCCTGTAATGATTATGTGCAGGAACTAGGTGAAGTGCACTAGTCCATTCCCTTGCATAGCTATCCACCAGTTTAGGTGTGCCTGACCTTCATTTTTTTGCTATCGAGTTGATTGCTCAGGTTTAAGCCATGTGTGGGGAGTTAGATAATTAGCCCGTAGTTCACCCATGCATCCAGTCTCCCTGAGTAGTAGTTCTAATCATATTTTATTTGATTTAGCTCTGTCTTTTAAACTAAAGTGTACTTAACTAAATATGATAATTTAAACTAATGAATGCAGTTAACATGATTTATGTTTTCTATTAACAAAGTAAAGTTCAGCTAATTAAATGTACATTCTCATTGGTTAATTGTTATAGCTGAGGTTTAGGCCTAAGTTACAAATGCTGTCATTTTCTCTCAAATTGAGGTTACAATGTGCTCCATATCAGTTTGTTTGTTGTGACCTGTATGTACAGACAGTTGATTTTAGCTGTCCTGGTAGACTCCCTTTAGTCCCAGTAAGGGGGAGAGTTAAACTGTGTTTAGAGTTGGAAAAGGGGTAACCCTAATTATACTGTTTAGCATTTAGGCCCTAGTCCTAGCTGCAGTAGGAACCCTATTGAGGATCTGAGCTTAAGACTCGCCTTGATCGTCATTTTTTCAGAGTTATTTTTGTATCCTGAATGTTACTGCGATGAACCGGACTGTTTTCAACGCAAGCCATGTTTCCCGAAAATCCTTCATTTGCAATAAATCAAGTACTATTTTTCTACAACCATGGGTCCTCCTCATCCTACCTATTACTTCCCTACTCTGGGTTCTATTCAACACTACCCCATAATTATTAATATTATCACCATGACATGTCCAAGTTAATAGTGACTGTAGAGACAATAGTGACTAATTCAAAGTACAGGATAAGAATGGAGTTTTGTTAATGTAAAGCCAACCTCAAACAACCAGATGATGAGCACGATAAAGCCGATGGACTGCATGATGTTGGTGTAATGATCCAGCAGAACCTGGCGGCAGCCCCTCGTCCACAGGTTGCGCTCCTCCGTCTTCCAGTCATAGTTGTAGTGGGCGGAGTTGTTGGTGACCTGGGTCTGGATGCAGGGTCGTGGAGAGAATGTGTTACAGCAGCTAAAAGGCACTCCGTCCATCAGGTACTTTCCCTCCACGTTACTCCTCAGACGGCTGCAGGAGAGAGAGTGAGATCTTTTAAGCCATTGTGCTTAGTCGTATTTTGGCATAAATCTGTCTTGCTACAGAATCTAAGCACAAACATAGACCTATGACTTTACTGATGACCAATGTTTGACTTTTTCTCATCCATTTAACCCCAACTTCTGCATCATGAAGGAATTGATGAAGGAAACTGTCCATCTTACAGTGCCCCTTCCCAAACCAGACAGGTAATGCATGCTAGCTGTTAGCAATGGCTCCACAAACTACCTTCAGCTCATTTAAAACTGCACACAGTGACATACACATGGTATCCATGAGTTCATCTGACTCTGGGTAAGTAGAAAAAAGGGCTTCATTGCCAAAATGACAATTATCCCTTTAAGGTTAGGTTAATTTAAGCATTTACTCAGGAGGTAAACATTACATAGATTAGCCATATTGAAAAGGTAGATCAATTTAAGACTGGACTTCCATCACTATTTACATTTTTTTTACCTGGGCTTTGAATCTGTTTGTATAAGTCACTTTGATACAGTAAAAAAAAAAAAAAAAAAAAACAAGACTAAATATTGAAAGATACATTATTCAACCTGCCGGGTATAGTAATTTCCTGTCACAGTGACCTCCTGACTGACTCCGACTGGAAAAGCCTCTCTCATAATCTTTGACCTCACCTTTTTCAGTCGATACAGTGTTGCTGCTTAACAGTTTGACTGGGCAGCTTAATGAGGAGGACTGGTGTTGGCAGCTGGTAGCATCTGCTTCCAGTATTGTTATGTGTTAGTATGTATTTTGTATTTAGTATGTATGTATTTTGTCACAGTCTTGAAAGGCACCTTTTTGTTGTGGTTATTCACAGGTTCAATTGGATTAATCAAGTACCTTCAACTCTGGCCCTCTCAGCTGGGTAGACTATGGCCCTGTCAGTTGGCTAGACTGTGGCCCTAATGGCTGGGTAGACTCTAGCACTGATGGCTGGGTAGAGGGGCCAGACAGGACCAGAGCTGGGTAGAGGGGCCAGACAGGACCAGAGCTGGGTAGAGGGGCCAGACAGGACCAGAGCTGGGTAGAGGGGCCAGACAGGACCAGAGCTGGGTAGAGGAGCCAGACAGGACCAGAGCTGGGTAGAGGAGCCAGACAGGACCAGAGCTGGGTAGAGGGTGGTGAGGGTGGGTACTGTACTCCTTTGTACTTACTCTGTTACTTCACTGTGGGTCATGTCCAACCAGCGGTTGTTGATCCATTGGACATGGAACCAATCGCGGAAGCCGGCATTTCCACAACACTGGAATTGGATTTGCAGCAAATCCACTGTGCGCTTGAGATAACATCGTCCCGGCGTGCCTGTGTCCTTGTAGTAGAGCATGGCATTACGCAATCCCAGAAATAATGACTCCTCCAGTTCGTTCCTCATGCTGTAGCACATGAGCCCACCCACCAGGATGCAGAAGGTAAAGAGGAAGGTGCACACGATGTACGGTAGCATCAGCAGCTTCCATCGCAGGAACTTGGTGGTATCAACGCAATCGTAGCAGATCTTGCCACCCAGGAAGTTGATGACGCAGGCTACCAGGCCCGTGGCGATGAGCATGTCGGGCACTGAGTGGACATCAGCGGACATCAGCTCCTTCCGTTTCTGGATCTCCACCTTCAGGAAGAGGCCCAGGCTGAATAGGATGATGCCTGTTAACACAGAGATCCAGTTGAGGACCCACAACACCAGGGCTAGCTTGCCCCGAGTGGTCTTGGTGAACGTCACCTTTAAGACCGCCATTTTGTCTACGTATCCTGTCAGTCTGCCCTTCTCATCCAGAAGATACAAGTAGGTCCAGTGGTACAGTGGTTTGGAGGGCAGAAGGGAGAGGTGAATTCTGGAAAGGGTAAGGGCTGTGGACCAATGGGGAAGAGGGATGGATGGGGGATGTAGAAAGGTGCCAAGCTATTTCCTGGAGGACCTCATAAGCAGCTTAGCTGAGGTATTTCTGTACTTTTGGCCGGTGGCCTTAGCCACGAAAGACAGCACGTCCTGAGAGCAACAAAAATAGAAAAAAACAACAGCAATTATGTTTCACATCACCATCGTATCACTAACAGACCTAATAACATTAATATGGAATCCAATACTAAATATGCTTGAAGAACACTTCTGTTCAAATTTGGCAATAGCATTTCACCTTTTGACCCCACGCTACTTTGACTCCATTGTTATTGGAGAAGCAATAAACTATATTTGAATACTATGGAAATGTAGTAGAACTGAACAAAGGGATTGTGACGTGATGGTTATGCATTATAATCACTGTAGGCTTGTAGAGGCTGAAATGTGTGCGGTTGTAGTAACTAGTACTAGTGCTGTGGTAGGCTTTAGTTTTACTTATTCAATAAGACTAATGACAAATCCCTGGGTAAAATAGAAGCAGGTTATAACAACTTCATAACCCATACAACCCCAGCAACAATATATACGCACAACATCTACAGTTACCAAGTCAACAAACACATTTACTTAGGTTTTTACCTGTAGCTCTATATCTGCAGCATTCACATTGTCAACCGAAGGCTTTGGGACCATCTTTCTGTATTTCGGTGCCTTCGATATTCCTTTTTGCCAAATGTCATCCTCAGAAAAGGTAAGGAGGTCTATCTCGACATGGACGAATAAGATGGAGCCCGAGGCTGAAGAGAAGAAGAGTGGCATACATTTCCCTACCCAGACATCTCCTAGCCACAACTGTTAATCCCCTTAACATTAGTTTACCCCGTAATCTTAACACTCCCCACTTCCAACCACCTGGGCCAATCAGCATGTGTGCAGCACTTGGTGCCGTTTTTCTTCTCCTGTTCCTGCCCTCTTAAGTGTTTCTGTTTATGGGGATACTTATCCCATGCAAAGCAAAAACACTTCTTACTTATTCACCATTGACCATGGTCAAACCTTTTCAATGACTCAACCCTAATCATTTTAGCCAGTGGAGCGTTTTGAAATGGCTTTTTGATGTCCCACCAATGTCTTATGTTTTTGTTTTGTTTTCACCTTTATTTAACCAGGTAGGCTAGTTGAGAAGAAGTTGTCATTTACAACTGCGACCTGGCCAAGATAAAGCAAAGCAGTTCGACACATACAACAACACAGAGTTACACATGGAATAAACAAATACAGTCAATAATACAGTAGAAAAAAAGAAATAAGTGTATATATACAGTGTGTGTAAATGAGGTAAGATAAGGGAGGTAAGGAAATAAAATAGGCCATAGTGGCGAGGTAATTACGATATAGCAATTAAACAGTGGAGTGATAGATGTGCAGAAGATGAATGTGCAAGTAGAGATACTGGGGTGCAAAGGAGCTAAATAAATAAATACAGTATGGGGATGAGGTAGTTGGATGGGCTATTTACAGATGGGCTATGTGCAGATGCAGTGATCTGTGAGCTGCTCTGACAGCTGGTGCTTGAAGTTAGTGAGGGAGATATGAGTCTCCAGCTTCAGTGATTTTTGCAGTTCGTTCCAGGCATTGGCAGCAGAGAACTGGAAGGAAAGACGGCCAAAGGAGGAATTGGTTTTGGGGGTGACCAGTGAAACATACCTGCTGGAGCGTGTGCTGCGGGTGGGAGCTGCTATGGTGACCAGTGAACTGAGATAAGGCGGGGCTTTACCTAGCAAAGACTTGTAGATGACCTGGAGCCAGTGGGTTTAGCGACGAGTATGAAGCGAGGGCCAGCAAATGAGAGCGTACAGGTCGCAGTGGTGGGTAGTATATGGGGATTTGGTGACAAAACGGATGGCACTGTGATAGACTGCATACAATTTGTTGAGTAGAGTGTTGGAGGCTATTTTGTAAATGACATCGCCGAAGTCGAGGATTGGTAGGATAGTCAGTTTTCCGAGGGTATGTTTGGCAGCATGAGTGAAGGATGCTTTGTTGCGAAATAGGAAGCCGATTCTAGATTTAATTTTGGATTGGAGATGCTTTTAACATTGGACTTTAGGTGTCTGGGGTTTAACTGTATTGATTTCTGGTATCTGTCATGTTAAGCTTAAATGATGTTGTGTACAAACAGGGGTGGCATACAGTTGAAGTTTACATACACTTAGGTTGGAGTCATTTAAATCTCGTTTTTCAACCACTCCACACATTTCTAGTTTTGGCAAGTCGGTTAGGACATCTAACCGTAAAGTAATTTTTTCAGCAATTGTTTACAGACAGATTATTTCACTTATAATTCACTATCACAATTCCAGTGGGTCAGAAGTTTACATGCACTAAGTTGACTATGCCTTTAAACAGCTTGGAAAATACCAGAAAATGATGTCATGGCTTTAGAAGCTTCTGATAGGCTAACTGACATCATTTGTCAATTGGAGATGTACCTGTGGATGTATTTCAAGGCCTACCTTCAAACTCAGTGCCTCTTTGCTTGACATCACGGGAAAATCAAAAGTTATCAGCCAAGACCTGAGAAAATAAATTGTAGACCTCCACAAGTCTGGTTCATCCTTGGGAGCAATTTCCAAATGCCTGAAGGTACCACGTCCATCTGTACAAACAATAGCATGCAAGTATAAACACCATGGGACCACGCAGCCATCATACCGCTCAGGAAGGAGATGCATTCTGTCTCCTAGAGATGAACGTACTTTGGTGCGAAAAGTGCAAATCAATCCCAGAACAACAGCAAAGGACCTTGTGAAGATGCTGGAGGAAACAGGTACAAAGTATCTATATCCACTGTAAAACGAGTCCTATATCGACATAACCTGAAAGGCCGTTCAGCAAGGAAGAAGCCACTGCTCCAAAACCGCCATAAAAAAAGCCAGACTACGGTTTGCAACTGCACATGGGGACAAAGATTGTACTATTTGGAGAAATGTCCTCTGGTCTGATGAAACAAAAATAGAACTGTTTGGCCTTAATGACCATCGTTATGTTTGGAGGAAAAAGGGGGATGCTTTCAAGCTGAAGAACCCCATCCCAACCGTGAAGCATGGGGGTGGCAGCATCATGTTGTGGGGGTGCTTTGCTGCAGGAGGGACTGGTGCACTTCACAAAATAGATGGCATCATGAGGGAGGATATATTGAAACAACATCTCAAGACATCAGTCAGGAAGTTAAAGCTTGGTCGCAAATGGGTCTTCCAAATGGACAATGACCCCAAGCATACTTACAAAGTTGTGGAAAAATGGCTTAAGGAAAAACAAAGTCAAGGTATTGGAGTGGCCATCACAAGCCCTGACCTCCATCATATAGAACATTTGTGGGCAGAACTGAAAAAGCATGTGCAAGCAAGGAGGCCTTAAACCTGACTCAGTTACACCAGCTCTGTCAGGAGGAATGGGCCAAAATTCACGCAACTTATTGTGGGAAGCTTGCGGAAGGCTACCCAAAAGGATGGCTCAAGGAAGCAGGAGAGGCAGAGTCAGGCGCAGGAGACAGAAAATCCATGAACACACTTTTAATCAGTATTCACAAAAGTCCAAACACGGTAGGGCAGGGTGCAATAGAACACACGCTCCAAAAACCCTCAGCTGAATGCAAAGCAGGGACGCAGCCCACAAAACCTCTGCGGTAAATAAAAAACCCACAAGCAGAGGAAAAACACACGTTCCTCTAACAACCAACAGTGCTGACATAGAACAATCATGCACAAACACAAACCTACCTAGCTAGACTAAATACCCCCCCCCCCCCCCCCACACTAATAACTAAAACAAAACAGGTGCGTGCCTAACCTAGACCTAACCAACAGAAAGTGAAACAGAGGATCGATGGCAGCTAGTAGGCCGGCGACGACGACCGCCGAGCGCCGCCCGGGCGAGGAGGGGTGCCACCATCCGTCGGTGTTGTGACAGAAGGTAAACAATTTAAAGGCAACGCTACCAAATACTAATTGAGTGTATGTACACTTCTGACCCACTGGGAATGTGATGAAAGAAATAAAAGCTGAAATAAAGAATTCTCTCTACTATTATTCTGACATTTCACATTCTTAAAATAAAGTGGTGATCCTAACTGACCTAAAACCTGGAATATTTACTAGGATTAAATGTCAAGAATTGTGAAAAACTGAGTTTAAATGTATTTGGCTAAGGTGTATGTAAACTTTGGACTTCAACTGTATGTCACGTCCTGACCAGTAAAAGGGGTTATTTGTCATTGTAGTTTGGTCAGGGCGTGGCAGGGGGTGTTTGTTTTGTGTGTTTCGGTGTTTATGGTTTATGTTCTATATTTTCTATTTATATATGTATATCTAGTTTTCTATTTCTATGTTGGGTTTTTGGCAATGACCTCCAATTAGAGGAAGCTGGTTGTCGTTGTCTCTAATTGGAGGCCATATTTAGGTGGGTGGTTGTTTCCTGTATAGCCTGTGTTGCCTTACGGAACTGTTTCGTCATTTTGTTTATTTTGTTTAAGCGCCTCCAAAGCTAGCCCCATGCATCAGGCCTCTTGTGCGCCTGCCCAGTCCAGTACGTCCTGTTCCTGCTCCCCGCACTTGCCCTGAGGTGCGTGTTACGAGTCTGGCGCCTCCTAAGCCAGCCCCACGCACCAGGCTTCCAGTGCGCCTGCCCAGTCCAGTACGTCCTGTTCCTGCTCCGCGCACACACCCTCCAGTGCGCCTCCATAACCTGGTACAGCCAGTGCCTGCTGTGAGCACTCTGCCATTAGTACGTCCTGTTCCTGTTCCCCGCACTCATCCTCCAGTGCGCTTCCATAACCCGGTACAGCCAGTGCCTGCTGTGAGCACTCGGCCTCCAGCGACGCTCCTCAGCCCTGAGCCTCCAGCGACGCTCCTCAGCCCTGAGCCTCCAGCGACGCTCCTCAGCCTCCAGCGACGCTCCTCAGCCTCCAGCGACGCTCCTCAGCCCTGAGCCTCCAGCGACGCTCCTCAGCCCGGAGCGTCCAGCGAAGCTCCTCAGCCCGGAGCGTCCAGCGAAGCTCCTCAGCCCGGAGCGTCCAGCGACGCTCCTCAGCCCGGAGCGTCCAGCGAAGCTCCTCAGCCCGGAGTCTCCAGCGACGTTCCCCAGCCTAGGGTCTTCTGAACGGGAGCTACACCCAGAGCCAGAGCCACCTCCGTAGTGGGAGGATTGGGAAGGGGGGGGGGGGGGTGTAGCACAGGGACCGTTGTTGACGGTGGCCACCCTCCCTTCCCTCCCTTTAAGTTTGGGGTTGTTTTTGTGTTTTTTGTTTTGTTTTTGAGGTGCATTCGGGGTCTGCACCTTTGGGGGGGGTACTGTCACGTCCTGACCAGTAAAAGGCGTTATTTGTCATTGTAGTTTGGTCAGGGCATGGCAGGGGGTGTTTGTTTTGTGTGTTTCGGTGTTTTTGGTTTATGTTCTATATTTTCTATTTCTATGTGTATATCTAGTTTTCTATTTCTATGTTGGGTTTTTGGCAATGACCTCCAATTAGAGGCAGCTGGTTGTCGTTGTCTCTAATTGGAGGCCATATTTAGGTGGGTGGTTGTTTCCTGTATAGCCTGTGTTGCCTTACGGAACTGTTTCGTTGTTTTGTTTATTTTGTTTAAGTGTTATCTTTAGATAAATTAAGAAGATGAGCACTATACCCGCTGCACCTTGGTCCTATCCTTACGACGCCCTTGACACTGTATGTACCCTGGTATGTAATCCACTCTGTGTCCACTAGCTCTGTTAATCTGTGGATACAATAACAACAGTCTTAAATCATGCGAATTATCCAGGATCCCATCCTTCATCTTTACAGGGGGAACAATGTGGTCGTCTAGTCTACACAAGACAACAATGAGAGACTAATGAGCTTGTTTTGTTATTACCCAAGGTAAATGAAGCTGTCAATAAAAAGTCAGTCACAGTAAAATAAGTGGTTGTTTGACATGGAGTACCGTTTGTGTCATGTAGATTTTAATGGATGAGAACAGACAGCTACTAAAAGCTTACATCCTCCCTGTACACTGATTAACTGTCTAACCACTAGTACGGTTATAAATTGATTCTTGACTGAGGTCATGACTTCTTAAACTGGCATCATGATTAGATTTAATTAGATGTGTCTGCCCTTACAGACTGTTTCTCTTGGAAACCTCAGAGATTCCCTGAATGCAGAGATGAAATCACTTATGATTAATTGGTTCAAAGTAGTTGATGAAAAGCAGCAAGATCATTTTTACAATTACAAATTATATTGACAATAATAAAATGTTACTACCGGTAGCCATTTTGAATTGCTTTCTGTATTTAAATATGTTGTGGCTTCACCTCCAAGAGTGACGCCGTCTCAGAGAATGGGGCCATGCCTTGCAGGTGAGCAAGCATCTCTGAAGTGTTCAGTAACCCGTAATATGAAAGGTACCTGTTAGCATAAACATAATTAATGCTCTGCTTATTAATGTATTTTTTAAGTTTTTATTTTGTACCCATCAAATAAAGTAATAAAGTGTTCTAACACACAATTTGGAAGGTACCTGTTGGCATAAAGCATCATTGAAACACTCTGCTCATGAATGTGTTATGAAGTCCTTATCTTGTTACCAGTCAAATACCCTTCAAAGGAAAAGTCATAGCAGCCGTCAAATGAAATGTATATTTCAACTTGATTACGCTGTGTTTTGACACTCCCTGGCACCACCTTGCTCTCTGATAGACTTGGTGAATTCTTCTTCTTTTCTTTTCTCATATCCTTTCAGGTCTGCATGATGTCCATAGGAGCAGGGGCTAGGCGGTTATATGGAATTCCTAATAACCTTGCAGAATCACTACATTCCGGGTTTTTGTGTTGACCGTTTCTGTACCCATTTAAAGGGAAGATGCTGATCAAACATACAGATTATCAAGCACACCTGTTGATATTGTAACACATTTTGAGAGGTTTCCCCTGATCGGGACTCAATCCCGGATCCAGCAACTGTCAAGCCAACATCTTTACCGTTACACCAAGAGGTCCGAACCCCTTGACGAGGTTGCTAGGTGTTGTGTTAAGGTCGCTACAACAGGGATCGCCTAGTGCATGGAACAGCTATTAGTCAATAGTACTTTTTGAGGTTGGTTCGGTTTCGTTTAAATTATAAAAAATAATCATGGTTTTCAATTTCGATCATTTTTTTGGTGCTTTATGTGGGTTGAATGCTGTAACACAGAATAAAACAATTAATAAAAGTCCCATGATGCTAGTGACTGACCAAGCTTTTCACTTATTAAACATCAGTTATTCACGTGACTACTTTAATAAAATATTTCAGTTGTTGTGTATTATTACATTTGTTTTATTTGATGACTTTACTATTTCATTCCAAGTCATCATCTCGTCTCTATAGAGCTGCTGCCTATGCTGTCGCAACATTTCAGTAGTTCTTAACTCAGCACGATTAGTCAAACATTGCAGAAGGAAATATACCAGTTTACTAGAACCACAGATCTTAGGTCTGTTTTCTACATGTTCGTGTTCGTGTTCAACACATCGCAAACTCTATAAATTGATATTTTAACAACTATTCAACCCCATATGGCTGCTCAAGTTAATACAATATTTACCCGGTGCCCATGTAACAGTGTAGGTTCCGTCCCTCTCTTCGCCCCAACCTGGGCTCGAACCAGGGACCCTTGCACACATCAACAACTGACACCCCACGAAGCATCGTTACCCATCGCGCCACAAAAGCCGAGGCCCTTGCAACGCAAGGGGAAACCCTACTTCAAGTCTCAGAGCGAGTGACGTCACTGATTGAAACGCTATTAGCGCGCACCACCGCTAACTAACTAGCCATTTCACATCGGTTACACCCACAGCCCATCATTCCCTGTGGGCCAGTGATGACAGAAAATGTCCTGCTACAGCCCTCTTCTGGCTATTCACAGTCATCGCAATACAGTCATTGGCTTTTCACAGTCATTGCTTGGAGAAACACGCCAAAGAGGATATATACACTGATTGTACAAAACATTAACAACACCTTCCTAATATTGAGTTGCACCCCCTTTTGCCCTCAGAACAGCCTTAATTTGTTGAGGCGTGGACTCTGCAAGGTGTCGAAAGCATACCACAGGGATGCTGGCCCATGTTGACTCCAGTGCTTCCCACAGTTGTGTCAAGTTGGTTGGATGTCCTTTGGATGGTAGACCATTCTTGATACACACAGGAAGCTGTTGTGCTTGGAAAACCCAGCAGCATTGCAGTTCTAGACAGAAACTGGTGTGCCTGGCACCTACTACCATACCCTGTTCAAAAGCACTTAAATCTTTTGTCTTGCCCATTCACCCTCTGAATGGCACACATACACAATCCATGTCCCAATTGTCTCAAACTAATACTAATTAAAGTGGATTTAACAAGTGACATCAATAAGGGACTATAGCTTTTTCCTGTATTCACCTGGTCAGTCTGTGTGAATACTTTCTGAAGGCACTGTACAGCCTTACCTATGGAGTGTGCACCCCATGGTATCATCCTACTAAGTGACACCCACATATTACAATTCCAAAGACTTTACACAAACATGAACACTATAGATGTTATTGCAGGACTCTGAATCCACTGGGAAATGAGCCACATTAGCTCACAAGTCAACTTATTTTATGAAATGCCTGTTGTGAAATCATTATTTTTTTAGTAAAGCATAACATGAATAAAGTTATCTTATGAAATGTATATGGCTCTTGAATCTCAGAGGTTTAATTTAGTATTTCAGGAGCTGAAAGTATGGAACCTATGAGATGTGATCATGAGAATGATCTGAAATCACAATTCTATATTTTAGGATTTCCCATTTTTGCTAAACATATGTTAGGCTGTACAGTCCAATATGTTCAATACACATAGTAGGTTGACTGGTGAGCTAATGTGGCCAATTTCACAGTGGTTTCAGACCTGCAATAAAAGCTATAACGTAAATATTTCTGTAAATTCGACATAGTTGTGTACAATGCATGTTTTTTTTAAGTGTATGTACAACACGTGTCAAACTCATTCCACGGAGGGCCGCGTGTCTGCAGGTATTTCCTCCTCCCTTGTCCTTGATTGATAAATGAAGGTCACTGATAAGTAACAATCTCCCCTCATCTGGTTGTCTATGTCTTAATTGAAAGGAAAAAACTAAATCCAGCAGACACTAGGACCTCCGTTGAATGAGTTTGACACCCCTGACGTACAAGGGTATGGGCTGTGACAGCAGGTTTAATCGAAAAGGGAATGAAAACACTCCCCTAAATTACAATTTTCTTGAAATTATATTTAATAGTAAGGCAAAGCTAAAGATTTGTGGCAAGCAAGAAGTTTGACTATAGAGGTTTCGATGTAGAAAGTGTGTCAATGCATGGGCAGACCATTTGGAATGTGGCTAAGTGGCATGCTGAGAAAAAGTTAAGAATAAATAACAGATGTCCCACTTGCCCCTTTTAATCATCACAGCCCATCTCAATCAATCAAGCCTGTTTGACTAATAATAGAAAGACACGGGTAGAGGTCTCGCCAGCCAGCTACATATGATATCCATCAGTGTATACTGAACAAAAATATAAACGTAACATGTAAAGTGTGGGTCCCATGTTTCATGACCTGAAACAAAAGATCAGACATTTTCCATACGATCAAAAAGCATATTTTTCTGAAATGACTTGTTTAGAATTTTGAATGGGTCACATTTCATCACATTTTTATTACATAGTGTCCATTACATAGTGTCCAGCTGTTCTCCAGCTGTGTTACAGGTGTTGTATAGAGGAGACCAAGGCGCAGCGTGTAGCGTGCTCATCGTTATATATTTGAATGGAAACGAACACTAGACAAAATAACAAAATGACAGCCAACAGTTCCATCAGGTTTACAAACTAAACAGAAAGCAACTACCCACAAAAACAAATGGAAAAACAGGCTGCCTAAGTATGGCTTCCAATCAGAGACAACGATAGACAGCTGCCTCTGATTGGAAACCATACCCGGCCAAAACATAGAAAACAAAACATAGAAGGCCCACCCACCTATCACACCCTGACCTAGCTAAACAGAGAAAACACAGCTCTCCTAGGTCAGAGCGTGACAAGCTCTCCAACGATATATGTGGATAGCTAACCTTGCCATAGGTTTTGCCATTACAGATGTTGATATTATATGTTAACTTTGTTTTGTAAACATCAACATTCATTTGGTCTTATTTTGTGTACATGTAATTGTCTTAATTAACAGAAATTCAGTGATGAGTTAAAAGTGGGCCCAGTGGACCTCCTAGGCTGTGAGAGGCAGATTTCCATTTGGAGTGATAAAAAGACAACACAACTTGCACGAGGTACTGTACAGAGCGGGTGATAGAGATATTAGTGAAACATTTCAATATCAAGTACATGCTAAATTACATTGTATGCAATTCAGTTGTGAGGTCCCAGTCTCATGCTCTAAAACCATTTACAATTATTTTACAGTCCCATATTCAAAATCATTGGTTGTCTTTTCTGTCTTAAATTGCTGCCATTGTGTCTTACGTCGTTCTATTGTACTGCAGAGGTGTTTTTGTCCTTGGCTCTTCAGTGAACCATTCTTGTACCAGACTAAAAGTAGTCAAAATATATGATGTAACACATTCATCCACCAGGACTAATGTTAGAGCAATGTCTTTCACTTCATACCAGCTGTCAGTTAGCAATAAGGCATGCATATCAGGCCTTGTATTCTTCTGCCCAAGGATATCTACATTTATTGGAGACCCTGCTATAGTCAAAGGACTGACGAGACATTTCTTCACAATAATAATATCCAAACTCCAGCACGGACTCTAGGTGAGTGATACAACTCGTATTGTATTTTTCCAAATTGCGCTACTGCTCACTTATCTGCCTAAGTTGAATAATGACAATACTGTTACGAAGACAAGCAGTTGCACACCAGGAACAGGTGTCCTCATTATTAAAATGAACTCTAACACGCTTTTCCTTGATCCACCTGTAAATTAAGTTGCAGGAGGCTGAGGCACACTTCTCTTTTGAGGGTGAGGAGGATCATCTTGTCCCCTTGTCTTCATCCCTGCTGGAGAGTGATCTCTTTGTTGTGGGCCGGCCACATGATTGGCCACTAATTTCTCCAAGGTGGACCATACAGTACTTATCTTGGTTGAGTCTTGCAATTCAACATGAGGTGTTTGGAGTATTGCCTGCAACGGCCACGATTGACATCAAGGACTGTGCGGACACAGCTTTTCTAGAAGCAATTCAACTGGTAAGAGTACTTTATGTTTACTTAAAAAATCTAGAGTAACATTCACAATTTTAAGATACTTGAGCACTAAATGTTTTATAAATGGTAGGCTTGGGCGGTATACCTTATAACGTGATATTTGGAAAAAGCCACGGGAGGGTTTCTCAATGCCATCAATACCGTCAACTATTTCGTTGAAGTTTTTCCAATACATTTGAATATTTGTAGCTACTTTTTAGGTTAGTACCTATAGTCAACTTGTGCAATACATTAGGAGATGAAGCAAATTGCGTTATTCATTTCACCTGTCACATTATCCTTAAGAGTCTACTGACGCACCCGTGCTTCAATCTACAATGCATTCGGAAAGTACTCGGAACCCTTAACCTTTTCCACATTTTGTTACGTTACAGCCTTATTCTAAAATTGATTAAATCGTTTTTTTCCTCATCAATTTACACACAATACCCCATAATAACAAAGCCAAAACAGGTTTTTTGACATGTTTCCAAATGTATTAAAAATAAAAAACTGAAATAATACATTTACATAAGTATTCAGACCCGTTACTCAGTACTTTGTTGAAGTACCCTTGGCAGCGATTAGAGTATCGAGTCTTTTTGGGTATGACGCTACAAGCTTGGCACACCTGTATTTGGGGAGTTTCTCCCATTCTTCTCTGCAGATTCTCTCAAGCTCTGTCAGGTTGGATGGGGAGCGTCGCTGCACATCTCCAGAGATGTTCGATCAGGGTCAAGTCTGGGCTCCGGCTGGGCCACTCAAGGACACTCAGAGACTTGTCCCGAAGCCACTCCTGCGTTGTCTTGGCTGTGTGCTTAGGGTCGTTGTCCTGTTGGAAGGTGAACCTTGCCCCGATGAACCTTCGCCCCCAGTCTGAGGTCCTGAGCGGTTTTCATCAAGGATCTCTCTGTACTTTGCTACATTCATCTTTCCCTTGATCCTGACTAGTCTCCCAGTCCATGCCGCTGAAAAGCATCCCCAGAGCATGATGCTGCCACCATCATGCTTCACCGTAAGGATGGTGCCAGGTTTCCTCCAAACGTGACGCTTGGCATTCAGGCCAAAGAGTTCAATTATGGTATGTTGACTCTACCTGTCGGAGGTGGAGTTCCAGAGCTCACAGGTGTGCCTGGCATGGATTGTGATTCCATATCGTTCCTTGCCCTCTTCAACGTGTCATTTTCTGACTGACTCTCCGCTAATGCCGCCTGACTCTCTGCCAATGATGTGTGACTCTCTGCCAATAGCGCCTGGCTCTGGACTAATGCATCAGCTGCTGTCCGGTTGTTGGCATGGTTGTATTCTCTGCAATAACATATTCACGTTTTTTGGTACACAATATAATTTATTTAAAAAAAAAATCGTTTACCTTTATTTAATTATCTATTTTGTTACACAGTATGCCTACACATTGAGAAAATGCACTGAAACCGAAATACCTTTAGTTTTGGTGATCCTCTCAGCTCAGGCTCATTTACGGTCCTAACCCTGGAATGGGTAGCACCATAGAAAGAAGCTGGCTTGATGAAAATTATGTCCATTTCGTCTGTTCTCTTTGGTCACAATGTCATTTTCTTTTAGATAAACAGCTCATTTTTGAATGGTAACTGTGTTAAGGGTGGAGTTTGGGGCGGGGTGAGGAGTACTGAAAAGGTGTGACTTTCAGTTTACAATAGGCCATAAGTATACAGCAGATCACCGATTGTCCTCACTTTGATTATGCTGTAATAACATACTGTAGCACCATGACCAGGATCTCTATTCATTTAAGTGAGCAGATTAGGGATTTCAGGAGGAACGGAAAATCTACTGGAGACATTTCAAAAATACTGGTAGACTTGGGGATTTTGGTCACAAACACTATCATTTAATCATTTCTGCCCTCCCAATTCATATCAAAGGGAATTTTTTTGCGCCATCATTAGGGGCATTGTTTTAGTTTGAATGTGCAGACAGGCACTAAGAACAGAGGGAACGTTCCAGTCAGCGCCATCATTAGTGACATTGTTTTAGTTTGAATGTGCAGACAGGCACTAAGAACAGCGGGAACGTTCCAGTCAGCGCCATCATTAGTGACATTGTTTTAGTTTGAATGTGCAGACAGGCACTAAGAACAGAGGGAACGTTCCAGTCAGCGCCATCATTAGTGACATTGTTTTAGTTTGAATGTGCAGACAGGCACTAAGAACAGAGGGAACGTTCCAGTCAGCGCCATCATTAGGAGCATTTTTCGTTAGGGCAAATCTGATCTGGGAGAATATCTCAGTGGGGCTTTTATATCATTCTAAATTAATTAATAATAATAATCGCTTTGTTTAAAAAATAATAATATTTTGGAGATGATTTCGTTGTAAATAAAGCCAGTTTGTTATTTAGAATGATTTATTTCAGTTTTTAGAGGGAGAGAAACCAAAAGCCAACCATCGCCTCATGGGTTTCCCAGGTCGCGGCCTGGCACGGGTTTGGAAACGGCATCTGTAGCAACGCAGTTTGCACTGCAATGCAGTGTCTTAGACCGCTGCGCCACTAGGGAGGCCCCAACCACAATGTTTTTAATGCTGATCAATTGCCTTGCTCAAAGTATCAACATACAGAGAGGTGTTGGCAAGAGTCTATTGTCCTGCTAATAGCCCATAATGGGCAATTATAATACATGGTGTCCAGGTCTATCAGAAAGAATGTTGGTACTTATTTAATTTGATCCAAAGCCATGAATGAGTGAGTCACTCAGCTTTATGTAGGTGCCGAGGCTATATGACTGCGCCATCAACTTGATTATTTAGCAGACATCACTTGCTTATATTCAGTAAACACATATATCTTAACTTGCATCTAGACGTTCCGCTAGCGGAACGCCTCACCAATATCCAATGGTAGAGCGTGGCGCGAAATACAAAAACCTTAAAAATGCTATAACAAGACTCTCATTAATCCAACCACATTGTCCGATTTCAAAAAGGCTTTACAGCGAAAGCAAAACATTAGATTATGTCAGGAGAGTACCCAGCCAAAAATAATCACACAGCCATTTTCAAAGCAAGCATATATGTCACAAAAACTCAAACCACAGCTAAATGCAGCACCAACCTTTGATGATCTTCATCAGATGACACTCCTAGGACATTATGTTATACAATACATGCATGTTTTGTTCAATCAAGTTCATATTTATATCAAAAACCAGCTTTTTACATTAGCATGTGATGTTCAGAACTAGCATACCCACCGAAAACTTCCAGTGAATTTACTAAATTACTCATCATAAACGTAGACAAAATACATAACAATTATTTTAAGAATTATAGATACAGAACTCCTTTATGCAATTGCTATGTCAAATTTTAAAATAGCTTTTCGGGCGAAAGCACATTTTGCAATATTCTGAGTACATAGCTCAGCCATCACAGGCTAGCTATTCAGACACCCGCCAACTTCGGGGCTCACTAAACTCAGAATTACTATTAGAAAAATTGGATTACCTTTGCTGTTCTTTGTCAGAATGCACTCCCAGGACTTCTACTTCAACAACAAATGTTGTTTTGGTTCCAAATAATCCATAGTTATATCCAAATACCTCAGTTTTGTTCGTGCGTTCAGGTCACTATCCAAAGGGAAATGCACGAGCGCATTTCGTGACAAAAAAAATCCAAATGTTCCATTACCGTACTTATAAGCATGTCAAACGTTGTTTAAAATCAATTTTTATGCTATTTTTCTCATAAAATAGCGATAATATTCCAACCGGACAACATTGTATTTATTCAAAGAGGGAAAGAAAAAAATGCAGAGGTCTCGTGAACGCGCATCTCCAGTCTCTCTGTCACCAGAAAGTCCACTGACAAACTGAGCAGCTGTTATCTGCCCAGAGACAGGAGACGCGTCAATCCGCTTTCTGAAGGCTTTAGAGAGCCAATGGAAGCCTTAGAAAGTGTCATGTAACAGCACAGTGTCACGACTGATTTGGAGTGGTGTAGAGGCGGAATCAGATGCAGGAGACAGAGGTGCTGGAGGTGAGTGTCTTTTAATGAAATGACACACACAAAGGCCGTAAAGCACAGGTCGCTACACAAAGTTTGCCTGGGAAAAACACATTCCCATAAAACACAAAAAGTATATATTCCACGGCACAAAAGGCAAGGGGCGCAGCCCGGTAAATCTTTTGACAAAACTGTCGGAAACACAACGCACAAAAATACGTCCCACCGTCCTGAGTGGACAATAAACAATCCCGCACAAAACCCCAACTGAAAACACACATTAAATAAGCCCCCACTAATGACAGACACAAAACAGGTGCGGAACAGACAGACAAAACTAAAAGACACAGAATCAACGATCGGTGGCAGCTAATAGGCCGGCGACGACGACCGCCGAGCGCCGCCCGACCAAGGAGAGATGCAACAGAAGGACTACAAATTGTCAGACAGGCCACTTCCTGCTTGGAATCTTCTCAGGTTTTTGCCTGCCATATGAGTTCTGTTATACTCACAGACACCATTCAAACAGTTTTAGAAACTTTAGAGTGTTTTCTATCGAAATCTACTAATTATATGCATATTCTCGTTTCTGTGCAAGAGTAGTAACCAGTTTAAATCGGGTACGTTTTTTTATCCGGCTGTGAAAATACTGCCCCCTATCCCAGACAGGTTAATAATATCATGGAATATAATTGAACATTTTAGTTTCCCTTAGAATAAAAATCTTAGTTTAACAACAGTTTTAGTAAGTAATACTGACAAGTAGAAACAAAAAAAGAAGTGTATTTATGAGGGTGTGCGCATGCAATTCTTACACTATTGTTCTAAGTTCAATCACCTTCATCTTCATCATTCAATTCATTGAAATTAAATTTTGAAGTCGTTGTCATGCTCGTCGTACGAACTGGAAGCATACTCAGACCAACGTGCAGCGTGATCTGGGTTCCACATATTTTATTTAAGTGAAACGCACAAAACAATAAAGAATAAACTAAACATGACTAAGTGATGCACAAAACACAAAATACAAAATAATATCCCACAAACCCAGGTGGGAAAAACAGCTAGTTAAATATGATCCCCAATTAGAGACAACGATTACCAGCTGTCTCTAATTGGGAATCATACAAATCACCAACATAGAAATAATAACCTCGAACCCCACATAGAAATAATAAACTAGAATACCCCCCAGTCACGCCCTGACCTACTTCACCATAGAGAAACAATGGCTCTCTATGGTCAGGGCGTGACAGTCGTGCACAATTATCTGTTTCTATTTGGTTTATGTCGCCCATTCATTGTCAGTGCTCTAACTCCCCCTTGCGCTGGTCTGGAGAAATGAAGTGGTGACGCAGGGTACCGTACTAAACCACAAATTACCTCTATGTCCCGCAGCATAATCACAACACTTTTAGTTGAGCAACCACTGTATACAGAAGATAGCCCTATTTGGGAAAAGACCAAGTCCCTATTATGGCAAGAACATCTCAAATAAGCAAAGAGAAACGACAGTCCATCATTACTTTAAGACATGAAGGTCAGTCAATCCGGAAAATGTCAAGAACTTTGAAAGCGCAAGAACCATCTCATGAGGACCGCCACAGGAAAGGAAGACCCAGAGTTACCTCTGCTGCAGAGGATAAGTTTATTAGACATAACTCCACCTCAGAATGCAGCCCAAATAAATTGACTGGCCTGCACAAAGCCCTGATCTCAACCCCATGGAACACCTTTGGGATGAATTGGAACGCCGACTGCGAGCCAGGCCTTATCGCCCAACATCAGTGCCCAACCTCACTAATGCTTGTGGCTGGATGGAAGCAAGTCCCTGCAGAAATGTTCTAACATATAGTGGAAAGCCTTCCCAGAAGAGTGGAGGCTGTTATAACAGCAAAGGGAGGACCAACTCCATGTTAATGCCCAAGATTTTGGAATGAGATGTTCGACGAGCATGTGTTCACATACTTTGACCATGGAGGTTATATATAAACACTGCAATCGATGTGATTGTAAATCGGCCACTTATATGACCTTATTCTTGGGTAAACCTGTCCATAATTTTATAGCTGGTGTTTCCCTGGCAAAGCTGCATTCTAAAACAATAATGGCCTCCCACCACCAATCTGTAATTACCTTGTCAAGCTGAATTATGTCTCTTTTCTTGTTGCTATGGAAACAAGGGACTATGCAAAGGACATTGATTACACTTCACTGCCAGGTGAAGCAATCTCCAGAAATTCAAATGGGAAACCTAATTGTCTTTGCTGGGTGATTAGAGGCCCCAACAGTGGTGTAGCACAGTTTTTTTGTTGTTGGGGAAAACAGATTAAAAAAATTCAATTCTACACATTTTGCCATGGGGCAGACAGAAACATTTAGACGTTTCTATGAAATACATACATATAATGCTTTGTAACATGTCTTATAATACTGACTATTTGCATCCATAAGAACTCATAAGCAGTTATAAAAATGTTTGATTATTTATAGATCCTGAAATATAATGACTTACAGTGCATATTGTATTATAACTACACTGGTTTACAAACACAGGTGAGATAGTTATACTACATATTAGCATTTGGGCATAGTGCATTTGAACATTTCTTCAAAATGGCGATGTATTATTATACGTAAGGGATAACCAACAAGAACGAGGGTCTATGCATTCTATAGGAAATAACAAACAACCTGTTAGCTAAGTGGCACTAACCTTCCACGGAACTGTATTATTTTCCAGAGAACGCATAGAGTCCCGAGTTGATTGTCCAGCTTATACCAAGGCTATAATTAACACAGTTGCTGCTAGAAATGTGTTCATTTGAGGGTAGACATGTTTTCAACATCCACTGAAGTGGGGTAATCACTAGTGCTGAGTGATTAGTGCTTTTTGAGGTCGTTTTGGTTCGATTATTAAAAAAATTATCACTTCGTTTTCGCAGATTTTTTAAACATGAAATGCACTATGCATTATGTGGGCTGAATGCAGTAACAGCACATAATATAACAATGAATAAAAGTCCCATGATGGTAGTGACTGCCCATTACTACTGATCACTTATTAACCATCATATATTTATATTACGTTGTTTTATTTCAAATCAAATGTTTTTGGCACATACACGTATTTAGCAGATGCTATTGCAGGTGTAGAGAAATGCTTGTGTTCCTGGCTCCAACAGTGCAGTAGTATCTAACTAAATGCTTGTGTTCCTAGCTCCAACAGTGCACCAGTATCTAACTAAATGCTTGTGTTCCTAGCTCCAACAGTGCAGCAGTATCTAACTAAATGCGTGTGTTCCTAGCTCCAACAGTGCAGCAGTATCTAGCTAAATGCTTGTGTTCCTAGCTCCAACAGTGCAGTAGTATCTAACTAAATGCTTGTGTTCCTAGCTCCAACAATACAGCAGTCTCTAACTAAATGCTTGTGTTCCTAGCTCCAACAGTGCAGTTGTATCTAACAATTCACAACAATACACACATCTAAAAGTAAAATAATGGAATTAAGAAATATATAAATATTAGGGTGAGCAATGTTGGAGTGTCTTTGACTAAAATACAGTAGAATACAGTATATACAGTGCCTTCGGAAAGTATTCAGACTCCTTGACTTTTTAAAAATGTTGTTACATTACAGCCTTATTCTAAAATTGATTAAATAAAAACAAATCCTCAGCAATCTACACACAATACCCCATAATATCTTCATATCCAAGATGGCGTAGCAGTTCAGACGTCCTTTACCCTCCTCTTGTCGTGTCCCGTGTATATATATATATTTACATATTTTTCTTCGCATTATCTTTTTACATTTTTTCTTCTAAAACTCAACCTCAAAGCACTCTCCTGCAACCCGCCTCACCAATTTAAAAAATAAAGTATTATTTACCTCAAATCCGAAAATCCACAACAGAAGCGAGCCAGAGGTTAGCCATTTTCACTGGCTAACGTTGGAGTTCAGCTAGCCACGGTTAGCTGTCCTCAGCTATTCATTAGCTCGAAAAGCTATCGAAAAGCTATCGCCAATTTTTGTACAGCGCGACTCAGACCAGAGCACACCGGACCTATTTCTCTCTCCTTTCCCCGATTTCTACCACAGGCTCTGGACATTTACACCTGGATCTTGCAGCTAACTAGCTGCTACCTGAGTGACTATTGGCAACGTCGGTCCCGGAATTAACACACATTATCCCGGAGCTAGCCAGCTGAAGAGTTCCGTCAGCCACTCGTGGGCTTTTCCTGAGCTAGCCAGCTGAAGTGTCCCCTGGGCTACAATCACCTATCCTGACCCGCTTTACTGCCAATGCCTAGCCCCATCGGGCCCTCACGACTGGACCACCGACGTTATCTGCCCGAGGGAGTTATCCAACTGGCCCCTCCGTCGCGACGTAACCTGATCGCCCATCTGCGGCCCACTAATCGTTAATCGTTAGCTGTCTTATCGGCTGCGATCTGAATAGGTCTATCGGACACTTTTCTTGGGCCACTATAACTAACTATTTTGCCAACTTGGACTGGTCCCCCCTTCCACACGGAACCCCACTACCCCACAGACGGAAACGCATGAGGTGGCTAAAAACAGACCTCCCTCCATCTTCCACCAGCTTGCTACCTATGGCCCGGCTAGCTGTCTGAATCTCACTGGACCCTTTGATCACTTGGCTAAGCATGCCTCTCCTCAATGTCAATATGCAATGTCCATTGCTGTTCTGGTTAGTGTTTATTGGCTTATTTCACTGTAGAGCCTCTAGCCCTGCTCATTATACCTTATCCAACCTCTCAGTTCCTCCACCCACACATGCTATGACATCTTCTGGTTTCAATGATGTTTCTAGATACAATATCTCTCTCATCATCACTAAATGCCTAGGTTTACCTCCTCTGTATTCACATCCCACCATACCTTTGTCTGTACATTATACCTTGAAGCTATTTTATCGCCCCCAGAAAACTGCTCCTTTTTCTCTCTATTCTGGACGTCACAGACGACCAATTCTTATAGCTTTTAGCCGTACCCTTATACTCATTCTTCTCTGCTCCTCTGGGGATGTAGAGGTGAATCCAGGTCCTGCAGTGCCTGGCTCCACTCCTACTCCCCAGGCGCTCTCTTTTGATGACTTCTGTAACCGTAATAGCCTTGGTTTCATGCATGTTAACATTAGAAGCCTCCTCCCTAAGTTTGTTTTAGTCACTGCTTTAGCACACTTTACCAACCCGGATGTCCTAGCTGTGTCTGAATCTTGGCTTAGGAAGTCCACCAAAAACTCTGAAATCTTCATCCTAACTACAACGTTTTCAGACAAGATAGAACGACCAAAGGGGGCGGTGTTGCAATCTACTGCAGAGATAGCCTGCAGAGCTCTGTCCTGCTATCCAGGTCTGTACCCAAACAATTTGAACTTCTACTTTTAAAAATCCACCTCTCCAAAAACAAGTCTCTCACCGTCGCCGCCTGCTATAGACCCCCCTCGGCCCCTAGCTGTGCTCTGGACACCATATGTGAACTGATTGCCCCCCATCTATCTTCAGAGCTCGTGCTACTAGGTGACCTAAACTGGGACATGCTTAACACCCCAGCCATCCTACAATCCAAGCTTGATGCCCTCAATCTCACACAAATGATTAATGAACCCACCAGGTACAACCCCAAAGCCGCAAACACTGGCACCCTCATAGATATCATCCTAACCAACGTGCCCTCTAAATACACCTCTGCTGTTTTCAACCAAGATCTCAGCGATCACTGCCTCATTGCCTGCACCCGTAATGGTTCAGAGGTCAAACGCCCTCCACTCATCACTGTCAAACGCTCCCTGAAACATTTCAACGAGCAAGCCTTTCTAATCGACCTGGCCCTGGTATCCTGGAAAGATATTGACCTCATCCCGTCAGTAGAGGATGCCTGGTTATTTTTTTTAAATGCCTTCCTCACCATCTTAAATAAGCATGCCCCTTTCAAGAAATGTAGAACCAGGAGCAGATATAGCCCTTGATTCTCCCCAGACCTGACTGCCCTTAACCAACATAAAAATATCCTGTGGCTTTCTGCATTAGCATCGAACTGCCCCCGCGATATGCAACTTTTCAGAGAAGTTAGAAACCAATACACACAGGCAGTTAGAAACGCCAAGGCTAGCTTTTTCAAACAGAAATTTGCTTCCTGCAACTCAAACTCTAAAAAGTTCTGGGACACTGTAAAGTCCATGGAGAATAAGAACACCTCCTCCCAACTGTCCACTGCACTGAGGATAGGAAACTCTGTCACCACCGATAAGCCCACTATAATTGAGAATTTCAATAAGCATTTTTCTACGGCTGGCCATGCTTTCCACCTAACTACCCCTACTGCATTCAACAGCACTGCACCCCCCACAGCTACTCGCCCAAGCCTCCCCCATTTCTCCTTCTCCCAAATCCATTCAGCTGATGTTCTGAAAGAGCTGCAAAATCTGGACCCCTACAAATCAGCTGGGCATGACAATCTGGAACCTTTCTTTCTAAAATGACCTGCCGAAATTATTGCAACCCCTATTACTTGCCTGTTCAACCTCTCTTTCATGTCGTCTGAGATTCCCATAGATTGGAAAGCAGCTGCTGTCATCCCCCTCTTCAAAGGAGGTGACACTCTTGACCCAAATTGCTACAGACCTATATCCATCCTACCCTGCCTTTCTAAGGTCTTCGAAAGCCAAGTCAACAAACAGATTACCGACCATTTCGAATCCCACCGCACCCTCTCCGCTATGCAATCTGGTTTCAGAGCTGGTCATGGGTGCACCTCAGCCACGCTCAAGGTCCTAAACGACATCGTAACCGCCATCGATAAGAAACAATACTGTGCTGCCATATTCATTGACCTGGCCAAAGCTTTTGACTCTGTTAATCACCACATCCTCATCGGCAGACTCAGTAGCCTTGGTTTCTCAAACGATTGCGTCGCCTGGTTCACCAACTACTTCTCTGATAGAGTTCAGTGTGTCAAATCGGAGGGCCTGCTGTCCGGACCTCTGGCAGTCTCTATGGGGGTACCACAGGGTTCAATTCTTGGGCCAACTCTTTTCTCTGTATACATCAATGATGTCGCTCTTGCTGCTGGTGAATCTGTGATCCACCTCTACGCAGACGACACCATTCTGTATACTTCTGGCCCTTCTTTGGACACTGTGTTAACAACCCTCCAGACGAGCTTCAATGCCATACAACTCTCCTTCCGTGGTCTCCAACTGCTCCTAAATACAAGTAAAACTAAATGCATGCTCTTCAACCGATCGCTGCCTGCACCTGCCCACCTGTCCAGCATCACTTCTCTGGACGGTTCTGACTTAGAATTTGTGGATAACTACAAATACCTAGGTGTCTGGTTAGACTGTAAACTCTCCTTCCAGACTCACATCAATCATCTCCAATCCAAAGTTAAATCTAGAATTGGCTTCCTATTTCGCAACAAAGCATCCTTCACTCATGCTGCCAAACATACCCTCGTAAAACTGACCATCCTACCAATCCTCGACTTCGGCGATGTCATTTACAAAATAGCCTCCAATACCCTACTCAACAAGCTGGATGCAGTCTATCACAGTGCCATCCGTTTTGTCACCAAAGCCCCATATACTACCCACCACTGCGACCTGTACGCTCTCGTTGGCTGGCCTTCGCTTCATAATCGTCGTCAAACACATTGGCTCCAGGTCATCTACAAGACCCTGCTAGGTAAAGTCCCCCCTTATCTCCGCTCACTGGTCACCATAGCAGCACCCACCTGTAGCATGCGCTCCAGCAGGTATATCTCTCTGGTCACCCCTAAAGCCAACTCCTCCTTTGGTCGTCTCTCCTTCCAGTTCTCTGCTGCCAATGACTGGAACGAACTACAAAAATCTCTGAAACTGGAAACACTTATCTCCCTCACTAGCTTTAAGCACCAGCTATCAGAGCAGCTCCCAGATCACTGCACCTGTACATAGCCCATCTATAATTTAGCCCAAACTACTACCCCTTCCCCTAGTGTATTTATTTATTTTATTTATTATTTTGCTCCTTTGCACCATATTATTTATATTTTAACTTTGAACTTTCTTCAAATTATAATTCTACCATTCCAGTGTTTTACTTGCTATACTTTATTTACTTTGCCACCATGGCCTTTTTTTGCCTTTACCTCCCTTATCTCACATCATTTGCTCACATTGTATATAGTCTTATTTTTGTCTACTGTATCATTGATTGTATGTTGTTTTACTCCATGTGTAAGTCTGTGTTTTTGTATGTTGTCGAACTGCTTTGCTTTATCTTGGCCAGGTCGCAATTGTAAATGAGAACTTGTTCTCAACTTGCCTACCTGGTTAAATAAAGGTGAAATAAATAAATAAATAAATAATGACAAAGTGAAAAGTTTTTGAGGTAAATTTTAGCAAATGTATTAAAAATAAAAAACAGATACCTTATTTACATAAGTATTCAGACCCTTTGCTATGAAACTCAAAATTGAGCTCAGGTGCATCCTGTTTCCATTGATCATCCTTGAGAGGTTTCTACATCTTGAATGGAGTCTACCTGTGGTAAATTCAATTGATTGGACATGATTTGGAAAGGTACACACCTGTCTATATAAGGTCCCACAGTTGACAGTGCATGTCAGAGCAAAAACCAAGCCATGAGGTCGAAGGAATTGTCCACAGAGCTCCGAGACAGGATTGTGTCAAGGCACAGATCTGGGGAAGGATACCAAAACTTTTCTGCAGCATTGAACGTCCCCAATAACACAGTGGCCTCCATCATTCGTAAATGGAAGAAGTTTGGAACCACCAACTCTTCCTAGCGCTGGCCGCCCGGCCAAACTGAGCAATCGGGGGAGAAGGGCCTTGGTCAGGAACCCGATGGTCACTCTGACAGAGCTTTAGAGTTCCTCTGTGGAAATAGGAGAAACTTCCAGAAGGTCAACCATCTCTGCAGCACTCCAGCAATCCAGCAATCAGGCCTTTATGGTGGCCAGACGGAAGCCTCTCCTCAGTAAAAGGCAGATGACAGGCCGCTTGGAGTTGGGTCTGATAAAACCGAGATCGAACACTTTGGTCTGAATGCCAAGCGTCACTTCTGTAGGAAACCTGGCACCATCCCTATGGTGAAGCATGGTGATGGCAGCATCATGCTGTGATGTTTTTCAGTGGCAGAGACTGGGAAACTAGTCAGGATCGAGGGAAAGATGAACGGAGCAAAGTACAGAGAGATCCTTGATGAAAACCTGCTCCAGAGTGCTCAGGATCTCAGACTGGTGCGACGGTTCACCTTCCAACAGCACAACGACCCTAAGCACACAGGCAAGACAATGCAGGAGTGGATTCGGGACAAGTCTCAATGTCCTTGAGCGGCCCAGACAGAGCCCAGACTTGACCCTGATGAAATATCTCTGGAGAGACCTGAAAATACCTGTGCAGCAACGCACACCATGCAACCAGACAGAGCTTGAGAGGATCTGCAGAGAAGAATGGGAGAAACTCACCAAATGCAGGTGTGCCAAGCTTGTAGCATCATACCCAAGAAGACTTGACGCTGTAATCACTGCCAAAGTTGCTTCAACATAGTACTGAGTAAAGGGTCTGAATACTTATATAAATGTGATATTTCTGTTTTTTTATTTGTAATAAATGTGAAAACATTTCTAAAACCCTGTTTTTGCTTTGTCATTATTGGGTATTGTGTGTAGGTTGATGAGGAAAAATGAAAACTTTCCAAAGCCACTAAGTAAATGAGTAAAGCAGTATGTAAACATTATTAAAGTGACTTGTTCCATTATTAAAGTGACTGTGATTCCATGATTATGTACTGTGTATATAGGGCAGCAGCTTCTAAGGTGCAGGGTTGAGTAACCTGGTGGTAGCCAGCTAGTGATGGCTTAATTATTTCATCATCTCATCTCTATAGAGCTGTAAATAAGGTATACTTTAATGACTTCTGAATACCAACTATCAATCACTTAGATCGGGGCTGTCCATCCCTGTTCCTGGAGAGCTACCCTCTTGTAGGTTTTCCTTTCAACCCCCTGTTGAAACTAACCTGATTCAGCTTATCAACCAGCTAACTATTAGAATCAGGTGCGCTAGATTAGGGTTGGAGCGAAAACCTACAGGAGGGTAGCTCTCCAGGAACAGGGTTGGAGTGAAAACCTACAGGATGGTAGCTCTCCAGGAACAGGGTTGGAGTGAAAACCTACAGGATGGTAGCTCTCCAGGAACAGGGTTGGAGCGAAAACCTACAGGATGGTAGCTCTCCAGGAACAGGGTTGGAGAGAGAACCTACAGGATGGTAGCTCTCCGGGAACAGGGTTGGAGAGAAAATCTACAGGATGGTAGCTCTCCAGGAACAGGGTTGGAGTTAAAACCTACAGGATGGTAGCTCTCCAGGAACAGGGTTGGAGAGAGAACCTACAGGATGGTAGCTCTCCGGGAACAGGGTTGGAGAGAGAACCTACAGGACGGTAGCTCTCCAGGAACAGGGTTGGAGTGAAAACCTACAGGATGGTAGCTCTCCAGGAACAGGGTTGGAGTGAAAACCTACAGGACAGTAGCTCTCCAGGAACAGGGTTGGAGTTAAAACCTACAGGATGGTAGCTCTCCAGGAACAGGGTTGGAGTGAAAACCTACAGGAGGGTAGCTCTCCAGGAACAGGGTTGGAGTGAAAACCTACAGGATGGTAGCTCTGCAGGAACAGGGTTGGAGTGAAAACCTACAGGAGGGTAGCTCTCCAGGAACAGGGTTGGAGTAAAAACCTACAGGATGGTAGCTCTCCAGGAACAGGGTTGGAGAGCCCTGACTTAGATAATGTATTTTCATGTTTACTACATCACACAGTTCCAGTAACCAAACAAACAGATTTCCCAGCTTAGCTAACAAAACCATCCTCCTAGTTTAGTCCTGTCATCGTAATATTTTGTTGAGCTATGTTATTGAATTAACTATCTTTATTATTTGGTGAAAGTAGAGTTCATGACCTGTCACAAGAATTGACCCCAACCCTGATTTAGTGCTAACAAACTCAACTGACCGAACAGCTTTGTACAGTATGCCAGCTCGTCAACTCCTCACTTTCACACCACTTGCCTGTCCTCACTCGTCTGAGACCTTCCTGACGCCTGCCATCAACACTGCTAACCCTCCATTATCTAATGGGGTCGACCTGGACACAGGTCCCTACGGAGCGAACGTCTGTCACCATACAGTAATTGTCACTGGATTGTCACCTGGGCCAATTATTTTCCACTAACGTGATGACTTGACCTCCTCTACACCAGAGCAGATGAACTTGCACACTCATGCATGCTCACACTCGGTGACTGACACATGGTTAATGTTGCATAAGATAGCTTGATTCGTCCAGGCTAATGTATGTAAGACTCCTTTCCATTGGAACTGTATTCTGACATCTGTGTACTGAATGTATGCTGAATCGTAATAAGAGTCTTCCATTTGTTTTGCATGAATTTCAAGTTGAGTGTGATTTGAAAGTCTGAAGTCATAACGTTGGTCAAAATAAGCAATAATGCCCGAGGGGGTGTGGTATATGGACAATAAACCACGGCTAAGGGTTGTTCTTATGCATGACACAACGAGGAGTTCCTGGATACAGCCCATAGCTATGGGATATTGGTTTTACTGTATATCACAAACCCCAGAGGTGCCTTATTGCTATAATAAACTGCTAACCAACGTAATTAGAGCAGTAAAAACATATATATCACGGCTGTCAGACAATCAGCATTCAGGGCTCGAACCACACAGTTTATAATTAAGCAATAAGGCCAGAGGGGGTGCTATATGTTGGCCAAGGGTTGTTCTTAGGCATGACCTCTGAGGTGCCTTATTGCTATTATAAACTGGTATATTGTCTTAATTACACTCGGCTGAAATGCTGTTTCTGCCAATCAGCATCCAGGACCCAAACTACCTGGTTTATTTATAATATATATTTTCTAGAAACCATGGCTATACAACTTTGCCTGCAATTTTTTTATGGGCCACACCAACTTAATGTTCATCATATTCAAATATTTTATGATTAAACAATGAACTCAGTTTGTGTTTTGAGAGATTGTGCCTACTATTATGCATGCGATTCCTTAACCCCATACCATGATGGGTGAGGTATTACACTACACAGAGCATGTGACCCCATGTGGAGCACTATAATCGGCATATCTCTGTGTGTGTTGGTCCTCTTGCTCCAAGAGAGAAAGAGATACTCTATGGGAATCGAATTAAGGACACGAGGCTCAGACATTTTTGTCTATCTGCTAACAGCAGGTTATTTGCCGCCCATGTTGACAGATTGAGACCATGTGTAACAGACCGGGTACAGCTATCAGTGGAGCCCATTTCTATGATAGGTGTTTTTTACCTTTCAGGGACATTTTTATTGCTTTCCTCAGTCCATTTGTGCTATCCGTTTAAGTAGTGGGAAATGCACTCGTATATGATATAGTTCCTTCGACCTCATTGTTTGGTTTTTGCTCTGACATGCACTGTCAATTGTGGGACCTTACATACTGTAGACAGGTGTGTGACTTTCCAAATCATGTCCAATCAATTGAATTTGCCACAAGTGTAGAAACCTCTCAAGGATAATCAATGGAAATAGGATGCACCTGAGCTCAATTTCGAGTCTCAAAGCAAAGGGTCTGAATACTTATGTAAATAAGGTGTTTCAGTTTTTTTTATATATACATTTGCAAAAAAACATCAGCAAAAAATGTTTTCGCTTTGTCATTACTGGGTATTGAGTGTAGATTGATTTTGTTTAATACATTTTGGAATAAGGCTGTAACGAAAGAAAATGTGGAAAAAGGGAAGGGGTCTGAATACTTTCTGAATGCACTGTATATGATGTAGTTGTATATTATTTAGTAGAAGTATATGATATAGTGGTATATAATATAGTAGCATATGATATAGTAGTATATGATATAGTAGTATATGATGTAGTAGTATATGATATAGTTGTATATGATATAGTAGTATATGATATAGGAGTATATAATAGCATGTGATATAGTAGTATGTGATATAGTTGTATATGATATAGTTGTATATGATGTAGCTGTATATTATATAGTAGTATATGATATAGTTGTATATAATATAGTAGTATATAATAGTATGTGATATAGTTGTATATGATATAGTAGTATATGATATAGTAGCATATAAAATAGTAGTATATAATATAGTAGTATATAACATAGTAGTATATGTTATAGTAGTATATGCTATTGTAGTATATGATATAGTATTATATGATATAGTAGTATATAATAGTATGTGATATAGTTGAATCTAATATAGTAGTATATGATATAGTTGTATATGATATAGTAGGATATAATATAGTTGTTTATGATTTAGTAGTATATGATATAGTGGTATATGATATAGTAGTATATGATATAACAGTATATAAAATAGTAGTATATGATATAGTAGTATAAAAATGTGTAGTATATGATATTGTAGTATATGATATATAGCTGTATATGATATATTAGTATATGATATAGTGACCTCTATTAAAGTATACAACATGTCTATAAAGTCATTAAAAGTACAAGATCAGATAATTATAGTCTTCTGTTCCAGAACTTTTATGGAAACCATTTTTGGTGTATCTTTGTTCCATTTATGTCAAGTGGTGGCCCTTGATCACCGACTCGTGGGAAACAGGGTTAAAATGACACATTCTAATAAATCACAAACGTAAATCCTGTAGGTAGAGATGGACTGACTGAGATTTTACAACCCCTTGATTATTATTCCTGGCAAGCAGTGTTCCTTTGTCAAGGCATCTGGAACGTGGTGTGGCTTACTAAGTAGGTCATCGAGTTTTGGATGGGAACAGGGTTAAGTTTGAGAAATGAATGGGGACAGTATGCTCCAAAAGGTAGACTTTATAATTTTTTTCAACTTTGATGCAACTCATGTTGAAAATAATTAAAATGTGTCCGTTGGAGAATTAACCCTATGAGGGAAGAGAGATGATGAAGGAAGGGTTCAGGGGTCATATCTATCGAAAGGAACCCCGCCGAACCCCAAATGTAACACAAATGAATGATCAGGGGCGAAGCTGAAAGGTATCAATGATGGATAATCTTTACGTGGCGACTTATTTGCAGCTGTGCTACTTGATTAATCTGATATCCATGCTGGCAGTAGCTTATATAGTTTTTTGCTGTGTCATCGCTAGACAGCTTAATTCATGTGACCATAGGTCTCACCCTTTCCAGTAACAGGTTTTACCAGGGTGTGGTTTCAACCCGTAAGCATCACCACGCTAAAGTAGTCTTGATTTATGGACATACAGGTGTGGTCGGCACAGATAAAGGCGATGAGTAACATTGCTTGGTGGAACGTTAACCTCAACAGTAATTGTTTCGGGAGCGAGAAAATGAGGCTGTTTGAAATAGAAAGGCAGAAACTCACCCACCATCAGTTTTTGTGTGAGATGTTGACCCATGTATTTCACAGAGGGCCTTCACAATACAAGAAAACACAATTTGCCGTTTGTACCGGTCTACCACAGGGTCTGGGACAATATATCACCGTGGCATAGATACCTTCATTTTGTTTTTGGCTGGTTCAAGGCACGCACTGAGATGCTGTCTAACGTTGCCCGTGAGGTTCACACACACAGTTGCTGGCGGAGGTTGAACTGATCCTTCCCATGTAATCATCCTTAGCAATAAGGCGCAGTTTGAAACCACTGTAGATGCCAAACAGTGGAATCAGTTATGGTAGGTAGGAGACCATGGTTAACAGTTGGAGGTCCTAGCCTTCGTGATAAATGCTGTACCAGTAGATGTCTTATTTCTCACAATGCTGTCACATTAGGGCGTGTGTCAATGGCATTGTTGATAGATACGAACTGAAGGCCAAAGGCTGGTGGCTAAATATGTTTACCATACCCAACAAAACGGCTCAGGTCATTAAAATGTTTAATGCACAAATAATTTGATAATTATAGCGTCTGAAAGCCATCCATCCATTCAGATCAATGTCAGATGAAAATAAACTAAAGATACCCACTAGGGGGAGATAGACCTCTAAACTCCACAGTTTATACATCAGAAACTGAACCATGGCCTATGGCTCCATAGAATTCCTATAGGAATATTCATCCATAGTAACTTTAGTCTGCGTAACAAGTACTCTGTGACATTGAAACTTCCCATACAATTGAATTCAGCCTATTAAAGATGAATATAGATGAATTCTAAAAGCAGATATAATATCCAGGGGCAATGCAGACAGTCTGAGGTGTAGCAGGAAGAGTAATACAGAGCTGTGGAAAACAGATATTATATGGCAGACGTTGCGCGTTAACAATAATGCACGTGGAACAAAGTGTTGGATTAATTTGTTTTGGGATTGACTGCAACTAATTCAGAGGTATGAATGAAGCAGATGGTAAAGGAGAAGAAAACATTAAGACTTAAACCCCAGCCAACCCTTAGCCTGACTCAGTGAGGGAGGCTAAATGTATTACAGATGTAGGATCTTTATTTTAGCCAGTTTTCTAAAGCAGGAAAATAATCCTGCAGCAACAGGACATTTGAATTATTATGTGGATTATAATTAATGGACATTTTTGTAGGGGTTGATACATTTTTCATTAGGGCAAATCAAGTCTGAAATTTCAATGTGGAAATGACAAACTTTAGAAGTTTGCATTCACCGCAACAAAGGAGTGATCAAATGGCAGATCCTACATCTGTAGATCCTTGATCACTTCTGACTTTTGAGATCAACAGACAAAGCAAACACAATCAAATGTTGGTACAATTTGGCTGTTGTTCAAATGGCCTCACTCTTCAAAGTATAGGACAAAGATTTACAAAGTCACCTCATTCAATCATATCCCTGAATTTATTAGGAACAAAAAAATTGAGGCAAAAGTACCCCTTGTGATGGCAGGGGACTTGAAAGAGTGCCAACAGCTCGTGTGGAGGGGCATTTGGAGGCTGATAAGGGAAATCAAAAACCTACAAGATTTTCCCAGTGCCAGCATGGAGCTATTGTGTTTTAGAACATGAAGGCCTCCTTGCTGTTTTTAATGGGACTCTTTTATGACAGCAAGGATAACACAGGGACTTTTGCTACTGAAGCCCACGATCCCTGCCTGGGTCGAAGAGAGGCGTCTCCTTTTCTTCTTTAATGGCATCTTCCGCTCTGTAATCCGTGAATGTGGTGGGGCTTCTGAAAAGGCACGAGACGGGGGGAGGGTAGGCTGTCATTAAGAGAGGGGATTAATCAAATGGCACAGAGTGGGAGATCAGTGGTTCGGTGCCCAGTGGTGGGGCCGAGACAGACGGTGAACCTTCTCTCGCTCTCTGTTTACGACCGATTTTTATCAATGGACTTTTGATGAGAGGAGGCTGAGGCCCAGGGAGAGAGTGATGGGGGCGAGAAGGGAAATCAGCCTCATGCGTATTGGATGAACTGCTGCCAAGGTCTCCCTAGACCTCTGATGAACGGATTGTGAAATGAGTAAACCCTTGGCAATGGACTGTTATGAGGAGAGACAGAAACAGGAGGGAGAAGGGTGCAGAAACGTAGACAAGGGAGCATCCAGGCTGTATCACATCCGGCCGTGATTGGGAGTCCCACAGGGCGGCGCACAATTGGCCCAGCGTCATCCGGGTTTGGCCGCAGTAGGCCGTCATTATAAATAAGAATTTGTTCTTCACTGACTTGCCTAGTTAAATAATTCATTTCGAGTGCAGTGCTTCTGCCACAGTCTACCCTTGACATTTGATCTACAACCACCAAACGCTAAATGAATTATGCTCACATGACAACAATGGATGACACAGAGGACCAACATTTAGAGTCCTCTTGTTTGCATTGTAGCTGTTTCTGTTCCTGTTTCTGTAACTTCTCGTCTGGCTAGTTAATAGTGTGAGGAAGATAGCTATAATAAAGTTATCATGGGTAGTCAGGTAGAGAAACACTGTGGCCTTTTGATCACATTCACTTCAATCACCACTGGTAGTACATGAAAAAACATTGTTCCCTTGCTGCACTTATCTCAGCGTGACACACATCGGAGCAGACTTTGAAGAGACAAGACAAACACTGATCGATAAGCTGCGTACCCAAGACGCTTCACATCAAAGACCCGCTGTATCGTGACAACGGGAAGTCGTCGAAAAAGGAATGGGGGTATGTTTGTAGGAAGCAAGCAGGTGTGTGCTAGGTCTCTCTGACTCTTCTATACTTGGAAAAGGCCTACAACCCATTCAAAGCATTTGAACTTTTTCTGCTCAAAGAATACACCGACTGTGTGGTTGGCAGCAAAGTCTTTTGAGGTAATTTTCAAGGCATTACCTGCTCACAGTAGATTGTATTGCTTTGGGGTATAACCTTAGAACAATAATTACCCAAATGCATTGTTTTTGTATCCAATTTAATAAGAGAAAAATACGTTCAACGTCATATACTAATGCTTGGCTCCCATCTGTGGATTTCTGTGAGAAAGTATTTACTGTGGAGCACTAAACAAAGAGCATCCACATACCGTAGCTGTCTAATACGCATAAAGGAAGAGCATGACTGAGCTATTAAGTACATTCCTATATAACGGTTAGATTGGGAGCAAAATGGAGCAGCAAATGGATGTACTCCATCAGGTACTGATAGGCTGGTACTGACTCCATCAGGTACTGATAGGCTGGGACCTTGTAATGTGCGATCCTGAGCCTATCCAAGATCAAATCAAATCAAATTTTATTTGTCACATTCACATGGTTAGCAGATGTTAATGCGAGTGTTGCGAAATGCTTGTGCTTCTAGTTCCGACCATGCAGTAATATCTAACAAGTAATCTAACAATTTCACAACAACTACCTTATACACACAAGTGTAAAGGAATGAATAAGAATATGTACATAAAAATATATGGATGAGAGAAGGCCGAACGGCATAGGCAAGATGCAGTAGATGGTATAGAGTAGAGTATATACATATGAGATGAGTAATGTAGGGTATGCAAACATTATATAAAGTGGCATTGTTTAAAGTGGCGAGTGATACATTTATTACATCCAATTATTAAATATTAAAGTGGCTAGAGATGAGTCAGTATGTTGGCAGCAGCCACTCAATGTTAGTGATGGCTGTTTAACAGTCTGATGGCCTTGAGGTGGAAGCAGTTTTACAGTCTCTCGGTCCCAGCTTTGATGCACCTGTACTGACCTCGCCTTCTGGATGATAGCAGGGTGAACAGGCAGTGGCTCGGGTGGTTGTTGTCCTTGATGATCTTTTTGGCCCTCCTGTGACATCGGGTGGTGTAGCTGTCCTGAAGGGCAGGTAGTTTGTCCCCGGTGATGCGTTCTGCAGACCTCACTACCCTCTGGAAAGCCTTACGGTTGTGGGCGGAGCAGTTGCCGTGCCAGGAGGTGATACAGCCCGACGGGATGCTCTCGATTGTGCATCTGTAAAAGTTTGAGTGTTTTTGGTGACATGCCAAATTTCCTCAGCCTCTTGAGGTTGAAGAGGCGCTGCTGCGCCTTCTTCACCACGCTGTCTGTATGGATGGACCATTTCAGTTTGTCCGTGATGTGTACGCCGAGGAACTTTCCACCTTCTCCACTACTGTCCCGTCGATGTGGATAGGGGGCTGCTCCCTCTGCTGTTTCCTGAAGTCCACGATCATCTCCTTTGTTTTGTTGACATTGAGTGTGAGGTTATTTTCCTGACACCACACTCCGAGGGCCCTCACCTCCTCCCTGTAGACCGTCATGTCATTGTTGGTAATCAAGCCTACCACTGTAGTGTCGTCTGCAAACTTGATGATTGAGTTGGAGACGTGCATGGTCACGCAGTCATGGGTGAACAGGGAGTACAGGAGAGGGCTGAGAATGCACCCTTGTGGGGCCCCAGTGTTGAGGATCAGCGGGGTGGAGATGTTGTTTCCTACCCTCACCACCTGGGGGCGGCCCATCAGGAAGTCAGGGTCTCGAGCTTAATGACGAGTTTGGAGGGTAATGTGGTGTTAAATGCTGAGCTGTAGTCGATGAACAGCATTCTTACATAGGTATTCCTCTTGTCCAGATGGGATAGGGCAGTGTGCAGTGTGATTGCGATTGCGTCGTCTGTGGACCTATTGGGGCGGTAAGCAAATTGGAGTGGGTCTAGGGTGTCAGGTAGGGTGGTGGTGATATGGTCCTTGACTAGTCTCTCAAAGCACTTCATGATGACGGAAGTGAGTGCTACGGGGAGATTGTCATTTAGCTCAGTTACCTTAGCTTTCTTGGGAACAGGAACAATGGTGGCCCTCTTGAAGCATGTGGGAACAGCAGACTGGGATAAGGCTTGAATGAATATGTCCGTTAACACACCAGCCAGCTGATCTGCACATGCTCTGAGGACGCTGCTAGGGATGCCGTCTGGGCCGGCAGCCTTGCGAGGGTTAATACGTTTAAATATTTTACTCACGTTGGCTGCAGTGAAGGAGAGGCCGCAGGTTTTGGTAGCGGGCCGTGTCGGTGGCACTGTATTGTCCTCAAAGCGAGCAAAGAAGCTGTTTAGTTTGTCTGGGAGCAAAACATCGTGGTCCGCGACAGGGCTGGTTTTCTTTTGTAGTCCGTGATTGACTGTAGACCCTGCCACATACCTCTCGTGTCTGAGCCGTGGAATTGCGAATGGCTTCCAATCACCATGTCCAACTCTCCATCATCTATGGTTCCATTTAGTTAATCTACATCTGAGATGTAGAAATAGTCATTATAGTAATTGGAACCTACTGTAAATGGTGGAGAAAAAAACCCCAACATAGACACTGGAGGACATTACACATTTGCACAAACAGACTTGCCCACAATAGTTTGATTGACACATCCCCCCCGTGATTTGTAGCCTGTAATTTGAAGCAATTTGAGAGGAAAATTTGCATTCCATAGTGAAAATGCTCAGGCGTATATGCCTAAACAATCGTATCCCTTGATAGCAGGAGTGTTTAATTTCCGTGGCTGGATAAATGGACAGAGCATCCAGGGAGGCCATTATCACCCAAGTGGCCCTGCATACAGTATGTGGTACTGCACCAGAATGAAGATTTTACACGCTATCAACTTTGTACCAAGCACCTGGGCAAATTGGATCTCTCTATCAAGTCATAATATTCACATTTTAATCACAAGGATATGGTACTTCTTGTTTGATCATAGTATAACTTCCTCATAAAAAGTATTTACCAGAAAGGCCATGTCTATGTCTGGGAGTAGAGAGCCTAACAAGAATATTTTGGTCCATTTGTCCATGAGAACTGCAGGAACTCTCCAATCAGGAAGAGAATTTCACTTCACCGACTTAGTTAACCCTGGAGCTATCTGTATGAAGGTCAGTATGTAGCAGCTCTCCCCTGTATAAAATATATCTCTGTAAAGCACCTCTGTAAAGCACAATAGCATACAGTACTTCTATTACAAAAAATATCAAGATACTGCCTTCAAAAAGAGAAGGTCAGCATTTAACCACAAATGGACCTAAATTATTAAAGAAAGACGAGCAAAACTGACAAGCAAAACTGCGGAGTTCTCTCAACTCATCATGCCCAAATGGCTCAGGGTTATTGCAATATGAAGAGCAAACGCAAAAGAATAGCAATTACCCAAAAGGATGTAATTAAATTATAAATACAGGTTCTTCTAACCTGAAGTATAATAAGGAGTTTACAGTGAGGAATGCAAAGCCTGCATTGATGTCACAGAAGACAGTACCAATACCAGTCCTATCTTAATTGGACAAAAAAACTGACCAAAGGACCTGCCCAAACTACTGCCAAACTACATGGCATGTAGCTTAAATGAATGTACAACATAGCAGCTAAATGCCCTATGGTTTACTATCTTACATGACAAAAGCACTTATTACCATCAACATAGCGCAGCTATCTTGAAAGTGTTGTTATGGTTGGACTCCTGAACAGTGATCTTTTCCCATAGTTGTGATATTCGTATTATTATAAACCTATTATCTAAATATGCGTCACAGCTCTATAACTGCATTAGTCAAGTTTTGATGGTGAGGGAGTTGTGAGCCTTCATTACAGTGGCCTCAATGGTTACATCCCAGTTATCTATCCTTCCTTGATTTGAAGGGATGTGACTGTGTACTGTCTACTGACAAACGAGCACATGTAGAGAGGTCTGTTGTGGACACACCACACACATAGGCTCACCCACATACAAACACATGTAGATATGACTCCAAACACACACTCAAACCAGAAAAACATATTACAGACATAGAAATGCCCTTTGACAAAAATACACCACTTTCACTCACACAGACAGACCCACTCAGGTTATTGAACCGAATACTGTTTACATTAGTGCATGAAAATTGAATAATCTGGAGACCATCCCTGAATAAAAATTGTAGGTTTTGTGGTAATTTAGCTGTTGATGGAAAGCATCCACGTGAGCACTTACCCATGCAAATGCCACTTCAGTTCTGTGATTGCACAGGCAATGTAGCCGGAATGGATACATCTGGGGATTAAAAAGTCATCAATGTTATTCCATTATGCGGGAAGCTGCAACAGGGTGGGAGGGAGACCAAGGATTCTATCATAGAGTTTATACACAAGCATTGACATAGAGAGGGACACTACAGGAAGAAGATTTTTGAAAGGCATGAGAGGTTGTTCATTTATTTATTTCAGATGTAGTAGATTTGTGTTTCCGGTATGGGACAAAAGCGTTTGTAACTCTCAAAACTCGTACAAAAACTCCCAAGACAGAGATGAATTCATTCATACAGTGAGGGAAAAAAGTATTTGATCCCCTGCTGATTTTGTACGTTTGCCCCACTGACAAAGAAATGATCAGTCTATAATTTTAATGGCAGGTTTATTTGAACAGTGAGAGACAGAATAACAACAGAAAATCCATGGTGGAGAGTTTGGAATCTGATTGATTGATTGCTTCTGTGGACAGGTGTCTTTAATACAGGTAACAAGGTGAGATTAGGAGCACTCCCTTTAAGAGTGTGCTCCTAATCTCAGCTCGTTACCTGTATAAAAGACACCTGGGAGCCAGAAATCTTTCTGATTGAGAGGGGGTCAAATACTTATTTCCCTCATTAAAATGCAAATCAATTTATAACATTTTTGACATGCGTTTTTCTTGTTTTTTTGTTGTTGTTATTCTGTCTCTCACTGTTCAAATAAACCTACCATTAAAATTATAGACTGATCATTTCTTTGTCAGTGGGCAAACGTACAAAATCAGCAGGGGATCAAATACTTTTTTCCCTCACTGTATGTGTTTATTTGTGGTAGAGACAGAAAGAGAGGACATCCATCAGGTCTATGCTTACACATTTTATCAACCTCTAAATAACACATGTTCATGTCAGTATGACAGAGACTAAAGCCGGGATCATCTCGATCATGCTTTGTGTGCTCTGTGCCATTTAAAGGTAATTGTCTCCCACAATGAAATCAGGGAGGGGACTGGATCTGTCTCCATCCATTAGTATGTTAGTCACATGTGATATCTCAGACTGCACTGGCCCGATTTTGACTAAACTTGGGTGAATAATGTGTCTTTGCCGTAGAGATCTGGCATTTACACAGTTACACTGATCGTCCCAAAACGGGAGCTATATTAATTAACTGAAATGTATTACTCACATGCGATATATCAATTGTCCCAAGGGGGGGCGCTGCATCATTCTTGAGGGATGAAATGTTTACTCTTGCCTTGTTTCCAATTGAGACGATTTACCAAGGATGATGTCTCGACAAGGCGGGAACAATGCCTTTAAAAGCCGCATAGCAGGCAAAGCGCGCTGGGATTGAATCCCACCCAAGACTCAGTAATACGGCCAATGATACAATTAGTCCCTGACCTTTGAGGACCAGCAGTTCACAAAAACTGTAACCAGAATGACAATTTCTCTCCTCCCTTTTAGAAGACAGATTCAACTGGTGGGCCTATTCTCCAGCAGCAGTAGTTGAAATGTGTTGTAATTTAATTGGTCATGAATAGTATACAGTATATGAGGTCATTCTGGTGGGGAGGACATCAGCTTCAAGAGGCACAGCCACAATAGTGCATATAGCACATCTCAAGACATGCCCAAGAGGGCTAGCGTGTGTGAGTCAGTGAAAGAGACTCATGAAAGGAATAGGAAAGAGTTGAATTCTCACGTCCAAGTCCTACAGACATCTCTGTGGAAATAGACTAACACATACAGTGGATGAGCTATATAGCTTTCGGGAGAACCAGTATTTCATAGACAGTGTAGTGGAAAGGACATATGGGGGCGGTGATGCAGAATGAAAGGTGGTGGAAAGCTATCTGGAAGCTGCAGTAATTTCAATCATTTTATAACCAAATACTTAAGCGAAGTACCCATGCAGCACTGGGTGACAAATTAACCAGATCTGTGTCGAATGTGAGGATGGAGTTTCTTAAATGTTTTTCCCCCTGTTTCTGATGTGGGGGAGAAGGAATCGAGAGAAAGAGCGAGAAGGAGAAACCCATTGGTATTCAGGCATCAATTCTCAGTTCAAAGCTCAGCCAATCAGGGGGGAATAGGCTAGTCTGTGTTATCATGTACTAGACAGGCAGTGTACTGGTCATCTTGGACTGGACTTAAATCACTATACTTGTAATGTGCAATTTCCTCTGTGTTACAAAGGCAAGAAATAAACATGAGGGATATTGTGGCGGTGACTTCTACCTAGATCATTTGCTTTTGTTTTGTTATTTCATTCCAGGTCAGCTCCTGGCTAGCGACTGTTAAGAGAGTGAAAAGTGTAGCCTGTAGTAGAGGTGCCATGGCGATAGCTCCAATATTTTCAGGTTACCCTCAGTTTAAGATAGTATACTCATCATTAAAAATATAGCTTTTATTTGTGAGAATAGACCTCTATTAGGCCAAACTTACATCTTAGAAGAGGCTTTTTCACCAGTCAAAGCTATTGCATTCCACTGTCAGAACAAACCTAAAATCAATAGCAGACAGCTATTGGGATTGTTGCTCGAGACCTGTAGTATAGACAATCCAACACAATGCCTTTCATCCATTTGTCTATAGAATACACCATAAGTAATTCATACGTTTTTTTCAACGTTACTGTCTGAGAAGGATCTCAGAAGGCGTTGTGCATGAAAGCAGAAGAAGCCTCAATTCTCCACCAGTCAGTCCTTTGGTTGTGAAGCGCATAGTCATATCGTTAGGAAATGAGACGATAAGATATGAACTTCTATTCTTCTGAGAATTGCAATTTTAAAGAATTAATGTGCATTCAATGAGTGACAGGCACCAATATGGAAAGTCACTATAGATATTGGCTGCATTTTTTAAACTTGGTGTCAATACATTTTTTAAATTATAACAACTGCACATCCTTCATCAGTCTAGCAAACAAAACTTCAAAGCGGTGAATAGCCTCATTATGTGATGTGGTTGAACAGGTCCTTCAAATTCATGGTCCAGTGGTAAAATTATGATTTAGGGTTTATATCACTGCACCAATAACAGGCTAGCCACAAGGAGAAAGAGTCCATTCATTTCCATGCTGGTGAAGCAGAAACCCCTAATGCCTTAGGCTGTCAGATAATCAACCCTGCTCTGTTGATGGTCTACGTGCTGTGTAGGGGCTGGGCTATATGAGGCCCCTGGCCATTTCATTTCAGTGGGGGTCTCAGAATGTGTCCGTCTGTCAGATCTCTAACCTTCTGACCCCGGCTACGTTAATCCGGTAGTGGGTAGTGTACCCTCGAGGTCCTCGCCACAAACACAACAGACTAGAGTTACAGAGACTAAAATTATTAATTGGATTATAGCAACTGTAATGTCAATGTGTGATGTATTATATGCCACCACAAAGTCATGCTATTTTAATCCTTGTAAAATTGTTGTCCACTAAAAATGTTGTCCAGATCACTCGGACATGCAGTTCCCCCTAAATATGTCCTCCAGCAATTCCTGTTGAAAAGTGATATCCCAAGTATATATATAGTAAACTACACACACTAAAGGGTAAAAAAATGTTTTGACCAAAATAGTGTTTTTTAGACACAACTGCAAACTTTGAGTAGGTCATTCAAGGAGTTGGTCTGATGGGATTTGTGATGTCATCAGCCTCCATCTTGCTTGAGGAACAATAGAGAACACAGGAGGAAAGGCCCCTCCCCCTACATGTGATGTCATGAGTATACTAGAAGTGCGTTCTGTTCGCTAGAACGTTTGCTACATTGCGGAAGGGTTTTTACCGAATGACACGTTTCCCTAAAACTTTCTTGAACAGACTTTGAGGTACGTTTGCTCCCGCTTGGTGGGTGTGGCGAGTTGTGGCTTGAAGCAATGAGTGACGTATTTAAGCCATGCTGACAGCGTTCCCACCCCACAACCCCTCCCTGTTTTTCAACTGGTCGTTTAGTACCTTACTGTTTCCGTTCAATTGAACGTTCCAGAATGTAAAAACGTACTGATCACAGCCATGGACCACCTATTGAGGAGTGCCTATTTTAATGTAAATCAGGTGATAAATAAGCTGAAGTAGGACTTTATAACTTTTACAATTTTCACAAAGAATGAAATGTTTGTCATAGGTTTCATGATGCTTGTATCTTAACCAAAGTTGATCGTTTTAAGATTGTTTTGTACAGTACATCTCTATAAGATACAAGCATGAGGTCCTAAACCTAGCATGAAAGTCCATCGTTAGCTGTGTGGGCTAATATAGTCAAAATATTTGCGTTGAGGAAAGTTGAGCCAATGGCCACCATACCCCTTACAAATGATGATTACATTTTGTCCGTTTTATGCATAATATGCATTGCATTTTTGCATATGAACTGAAGATTTTTATTGTTACAGAACAGATATCATCATGCCGTGTGTATACAAATGTAAAACAAACAGTGGTCTAGCCCCCCTTGAGGTTCTTGAAAGCAACCAAGGAAGTGAGAGAAAGGAAGAAAGAAGTCTATTCGAGCAGCAGCAAGGGATGAAAAATAGACTGAATGACACTGATGAGGTAAGTACATTGACATGGAGTCTGAGCTTCCTAAACATATCAAGAATCTCATGGATCAGTTTCAAAGGCTTAGTAGCCTCGAATGCATAGAACAAAACAACCTCTCTGTCCCTGTCCCACACAACTGGTTAAGAAATGGAAGGGTAAGTGATATTGAACAGAGATCTACACTGAGTGTACAAACCATTAACAACATCTTCCTAATAATAAGACCCCCCCCCCCATCCCCTCCCCCCCTCCCTCCCCCTTTGCCCTCAGAACAGCCTCAATTCGTTGGGGCATGGACTCTACAAGGTGATGAATGATGAAAGCGTTCCACAGGGATGCTGGCCCATGTTGATTCTAATGCTTCCGACAGTTTTGTCAAGTTGACTGGATATCAACAGTCACTACGTCTCCAGTTGAGTAACACATGAGGAAAAAGTTTTTATGAAATGTATGAATTTCAGCACCCCGTGGAAGAACCACAGTTGTACAGGACAAACATAGGTGCAGGTAAGTGTTTTTTACAAGTATCGACTGATGTTGACTCAATGTTGTTGCTAGCAAATCATGTGACAAGTTATCAATACTCAACTCCGCCTCGATATAAGACAACGGAGTTGAGTGTTCCTCAGATAAACTTACCCCATATGTTGTACCAAGAGACCACTTTTTTTGGACTAGTTATGTTTGCAAACTTATGTTTACATGAATTCTGATTATTTCCAGGGATACACAACATCCCTGGAAATATCTTTGATATCTTTGTTAGAAAGAGTACTATATTTCCCTTGACGTAGAGATGCTGAATGTAAAAAATGGCTCAACATACCCCACTCTCCCCTACTGTCCAGAAATCAGCTGTGCCTTGCTGCATCTGAAAAATGCACACGAAAGGACAACAGCAGACTATAATTAATATAAAGATACTGCAATTATTAAATTGATTAGAGCAATTGTAATGTCAATGCTGGAAGTTTTAAGTCATGCTATTTTAATTGTTACATTAGTTGTCCACTTATCAAGCAAATCACTAGTGGTAGACATTCCAAGCTGAATCATTTGGCTCCATTCACGTAAAAGAGCCGTTCATTTGCTATTGTTTGGAGCTAAAAAAAAACAGTAGAAGCAGTATGCAAATCAGGGAGCCAAATGAACGGCTCTTTCGCCGATTCAATTTGGTTCGTTCAACCCGTCACTACAGATCACTCATGTTTTGGACAATTTTGGACACCTTAAAACTTATTCCACTTGTCTTTTTCATTATTCACTGGCATTACTTTAGTGTGCCTGGATCTCTGTGCAGCATCTGTAAAAACACACCAACATAAAACATACAAAATAGGTAAGCAATTATAAATATAGCACACAGGAAGTAAAATATTTGTTCAATGGAAAGGTATAACTTCTCTCTTCTGTTCTTAATTCTTAATTAATTAATTAATTAATTTTATTTTCATTTATTTAACCTTCATTTAACTAGGCAAGTCAGTTAAGAACAAATTCTCATGAGCTGATCAAAGTGCTTCACCTCAAGGCGGTTTGTCTAAAAACACAAAGCTCAGACAGTTTTTCCAGCACATTGCCAAGCACAGACACGGCTATTCTGTATTTTGGATCCATAATATTTGGTGCACTATTTTGTGATGGGGTCATCGTTGTTTGCTTTGGTTTTGCAGTATTCTGTGAAGACAGTGAAATTTCATTTTGAAGCCAACTTTGTACATTCAAGTAAACTAAGGAGATTATCATCACTTGTGTTCGACTCAGGATCACCACAAAAACATCCTTGTCAGCCTTGTGTCAGGTGAATCTCTCCAATTTCGGAAGTATCACAATGGTAATCTCTGCAACGAGGACCTCCTGCATGTATTGTTATGCTTAATGTCATCTTTTTCTATCTTCAGTACTGTTATAGCTCTGTTGATGATGACTTCTGTCTGTACTGTGTCAAAGATGTTAAGTCTGGAGATGAACACCGTCTTCAACTGTCGCTGAAAATGTAGAAAAATGCGGTTGAAATTGTTTGTTTCTACATGGGAGAGCCAACGCACTTAATTTAAGGGCCTGTATGACAGCGCATCAATCTCCATCACTGCCACTAACTCGGTCAAATTTCCCCTTTTTCAACTGTTGACCTGCGGAACATGGAGTAAACTGTTCTGTTTCCACTTTCATAAGCTCCACCTTTTCCCAGCCATCATCAATGCCCACATCTTCTCTTTGAGAGACACAGTGTGGCTCAGTCAGATGCTGTATTTGGCATTTCAGTATTGCTACTACAGTACTCTGTTGTGCTCGCCTAACATGACAGTCATGTCAGATGTGAGCATCACCATCTTCTGCAGATCCAGATTGTATTTTGTTTAGAACTCGGGTATACTGTAGTATCAACAATATGCCCAACTGCATTAGTGATGGGTCGTTGGCAAACAAACTGCTCTTTTTCAACTGATCTTCATGGTGAACATTGTAAACCAAATTATTTATTTGAAATAACTGTTCTTTTAGGTATTTAATACTGTTAATATTGCTATTTAAACTCCTGACAACAATTATCTGCAGATAAAAACATTCTCTAAAGATGGTAATTACTCACTGCATGAACAGGGCTTGGCATTCAGGGCTTTCCTCTGGCCCGGGCAACATCTGTTGAGCTCACCCGGCTAGTTAATCAAGCTTTCATATGGCCCGCTTGGGCTAGTACATTTCCGAAACAGAAAACGCCTACACTGCCTATGGGGCTGCTTGCGTGTCAAGACATGACGGTTATTTACACAAAACACATGTTGGTTAAATACAGGAAGAATTCAAAATAAAATAAAAATATTGGTGTGGTTATATACATAAACACAAAATACATATCTAATAAATAGCCCATTAAGCCCAAAGAAATGGATGTGGGATTCAGTTTATTTTATGCTCCAGCATTTCAGATGACGTTGAAAAACAACTGAAACATGCAAACGACGAGCCCAGTCATAGCAACGAACTTCACTTAATTAGCTACAGCGTATGTCATGGTAGAGAATAGAGATCGAGAAAATGTTTCTAAATCCCCCCACTCCAGGAAAAGGAGAATGACAGGATGAGCTAAAAGAAAATGATAGGGAGTACAATTAGCAAAAACAATTCAGCCGCACTGGCTAGAACGTTGCCCTTGGCTGGGACATGACGAGGAGAGAGACAAAGTCTTCTGCCGGTCATTGGAAGCTTATGCAAACAAGCGAGTGAAATACAGTTCATGTACTGTAAGAATGTATACTGAACAAAAATATACAAACAACATGCAAAAATGTCAAAGATTTTACTGAGATATAGTTCCTATATGAGATATAGTTCATATACTGTACCTGGGGCGGCAGGTAGCCTAGTGGTTAGAGCCCTGGGCCAGTAACCGAAAGGTTGCTAGATCGAATCCCCAAGCTGACAAGGTAAAAATCTTTCATTCTGCCCCTGAACAAAGCAGTTAACCAACTGTTCCTAGGCTGTCATTGTAAATAAGAATTTGTTCTTAACTGACTTGCCTATTTAAATAAAGGTTAAATAAAAAAAATATATATATATGTCAATTTAAATGAATTCGTTAGGCCTTAATCTATGGATTTCACATGACTGGGAGTACAGATATGCATCTGTTAGTAACAGATACCTAAAAAAAAAAAAGTCTGGGTGTGGATCAGAACCAGTCAGACCACCATTTGCCTCATGCAGTGCGACACATCTCCTTCGTATAGAGTTGATCAGGCTGTTGATTGTGGCCTGTGGAATGTTGTCCCACTCCTCTCCAATGTGTGAAGTTGCTGGATAGTAGAGTTCTGATTGTTTAATAATCACATATACAGGGTTGCAGGTGTACAAAGTACAGTGAAAATCTGAGGCTCTGAACTCCAACATGCAGGACTAAGTGAAATATAATAATGCAAATGGTAATAAAAAACAACAATAGAAATAGCACTAAATACATCATAACTGTAGCAGTGATGAATAAATAAATGTTGATTGGGGTGGAGGCAGTGTAAAGACTGTTGAGGGGGAATGACCATATGGTGAGCAGCATGACCATTACATTGGCGGGAACTGGAACACGTCGATCCAGAGCATTCCAAACATACTCAAAGGGTGACATGTCTGGTGAGTATGCAGGCCATGGAAGAACTGGGACATTTTCAGAAGTTGTGTACAGACCCTTTCAACATGGGGCCGTGCATTATCATGCTGAAACGAGGTGATGGTGATGATGAATGTCAGGACAATGGACCTCAGGATCTCATCACGGTATCTCTGTGCATTCAAATTGCCATCGATAAAATGCAATTCTGTTCTTTGTCCGTAGCTTATGCCTGCCCGTACCATAACCCCAACATGGGGCACTTTGTTCACAATGTTGATATCAGCAAACCGCTGACCCACACAACGCCATGCACGTGGTCTGTGGTTGTGAGGCCGGTTGGACGTACTGCCAAATTCTCTAAAACGACATTGGAGGCGGTTTATGGTAGAGAAATTAACATTCATTTCCATGGAAACAGCTCTGGTGGACTTTCCTGCTGTCAGCATGCCAATTGCACACTCCCTTAAACTTGAGACATCTGTGGCATTGTGTTGTGTGACAAAACTGCACATTTTAGAGTGTCCTTTTATTGTCCCCAGCACAAGGTGCACCTGTGTAGTGATCATGCTGTTTAATCAGCTTCTTGATATGCTACTGGACCAACTCTTTGTCTGCTGGAGGTAACAGAGTTCCTCAAATGAATCAACACAGCCCACCAGAAGACGCCATGTGCTGCCTGAGAAAGCAATGCCGCCTGCATTTAGTTGTCTCTATTTGTTCTGTTTGAGTTTGTATTTTTTTTTCTCTCAAAGAAACACCTCCAGGAGTATCTGGACAGCTACCTTAACCCACCCAGAAAACATGCAGGTAATGCCAAGCAAAAATATAATTTTCATGGTCAATGGGAGTTCCCAATGGGACCCTCTCGGTGTTGGACTCGGCCAAGAGGCTGAGAGAGTAAGTACTTTCTCATGTTCCCAGAGATGTGTTATTTATTTAAAAATTCCTACTTTTCTGTCATAGATTGGCTAGTGACCTGAAGGGAGAGTCTTTTGCTGTCTTCACTGTATTTCTGATCAATTTGATGTTATTTTAATGGACCAAAAATGTGCTTTTCTTTCAAAAACAAGGACATTTCTAAGTGACCACAAACTTTTGAATGGTAGTGTATATTCTTCCCATTAGATGTTTTGTCAATGTTTTGCCTTCTGATAGTTTACCATTTTCGAAAGCAAGTTTAAAATCAAGGCTTTATGGTCTTGCTATGTTATCTTGCATTTTCATACGAGCTCGAGGTCTCCCCCAGCGAGGGACTCCTCCGCTTCCTTTACGGGCACTTGGCAGGATTCCTGTCATTCATGCTTAACCACCGGACAGGCATCCTCAGAGGTGCTAGTCGCTGCTTGGTCAACGTGAGTAATTCATTGTCTCTCACTCACCATTGGCACGTTGCTATACAGACCATAGGCCAATACCTAACTTATACCTCTGCTCTCTCATTGTTAGAATAATTTGTATGGGTTAGGATAATGACTTACCCTGTCTGGGCTAGGGGGCAGTATTTTCACGGCCGGATAAAAAACGTACCCGATTTAAACTGGTTACTGCTCTTGCCCAGAAACGTGAATATGCATATTATTATCGAAATTACAGTATCTGTGCTGTTACGTGACACTTTCTAAGCCTTCCATTGGCTCTCTAAAGCCTTCAGAAGGCGGATTGACTCGTCTCCTGTCTCTGGGCAGATAACAGCAGCAGAGTTTGTCAGTGGTCTGCCTGGGGACAGAGAGACTGAAGATGCGCGTTCACGAGACCTCGCCATTTTTTTCTTTCCCTCTTTCAATGAATACAATGTTGTCCGGTTGGAATATTATCGCTATTTTACGAGAAAAATAGCATAAAAATTAATTTTAAACAGCGTTTCACATGCTTCTAAGTACAGTTAAGGAACATTTTGACATTTTTTTGTCACGAAATGCACTCGCGCGTTACCCTTTGGATAGTGACCTGAACGCACGAACAAAAGGTATTTGGATATAACTATGGATTATTTGGAACCAAAACAACATTTGTTGTTGAAGTAGAAGTTCTGGGAGTGCATTCTGACGAAGAACAGCAAAGGTAATCCAATTTTTCTAATAGTAATTCTGAGTTTAGTGAGCCCAAAGTTGGTGGGTGTCTGAATAGCTAGCCTGTGATGGCCGAGCTATGTACTCAGAATATTGCAAAATGTGCTTTCGCCGAAAAGCTATTTTAAAATCGGACATAGCGATTGCATAAAGGAGTTCTGTATCTATAATTCTTCAAATAATTGTTTTGTATTTTGTCAACGTTTATGATGAGTAATTTAGTAAATTCACCGGACGTTTTCGGTGAGTATGCTAGTTCTGAACATCACATGCTAATGTAAAAAGCTGGTTTTTGATATAAATATGAACTTGATTGAACAAAACATGCATGTATTGTATAACATAATGTCCTAGGAGTGTCATCTGATGAAGATCATCAAAGGTTAGTGCTGCATTTAGCTGTGGTTTGGGTTTTTGTGACATGCTTGCTTTGAAAATGGCTGTGTGATTATTTTTGGCTGGGTACTCTCCTGACATAATCTAATGTTTTGCTTTCGCTGTAAAACCTTTTTGAAATCACCCCCCTACCTTGGGGTGTGCCGAGTAGTTGGACAAAATGAGTATCGTAACGGATATGGGACATTTTCTGGATTCAAGTATTTTTTGTAATTATCTGTGATCGGAAAAAAAGTTATTTTCAGGTGACAGCAAGCATCTTTCTTGCGTCAGTCAGTCACAGAGTTTCTAAACCATACTCTACTGTCTTTGAGTCAGGCTTGTGCAAGGTTCTATGTGGTCGACTCAACCTGCTATTTTGTCTGTCTGTAACAGGGTTCGTACAGACGGTGGCAAGTCGAATTCAAGGACTTTCTAGAACTTTTTCAAGCACTAATATTTATTTTCAAGGACCATCAATTTGTAATAGTTCATATTATGCAATTGTTTCTAGTCGCCACCGGATGGCAGTATATCACCACAACCTCGTGAAACCCCACCCCAAAAAACGTACTATTCATCACTACCTTACAAGTTCTACATAATAATACCTGTTTCACTACTTACTACATACATGAGTGGTAAGTCAGTACTGATGAGGATGACGTACTGATGAGAACTGTAACTCAGTAAAATCTTTAAAATGGTTGAATTTTTGGTTCAGTGTACATGATAATAATATTAAATTGTCTTTATATTTCACTAAATGTTAGGTCCCACAGGCTGTCCCAGCACAAAATGACATGAAAGTGAATTATGACAGTGTAAAAGGCCCTTAGTTGACTCGGCTGTCGTCGGAAGAAAACCAAGATGCAGCGGAGGTTGTGTGTTCATCTTGATATTTAATAAAAATGAACCACTACAAAACAAAACACTCGATAGCAACGACAGCAAACAGTCCTGTCTGGTCCCAACTGAACAAAACAGAAAACAATCCCCCACAAAACCCAAAGGAAAAACCTGCTCCTTATGTGTGACTCCCAATCAACAACAACGAACTTCAGCTGTGCCTGATTGGGAGCCACACATGGCCCAAAACAAAGAAATACAAAAAACCTAGAAAAAGAACATAGAACGCCCACCCAATGTAACACCCTGGCCTAACCAAAATAAAGAACAAAAAAACCCTCTCTATGGCCAGGGCGTTACAGTATTCTATACCCATTTGAAGAGAAACAAACAGTGGTGTAAAGTACTTAAGTAAAAATACAACTTTCATTTTTTGGGGTATCTGTACTTTACTTTACTATTTTTATTTTTCACAACTTTTACTTTAACTTCACTACATTCCTAAAGAAAAGTATCTACTTTTTACTCCATACATTTTCCCTGACACCCAAAAGTAATCGTTACATTTGGAATGCTGAGAAAGACAGGAAAATGGTCTTCAAATGAGACAGCCTGGTCATCTGTACATCCTGGTCATCTGTACAGCCTCTGTGTCGCGCCCTGACCATAGAGAGCCTTTCTATTTCTCTATTTGGTTAGGTCAGGGTGTGATTTGGGTGGGCATTCTAGATTTTCTATTTCTTTGTTGGCCGGGTATGATTCCCAATCAGAGGCAGCTGTTTATCGTTGTCTCCTATTGGGGATCATACTTAGGCAGCCCTTTTCCCACCTGTGATTGTGGGATCTTGTTTTTGTGTAGCTGCCTGTGAGCAGCCCAGAACGTCACGTTTCGTTTTTCTTCTGTTTTTTTTGTTGTTGTGATTTTCATCTTCATTAAAAGATGTGGAATTCCATGCACGCTGAGCCTTGGTTTATTTACAACAGGGAATTTGAAGACAATGAACGTGACACTCTGATCTGGCGGACTCACTAAACGCATGCTTCCTTTGTAAATTATGTTTCAGTGTTGGAGCATGACCCTGGCTTAAAAAAAAAAAAGAAAACGGTGCCTAATATCAGGCATTTGAAGTGAGCTATACTTTATTTTAGCAATTAAATTTACTTTTGATACTTAGGTATATTTAAAACCAAGTACTTTTACTGAAGTAGTATTGTACTGGGAGACTTTTACTTGAGTCATTTTCTGTCAAGGTATCTTTACTTTTACTCAAGTATGACAATTGGGTACTTTTTCCATCACTGGAAACAAGTTATTAACACTAGAACCACCTGGCATTTCAGCATATAAGTACCCGCTAGACAACGTTGCCGAGTGTCTCCTTTAGCATACTGTACGCATCAGATGCATATCAACCCACAAGGTGCGCAAACATGCTTGATAAATCAACACTTGATAAATAGTGCATAAACTATTGTAAAAGATGAATTGCATGAAGAAATATTTGTGTAAATATATCAATAAAAAAATAACAACAATAGTTATTTGTTTAGATAGAGTCAATGATATGTTTGGTATAATTCTACAAAGTCCTAGAAAAAAACATAGGCCTATAGCGTATTTTAGTTTCCGTTCCAATAAAAACATCACAGTGTTTCCATTTGATCAACTTTATTTGTAGATTCGATTAGTCATAGAGTTATATTAATTAATTAAGTCCAGTTATAGCTTCTTCTGACAAAGTAGAAACACATAATAATAATAATAATAATATAACCAGCCAGGTCACTGGTGAAATGATTTGCTGTATTCCTGAACAAAATCACCAGTGCATGAACAATTGTAAAGGATTAATCACATAAAGAAATGGTTGTGGAAAAATATTCATGACAAGATATAAAAACAGTCATTTGTTGATCGGACACTGTATTGTGCCCTTACACCTGTCTTTACAGATGAATCAATCGCTTCGGGTCCACAGTCAACACACAGCTTCGGGGCTTTGTGTGAGCAAGCCCCACAAACAAATCAGTTGCACTACACACAGTTTTCATGTGGGTTGTTTCGTGTGCACCTGTCGACTTGACATTCTGTCTTCTTTTTCCTGAGTGGGAGCTGGGGTGCTTGGGGAAGAGGGAGACCTGCTGCCTTGGTGATGTTCATGTGGTTCTCGTAAAGCTCACGTGCCAGATGCATCATGAAATCTCTCCTGCTGACTGTCTTGTCAAGGCATTGCTTGTATAACACGTACACGTTAGCAGCCATATCGAGTAAGTTGTAGAACACTGCAACAGGCCAGTGGTGAGTACCTCCTTTTACAGAGTACAGTCTTGCCATCTGGTCGAGTGCATCTGTAACAGTATCGCTTCCGTCCCTCTCCTCGCCCCAACCTGGGCTTGAACCAGGGACCCTCTGCACACATCAACAACTGACACCCCACGAAGCATCGTTACCCATCGCGCCACAAAAGCCGCGGAACAACTACTTCAGGTCTCAGAGCGAGTGACGTCACCCGATTGAAATGCTATTAGCGCGCACCACCGCTAACTAACTAGCCATTTCACATCGGTTACACATCCACACCAACCTATTGCATAAAATAAAATAGGTTAGAATCATATGAAATAATAATACTAATAGTAATAACAATAATATGAATGTAATGTAATGAAAGGGGATAATATTTGGTGTTTGGATGATGGAAAGGCAATCTGGATATGGTAGAGACATATACCTTTGTTATTGTAGTCTGTCACCGTCTCCGGTTTCTTCTTCTGGTCACTGCCGATGGCAACAGTAGAATGCATGGAGCGTAGGATGCAAACACTTATTTATTTTACATCTGTACACCGTGACTGTTGCTTTAGTACAGCTCCGCTGGTATGTTGTTTTGCGCAGAGGGGGACATCTCCCGCCTTTGTTTGTTCACTGTTCCAATCAGGCTAGTCTTCTTTGCAATCAACTTGTCTGCCAGGGAAATTGATGTGAAGAAGTTGTCCATGGTCACAACTCTGCCTTTGCCCAAGTAAAGCCCCACGAGTCTCAAAATCACAGTCTCAGACAGTGAGTCGCTCACCCACTGGCCTTGTTTTATCTTTCCCCAGATATGGAAAGCCATTGAGCAAGTACTTGGTTTCAACATTGGCGGCTAACAAAAACTTAACTGAAGTCACATGCACCATTATCAGTTTCTATCTGGTTTCTATCGCCCATTCATCCACTGATGACAGAATAGCATATTTTTATTTGTCACTAGTTTTTGCTTAGAGCAATGCTTCCTGGTGTGAATGGTCATGTGCTGAATACAGGGACAGCATGGATATTCTTGGAAAAAGTGACATTTGGAAATAGAGCTGCAGCTCGTGCTTTGTTTGAGTTATTTGACAATGGTAACTGCAGAATAGGCTCTTTCTGATACTATTTAGAAATCAAAATGTTTTACCTGCATGTGACTCTGAAGGAGGATTTGATAAAGCGATGCTCCTTTCCCTGCATGTCAATTACAAGATCCGCCCATCTCTTCATATACAATTTGACAACTGATAGGCCTAAAATTACCACTCATCAGATTATTGTCAATTTAATCTTGTCTATAGGCTAACTCTTATGTGCGAAATTAGTTTAATTATAGTTTAGGTGTAGTTTTGATGGGCCGACTGTGCAGGCCGACTGGCATCGTTTGTTTCCCGCTCATCAACTTGGAGTCAAGGATATCTTTTACATTATTCTAAAGGTCTACTGCAACACGTAGCATGTTTTCCTTTCCCTTACAATACATTTGATTAGTAATAGAGTTACAGTAAATAAAACAGTCCAGCTTATTTTTACAAAGTAAAACATAAAGAGAATGGTATCAACCCACAAGGCACACGGTTAAGTTGTTTGCTGTTGAAAAATAGGAATAACACAAACTGATTATTGCACAATTGTCTTTCTAAATTAAATAAACCTCATCACCCTCCTTATCATTCAGTTAGGCCTAATTTAAATTAAATTGAGAAATAATCGGCAATTCATCCATTTGTCATTCATTCAGCGAGGAGAGAGAGACACATTAGTGCCTGGCTGGGTACCAATGTCCTACAGCACATTGTCTTGGCGGATGAAGTTGGGAATAGGTGTGAAATTTTTTTGGTAAAAAGGCTTTAAATACTTTTATGTTTGTGATTAAAAAATTCTGACAAATGAGCAGTGTAAAATACAAGCATTTAGGAATAATCAGGGAAGGTGCAGGACATAGATTTTTTGGGGGGGGCTGATTTTGTTTTATTTACAAAATCAAACATCCATGGCTGTTGGCCTTGATTCTCTCAGGGGACACTATTTACATTTTAGGGGTCCCGGACCCCAAGTTTGGGAACCACTGTACTACTAACCTCTCTCCTTGCTTGCTTCAATGCTTCCTCTCTCTGTGTATCTCCTTTACCTTCTTCATTGCAGCCTGACTCACCACTCTCTGTCTCATTACTCTCTATAAAGAACATCTTTTGATTATAGCTAGCTTCATTTCAGTCAACTGCTCCTGCTGAGGTGAGGCTCCTCTGTTCAACAATAGCTTGTAACTTCATCCTTCTTGCCAGCTAATTATAGCTAGCCACCTGGCTAATAGACAGAGCCCTTGAGCTACCCAGCTAACTAGACATCTGACTGAAATATCAGCGACTATTTACCAGTTGTACACACATTCTCAGAGAGTCTGAGGTTTTTTGTTAGGGTGATGTCTATTGACACGGCAGGAGTCGGGGGATGTTAAAACAATTCCCACTGTCAGCGGCGTCTCTCTGCTACTTGGAGTTTGTTTCACCTTTCGGCCTGTGTCATGGGCATTGTTTCCCGTTGGACAGAGTGGTGAATGAAAATGCTGCTAACAAGGCAAATCCAGGGGAGCAGGCAAACATAACGAGCATGCATGAATCATTCAGGATTCCACTCGTTCAGAGATGGTAGGAGCGATTATAACTCAGATAAAGAAACCTTCTGTGTGTTGATCAACGCTGGGAACGCAACAATAAGTGTGTAAATGATAATTAACAAATTAAAAAGGTGCGTAAACGGCGTTTACCCTCCACTACATCCCTGGTTGGGTCTCAACGTGGACTTTGATCTGAAGCCATTCTTTTGATTATTGTGATTTTGCTATTGTAAATGTTTGTTGGCTTATGTAGCCAAATTGTATCTATGATCGATTTATGTTCTTTGTATGCTATTTTAATATATGAGAATTAACCAATGATATCAGGCCACACCTGGCCATGATTATAGACACCTGTGTGTCTTTTGACACTATATAAATGAGTCATCCCGTAGTGTTTGTCATTATACCCTGAGCTTGTCTGTCGAAACGTTGGACATTAATATTTTTGCATCTGAGCTCCTAGAGTGTGCGGTTCTCCTATATTTTTTTTAAGTGTTCCACTCTGCTAGCCAGCACCTCACCTAAATAGGTGTGCGTTTCTTTCGCATCTAGATGGGTCTGGCAAAACCCATTCAATAATCCTGCCAGGCAGGGTTGAATCTACATTTGCCCAGCATTTTAGCTATCGATGTGACATTTGGCGGAGCCTAATCAGTCAGTTCTGTACCCGCATGGCTGAGTGGCACTATGGATGGAATGAGAAAGCTTGCCTGGCAACCATAGCGCGAAACATGAGAAGAAATAAAACTCGATAGTCTCGCTGGAAATTAATTCTCAAGACTAATACATTTTCCAAATATTTTTCCAAATATGTAAACATATTTGATCATTTACTGTTCTCCTCTCATTTTAATTTCAAGTACTTTTCAAGAACCAACTTGATAAAATGTCAGATTTTCAAGGTATTCCAGCACTTTCAGAGTTCCAAATTCAAGTACTGCTGTAAAGAGAAGGACGGGCTGTACGTTGATCCTGCTGCTCTGATTGGATAGAGTGAAGCTGTTTTTCATTTCACCAGATCGCTTTTCCTTGCATGTTTTCAGTCTGATCATTTAGATTGCTGCTACCTACTATTATGATAAATCATATGGCGGGGACAATTGCTATGAGGCTATCAATGTGGATAATATCTAACAAGCGGGGGCAAGGGTAAGGGAAATAATGAAACAACAATGCACATTCTGACAGCATTCTTGGCTGTCAGACACACACCCCTCTGCACAGTTCAGGGAAGTACTATTGCAACATTTATTTAGGCTTTTTAAAACCCTTCTGTTTTTTTCCAATCATGAGTATCTGTCACGTCCTGACCAGTAAAAGGGGTTGTTTGTTATTGTAGTTTGGTCAGGGCGTGGCAGGGGGTGTTTGTTTAGTGTGTTTCGGGGTTTTTGGTTTTGTTCTATGTTATTCTATTTTTATGTGTTTATCTAGTTTTTCTATTTCTATGTTGGGGTTTTGGAACGACCTCCAATTAGAGGAAGCTGGTTGTCGTTGCCTCTAATTGCACTATTGTAAAGTGGTTGTTCCACTGGATATCATAAGGTGAATGCACCAATTTGTAAGTCGCTCTGGATAAGAGCGTCTGCTAAATGACTTAAATGTAATGTAAATGTAATTGGAGGCCATACTTAGTGGGTTAGTGTTCTCTTGTGTTTGTGGGTGGTTGTTCCTGGTATAGTCTGTGCACCTTACTGGGCTGTTTTCGTCGTTTGTTTTGTGTAAGTGTTTTGTTTGGTTTTTCTTCAATAAAGAAGATGAGCATTCATATACCCGCTGCATTTTGGTCCACTCCATATGACGAATGTGACAGTATCATCCGATCCAATTATCAACTGTCAATTTACAGATAGTTTTTTTTTTACCTTTATTTAACTGGGCAAGTCAGTTAAGAACAAATTCTTATTTTCAATGACAGCCTAGGAACAGTGGGTTAACTGCCTTGTTCAGGGGTAGAATGACAGATTTGTGCTTTGTCAGCTCGGGGATTCGATCTAGCAACCATTCGGTTACAAGTGCAACACTCTAACCACTAGGCAACCTGCCGCCCCAATAAGATTATGAATATGAGTACGACCATGTCGGCACACCCCTACCCCTAAAGTCAGGACAGAGTCCCAGCCCGTCTTCTGAAAACATCTGAAACCCTATCTCTTCAAAGAGTATTTTAAATTAATCCTATGCCAAAAAATGTAATAAAGATAACCTGCACTTTTATTTTATACTACTTTATTGAGGGGAAATGTACTTTCTACGACTATATGTGGTTGTCCCACCTAGCAATCTTAAAATGTTAATTGTAAGTCGCTCTGGATAAGAGTGCCAGCCAAATGACTTTTAGAAATGCTGTGTATTAGTGATTTTGTAGCCATCTACTAGTTAGGTAGATGGGCTAGTGTTATTCATTTGTGCACAGTGGTAACTGGCGTAGCTACCTTCATATCTAACCTAGTTCTTCAAACACTGTTATTTACTATTCCTGTACAATGGCACTTATAGCCTCTCTTTCATAGGGACTGTCACTACAGATTAGTAAACTATTTACGTTAGCCAACAAGTTTGTATTGGTTCCCATTGGACTAGTAGATCTTGTTAGGCTACTTAGCAAAGTAACTAACGTTACCTGGTTGTCATGTAGCCTAAAATATCCGGTCCCAGATCAAGAGATACTTCCATTCGGTTTTGGGGAGAGGCTATACAGACATAGCCTGGCAGATGTGACTCACGTGGTTCACAGCACTGGAGAACTGTGACACACTGGTCTGGACAGGAGTCCGTTGTAAATGCAGTATTCACACATAAATGCTTTGATTAGTACTCTCAAAAGTTGTTTTCTTTCTTGGGGGGCGTTGTTTAGTCTCGAAAACCCGTCCATAGACAACAGTGACTAGGGTCTTGGCATAGAGGAACTACGTCACTACCTATGCCACTAACTTACCCACTTTAATTTAAAAGTGTTTTTATTTTTTTATTTAAAAGAGGTTATTTTTTTGTAAGTGCATTTCGTAAGTGGCTCGTTTGCATCAACTACCTTCACTAAAACCACTGCAAAGGTTTTGCCTGCAAACTTTGGTTTCGAATTGCGACATTCTTGCATGTCATGTCATGTTTTGTTGGGAGAGTTGTCTGTCTGGAATTTTATTTTCATCTTATCTAAATTGCCGAAAAAGTCTGTCATTGAAACCAGACCTTAGTCAACGTTGCCTAGGGTCGGGTTTTCAAGACTACATGTTGTTTGGATTGTTGGAAGATCGAACAGTTTTATTGGAAGGGGGTGGCCCTCGGGGGCTGTGAGTGGTTGTCTATGTGAGTGTTTTTAGAGTTAGAATGACACAGAGGAGAATCAATCAGTAAAAAATCACAGCCCCTTCATTACGGATGCATCATGCTTCCAACGTCAAGGAGTCTTTTCAGACTCTGAAGACAGGAAGACTTTGAGTTTGGTGTTAGCCAGACTAATACCGCAGAGGAATTGGTTATAAACATCTAATAATTCGGACACTCCTGGTGTACAAACATGTGATGTAACACGTGCAACTGAGAGTTGAGTAGAGCCAAATGGATTCGGTTCAGTCAGTCATCGTGAGGAGTCAATTGACAAGGTAAGGTATTTGCCATCTGAATGTACAATGAATAAAAATATAAACGCAACATTTATAGAGTTTTTCCCATGGTTCATGAGCTGAAATGAAAGATCCCAGAAATTGTCTCTAAGCACAAAAACCTTATTTCTCTCAAATTATGTGAGCATTTCTCCTTTGTCAAGATAATCCATCCACCTGGCAGGTGTGGCATATCAAGAAGCTGATTAAATAAGCATTATCATTACACAGGTGCACCTTGTGCTGAGGACAATAAAAGGCCACTCTAAAATGTGCAGTTTTTGTCACACAACACAATGTCAGTGATGTGCAATTGGTATGCTGAGTGCAGGAATGTCCACCGGAGCTGTTGCCATAGAATGTAATGTTAATTTCTCTACCATAAACTACCTCCAACATCGTTTTAGAGAATTTGGTAGTACGTCCAACCGGCCCAACAACTGCAGACCACATGTAACCACACCAGCCCAGGACCACATCTAGCTTCTTCACTTGCGGGATTGTCTGAGACCAGCCACCCGGACAGCTGATGAAACTGTAGGTTTGCACAACCGAAGAATTTCTGCACAAACTGTCAGAGACCGTCTCTGGGAAGCTCATCTGCATGCTCGTTGTCCTCACCAGGGTTTTGGCCTGACTGCAGTTCGGCGTCGTAACCGACATCAGTGGGCAAATGCTCCCCTTCGATGGCCACTGGCACACTGTGAAGTGTGCTCTTCACGGATGAATCCAAGCTTCAACTGTACCAGGCGGATGTCAGACAGTGTGTATGGCATCGTGTGGGTGAGCGGTTTGCTGATGTCAACGTTGTGAAAAAAGTGGCCCATGGTGGCGGTGTGGTTATGGTATGGGTAGGCATAAGCTACGGACAATGAACACAATTTAGGCCGTGACGAGATCCTGAGGCCCATTGTTGTGTCATTCATCCGCCGCCATCACCTCATGTTTCAGAAAGATAATGCATGGCCCCATGTCACAAGGATCTGTACACAATTCCTGGAAGCTAAAACATGAGGTAGGGTAAGCGTACTGTGTGAGGTTGCTATGTACTGTCACTAAGAGCCTGTGACCCTTGGGTCGGAGTACGAATTTGCCCCCCAAGGCCGTGTGACAGTATTTTACGCTTATCCTCCCCACTAGATGTTCCCAAATTGCGTTCTGTGGTCCAGCCAGGATTCTGGCTCCGATTCCTATCTGTGCTTATTATCAAGGCCACTGGAAAAATATTTATGGTGCCTATTTGGAAGGACCAGTGTTGCCTTTTTGGAAGGACCAGTGGTGCCTATTTGGAAGGACCAGCGGTGGCTATTTGGAAGTACCAGCAGTACTTATGAGACGAAGATTGGACAGTGGCACTTTTATTTGTTTTATTTTATTTAACCCTTATTTCACCAGGTAAGTTGACCGAGAACACATTCTCATTTACAGCAACAACCTGGGAGTGGGGTGTGCTTAGAGTGGGGTAACATGTCACAGCAAGAACTGGCAAATCTGGTGCAGTCCATGGGGAGGAGATGCACTGCAGTACTTAATGCAGCTGGTGGCCACACCAGATACTGACTGTTACTTTTGATTTTGACCCCCCCTTTGTTTAGGGACACATTATTCCATTTCTGTTAGTCACATGTCTGTGGCACTTGTTCAGTTTATGTCTCAGTTGTGGAATCTTGTTATGTTCATACAAATATTTACACATGTTAAGTTTGCTGAAAATAAACACAGTTGACAGTGAGAGGATGTTTCTTTTTTTTCTGAGTTTATTTCCTACATTGTAGAATAATACTGAAAATATCCAAACTATGAAATAACACATATGGAATCATGTAGTAACCCAAAACGTGTTAAACAAATCAAAATATATTTTATATTTGCTATTCTTTAAAGTATCTTTGATGACAGTTTTGCACACTCTTGGCATTCTCTCAACCAGGTTCACGAGGTAGTCACCTGGAATGCATTTAAATTAACAGGTTTTCCTTATCAAAAGGTAATTTTTTGAATTTCTTTTCTTCTTAATACGTTTTAGCCAATCAGTTGTGTTGTGACAAGGTAGGGGTGGTATACAGAAGATAGCCATATTTGGTAAAAGACCAAGTCCCTATTATGGAGAGAACAGCTCAAATAATCAAAGAGAAACAACAGTCCATCATTACTTTATGACATGAAAGAAAATGTCAAGAACAGGGCAGTGCAGTCGCAAAAACCATCACGCGATATAATGAAACTGGCTCTCATGAGGACTGCCACAGGAAAGGAAGACCCAGAGTTTCCTCTGCTACATAGGAGAAGTTCAATAGAGTTACCAGCCTTAGAAATTTCAGCCCAAATAAATGCTTCACATAGTTCAAGTAATAGACACATCTCAACATCAACTGTTCAGATGAGACTGCGTGAATCAGGCCTTCATGGTCGAATTGCTGCAAAGAAACCACTACTAAAGGACACAAATAATAAGAAGAGACTTGCTTGGGCCAAGAAACACAAGCAATGGACATTAGACCAGTGGAAATCTGTCCTTTGGTCTGATGGGTCCAGATTTTAGATTTTTGGTTCCAACCACCGCGTCTCACAAGGAGTAGGTGAACGGATGATCTCCACATGTGTAGTTCCCACCGTGAAGCATGGAGGAGGAGGTGTAATGGTGTGGGGGTGCTTTTCTGGTGACACTATCAGTGATTTATTTAGAATTCAAGGCACACTTAACCGGCACGGCTACCACAGCATTCTGCAGTGATACGCCATCCCATCTGGTTTATTCTTAGTGGGACTATCATTGTTTTTCAACAGGACAATGATCCAAAACACACCTCCAGGCTGTGTAAGGGCTATTTGACCAAGGAGAGTGATGGAGTGTTGCATCAGATGACCTGGCCTCCACAATCACCCGACCTCAATCCATTTGATATGGTTTGAGATGAGTTGGACCACATAGTGAAGGAAAAGCATCCAACAAGTGCTCAGCATATGTGGGAACTCCTTCAAGACTGTTGGAAAAGCATTCCTCATGAAGCTGGTTAAGAGCATGCCACATCAAGGCAAAGGGTGGCTACTTTGAAGCATCAGGAGTGGGCAATGTTGCAGCACAAGCTAACCCCATCCCAGATGACTCAACTACTGCAATCCCCACCAGTAGAAAACAACACACATGATCCTCACGCACATACAACCTCGTTTAAAATGTTCTAAAATCAATTTCAGCCGTATTCACATATGAGATAAATTACTGTTCTGCTTTTATAATATTACTGGTGTTCATATTTGATAGATCTTACTATTCTGCTCTCTTTTTTTAAGAGCAGGTAGCCTAGTTGTTAGAGCGTTTCGCCAGTAACCAAAAGGTTGCTAGATTGAATCCCCGAGCTGACAAGGTAAAAATCTGTTATTCTGCCCCTGAACAAGGCAGTTAACCCACTGTTCCTAGGCTGTCATTGTAAATAAGAATTTGTTCTTAACTGACTTGCCTAGTTAAATAAAGATCAAATAAAATATTTTGGTTTTGTTGTTAACAGAATATCAAGCTGTGTGTGGACCTTCCACTTGTATAAAAAAAACATCGACTTAATGTCACTTTGTAATGATTTAATAAAAAAAACATATACTTTATATTAGAACTGGCACTGGCATTTATAGGCGGGCTCGATCAAGTGCACGAATTGTTTGAAAGAAACACATGGTTGTTGGACCTAGATCTGGAACTCAAAGAATTCCTGAGATATTCACAACTTTATTGGAATTTGGCACTGGAAAATATTAAAGCATATCAATAATCCCAGAGTGAATGAACAAAAAAATAAAAGCCTCCAATTCCCTCAACAGTCTTCATGACTGTGTAGTCCTGTGGTCAATCCAAAGACAGACATGCATGTTCAAATGTCTCGGTATTGAGAGGAAGCTCTCTGCTGTAAGAAACAGGATGCTACTGTAACGTCAAGTTTAGAAATATTCTACTCCAGCAATCCCACACACAGGCTCCACTAGAACAACGGCAGACACAAAAGTAAGAGCTAATTAAACAAGAGACTGTTCAAAACCCATTGACGTTGATGGTTCGCCTGTTTGAATTGTGAACAGTTTGAAATCCCCCCACCACCCTCAACACTCTTCGATATGTCAATTAAGCGAGAACTATCCAATTAATGTGGATCCAACGTTTCTTGAGTGTCCCTCAAGGCAGACGGAGGGTTCTTTCTGTCTTCGCGCTGCATCTCAAGGTTAATAGAAGTAAATATGTTTCTTTCTGCCCCGAAGGCTTCATATGACACAACTCCCTAACAATGCATTCCCTCTCAAGTCTTTTATTCATACCAATTGCTACTTGGCCAATAAGTTTACTGCTGTTAAACAACTGTGAGAAGAGCTGTAAAGATTGTGTTACATGCCATGTTTCTCACCTAGAGTGGCATTCATAAGAGTAGGTTGACGTTTAGTGTCATGAGTCTTGTCCTGGAGGCAGAACTCAGTGATTTCCTCTTAGATAGTCCAAATGCAAAGTCAAAATTCACTATATTGTAAAAATTCATGAAAACTAATATGAGCTTTTTGGTCTTAATTTACGGTTAGGGTTAGGCATTAGGGTTAGCAGTGTGGTTAAGGTTAGATTTAAAATCAGATTTTATGACTTTGTGGCTGTGCTAGCTAGTGACCACTGCAAAGCTGTATCTAGAACAAGATTCATTATGAAAACGCTAACCTACTTCATAAGAGGGCTGACATCCTGGCAGGTATTGCCTCAAATTACCTTTACTACTGTAGGTGTACATGTACAGTGCATTCGGAAAGTATTCAGACCCCTTGACATTTTCCACATTTTGTTACATTACAGCCTTATTCTAAAATGGATTAATAAAACAAAATCCTCATAAATCTACACAAAGTACACCATAATGACAAAGCGAAAACAGGTTTTTAGAATTTTTTGCAATAAGTATTCAACCCTTTGCTATGAGACTCAAAATTGAGCTCAGGTGCATGCTGTTTCCATTGATCATCCTTGAGGTATTTCTACAACTTAATTGGAGTCCACCTGTGGTAAATTCAACTGATTGGACATGATTTGGGGAACCAAGCCATGAGGTGGAAGGAATTGCCTGTAGAGCTCCAAGACAGGATTGTGTCGAGGCACAGATCTGGGGAAGTGTACCAAAACATGTATGCAGCATTGAAGGTCCCGAAGAACACAGTGGCCTGAATTATTCTTACATTTAAGAAGTTCAGAACCACCAAGACTTCCTAGAGCTGGCCGCCCGGCCAAATTGAGCAATAGGGGAGGGAGGTGACCAAGAACCCAATGGTCACTCTGACAGAGCTCCATATTTCCTTCCAGAAGGACAACCATCTCTGCAGCACTCCACCAATCAGGCCTTTATGGTAGAGTGGCCAGACAGAAGCCACTCCTCACAACAACCCCAAGCACACAGCCAAAACAACGCAGGAGTGGCTTCAGGGCAAGTCTCTGAATGTCCTTGAGTGGCCCAGCCAGAGCCTGGACTTGAACCCAATCGAACATCTCTGGAGAGACCTGAAAATTGCTGTGCAGTGATGCTCCCCATCCAATCTGACAGCTTGAGAGGATCTGCAGGGAAGAATGGGAGAAACTCCCAAAATACAGGTATGCCAAGCTGTACTGTATACTACACTTGTACAAATGTTATGACGTTAGCCTAAGTTGATTGGGACCATCATGTACAGCATTATTGCATAGTTAACTGGCTATACAATTTTGAGCTGAATTGATCGTGGGAAGGTTATTTTTTGTAGTCAACAGTTCTGTTGAGCATGCTTCATATCTCAATGTAGGAGTTTATATTCATTCCCTTTCAACGGTCATTGTGAGTTATCTCTCAAGCGGAGCAAAGCGGCATCATTCGATTGAGTGTCTCTCCGCTTTCCAGCTGTGTTTACTAGGACGCGGTCGGCGAGGGTGCCGAGGACCATAAACACTATTAGTTTCCCCATGTTGCTGATGCACCAGTAAAGCGTGATAATGTGGTAACACGCCTCCACAGATTCATAGCACCTCCGCCTCGGCCTACTCTCATTGCCTCCAACTACCCAGAAATCATCTTCCTGGTCACATCTTATTTCCTTTACTGCCCTCTCTTTTGGGCGAGTGGATCACGCTGCCTAGAGGACGGCCATTCGGCTAAACAAATGAGGCCATTATTCATGATGTGGAGCGGTAGAAAACAATCAGAGTGCCTGCTAACGTGAAGAGACCAGCGGAGGCAATAAAAGTGCAGGAGAAAGTATCGATGATGTCATGTTTTTTTCCCCCACTGTGCCGTACAGGGGCCATTGGGCCTATCTAGTGTCCGAGCAACAACACAAGGGGACTGGGATGATGAAGACCATAAATCCAAGGTCTCCCTTGTGTGTTTGCGCCATGGAGATCTATACATGCATGCGCAAGTTTATACACACGTTTGCATACACATACACAACATATGGAGTGTGCTTGGGGCTAAATGGTAGACATCCATAGCCAGGGTGTGGTAATGTTAATGGTCAATACATTAGACTTCTACTGTAGATGCTTCCGTGAAGCTGCTCTAGCAGATTTACAGTGTCTTCAGAACGTAACCCTTGACTTTTCCACATTTTGTTGTGCTACAGTCTGAATTTAAAATGGATTAATTTAGATGTTTTGTCACTGGCCTACACACAATGCCCCATAATGTAAAAAAATCTAAAGATGAAATGTCTTGTGTCAAAACCCCTTTGTTATGGCAAGCCTAAATAAGTTCAGGAGTAAAAATGTGCTTAACAACTCACATAATAATAGTGTTTAACATTATTTTTTGGAACGGCTACCTCATCTCTATACCCCACAGTGAATTTCAAACACAGGTTCAACCAGGGAGGTCTTTGTGGTTGCCTCGCAAAGAAGGGCACCTGTTGGCGAAAGCAAAACATTAGATTATGTCAGCAGAGTACCAAGCCAGAAATAATCAGACACCCATTTTTCAAGCTAGCATATAATGTCACAAAAAACAAAACCACAGCTAAATGCAGCACTAACGTTTGATGATCTTCATCAGATGACAACCCTAGGACATTATGTTATACAATGCATGCATGTTTTGTTCAATCAAGTTCATATTTATATCAAAAACCAGCTTTTTACATTAGCATGTGACGTTCAGAACTAGCATACCCCCCGCAAACATCCGGTGAATTTACTAAATTACTCACGATAAACGTTCACAAAAAACATAACAATTATTTTAAGAATTATATATACAGAACTCCTCTATGCACTCGATATGTCCGATTTTAAAATAGCTTTTCGGTGAAAGCACATTTTGCAATATTCTCAGTAGATAGCCCAGCCATCACGGGCTAGCCATTTAGACACCGACCAAGTTTAGCCCTGATCAAACTCCGATTTACTATTACAAAAGTTTCATTACCTTTGTTGTCTTCGTCAGAATGCACTCCCAGGACTGCTACTTCAATAACAAATGTTGGTTTGGTCCAAAATAATCCATCGTTATATCCGAATAGCGGCGTTTTGTTCGTGCGTTCCAGACACTATCCGAAATGGTAAAGAAGGGTCGCGCGAATGGCGCAATTCGTGACAAAAAAATTCTAAATATTCCATTACCGTACTTCGAAGCATGTCAACCGCTGTTTAAAATCAATTTTTATGCCATTTTTCTCGTAGAAAAGCGATAATATTCCGACCGGGAATCTCCTTTTCGGCAAACAGAGGAAAAAAATCACAAAGACGGGGGCGGCCAGGTAACGCGCCTAAGCCCACAGTCCCTTGATCGGCCACATGAGAAAGGCGATAATGTGTTTCAGCCTGGGGCTGGGATGACGACATTCAGGTTTTTCCCGGGCTCTGAGCGCCTATGGACGACGTAGGAAGTGTCACGTTAGAGCAGAGATCCTTAGTAAAAGATAGAGATGGCAAAGAAGTTCCAGAAATGGTCAGACAGGCCACTTCCTGTAAAGGAATCTCTCAGGTTTTGACCTGCCATTTGAGTTCTGTTATACTCACAGACACCATTCAAACAGTTTTAGAAACTTTAGGGTGTTTTCTATCCATATATAATAAGTATATGCATATTCTAGTTACTGGGTAGGATTAGTAACCAGATTAAATCGGGTACGTTTTTTATCCAGCCGTGAAAATACTGCCCCCTAGCCATAAGAGGTTAAAAGTTCTTGACATTTTCTGCATTGACTGACCTTTATGTCGTAAAGTAATGATGGACGATGGTTTCTCTTTGCTTATTTGATCTGTTCTTGCTATAATATGGACTTGGTCTTTTACCAAATAGGGCTATCTTCTGTATACAACCCCTGCCTTGTCACAACACAACTGATTGGCTCAAAAGCATTAAGGAACGAAATTACACAAATTAACAAGGCACACCTGTTCATTGAAATGCATTCCAGGTGACTACCTCATGATGATGATGGTTGAAAGAATGCCAAGAGTATGCAAAACTGTCATCAAGGCAAAGGGTGGCTACTTTGAATAATCTCAAATATTAAATATATTTTGATTTGTTTAACACTTTTTTGGTTACTACATGATTCCATATTTGTTATTTCATAGTTTTGATGTCTTCACTATTTTTCTAGTAAAAATAAAGAAAAACCCTGCAATGAGTAGGTGTGTCCAAACTTTTGACAGGTACTGTATATATATACAGACTCAGAACTTCAAAAGGGTATATCATCAAACTCGGGAGACAAGTAGAATAAATGCTTCTTGAATTATTTTCACACTTTCTAGAGAGCTCTTCTTTGTTTACACCCATTCAGCATCGTTACACACTCTTAAGCCTTAGCCCCACCAGTCTCTTTAAGAATTCACATGTAAACGCATGAGTCAGCACGGCATTGTCCTCAAGAAGTAGTATTTCTATTATCATGGGTGCTGCCTTTCTCCCTATATACTGTTGAAGTTTGCATACACTAAGGTTGGAGTCATTAAAACTCGTTTTTCCACCACTCCAGAAATTTCTTGTTAACAAACTATAGTTTTGGAAAGTCGGTTAGGACATCTACTTTGTGCATGACACAAGTAATTTTTCCAACAATTGTTTACAGACAGATTATTTCACTTATAATTCACTGTATCACAATTCCAGTGGGTCAGAAGTTAACATACGCTAAGTTGACTGTGCCTTTAAACAGCTTGGAAAGTTCCATGTCATGGAAAATGATGTCATGGCTTTAGAAGACTAATAATAGGCTAATTGACATAATTTGAGTCAATTGGAGGTGTACCTGTGGATGTATTTCAAGGCCTACCTTCAAACTCAGTGCCTCTTTGCTTGACATCATGGGAAAATCTAAAGAAATCAGCAAAGACCTCAGAAAGAAAAATTGTATACCTCTACAAGTCTGGTTCATCCTTGGGAGCAATTTCCAAACGCCTGAAGGTACCACGTTCATCTGTACAAACAATAGTACGCAAGTATGAACACCATGAGACTACGCAGCCGTCATACCGCTCAGGAAGGAGATGCATTCTGTCTCCTAGAGATGAATGTACTTTGGTGCGAAAAGTGCAAATCAATAACAGAACAACAGCAAAGGACCTTGTGAAGATGCTGGAGGAAAGGTACAAAAAGTATCTATATCCACAGTAAAACAAGTCTTATATTGACATAACCTGAAAGGCCGTTCAGCAAGGAAAAAGCCACTGCTCCAAAGCTGCCATAAAAAAGCCAGACTACGGTTTGCAACTGCACATGGGGACAAAGATCATTCTTATTGGAGAAATGTCCTCTGGTCTGATGAAACAAAAAATTGAACTGTTTGGCCATAATGACCATCCTTATGTTTGGAGGAAAAAGGGGAGGCTTGCAAGCCGAAGAACGCCATCCCAACCGTGAAGGACAGGGGTGACAGCATCATGTTGTGGGGGTGCTTTGCTGCAGGAGGGACTGGTGCAGTTGGCATCATGAGGGAGGAAAATTATGTGGATATATTGAAGCAACATCTCAAGACATCAGTCAGGAAGTTAAAGCTTGGTCGCAAATGGGTCTTCCAAATGGACAATGACCCCAAGCATACTTCCAAAGTTGTGGAAAAATGGCTTAAGGACAACAAAGTCAAGGTATTCGAGTGGCCATCACAAAGCCCTGACCTCAATCCTATAGAACATTTGTGGGCAGAACTGAAAAAGCGTGTGCAAGCAAGGAGGCCTACAAACCTGACTCAGTTACACCAGCTCTGTCAGAAAGAATGGGCCAAAATTCACCCAACTTATTGTGGGAAGCTTGTGGAAGGCTACCCAAAATGTTTGACCCAAGTTAAACAATTTAAAGGCAATGCTACCAAATACTAATTGAGTGTATGTAAACTTCTGACCCACTGGGAATGTGATGAAAGAAATAAAAGTTGAAATAAATCATTCTCTCTTCTATTATTCTGACATTTCACATTCTTAAAACAAAGTGGTGATCCTAACTGACCTAAGACAGGGAATTTTTACTAGGATTAAATGCCAGGAATTGTGAAAAACTGAGTTTAAATGTATTTGGCTAAGGTGTATGTTAACTTCCGACTTCAACTGTAGCTCAGCGCTTTCTCTTTGGCTAATCTAGGCTCATCATTTAAGATTTGTATTCATATTCACGCAGCCTATACAAATGTGTAGTTAAGAAAGTGTACGTGTTCAAAAATGCATTTCAGAAAAAATATTTAGAAAAAAATATTTTTAAATGGCTCTACTGTGAAGTAGGAAATAGGGTCAAACGCCCACAATCCTGAATCCGGTCACATTTGTCTGAATGTGTGTGTGTATATCCAATCTCAAGTGTGTCCAATTTTCTAGTCGATTTTGTCAATCTCTCTCCAACACTAAGTATTTTGTTGTGTCAGACCCAATCTCCTTCTCTATGGAATCCTTTCACACCTTCTGTCCATTTCATTTCCTCACTCCCCAATAAGTACATCTGTAGACACCTCATCTTATTCCAGCCAATGTCCGTCTTGGAAGAACTCCTATGCGAGTGCCCAGATGGCTGAGCTCCGTCACTAGGACAGGAAACACAACACACCACTGAAACCTTCATTAACCTGTTTTCAATTTAAAAAAGAAAATGGCAAATATATGAGGATGGGGAAACTCAATTACCTCTCCTGCCGATGCAAAATTGAATTAAGCAATAGAAAGAAATCTAATGTAATTTTGACGAGAAAAGGCCTTCATTACCTAATGACCTGCCATTGACGCACACTCTCTCTCTCTATTAGAGCCTATTATTATGATGACAGACCAGGGAGTTCAAACTGTAGGGGTCATAGCATACATGACTTCTGGATCACCATCCCAAGGCCAATGGACTGTGAACATGTAAAAGGCCTAAGGTGTCTTCAGAAGTCAATGAAAAAAAGACTTAAGTATGTAAATTAACCCCCTTTGAAATACTAACCTACAAATGAAAAAGGACAATGTGAGTGGGCCTATGCACCTGACCATTTACACACATATATACTGTATATACACTACCGTTCAAAAGTTTGGGGTCTTTTAGAAATGTCCTTGTTTTTGAAAGAAAAGCACATTTTTTTGTCCATTAAAATAACTTAAAATTGATCAGAAATACAATGTAGACATTGTTAATGTTGTAAATTACTGTTGTAGCTGGAAACTGATGATTTTTTATGGAATATCTACATAGGCGTACAGAGGCCCTTTATCAGCAACAATCACACCTGTGTTCCAATGGCACGTTGTGTTAGCTAATCCAAGTTTATCATTTTAAAAGGATAATTGATCATTAGAAAACCCTTTTGCAATTATGTTAGTACAGCTGAAAATTGTTGTCCTTATTAAGGAAGCAATAAAACTGGCCTTCTTTAGACTAGTTGAGTATCTGGAGCATCTGCATTTGTGGGTTTGATTACATGCTCAAAATGGCTAGAAACAAAGTGCTTTCTTCTGAAACTCATCAGTCTATTCTTGTTCTGAGAAATGAATGCTATTCCATGCGAGAAATTGCCAAGAAACTGAAGATCTCGTACAACGCTGTGTACAACTCCATTCACAGAACAGCGCAAACTGGCTCTAACCAGAATAGAAAGAGGAGTGGGAGGCCCCGGTGCACAAATGAGCAAGAGGACAAGTACATTAGAGTGTCTAGTTTGAGGACCAGACGCCTCACAAGTCCTCAACTGGCAGCTTCATTAAATAGTACCCGCAAAACACCAGTCTCAACATCAACAGTGAAGAGGCGACTGCGGGATGCTGGCCTTCTAGGCAGAGTTCCTCTGTCCAGTGTCTGTGTTATTTTGCCCATCTTAATCTTTTATTTTGATTAGCCAGTCTGAGATAAGGCTTTTTCTTTGCAACTCTGCCACAACTGTATGCCAGAAGCCTGTTTTTTCAGTAAGGGTAGCTTGGTGTCTATATCATAGCCTGTATTTCTCAGCTACAGTGTTCTTAGTGTATATACCGCATGTGGGTTTATGTTAATTCTACGTCTATTATGTTGTCTGTATATTCTGTTGATCATCTCTGTATATTCTGTTGATCATCTCTGTATATTCTGTTTAACATCTCTTATCCTGTTGATCATCTCTGCATATGTCACTCCCTGATCTGTTTCACCTGTCCTTGTGCTTGTCTCCACCCCCCTCCAGGCGTCGCCCATCTTCCCAATTATCCACTGTGTCTTTATACCTGTGTTTTCTGTCTGTCTGCTGCCAGTTTGTCTTGTTTGTTCAAGCCTACCAGCATTTTGTCTCAGCTCCAGGTTTTCCCTAGTCTCTTTTTCATGTCCTCCTGGTTTTTGACCTTTGCTTGTCCTGACCCTGTGTCTGAGCCTGCCTGCCGTCCTGTACCTTTACTCCACCTCTGGATTACTGACCTCTGCCTGACCTGAGTCTGCCTGCCGTCCTGTACCTTTACTCCACCTCTGGATTACTGACCTCTGCCTGACCCTCGAGTCTGCCTGCCGTCCTCGTACCTTTACTCCACCTCTGGATTACCTGACCTCTGCCTGACCCTGAGCCTGCCTGCCGTCCTGTACCTTTGCTCCACCTCTGGGTTACCGACCTCCTGCCTGACCTGAGTCTGCCTGCTCTCCTGTACCTTGGCTTCTGCTCTGGATTATCAACCCCTGCCTGCCTTGACCTGTCGTTTGCCTGCCCTGTGGTTACAATAAACATTGTTACTTCACACAGTCTGCACTTGGGTCTTGATTCCTGATAGTATATTCTGTTTATCATCTCTGTATATTCTGTTTATCATCTCTGTATATTCTGTTTATCATCTCTGTATATTCTGTTTATCATCTCTGTATATTCTGTTAATAGTTGCGGCACCAATTCACTGAGTCAAATTACTGTACGTGCACATGTATTTGGCGAATAAAGGTCATTCTGAGTGAACTGCCTTTGCTATTTAACCTCAAAAAGATGGGATTGCATGCTTATGACCAATAATTAATGTGACCAAATATGCTGCTAGACACACACACACTCAAACACAGATTCGCACGCACATACTTACACTCACAATGAGTGTATGATCAACCCTCCAGCTAGACCTACACACAAAAGCACATACACACTCAAACCCCTCTGTCACACACACACACACACACACACACACACACCAACCCAGCCAGAAGAGAACTGGCCACCCCTCATAGCCTGGTTCCTCTCTAGGTTTCTTCCTAGGTTTTGGCCTTTCTAGGGAGTTTTTCCTAGCCACTGTGCTTCTACACCTCCATTGCTTGCTGTTTGGGGTTTTAGGCTGGGTTTCTGTACAGCACTTTCAGATATCAGCTGATGTACGAAGGGCTATATAAATACATTTGATTTGATTTTGTGTCGTAAACAGCAGCTTCCTGTTCGTCAGGATGAAAAGGCTGTTAGCCAGTTATCAGTGCTCAGTGTGTGGCAGCTGACAGGAAGATAAATATGAGGCTGACGGTCCTGGATCATTCAACACACTCTGCGTGTTAATGAAATTCATGCTTCAGATCATCCAGAGCTGGTTAGAGCATTATTGATTGGCAACCCACTGTACTCTACTAGGATATTATAATTGTGAAATTAATCAGTTACACTTTATTTTACTGTCTGTTATCTGTTTTTTACTTACACATACAGTGGTAATTATTATAACTATCAATAGCATTTATACAATACGTGTTCCTTGTTTATGAGAATCAATATATTTTTGTGACATATTGCAGTATGCTTTATTTGTGGAATGGATTTTAATGTGGGGCTCCGGTACGACATCGCAGGACTAGGGATTCTTGATGTCAAGATTCTTGATGTGCCCTTTTGCCCTCAGAACAGCCTCAATTCTTTGGGGCTGGACTGTACAAGGTGTCAAGGGCGTTCCACAGGGATGCTGGCCCATGTTGACTCCAATGCTTCCCACAGCTGTGTCAAGTTGGCTTGATGTCCTTTGGGTGGTGTGGACCATTCTTGATACACACAGGAAACTGTTCAGCGTGAAAAACCCAGCTGCGTTGCAGTTCTTGATACAAACCTACAAACTGTTGAGCCCGGCACCTACTACCATACCCCGTTCAAAGACACAGAAGTGTTTTGCCTTGCCCATTCACACTATGAATGGCACACATACACAATCCATGTCTCAAGCCATAAAAATAATTTAACCTGTCTCCTCCCCTTCATGTACACTGATTGAAGTGGATTTAACAATTGACATCAATAAGGGATCATAGCTTTCACCTGGATTCACCTGGTCAGTCTATGTCATGGAAAGAGCAGGTGTCCTTTTTGTACACTATGTATATCTCTCTAGTCTCTAGCATGCATGGGAATACTTTGTAACAGATTTCCAAAATGAAAATCACTTGGAGATGATTTGCTGGTGTTTTTACAGTCTTTTACATACAACAATGTATTCCATTTTTTTTTGGGGGGGGGGGGTCAAAAGTTTGGGCCCAAATGGGCCCTCAGGCCACCAGTTTGGGCGCCCTGCCATAAAGCAAGCTGTCATAAATGATTCTTCTTAGTGTGTGGCCTATCCTCCTCACTATGATGCCCCGAAGCAAGAAAAACAAACAGTCATCAAGAAAACCCTCTCTTTTCAATATCAACCAATATAATGACTTGGCGAAAGCGCTTCTTAACATTGTAACCCACTGACAAGTGTTTTGTAATGAACACTAGCGTGATTTTAATATGAAATGGGATTTCTCTGTAGTGGCTCGACAGATATGATTGGAAGAGAGAACCTTCGCTAATGTAGCCTCGAGGGATTTGATATTAAAAGCAATGAGGCGCAGTTGTCAATACAGCCCGAGCAAAATCCTCACCGTCATAGGATACTGTACCTCTCATAGGATACTGTACCTCTCCTTTGTTATCAAGTCGGCGTGAATTCAATATTTACAGGATTAATATGGGATTAATTGAAGCATCGGCTTTGTCATAACAGAACATTGTGTACGAGAAACACAAACATTAATTGCTAGACCAGCTGCACTGAGGAGAAAAGGTTGTGCTTAGAGCGGATGAGCGGATGAGTACCTGTGGTAACCCTAAGGTTTGGACACGTGACTTGGGGTGTCAGCTAGTTCAGTTGGCACACAAAAACCTGTGATGTTTCCATTGAGGATTTGTCATAAAACCCAACCATATGTGTGACACCATACCCACTGGGCAAAGACGTCAGTTTCGCGTCTAACGTCTGAATTCAACGTGAAATCAACAAAAAATGTCACCATGACATTGGATTTAGGTAAAAAAATGTATTTAAAATCCAATCAGTTTTCCACGTTGATTCAACGTCGTCACATAGAATTTTTGGGTTGAAAGGATGCGGAAACAACATTTATTCAACCAGTTTTGCCCAGTGGGTAGTGCCTTGTGAACTGCTATCTGAATTGTGCGTAAACAATGCAGTAAGTAAGAAGCCCTGTTGAACTGACTGGGGTGGGGAACTGTTTAGATGCCAGGTGCTTGTCTGTTCATTCACCCTTCTGTTTCTCTTGGTCTTGACACGTTTGGACCGTATCAAAGTACTAACGAACCTACAGTACCCAACCCAGTATCGATTCAACATTGATACCAGCTTGACGAGGTAGTGAAAGATTACCACTAAGTAAAAAGCTGTTTAAGATAATAAGATGAACAGTCTAAGGAGGACTTCAATTATAATGGTGAAATGGATTTTACCTTTTGGTCCCTAATGAAGAGAACATTAATTAACCAATACATTTTCTTACACTTGAGGAGATCTATCCAATCCAGACAAATTCATTACAAAATGTATACTTATTGATCAGTTCTATTGATGCCTAATAGTCGTCTTTTTTTTCTTTTGGGGAAATTCGTTTTCATGCAAAGGGCAGCCAACTGGTTGTCTTTCTATTAGAAAAGCAAGTCTGGACTTCTGATCCAAAGCTTGCCAAGCCTTATTTCCACATGAGCCCCAGATTCTTACATGGTGTCACTGGTCATGCAAACTGGAATTCATACTTTTGAATGTAAAGCGCATCACTCTCTAGAAAGGGGAAAGGTCTAAGGACAACTAGTAGTGGGAAATCACTAAAGGAGCAATAATCACTGTGTAGGCTGTGTCAAGGTTGTAAATTAGGGCGAATTCAATTCCAAATGTTCTTTTACTACCCAGAGTTATTTGTGTGATACACACTCTGTGACACCACTCTCTGTGTCTAATGGGCTGCTTGACTTCCAATACAAACAACCCAACCAGCCTCCCCGAAGGCTTTTAGAGCAGAGAGAATGTCTGACATGGCTGGAGTGGGTTAACCAATTTGATCTCAGTGGGAGTGTGTGTAAGTCATCACGGTGAGGAATCCAGACATTCCACTATGATCTATTCCTTTCACTACAACCTCCATGTGCATAATCAACCTGGTCCCAGAGAGGAAAATATATGTATTTTACTAAAATCCTTGCCACTCCATTTCGTATGTTAGGTTACTTTTCATTGCCCTACCAATGTCATAGCAAAACTACAATAGAATACGAATAGTAGGATGTTTAGTATCCTACGTCTTGATCGCACCAGTTTGCTTTGACCCGTTTTGTGTGAAATATTAATCAAATCAAATCAAATCAAATTTATTTTTATATAGCCCTTCGTACATCAGCTGATATTCTCAAAGTGCTGTACAGAAACCCAGCCTAAAACCCCAAACAGCAAGCAAAGCATGTGAAAGAAGCACGGTGGCTAGGAAAAACTCCCTAGGAAAAACTCCCTAGAAAGGCCAAAAACCTAGGAAGAAACCTAGAGAGGAACCAGGCTATGAGGGGTGGCCAGTCCTCTTCTGGCTGTGCAGGGTGGATATTATAACAGAACATGGTCAAAATGTTAAAATGTTAAAATGTTCATAAATGTTCATATTACGTTTGACTGCTTTGGTATGATGTGTTTAGTATGACATAAAATTATTGTCACATGCTTCGTAAACAACAGGTGAAGACAGTGAAATGCTTACGGGCCATTCCAACAATGCAGAGAGAAGAATAGAGAAATAAAATAAAAAGAATTACACAAGGAGTAAATACACAAGTGTAACGATAACTTGTCTATATACACAGAGTACCAGTACCGAGTCGCTGTGCAGGGGTACGAGGTAATTGAGGTAGACATGTACATAGAGGTAGGGATAAAGTTACTAGGCAACAGGATAGCTAAAACAGTAGTAGCTGTTAGTTTAGTTTTTTATTTAACTAGGCAAGTCAGTTAAGAACACCTTTATACTTACAGTGACAAGTTTTTTGGTTCCAACTGCCGTGTCTTTGTGAGACGCAGAGTAGGTGAACGGATGATCTCCACATGTATGGTTCCCACCGTGAAGCATGGAGGAGGAGGTGTGATGGTGTGGGGGTGCTTTGCTGGTGACACTATCAGGGATTTATTTAGAATTCAAGGCACACTTAACCAGCATGGCTACCACAGCATTCTGCAGTGATACGCCATCCCATCTGGTTTATTCTTAGTGGGACTATCATTTGTTTTTCAACAGGACAATGATCCAAAACACACCTCCAGCCTGTGTAAGGGCTATTTGACCAGGGAAAGTGATGGAGTGCTGCATCAGATGACCTGGCCACCACAATCACCTGACCTCAATCCAATTGAGATGGTTTGGGATGAATTGGACCACAGAGTGAAGGAAAAGCAGTCAACAAGTGCTCAGCATATGTGGGAACTCCTTCAAGACTGTTGGAAAAGAATTCCTCATGAAGCTGGTTAAGAGCATGCCAAGAGTATGGAAAGCTGTCATCAAGCAAAGGGTGGCTACTTTGAAGAATCTCAAATATATTTTGATTTGTTTAAGACTTTTTTGTTTACTACATGTTTGCATATGTGTTATTTAATATGATGTCTTCACTATTATTCTACAATGTAGAAAATAGTAAAAATAAAGAAAAACCCTTGAATGAGTAGGTGTGTCCAAACGTTTGACTGGTACTCTAGGTTCAATTGTATTCTTCATACTATACTATAATCTTGTCTGCTAAAGAAAATAGTGTCGTCCACAGCCATATGACATAGCCAGATCAGAGCCTAACATAAGCATAAGGACAACTCACAGTATGCTATTCGGTTCTCCTGAAATGGACTACATTTTCTTTAGACCTGTCTAAAATAAATAATGCATTTATTGTGATAGTGTAGGCTATATTACATGGATTTATTAGACTTTTTAAAATGTAGATGTTCCAAAGGTCTGCATCTGTGGCTTGTAGGAAGCCAGGAGATGCTAAATGTGTTTACGATAATTAACGTTCAATTACCGTGAGACCGGCAGTTATTTGCTTGACAATCACCGGATGACAAAATGTAATGTCCGCCACAGCCCTACACACAGATTATCTTCTAGGTAACATGACTGAACAAAGTGTAAACAAATGTTTTTCTTTTTCCTGGATTCGTATTTAATCACTCCATACACTATACTGTACCTTCAAGCTTTTGTATACAACAGTTATTCAGAATGTACTGCAGTGTAGTGGCTTATATGTGGTGGCCACACATTCACATACTGGTGTTTGATTCAAATGCCATCCATATATAATTGAAAATTACATATTACCCAGTCAAAAGAGAAATATGTTGTATTTTGTACTAATAACATCTTCATGTGTTTGTTTGGTATGTATAGGTATGGCTCCAGAGACTGTGGATTCTTTATAGAAGCAGAAGAGCTTAAAACTTTTGAAGCATCTGCAGAAACACTTGTGCTACAGTATGTGGGGATGTCACAATGTGGCAGAGGACAACCTTTTGCCCCCCCCCCACACTTTACCTCAGGGTCAAAGATATTACTCAACTCTGAATTTTAAGTGAGGTGCCCTTGCTATTTGCTTTAAAACTGTGAATAACTGAATGTATATTTTCCCTTCTTCATATAGGCATGTAAGGTAAAATATAAATGTAAATATTTTTTAAAGTGTAAGTAATATATTCTGTGCAACACAGATAAACTGTTGATAATAGTCTGGTGCAGTGTCTACTGCCAGGAAATGTTTTTTTGTTTTTTTTTATGTATTGTGTTAATTAAGAACACTTGATTGTCTCCCCATCGTATAGTTGTTTAGGTTGTTTTTGTTGCTGTTGAGTATTGTTGCTCCAAAATGTAGTTGTTTAAGCCTTTCTCAGTGTTTTCCATGGCAAATTACCTGCCAAGCGCAATTTCCCGTTGTTGATCCTATCTGGTTCAGTAGATTCAAAGTAACATTTTAAAAAGCTGTCGAACGCTTTCATACGGACCAGTGGAGATCACTATACAGAATTGAAACAATGGTGCAAAGGACAGAGGCTAAAAGCAAGGAGAAAATTATGTGGTCTAGATGCTTTTTACAGTGGCGAACAAGTTAATTCATTTCAATGCTGTGCTGATGGGACAGTGGATGCAGTTATTTCAAAGATTTTTGCCTACCCATTGTAAAAAAAAAAAATGTGCGTGGCTTATTTCTCAACCAAACACAAAGCATGTTTGACCAACCTGTTGTGGAACTTTTCTAATCGACCTGGCCCGGGTATCTTGGAAGGATACTGACCTCATTCCGTCAGTAGAAGATGCCTGGTTATTCTTTAAAAATGCTTTCCTCACCTTCTTAAATAAGCATGCTCCATTCAAACATTTTTGAACTAAGAACAGATATAGCCCTTGGTTCACTCCAGACCTGACTGCCCTTGACCAGCACAAAATCATCCTGTGGCGTACTGCATTAGCATCGAATATCCCCCACGATATGCAACTTTTCAGTGAAGTTAGGACCCAATATACACAGGCAGTTAGGAAAGCAAAGGCTAGCTTTTTCAAACATAAATTTGTATCCTGTAGCACAAACCGCAAAAAGTTCTGGGACACTGTAAAGTCCATGGAGAATAAGAGCACCTCCTCCCAGCTGCCCACTGCACTGAGGCTAGGAAACACTGTCACCACCGATAAATCTACGATAATCGAGAATTTCAATAAGAATTTTTCTACGGCTGGCCATGCTTTCCACCTCACCTACCCTGGTCAACAGCTCTGCACCCCCACAGCAACTTGCCCAAGTCTCCCCCATTTCTCTTTCACCCAAATCCAGATAGCTGATGTTCTGAAAGAGCTGCAAATTCTGGACCCCTACAAACCAGCTGGGCTAGACAATCTGGACCCTCTATTACTAAAATGATCCGCCTCAATTGTTGCAACCCATTATTACTAGCCTGTTCAACCTCTCTTTCGTATCGTCTGAGATCCCTAAAGATTGGAAAGCTGCCCCGGTCATCCCCCCTCTTCAAAGGGGGTGACACTAGACCCAAACTGTTACAGACCTATATCTATCCTACCCTGCCATTCTAAAGTATTTTTTTATACCTTTATTTTATTTAACTATTCAAGTCATTTAAGAACAAATTCTTATTTACAATGACGGCCTACCAAAAATGTACAACAAAACACACATCACGACAAGAGAGACACCACAACACTATATAAAGAGAGACCAAAGACAACAACATGGCAGCAACACACGACAGCACAGCATGGCAGCAACACAACATGGCAGAGGCACAACATGGTACAAACATTGTTAGGCACAGAGAACAGCACAAAGGGCAAAAAGGTAGAGACAACAATAATTCACACGAAGCAGCCACAAGTGTCAGTATGAGTGTCCATGATTGAGTCTTTGAATGTAGAGATGGAGATACAACTGTCCAGTCATTCCAGTCACTAGCTGCAGCGAACTGAAAAGAGGAGCGACCCAGGGATGTGTGAGCTTTGGGGACCTTCAACAGAATGTGACTGGCAGAACGGGTGTTGAATGTGGAGGATGAGGGTTGTAGTAGGCATCTCAGATAGGGGAAGTGAAGCCTAAGAGGGCTTTATAAATAAGCATCAACCAGTGGGTCTTGCACCGGGTATACAGAGATGGTCAGTTTACAGAGGAGTAGAGAGTGCATTCTTCTTACCGAACCACATGTTGTTGATGTGAATTGAGAAGAGTGTGGGGCCTAGAATGGAGCCTTGGGGAACTCCCTTGGTGACAGGCAGTGGCTGAGACAGATTGCACTCTTTGAGAGACATATTGCACTCTTTGAGAGAGGTAGTTAGCAAACCAGGCCAAAGACCCATCAGAGACACCAATACTCCTTAACCGACCCACAAATGGTCTTCCGTATCAAAAGACTTGGCCAAGTCAATAAAAATAGCAACACAACATTGCTTGGAATCAAGGGCAGTGGTGACATCATTTAGGACCTTTAAGGTTGCAGTGACACATCCATGACCTGAGTGGAAACCAGATTGCATACCAGAGAGAATACTACAGACAAGAAAGCCAGTCAGTTGATTATTTATATGTTTTTCCAACACTTTTGATAAACAGAGCAAGAAAGAAATTGGCCTATAACAGTTATAGTCCGCTTGAGCTCCCCCTTTAAACAAAGGATGCATTGTGGCTGACTTCCAAGCCCTGGGAACCTTCCCAGAAAGGAGAGACAGGTTAAAAAGGTCAGAGATAGGCTTGGCAATGATACGGGCTGCAACCTTAAAGAAGACAGGATCTAAACCATCTGATCCAGATGTTTTTTGGGGGTTCAAGTTTAAGGAGCTCCTTTAGCACCTCAGACTCAGGGACCACCTGCAGGGAGAAACTTTGTGGTGGGGCAGGGGGAAAAGAGGGAGGAGCATCAATGCTATTCGCATTAGAAGGGCTGGGAGATGAGGATGTGTTGGACGGGCAAGGAGGCATGGCTGAGTCAAATCGGAATCCTGACTTAAGTGGTGATTAAAGAGCTCCTTGTTAGTAACAACCACATCATTAAACATTAAGGGACATGGACAGCTGTGAAGAGGAGGGTTTATTCTCCAGGTCTTTCATCGTTTTCCAGAACTTCTTGGGGTTAGACCCACAGAGAAAGAACTGCTCCTTAAAGTACCTAACTTTGTCCTTTCGGATAGCCTGAGTGCACTTATTTCTCATTTGCCTGAACGACAACCAGTCAGCCTGAGTATTTGTGTGCCGAGCCTTTCGCCAAATTGTGTTCTTAAGGTGGAGTAACTCTGCCAGATCACGGTCGAACCAGGGACTGACCCTGTTTATAATTCACATTTTCTTTATGGGGGCGTGTCTTTTAACAATACCACTGAAAAGATAGATGCTTAGACCTTTTTCTTTGACTGAGGGGATCAAGCTGATTCTATACCTAATATGCTTTGGACCAAACTTGGAAGCCTGAAATATTTTGCTTGCCAAACATTTTTGCAGCTTTTTAAATCAACTTCCCAACCTGAAATATTTTGCTGGTCGAAATATTTCGCAGGCCTTTGAAATATTTCACAGACTACCAAACTTTGCAGGCCTTTGAAATATTTTCACGCCTTATACCAAATTTCCCAACCTACTATTTTGAAAGCTGGTTTGCCCGCTAGGGCCACCGTACAATACACTAATGGGCCTAAATGCAAAGCCTTATGTTTGGGGCAAACACATCACTGAGTAATTGCCTGCTTGTTTTCAAGCATGGTGGTGGCTGGATCATGGTATGGGTCAGTGGAGTCTCCTCAAAGGAGGAAGGGGAGGATCATTCTCCTCAGTGAATTTCATAAGAATGTAAATAGTTTAACACTAAAAAAGTTATCCTTTTTAGATAAAACTATACCAAATAATTGATTAAAACACACTGTTTTGCAATGAAGGTCTACAGTAGCCTCAACAGCACTCTGTAGGGTAGCACCATGGTGTAGGCAGAGGACAGCTAGTTTCCGTCCTCCTCTGGGTCCATTGACTTCAATACAAAACCTAGGAGGCTCGTGGTTCTCACCCCCTTCAATAGACTTACACAGTAATTATGACAACTTCCGGAGGACATCCTTCAACCTATCAGAGCTCTTGCAGCATGAACTGACACACAATCAAAGGATCGGAGGATGAATCTAGTGCCGAAAGCATAAGCTATAGCTAGCTAGCACTGCAGTGCATAAAATGTGGTGAGTAGTTGAATCAAAGAGAGAGAAAGACAATAGTTGAACAGTTTTGAAAACATGAATTTTTTCTAAAATGAAGGAGAAGCATGAGCGAGAGAGCTAGCTATATTTAGTATTTTTTCACTCTCACTTACTTAGCTGAATGCAGCTAGCTAGTTTAGCCTACTCAAACACCTGGCTCAAACAGAAAGGGATGCTATGATAGCTAGCTGGCTATGGCTATTCAACACTGGAACTCTTCCAAGTCAAGGTAAGCTTTTGATTTTATAAATGTATTGCTACTGGGGCCCGCCGGTGTAACTGCTAAACTGCTTGCTGTACACTGTACTTCATGATTGTAACAGGTTTATTAACGTGTTGATAGCTAGCTATGTTGACTATGATGCTAATACAGTGACAACAATGTAGGCTGTGTGTAACGGTTAGCGGTTATGATATGGCTTGGAAAGGTTTTTTCGCCTGGTCACAGACAGCTGATGTGTTGTGCTCTGAAATCCACAAGCGAAGGGAAAGGTGAGAGGAGGAGAGTGCATAGATGGGAGAAGGATTTATACATCGATCAGGCTGCTATGAAAGTGCACTGTGTGCGTGTGATCAGGGGTGTATTCATTCCGCCGATTCTGTTTTAAAAAGGTTTCTTAAACGGAAGCAAATGGAACAAAACGGGGATAAACATACCTGAATTTGTCCAATAGAAACTCTCGTTTGCAACTGTTTGACTAATGATTACACACTAGATCAGCTAGATGCAGGCAAGATTGTGCAAGATGGTATTGAATGTATCAATGTCTGTGCACCTACATTGTAAACTTTCATTCACAGGCAAGGTTGTAGCAACCTCATGATGGGTATAGGTCAAATTTGAGTATCATGTAGTAGCCTAAACCTATCGATGTTACATTGAGCTGAGTGAATGGAATATGAATGATAGTCATCTAATATGCTGTATTAGAAATAAGGCCATGCTCATTAAAAAAAATATCATCCTCCCTCATCTTAAACGGCACTGACCGCCACTGGTATTGGTATGCTTGACATCAGCAAATACTGGGGAGCTTTTCAGGATAAAAAGAAACGGGATGGAGCTAAGCACAGGTAAAATCCTAGAGGAAAACCTTCTTCAGTTTGCTTTACACCAGGGACTGGGAGATGAATTCACCTTTCAGCAAGACAATAACCTACAACACAAAAGAACAAATCTACACTGGAGTTGCTTACCAAGAAGATAGTGAATGTTCCTGAGTGGCTAAATTACAGTTTTGACCTAAATCTACTTGAAAATCTATGGCAAGACTTGAAAATGGCTTTCTAGCCATGATCCCCAACATCTTGACAGAGCTTAAAGAAAAATAATAGTAGACAAATATTGCACAATCCAGGGGTCTCATTTATCAATCATTTATCAACGCTTGTCATGCGTAGAATGGGCAAAATATACTATATGTTGAACATGTGTGAAATTGTGGGGGTAGGCCTAATAATTTAATAATTTTCAATGTATTCAATGTATACTGTATGTACATACAGTATCTATATGTACTTTGACCACATCAGTGCATTTGTTACGATAATAATCCATATAAAGTAAAGTAATTTGTTAAACTAGAGGCCACGTGTGAAAGTGAAACCATTGTTGAAATACAATAAAAGACTGAGATAATTAGAAATTAAATGCGAGACTGGTTTGATTTGATTTTTGACTGTTGGAAGATTTGGCACATGCTGCATTTTGCAGAGAGCGTGTTTTTAGAGACAGTTGGGACTTTTTGTTGTTGCAGAAAGTACAGATTGGCTCAACAGATACCATTTCCCAAAACCAACCTTATAGGATCTTTGTGAAGTATAAAATCATCTTTAGAAAGGCAAACACATGCCATTCAAAGTGCTATCCACCCTTGGGTTTTTGGCAACAGGCACTTTTCAGCGGGAGTTTGCCGATTGGCATCTCACATCCCTAGATGAGCCAATGTTTTGGATGCAATCATCAGCAAAACAAACTGTAACACAATTTACATACACAATCGCACAACAGGTTGAAGTCAAGAGGGGTTTCTTTGCCATCAATGGGTTCCCAAACAGCCTACGAAAGGAGCAACAGATGGCACCCACATCACCATAAAAGCAACTTCTCAAAACGAGTTCAACTATGTGAACAGAAAAGGCTTCCACACTTAATGTGCAGGTGCTGAATATGGTGGCCAGGTGGAACGCACAACTCGTTCATTCTGGAGAACAGCAATGTTGGTCTATATCCCTACAAGATGGAGCTGTTGAGGGTGGATGGCTTATTGGTGAGTGTTACCTCTTCATTGAAAGTGTATTTGCCATTGTTAAAGCAACTTGAATTGTCCCAGTGGTCCTCTTTTTGCAGCTATGTTTTTGTTTTTACTTGTCAAACCACAACTGAGCGAACCAAATAAAACCTTTTGGTTGTACTCTGTAATCTCTGACACTAGCACCTCTATTACCAGCCTCTGAAAAGCATTTTGTATAAAAAAAATTGCTTTTGCTTTTGTAGGTGATTTCATGGACCATTAAATATACCCCACTGGTTTTAAAGGGACAATTTTGACCATATATGGTTAATAAGGGGAGTTTAGAAATGCAAATAGCCACGGTCGTGCACAAGCACTGAGGAGAACAATTGGTATTTATCAAGTCATCTTCTACTGGTGTGCTATGAAGTTCATAGGATTGCTTGATAAATTACATTTTTTCTATGTGTACAAACATTCTAAATTCCGTTCGTAAGTAGTATTTTAGAATAGATTCTACGCAATATTGATAAATGAGGCCCCAGGTGTGCAAATCGATTACAGACTCACATCTGTAATCGATGCCAAAGGTGTTTCTACATTTATTTACTCATGGAGCTGAATACTTATGCAACGACTATATTTTACAATGAAATCTATTTTAATCCCACTTTGTAACACAATACAATGTGAAGAAATCCAAAGGGTCTGAATACTTTGTAAGGCACTGCATATGGTCATTTTTAGATAGAGGATAAAGTTGATCATTTCATAAAGAGGACAGCAGTCACTGGTCAAAGCGGGAGAAGAAGAGAAGCTCTCTCCGAGTCCGTCAAAACTTCCAAAGTTGTGCTATATGTTCATTGGCTATGTCATTAGCTATGTCATTAGCTATGTCATAGCACATTTTTAAAGATAAATATTGATACATTACAAAAAATGACAAGTTAATTAGTGGGTGATGGTGATAGTGGAGTGGTAGATAATACACTATAGATATATACATAATTGACACACAAACACAGGGATCCAGCTCAGAGAGGCCCAGCTCAGAGAGGCCCAGCTCAGTGAACGCACTGGGGATAGCAAAGATACATTTGAGACCAACAATAAGGTCCAAACACCTAATAAGGGTAAGAACTGACTTGAGGAATTCCAGTCATTATGAAAGCGCCAATCTTCCTGGGTTCATAAATAAATACTATACAAAATAGTTCAAACCATTATTAAAAAATAAACTGAACAATGACTGCAATAAATACATTAGATACAAAATAAACAAATTCAAAAAAGATTAACAAAAACATACATTTGACTGCATTGTGAACATCAGTGTGTCAACGTAATGTGTAATTGATATTCAGGACAACCCAAACTTACTTTTCTGTACTATGTTGTCTGTGGGCTTATTGATGAGGTCCTTCAGTGTTTCCTCCGCCGTATACCTTCTACCTTCATATCAACATCAGCCACAGCAGAGTTGAAGTGGACGATGGCCTCTCTCAATCTTCTCCTGAGGTCTCTTGTCTTGTGCAGCTTTCTGGAATGATGAAAAGACATACTTGAGATACACTGAGTGTACACAACATTAAGAACACCTTCCTAATATTGAGTTGCCCTCAGAACAGCCTCAAATTCATCGGGAGTGGACTCTACAAGGTGTCGAAAGTGTTCCACAGGGATGCTGGCTCATGTTGACTCCAATGCTTCCCACAGTGTCAAGTTGGCTGGATGTCCTATGGGTGGTGGAACCTTCTTGATACACACGAGACACTGTGTGAAACAGCGTTGCAGTTCTTGACACACTCAATCCGGTGCACCTGGCACCTACTACCATACCCCATTCAAAGGCACTTAAATAGTCTTGCCCATTCACCTTCTGAATAGCACATAATCCATGTCTTAATTGTCTTAAGGCCTAAAAATCCTTTAATAACCTGTCTCCTCCCATTCATGTATACTGACTGAAGTGGATTTAGCAATGGACATTAATAAGTATCATAGACTGACCAGGTGAAAGCTATGTCATGGAAAGAGCAGGTGTTCCTAATGTTTTGTACACTCAGTGTATATATCCCTGCCATTCATGACCTCTATACTAGGTGGTGTCAGAGGAAGACCAAGCAGTACCCGAGCACAAAGTCTGGGACCAAAAAGCTCCTGAACAGCTTCTATACCCAAGCCATAAAACTGCTGAACAGTTCATCAAATCGCTACTCAAACTATTTGCATTGACCCCTTTTTTATTTTTCACGACTCTCTTGCACTGGCTCTATGCAAACACAGTCACACATACTACACTGACACTCCAACACACACATAAACACACAAAACATACACTAACACAAAGAAAACACACACATGCATATTGATGCCACATACTCACACATAGACACACTTTCACACTCTTCACATACATATAAACTCAGCAAAAAAATAAACGTCCCTTTTTCTGGACCCTGTCTTTCAAAGATAATTGGATTTTTACAAATTAACTTCACAGATCTTCATTGTAAAGGGTTTAAACACTGTTTCCCATGCTTGTTCAATGAACAATGAAGAATTAATGAACATGCACCTGTGGAACGGTCGTTAAGACACTAATAGCTTACAGACGGTAGGCAATTAAGGTCACAGTTATGAAAACTTAGGACACTAAAGAGGCCTTTCTACTGACTCTGAAAAACACAAAAAGAACAATGCCCAGGGTCCCTGCTCATCTGCGTGAATGTGCTTTAGGCATGCTGCAAGGAGGCATGAGGACTGCAGATTTGGCCAGGGCAATAAATTGCAATGTCCGTGCTGTGAGACGCCTAAGACAGCGCTACAGGGAGACAGGATGGACAGCAGACTATGTGTAACAACACATGCACAGGATCGGTACATCCGAACATCACACCTGCGGGACAGGTACAGGATGGCACCAACAACTACCCGAGTTACAGCAGGAACGCACAATCCCTCCATCAGTGCTCAGACTGTCCGCAATAGGCTGAGAGAGGCTGGACTGAGGGCTTGTAGGCCTGTTGTAAGGCAGGTCCTCACCAGACATCACCTGCAACAATGTCGCCTATGGGCACAAACCCACCGTCGCTGGGACCAGACAGGACTGGAAAAAAGTGCTCTTCTCTGAAGAGTTGCGGTTTTGTCTCACATGGGGTGATGGTCGGATTCGCGTTTATTGTCGAAGGAATGAGCATTACACCGAGGCCTGTACTCTGGAGTGGGATCGATTTGTAGGTGGAAGGTCCGTCATGGTCTGGGGCGGTGTGTCACAGCATCATCGGACTGAGCTTGTTGCCCTTGCAGGCAATCTCAACGCTGTGCGTTAAAGGGACGACATCCTCCTCCCTCATGTGGTACCTTTCCTGCAGGCTCATCCTGACATGACCAACCAGCATGACAATGCCACCAGCCATACTGCTCATTCTGTGCGTGATTTCCTGCAAGACAGGAATGTCAGTGTTCTGCCATGGTCAGCGAAAAGCCCAGATCTCAATCCCATTGAGCACGTCTGGGACCTGTTGGATCGGAGGGTGAGGGCTAGGGCCATTCCCCCCAGAAATGTCCGGGAAGATGCAGGTGCCTTGGTGGAAGAGTAGGGTAACATCTCACAGCAAAAACTGGCAAATCTGGTGCTGTCCATGAGGAGATGCACTGCAGTACTTAATGCAGCTGGGGGCCACACCAGATACTGACTGTTACTTTTGACCCTCCCTTTGTTCAGGGACACATTATTCCATTTCTGTTAGTCACATGTCTGTGGCACTTGTTCAGTTTATGTCTCAGTTGTTGAAACTTGTTATGTTCATACAAATATTTACACATGTTAAGATTGCTGAAAATAAACGCAATTGACAGTGTGCTGAAGTGTCTTTTTTTGCTGAGTTTAGTACGGTGCTGCTACTCTGTTTATTATCTATCCTGATTGCCTAGTCACTTTTACCCCTACCTGCATGTACATATTACCTCAACTACCTCGTACTCCTGAACATTGACTCGGTACCGGCATAGCTGTTATTTATATTTTATTGTGCTTCTATTTCCTTTTCTTATTTTTGGCTAATGTTTCATACTTTTTAATTGCATTGTTTGGAAAGGGCATGTAATTAAACATTTCATGGTAAAGTCTACACCTTTTTTTATTTGGCGCATGTGACAGAATTTGATTTGATTTTGGGTCACTACCGTAGCACTGGCTAAAGCACATTTCCTAATACAAAGATGTTCATCCACTTGACCTCTATACACCTACCTCGACATCTTCAGACTCCACACCAGGGCTCTACAACCTGGAGTTACCATCCTGTAGGTTTTCACTGCAAATATGATCTAGCACATCTGATTCTAATAATTAGCTAGTTCAAAACATAAATCCCATTAGCTAAAATTGGGATTGGAGTGAAAACCTACATGAGGGTAGCTCTCCAGGAACAGGGTTGGAGGGAAAACCTAAAGGAGGGTAGCTCTCCAGGAACAGGGTTGGAGGAAAAACCTACAGGAGGACGTAGAGCAGGTCTCGCCAACCGTGTTCCTGGAAAGCTACCCTCCTGTAGGTTTTAACTCCAACCCTGTTCCTGGAGAGCTACCCTCCTGTAGGTTCTCACTCAAACCCTGTTCCTGGAGAGCTACCATCCTGTAGGTTTTAACTCCAACCCTGTTCATGGAGAGCTACCATCCTGTAGGTTTTAACTCCAACCCTGTTCATGGAGAGCTACCCTCCTGTAGGTTTTAACTCCAACCCTGTTCATGGAGAGCTACCCTCCTGTAGGTTTTCACAACAACCCTGTTCATGGAAAGCTACCCTCCTGTAGGTTTTAACTCCAACCCTGTTCCTGGAGAGCTACCATCATGTAACATAGCAAGACTTTATCCTTCATCCAGTATTTTTACTCCATAGAGTAATCTAATAATTGTGAATGCGGCCATGTCTACTTCCAATCTTTTCTCATTGATCGAGACAGGTGGGTCTCCACCCCAAAGTGCAGCACATCATGTGACTGATTTGTCACTTTGAATGCCACGCACCTGTCTCGATCAATGACAGAAGATTGAAAGTCTGTCTATGCATATACAGTACAGCACCCTATTTTTTGACGGTCCATATACAAAATGATACCACGGGGTGTTCAACTATTTTTGCTAGCAGGCCGGCAGGCAAGGGACTTTAACAGGGTAAACAGACACAGATAGCTAGACATAACTTATAATAGCTAGTTAGAAACAGTTAACTGCTCAAGCTACTTTCTAACGTTAGCAAAACAGAGAGACAGACTGACTGGCAGACAGGGTTGTTAAAAAAGATACATTGACAGATATAATTAATCAAAACTTGTAAGGAAATGTTACCAAAGTTTGCTGTTCAAGCTAGCTAACTTACTAGCTAACGTTAGCGAAACAAACAGGCATACTCTAGGCGGTCAGACAGTATAAATAGACCGATATGTAAATAATAATTTATTGGAATAAAATGTGACATGCAAAAGCAACGTTGAACAAGGTACAGCCTAAGTAATGTGCACAAAAGCATGTAGCTGCTCAAAATCATGTTTACTAGCTACCTAGCTAAATTACCAGATCAAAATGCAGAGAGAACAGTGTGCAACAACATAGGTGTTCACTCCATTGTGTTCTGTTCATCATACTAAAATGGGTCAAAGCATACTGCTGCAATCAAGATGTAATTAGTAATACACTGTAGATTGTACGACCACTATTCCACTTGTTATGTAATTTAATGTAACGTAAAATATCATACTAAACGGAGGGTCACACATTCAATTGGTTCCAAACATAATGGTGAAATCAAGTCGTGGGATACTGTACGTCCTACAATTCGTAGTACTTGTACAACCGCTATTCCAATGGTATGCCAACATAATCTAACCTAAAGTAGCATATCATACTAAATGGAGTGGCACGGATTTTAGTCAAATATAATACTTTTTGCTCTGAGACCAGGTTGGCATAAAAAGGTTTTTGCACTGCCATGACCCAAAATACTCTACTCATCGTGCTACAATTCAAGCATGTGTACTTGGAGAAAGCCTTTGCTGCAATTGCTATGCACTGAGACACTTAGAAATATATTTTGAAATGTGTTCCAAAACATGGAAAGAGATCTACTCCTATAGCTTTCATCACAATCTCTCAGGTCAGGTGATGTAGTATATCTCTGTCTATAAGGGTGATGCAGTATATCGCTGTCTAAAAGGGTGATGCAGAATACTCTGTCTATAAGGGTGATGCAGTATATCGCTGTCTAAAAGGGTGATGCAGAATATCTCTGTCTATAAGGGTGATGCAGTATATCGCTGTCTATAAGGGTGATGCAGTATATCGCTGTCTAAAAGGGTGATGCAGAATATCTCTCTCTATAAGGATGATGCAGTATATCACTGTCTAAAAGGGTGATGCAGAATATCTCTGTCTAAAAGGGTGATGCAGTATATCGCTGTCTAAAAGGGTGATGCAGTATATCTCTGTCTATAAGGGTGATGCAGTATATCTCTGTCTAAAAGGGTGATGCAGAAAATCTCTGTCTATAAGGGTGATGCAGTATATCTCTGTCTTTAAGGGTGATGCAGTATATCTCTGTCTAAAAGGGTGATGCAGAAAATCTCTGTCTATAAGGGTGATGCAGTATATCTCTGTCTATAAGGGTGATGCAGTATATCGCTGTCTATAAGGGTGATGCAGTATATCGCTGTCTAAAAGGGTGATGCAGTATATCGCTGTCTATAAGGGTGATGCAGAATATCGCTGTCTAAAAGGGTGATGCAGTATATCGCTGTCTAAAAGGGTGATGCAGTATATCGCTGTCTATAAGGGTGATGCAGTATATCGCTGTCTAAAAGGGTGATGCAGTATATCGCTGTCTATAAGGGTGATGCAGAATATCGCTGTCTAAAAGGGTGATGCAGAATATCTCTGTCTATAAGGGTGATGAAGTATATCTGTCTATAAGGGTGATGCAGTATATATCTGTATATTAAGGGTGATTTAGTATACCTCTCTCAGGTCAGGTGATGCAGTATATCTCTGTTTATAAGGGTGATGCAGTTTATCTCTCTCTCTATAAGTGTCATGCAGTATATCTCTGTCTAGTAAGGGTTATGCAGTATATCTCTCTCAGGTCAGTCGAGGTAGTATATCCCTCTCTATAAGGGTGATGAAGTCTATCTCTGTCTATATGGGTGATGCAGTTTTTATCTGTCTACAAGGGTGATGAAGTATATATCTGTCAATAAGGGTGATGCAGTATATCTCTGTCTATAACGGTGATCCAGTTTGTCTCTGTCTACAAGGGTGATGAAGTATATATCTGTCAATAAGGGTGATGCAGTATATCTCTGTCTATAACGGTGATCCAGTTTATCTCTGTCTACAAGGGTGAGGAAGTATCTGTAAATAAGGGTGATGCAGTTTATCTCTGTCTATAATGGTGATCCCGTTTATCTCTATCTATTAAGGGTGATGCAGTACATCTCCGTTGAAAAACAGTTTCTATCTCAAGGCCATCAGATTGTTGAACAGCCACCACTAGCACAGAGAGGTGGCTGCCTCCCTACAGACTTGATATCAAATCAAATTAAAATCACATTTTATTTGTCACATACACATGGTTAGCAGATGTTAGTGCCAGTGTAGTGAAATGCTTGTGCTTCTAGTTCCGACAGTGCTGTAATATCTAACAAGTAGTCTAACAAATTCACAACGACTACCTTATACACACAAATGTAAAGGGATGAATAAGAATATGTACATATAAATATTTGGATGAGCGATGGCCGTGCGGCATAGGAAAGATGCAATAGATGGTATAGAATACAGTATATACTACATATGAGGACGTAGGATATGTACACATTATTAAAGTGCCGTTATTTAAAGTGACTAGTTATAATTTTATCAAATCCATTTATTAAATGTATTAAAGTTGCCAGAGATTTGAGTCTGTATGTTAGTGATGGCTGTTTAACAGTCTGATGGCCTTGAGATAGAAGCTGTTTTTCAGTCTCTCGGTCCCAGCTTTGATGCACCTGTACTGACCTCGCCTTCTGGATGATAGCGGGGTGAACAGGCAGTGGCTCGGGTGGTTGTTGTCCTTGATGATCTTCTTGGCCTTCCTGTGACATCGGGTGGTGTAGCTGTCCTGGAGGGCAGGTAGTTTTCCCACGGTGATGCGTTGTGCAGACCGCACCACCCTATGGAGACTCTTGCGGTTGTGGGCGGAGCTGTTGCCGTACCAGGTGGTGATACAGCCCGACAGGATGCTCTCGAATGTGCATCTGTAAAAGTTTGAGTGTTTTAGGTGACAAGCCGAATTTCTTCACCCTCCTGAGGTTGAAGAGGCGCTGCTGCGCCTTCTTCACCACGCTGTCTGTGTGGGTGGACCATTTCAGTTTGTCCGTGATGTGTACGCCGAGGAACTTAAAACTTTCCACCTTCTCCACTACTGTCCCGTTGATGTGGATGGGGAATGCTCCCTCTGCTGTTTCCTGAAGTCCACGATCATATCCTTTGTTTTGTTGACGTTGAGTGAGAGGTTATTTTCCTGACACCACAGTCCGAGGGCCCTCACCTCCTCCTTGTAGGCCGTCTCGTTGTTGTTGGTGATCAAGCCTACAACTGTAGTGTCGTCCGCAAACTTGATGATTGAGTTGGAGGCGTGCATGGCCACGCAGTCATGAGTGAACAGGGAGTACATGAAAGGATATCATTGGCCACTTTAATAAATGGAACACGAGTCACTTTAATACTGCCACTTTAGGAATGTTTACATATCTTGCATTACTCATCTCATATGTATATACTGTATACTGTATCCTTCACTATCTATTGCATCTTAGCCACTCTGTCACTGCTCATTCATATATATTTTATACTTAAACATTCTCATCCCATTCCTTTACCAGATTGTGTGTATTAGGTTTTGTTGTGGAATTGTTAGATATTAGTTTTTTTTGTGGAATTTGTTAGATATTACCTGTTAGATACTGCTGCACTGTCGGATCTAGAAGCATAAGCATTTTGTTACACTCACAATAACATCTGCTAACCATGTGTATGTGACCAATACAATTTAATTTGATATTAAGGGTGATGCAGTTTATCTCTGTCTATTAAAGGTGATGCAGTATATCTCTGTCTATTTGTAACAACCGTCGTCAAGAATGGACCAAGGCGCAGCGGGAATGTGGATACTCATAGTTTCTTTTAATAAACTTAAGTAAAGCATCCACAGGCAAAACAATAAACAATACTCAGTGTAGCAGGCTCACAAACACAGTGCTCACAACTAACTACCCACAATCCCAAAGAAAAACACACACTCCTATATAGGACTCCCAATCAAAGGCAACTCAACACACCTGCCTTCAATTGGGAGTCCCAATCACCAACACAACCATTCACACACACAAAACCCCTGCCACATCCTGACCAAAACTAACACCATTACGCCCTCTGCTGGTCAGGACGTGACACTATTAAGGGTGATGCAGTTTATCTCTGTCTATTAAGGGTGATGCAGGTTCTCTGTCTATTAAGGGTGATGCAGTTTATCTCTGTCTATTAAGGGTGATGCAGTTTATCTCTGTCTATTAAAGGTGATGCAGTGTATCTCTGTCTATTAAGGGTGATGCAGTTTATCTCTGTCTATTAAGGGTGATGCAGTGTATCTCTGTCTATTAAGGGTGATGCAGTTTATCTCTGTCTATTAAGGGTGATGCAGTTTATCTCTGTCTATTAAGGGTGATGCAGTTTATCACTGTCTATTAAGGGTGATGCAGTGTATCTCTGTCTATTAAGGGTGATGCAGTTTATTACTGTCTATTAAGGGTGATGCAGTTTATTACTGTCTATTAAAGGATAAGCTCGTTTTATAAGCCTGATTTACCAAGCCACTTCCATACTTTCTTGAAGTATGTTCTTGAAGTGTTTCAGAATAAAACACAAAGCAGAAGAAAGAGGGGGAAAGCCATAAGACCTTAGGAGTTGTAAAAAGTATTTAAACTTTCTTCTTTTGTGTTTCATTCCCTACTAGAAATAACAGGTGTGAACTCTAAATCTAGCCTTTGCTCTACCTTACTGCTTTGATTGAAACTAAATGTCTTTCCACTGTGTATTCCAAATGACCAGACGGTTTTAAACGTGTAATATTAAATTAAAATGGGTAGAGAGAATCAGTCATCCATTCTAAGTGAACTAAAGACTCCTAACTGAACTAAAGACTCCTGCAGATAAATGGATGCACCAGATGCTTGCCACTACACAGGCTCATATAAAACAAATTATGGATTTGCAAGTGTGTAAACGATTGAACTCGCTCCAAATCATCAGTTACTCACCTGTGTTGAGAATGATCCCCCTTATCCTCTCTCTCAGCTTCCCTATGTACTAATTCCTGTCTTAATTGATGAGCAGTATAATTCACACAGGCACCGGGGGATTTCTGTTACAAGCACACAGATGTTACCAGTGATGAATACTGGTAACATTACACTTTTTGGAGAGAACAGCTTATGGTGGTCTGCAATGACAACAAAGCTAAACGTCAGTAAGATTTTCTTCAGGTGAAGCATATGCTACAGATCCTTGCAAGCACACAATGCCATTTATGTTGGTGTGCTGTATATCTGCACTTTATATGCGTTCTTATATGCAAATAAACTCACAGTCAGAATAAAGCGCTGGATTTTTTCCCCATTCCATCCTTTCAGATTGAATCAAGTGGCTATATCTGTGCCTTGCAACCCTTTATACGAGAGGCCTTATAAACGGATGGGAGAGCAGGCAGATGAAGGACTTTGGTGTAATATGTTTATGGGCCTCCACGGAATTAGCATCTCTCGCCCAAAAGGCCCCAAGATGCTCCGGGGCGTAAAGTTTTATGACCATCCCAGGACTGTGAAGTGGAAGCTGGGAGGAACTGGCCTGTTTTATGGCCCCCTGATTGTGCTCCAGCAACAGCCTCTCCTGCTAATGAATTGATGGACCAAGATAAGTCTCATTCTTGTCCTCTGGATCGTTTAATGTCTCTGTCCCAACGCATGATGTAGTACCACTGGAGTGGTAATTGAAGAAAGACTCATTTGGAACGGAGAGGAGCTTGTGTTCTAGCATTTCAGGGAAGCAATGGATCAGTTCAGGAAACCATTATTCGGTAGGTGTTTTTTTTGTGCCCTAAACAGGAACACAAAAATCTATCAAAACTGTTATTTTAATGTTAGAGGACTTTATTGAATAGACCTGTGGTGAAAACATGTTTCATAAAATGGGAAAACGCACCGAGAAAAATATGACTCTTTAACAAAGCGTCTCAGTCGAAAAAACATAGGGACAGACACATGCATACAAAAACACAATAACATACACACTATACACACACGTACACATGGATTTTGTGTAGATACACTGTATGTGGTAGTTGAGTAGGGACCTGAGGGCACGCACTTAATGTGTTGTGAAATCTGTTGTGAATGCATTGTAATGTTGTTGTTTTTTAAAAATTGTATAACTGCCTTAATTTTGCTGAACCCCAGGAAGAGTGGGGATCCGCAATAAATACAAATACAAATGATGATCTAGGATCCCTCTGTGCATATAATCTCATTCATTATGATGGAAAAAGCTAAACGTATCCTAGATCAGCACTCCCACTCCGAGACGCTTTATGAACATGGGCCCTGATCAGGCTCCACCTCTGGATTTGGAGAAGATATGTATGATCCTCACTAGGGTTACTCAGGGTAATGTCTGTTGTCAATAGTCAAATGTCTCTGAAAGGTTAGTCCCCTCCTGACGTTCAATCTCATTAAGCTGGTTTTACTGTGGTTCATTACTGTTACAGACTCTTTAGGGCTCCCCAAACCCACATCCACCAGCAAAAAAAGCTGATTAAATGGACCAATAATTACCTCGTTACAATGATGATAAGCCTTCCACTCATTAAGATCATATTCTACTCCCAACAATTTGCTCCACATCCTCTTCACTGGCTTGCCCGACCAACAAATAAAATGGAACTTCCCAGGAGGCAACACGCCAACGCTTCCTTTCCATATTAGTTAATTGGTCATTTGAAAAGTTTCAATGTTCTTTTACTTTGAATGGTTTATAGGGCCAATGTCATGTGAGGCATGAAGTATGCCCCATGCTAAAAGAGACACGGAGGAAGACGGAAGAAATGAACAGGGTTAATCAGAACTAAATAAAGAACAAGACAGATAGATAAAATATATAGACCAGCACTAATCTTTTTCAAAATGTTGGGTCAAAAAGGGTCCTTGAATTTGTACCTCAGTGGACAAAAAAGGGCCCTTTTCTCTACACTTGCGAGCAATAAAAGTTTGTGTGTTTTTCAAAAGTGTGGTTCCCTAAATCTAAGGATGTCATGGTTTAATGACAATTTGGGTGAGCTAATCCTTTGAATAAAGCTTATGGTAATTATCCATGTAGGATCAGGTAGCTGCATTCTCAGGCAAAGTATTCAAATCTTGTCTGGAGACCTGGACAACACATCTTTGTGCAGAAAAATATTTGTATATATCTTCTTACCATTAAAGGCATTCAAAATCGAGTGGGTTGCATTTATCAACACAATTACTGCTTATTATGATAGAATGGGTTAGGGTTAGGGTTAGGGTTAGAGTTAGGGTTAGGGTTAGGGTTGCATTTATCAACACAATTACTGCTTATTATGATAGAATTGTTCATGGAATTGGACACATTTGTCCTTGATAAAAAAGACACGTGTGAATGCAGACTGTCAACGAGAAGAGGAATGACGATTGTTCGAGAGATCAACTTATTGTGGAGTGAAAATAAGAAATCGATCATATTGAAACCATCTGGTGTGTATGGAAATTAGATAAACTAATCTGACTCCTTCTGCCAACATTTCTATTCCATAAAAAAAAGTATTCTTTAATTATTTTTATTTTTTTAAGATGACTGTTCATTACCAAAACATTCTCTAGGCTCTTAATCCCTTTGAACAACAGAAGGTTTCAGAGGAGAAGAGTCTATTCATTTTATTCTAGACATGTGCCATAGCTACTCATCATCAATGACAAAGTTATTTGTATTGGATACTTTTCAAATATTAACCTTGAGCAAAGCAGCCCTGCCTATTTCCTCCCTTTACACCCAAGTCAGGAACATTCCATGGAATGTTAAATCAGTTTCTCGCTGCTCAGTAATACAGTACAGGAATTTCGAATGGTCTTTTTCCCAAAAGGCCATGGCACAAAATTGAAGCCTAAGGCCCAACCATCCCACATCCATGAAACCTGTTAAGTGGAATACCTCATATTGAGCTGAGACACACACACACACACACACAATGTGCTATAGGTGAACAGAAGAAAGAGAAAATGAAAATACTTGGAAGAGCGACAGAGAGGTGGAGGAAGTAGCTTTCTGTTAATAAAACAAAACAAATAGGGGGGGTGGGGGGGTCATGGCTCACAGCCTGCTGTGGTATTTTCTGCCAAAGCCGTAATTCTTATTCATGGAGGAACGAGAAGAGAGCTAATAGGAATTTGATATTTGACATAGACAAATTTGCTTAGGGGGAAAGACGGGTGGATGTATTGGTTGCTGGATTCCCTTGGGTTTCCACATCGCTTCAAAGGATAATTGTCAGGAGTCCTCTGCCCCTCCTTTGTAATATTCGAGGGCCCGTTTTGGGTATCTTCATATCGGCCAGAGGCGAATGTGCGAAGTTGTGCACATGCATTACCTGACGGATTCTTATAATATGAATATCCGAACAATAGGAAAAAGACTCTGCATTTTCACATGTCTTGCCCAGTACTTATGATAACACGCGTGGTATGTTCTTTGAATGAAAATGGAGGGCCGTCATTGAAGGAAGTAGAAAAATGTAAAAGTTGCAACGACTCAATTGACTCTTTCATCCCCTGAATTGCATGCTTTTGAATGTTTACTAATGAAAAAGAGTATGAATGGTTGTCAAATCTAATTGTAAGGCGCACATCTCTTAGTTGTGGAGTATTTTTGCTGCTAAGGAAGTACAAAATGTGTTGATTCTGCAGCTCGCACAAGCGCCCTGTGGCATTTGCTCATTATTTCTCTCTGGATTCTGTCCAGACTTAGGCTGTGTTCCGAATGGCGCACTATTCCCTATATAGTGCACTATTTTTGGGTCCTGTTCAAAAGTAGTGCACTATAAAGGGAATAGGATGCCATTTGGGACATAGCCTTAGAAAGAGATTGCATGATCTGACTAAGGAAATTGTGTTGTAAATTGATATCTGGGGGACGAAAGACTGATAAGAATATAATTAGATGAGAGACACATTGATATTTGTTTCACAAAACAAACAAAAAAATTAAGTGTGGATTAATAAGAGACGAATTAAACCTCTTCTCCTTTAACTTGTACATTCAGAGATATTGCAATAATTATACAGCAGAATTCTTCTCTTGACTTTAAAGTTAGACTCAGTAATATGGCATCATACACAGTGGATGATTTCTTGCTTACAGAATTCAACAGCTAAGTTAAAATCTGCCAAGACTGCCACTATTGACTATTTCTGATATGGTCATGCAGGGTGCAAAAATGGGAATAGGCTAGCTAGCCAATAGTGGCAAAATGGGAATAGGCTAGCTAGCCAATAGTGGCAAAATGGGAATAGGCTAGCTAGCCAATAGTGGCAAAATGGGAATAGGCTAGCTAGCCAATAGTGGCAATCTTAGCTGATTTGAATTTTGTTGGAAGTTGGTATCTGTGAGCATGAAGTTGCCTTGATTAACCAAGTAGCAGCAGAAACAATTCACGCATTTCTGATTTCACTTTCTGTTGTGAGACTAATCACTGGACTTACGTCCAACACATAAAGATGTCAATGGAAATTAATTATTGTAAAATAAATCAATGCCTTAACAGAAGTACTAGCAATGCTGACTAAATACGAATTCAATACAAAGCTACATTTAGACGTTAAATTGCATTCTGTGTTTGAAGCCATGTGGTGCATTTACAATGCAACTGCTGATAGAGTTGATTGGTTGACCGATATTGTTCGCCTCATACACTAAAGTGCCCTTTGATATTTGTATGCGTTTTGATGCAGGGCCAGCTGTTTTTTTCCCCCCAGATAGTAGATGTTATTTCCGGCCTCACCATGATATCTTTAATCAATTCCAGATTGTGTCCAGGAGATTGAATTCAATTTCATGTTGCTATGGAGCAGACATATATGTGTTTTTCTCTTTTTTGGTATGGGATGATTTAATCACACCATTACACATTCAACACGCAGGGGATGTGTGTGTGTGTGTGTGTGTGTGTGTGTGTGTGTGTGTGTGGTGTGTGTGTGTGTGTGTGTGTGTGTGTGTGTGTGTGTGTGTGTGAAGCAAACAATCAAATCCACCCTTGCAAATGAATGGATTTCAAACAAACCCTTTTGCTTTTTTGCCTAGAGCTATGACTGTGTTTCGAAAATTTGAAAAGGCAAAGAATTATTACATTTCGGGGGGGGGGGGGGGGGGGATGTGTGTGGGGGGTACATCTAAAGTAGGCTCTCCCCCATTTTCTAGAAAATTGGGTGCAATTTACCTCTAATGTTCTGAATAACAATGAGTGTACTCTGTACCGAATGTTCTTTTGAAACCTTGAAAAACAATAAAGTATAATTTCTTGCTATTTTTTCTATTCCATATCATCACTCAGCTGTCAGCTAAAAAATCCATTCTCTGTTGCACACGAGCAAATGGATTGTCCTTTTGTCTTCCAATGGGGAAACATACACGTCTAACTCTCTCCATACATTCTGCTCCTCTTTTGTCTGTGAGCAGCGAAACCAACTCTCGCAGGCTACAACTGATCCAACATAAGTTTGCACACTACCAAACCATTTACTACAGAGCTCCAATGGAAGGAGAAAGATGGAAAGCGAGAGAGAGAGGAAAACAATTGGGTATGGTATTAATCACCATATGGAGAAGAGAAGGGAGAGATGAATCTCACTGATTGCTTCTCATCACAGAATCATTATTTGCCATGTAGAGACGATTCCTCTTATTAACAAATAGCCCGAGCATCTGCCACGAGAGGGGAGCCTGTGTAATTATGGTGGATCATCTGCAACAACTGCCTAATGGAATCACAGAATCACATGTTACTGTCTCTGGGGCCTGGGACAGATACAGGAAGTAAAAGCCTCCTCTGGAGCCGTGCCCTTCCCATAATTCAGCTGGGAATTATCGACTGTATGGTCAGTGGGCGATGATGAAACACAGTAATCTTCTTGGTGCATTGGCCTGACTCAAGAGAAACATTCAATTTAGGGTGAAATTATGACTGAATTCTATTTTTTTTTAGACTCCTACAAGTGCTAGCTGTCGAATAAGCTTAGTAAAGCGTTCAAGTTGCATTCAGACATTACTGTCATAGCTTATTCTACATTTTTATATCAAATGTGTGATTATGATACCAAAAAGACCACTGTTGATCTGTTATCATTTCAACAATACAAAAATGTTCCTGCCAGAACATGATTAGTAATGATTATCATTAAGTTTGAGCCAAAAAATAAATATGTATTTATGTACCACTCTTCCCCTTGCAGTCTATAATCACCTTAGGCCTATAACCAGGTACCACCCTTCCCAGTCTATAATCAACTCATTAGGGGAAAGTTCTGCTAGGAAAAGTGTTGTTAGGACATGTCAGTATTCAGATACTTCCAGTACAGCTTCACTACTTCTCACCTATTGTAGGCCAACACATTGTAATTTACAGTGTTGTGTGGTGGCAACCGTATTTCAAATTGTAGATATTTACACACCTTTAAGTCAAATCAAATATTTGAGTTGATTTGGAGAGAAACAAATGCTCAACATGCCCCTATCTCCCCAGTGGTGTTTAGCTAGCGGTGGATAAAGTTAGCTGACGTATATGGTGGCTGTTTAAAGAATACTGAACCATGGATTATAGTTTCTCCTGGCCTATAGACTATTTTCAGGGTGAGGAACCATAGCTCAGTTGGTAAAGCATGGCGTTTGCCAGGGTAGTGGCTTTGATTCAAAAGCGTCTGCTAAATGGCATCTATTACATTTTAACAATACATTTGTACAATTCTGAACTTCCCCTTTAATCTACACTCTGATTGGCATCTATTATATATTATTATATTAACATTCGTGACGATCGTCGTAAAGAGGAGACCAAGGTGCAGCGTGGTGAGTGCTCATGATACATTTATTTTAACTCAGAACACTAAATCAAAAGAATAAACAACAGAAAACGAAGGTCACATTCTGCAGGCTAAACTGAGCTGTACAAAAACAAGATCCAACACTGAAAGTGGGAAAAAGGGCTGCCTAAATATGATTCCCAATCAGAGACAACGATAGACAGCTGCCTCTGATTAGGAACCATACTCACCAAACAACAAAGAAATAGAAAACATAGAATGGAACATAGAACTAGAAAATCTAGAATGCCCACCCAAATCACACCCTGACCTAACCAAAATAGAGAAATAAAAGGGCTCTCTATGGTCAGGGTGTGACAACATTAGGTTGTAAAATTCTGAACTTCCCCTTTAATATACACTCTGATTGGCATCTATTATATATTATTATCTTAACATTAGGTTGTAAAATACTGAACTTCCCCCCTAATCTACACACTGATGTTGTTCCCCTGCAAACCGTTGAGTCACTCTTGCTTCTGTACCTTACTCCCTGGTTTGTTTCAATGACCCCATGCTAGCATACTGGCACCAGCCACAACCCTGTAGCAAAACAGAAAGACAATAAAATAAATGATAGGGAGAGGAATGCAGTGCTCTGATGGTCACAAAATGGAGGGATAAATGAGAAGTATCGAACTTTGCTGACTCCCTGCAGTGCCATGATTGCTGGTCGATACCAAGGGGCACGCACAATCCTTTTTTTAGAATATTTTCCCACTCCCCAGGGGTGATGGAGACCCCATGTGTGTTTTTCAGATAGGTCATTTCTCCCTCTTTAGTGTCGCTCACCCTCCCGCAGACCCTTAAAAGCCTACACTACAGGGTCTGCACAGTCATCACTAGTTACCACAGCCACAAAGTCAAAAACCCCGCCTCTTTCTACATTTTATCTTCTTAAAATGTGATTATAAACCAAACCTTAACCCTCACATTAACCACCCTGCAAACCGTATGCCTAACCCTGACCTTAAATTAAGACCAAAAAGCTCTTTATTTTTTTTATATATATTTTGACTTTGTGGCTGTGGTAACTAGTGGAAACCAGTCTGCACATAGTGTCTGCTTTGCTATCACAGTGTGACTCTACTGTTTATTTTAGTAAATTCAAAAGAGCCCCCCAGTTTGCTAATATGTGGCAATCTACAATTAGGTTATGGTAACTCCATAGAAAAATGAACATTTTGTGGTCTCATATGTCACATTACTTTTCTATTATCCGTGGAACTCAAGGGTTTAACTCCGCACTACTAGAATGTGAATTGAGTCGTTGGCAATCTGTCTAATGTGTGGGAGGAAATAGAGAAACAGGTACACACCTATTTGAGGAGAGCATCTACTTTGGCGTTTATGTCAAATGAACATGGAACAAAAAATATATGAACATGGTCTACATACATTTGTTTGTGTATAGCCTAGGTATTACAAAGGCATGAATCCTTTTCTGGTTTAGTCGCATGATTTGGATTTCATGGCACTCATGCTGTGTCTTCTCCCCTCATGCATGCCATTTACTGGCCAGACCTCATCAAAATGGAACAGAACAATGAACTGCTCACATGCCGGACTGGTTATTGATTTATCTGTAAATTAATGGAGGGAAATCAAATTGTTGGTTTATGCGGTAGAAGACCAGAACATGCAAGATCATACAAATCTTTCATTTTCCATGATACTCCCTCCTCACATCCCTCTAAGCTTGTCTTTCCATAGCAGTAGAATTGAGAGTAATGTATGTCACGCCCTGACCTTAGAGAGACATTTTATTTCCTCTAGTTTGGTTAGGTCTGGGTGTGATGTGGGGTGGGCAATCTAGTTTTCTATTTCTTTGTGTTTAGCCGAGTATGGTTCCTAATCAGAGGCAGCTGTCTATCGTTGTCTCTGATTGGGAATCATACTTAGGCAGCCCTTTTTCCCTCCTTCAGTTGTGGGATCTTGTTTTTGTACAGCTCAGTAAAGCCTGCAGAACGTGACGTCCGTGTTCCTTCCTTTGTTTGTTGTTTTGATTTAATGTTCTGAGTTATAATAAATATTAATCATGAGCACTTACCACGCTGCACCTTGGTCTCCTCTCTACAACGATCGTCACAATGTAATTCAGATTGAAACCTAATATAGGAACAGATTCTGCATGGCACCACTGCTCTACAGATATATATTTAACTAGGCAAGTCAGTTAAGAACAAACTCTAATTTACAATGACAGCCTACCCAGCCAACCCCAAACGATGATGGGCCAATTGTGCACCGCAGGACTCCCAATCACGGCCGGTTGTGATACAGCCTGGAATTGAACCAGGGTCTGTAGTCACGCCTCTAGGCCTGAGACGCAATGCCTTAGATCACTGCGCCACTCGGGAGCCCTTATATGGGAGCAATGTATGCTAGTTTTATGAAGATATAGCACACATGGGTGTGTTGAAGGCTGGATTTCGTTGGTTTCTGCTGACATACAGTACAGTTCATAGATGTGTTTATTCATTGGAACATTATGTTCATAGATGGAACCTGAAATGAGATCAGAGACATATTGTAAATGCAAGCATATGTCCTGGGAACTACATAGCTCACGCATACACCTAAACCTTCAATTACTTTGACAAGCAACAGTGGAATAGTTGGAGGAAAATAAATTATATGTTTTGATTTTCTTATTTTTTTGTTATCTGCTATCAGCTTGGCAGGTTAAGCTTCTTGGAAATTGGTTATTGTAGTTTGAAATCTCAAAATCATATTTTTGGCATGAGGCAAACAACATCATTTGGTAAATATTATTGCCATCACAATGTGACCCTACCGTTTCTTTGAGTAAATTCATAAGAGCCCCCAGTGTGTGAAAGCCATTTATGTTTTGGTTGAGGATATTGGAGAAGGTATTCTTGCAGGGCGATCATAGCTTCTGTTTGAAAGCCATGAGTTTACCTACAGAACTGTCATCATAAATACAGTTATCATCTGGGCAAACTGAGGCAGTCTTGATTAAAGACACACAATCATTTAATTGCAGTGTCGAAGCACATAGATTACAATCAGACTTGAATTGTGTGAACACAATTACCTCCACTGGACTGCCTTGCCCTCTCATTCTAGCCCCCCAATCCAAATTTTGATGTAGAACCTGCAAAAGGGTAACCCTCACATGCAAAACAAATTATTTCTACCCTATTGCAAGTGTGTTGAATGGTGTTGATTCCTGTTGCCTACTGATCCATCTACTGTGGAACGGTGGATTGAGTTGGAAGACAAGGGTTTAAAGCCAACGACAGTGAGCGCATCCCAATTATTGTGAATGTGAGCATCTGTCCTTTCCAGTCTATATAGGACAGAATTGGCAATGTTCTTCAATCATCAAATCCATTACACATGTCCTGTGAGGTGTAGAGGGACTCTGCTTGTGTACAGATGGCTTCTAACAACTTGTGCACAAAGACATTGGGGGCTTTTTTAATCTCGTGGATTACTTGATACATTTAAATTAGCGTTTCCTTCATCAATGCACTTTCTTAGTAAATACTTGTCTTTCATGTGTATTAGCTTCTGAAGTAGCGGGACCTGTTAAATGTACTGTAAAATTTTAATATTTCATAGTCATAGGTGAGAATATATTTCTCTCAGTCATTGGTTTCATCTCAGTAATTTATAGCACAGAGCTCCAACAATGACTTGCCAGTGCAATTGTCCTGTAAATCTTAGTTGGTAGAGCATGGTGCTTATAACGCCAGGATTGTGGGTTCAGTTCCCGGAGCTACCCACATGTAAAATGTACGCACACATGACTGTAAGTCGCTTTGGATAAAAGTGTCTGCTAAATGGCATACGTTGAAATGATGACGATCCAATGGATGCTCCCTCCATCCACTTCCCCTTACTTTCACTGCTGCTGCATCCTCAAGCTATCAAACAATGGAAAACACAAACCATCATAACACTGCCACCTCTGTCCAATTGCGCCTACCGCCAGCCTCAATTACCCTCCATCCCCTCTGCCTCTGCATTCTAATGGCTTTGTCAGAGCTCGTATGAGTGCTCCGTAATTGCCACCTGTTTTGCATTCTAAAGCACTCGAATCAATAGAGGGAGATATTGATGGGCCTGCCCAGACGCTGGTTTGGGCCTTTATCCATTCTTCCAATTTTGCACAACCCATTTGCAATGCTGATCAGCCTCGGGCGAAATATGGCCACATAAGCCCTAGTGCTAATGGAGAAAGAGAAACTCAGTCTCCTTTATTCACTCTTTCCCATCCCCCCTTCAATCTCCATCTCCAGGCCCTCTGGTCTCCTCATCTGCCCCAGGGCAAGGACGGGGGTGGCTGGGTAGCTGATTAGCAAGCGACCCCTAGGGGGGAACCCAGGCTCTGGAGCTCCGGAGGTGGACGTATAAGCTGGAGAGGTTTGGAGAGGGGGCATGGATCAGCCTGGTGTAATGAGAACAGTACCAGAAGGAGGAGCAGGTCTCCAGCTGTTGAACAAGCCTCCCTGTGTGGCTGCGGTTTAGCACACAGAGTTAGACACTGGTTGAGAGAGGAGCATCAACAGAATATTAATGTTCTGAAGAGAGTTCATTGATTGGGTGGCACAGATACTCTATTGACCCTATGTTATTGAATTCTATTCACTTCAGAGCATCATATTTTAATCAGAATGACACTTTATTTCTAGAAAACACGTAATAGTGGATATACAGACATGAACTTGCAGACAACATGTAGGAATGATCTCTAGAGTAATGCTCGTACTTGCATTTATATATGGTTAGACATTATTTCTCTCATATGAAATGAGACCCCCTGACAGGTTTGTCTTTCCGATTATACAAGTTATTCTTGATCATTACCATCTCAGTCTAGAATGTTAAGCAGTGCTGTCTCTTCGTTCCTTGAAAGACAAATTAATTAGCAAACTGTTCAAATCTTCCAGCCTTTTAAATCACATGACAGTATAATGACTAAAGTATTTGACTTTAGTGACTAAAGTATTTGACTGGGACACGGCCATGATTGCCACAGATAAAATATATTAAAGAACATTAGTAGCCTAATGAATTTCAGCAGCTATTTGCTTCCATAGGATATCCTGAGAACAAGTACAGGGATGCTAATTATAAATGCAAATAAGTTTTCCTAGTTTTCCTATCTGTCTGTATGGATAAGACCATGGCATTATAAAATCTGAAATTAGACACCAATTAAGACATAGCGCTATGGCTCTTTACTCATAACAATACCATAGACTCACCTGGCATACTTGATTCCACTAATTAAGAGGAAACAATGGATTTTTCTACCACAACTTTGCCAAAATCCTGAAACGTGACAGTCACACTGCAGCATCAAGCCCCTTATCAGATTAAACGGACGCTAATTAATTCCCACAAAAATTTGAGAGAGAAATAGAGGGGGGATAATAGATACGTAATAACTTAGTCGCTCATCAAGGTGTGATGCTAGTTATCGCTCCGTAGGGTGTAATTACGATCAGTGATCAAGACGAAAGTTCAAAAGGACAGAGCGCCAGAGGAGCTCGTTAGCCTCTAATTGAAGCGGGTAGATTTCATTTGCTACCGGCTCCTAGAAAAAAATTCAGCTCATCCACTCAAAGTCCCCCTCAGATTACAGAGCATCTTCATTTGGTCCATGATCATCTGAATGTCAATACGTAGAGGTTATCTTGACAAACCTTCTTTAGACTTTGTGGTATTATTTGTGACTCATAAAGGTTATCCATGGTAACACTGCTTAAATCTTCCATCCTAAATGCATACAAAAAAACGGTCATAACAAATGTTGGTTGGGGGTCATAGCATCTGATGGCATCTAATGACAAATAACAGGGGACCCTTAGCATCACGCAGACATGCCTTCACTGTTAGCATTCCTATAAATGGAACAGGGAGGACACTTGAATCAGGTTGGTGACATTTGACCTTTTCAAGGTTCAAAACGGTTTCGAGTTTTGTCCCAATTTACCTTCATAACCTAGCCTGGTGGAACCAGCCTGATCGCTGCGTTAACCATTCAATTTTGCTTCCCATATCATGATATCTGAAGTGAAGTAGAAATGTGAGTGTTATGATCAGGTTGGTTTTACCCTGCTACCATAACCACTATTGAGAACATAATCAGTGTTCTATGTGTTAGCGTGAAACCAACCAGTATCCTTGATGAGGGGCCAGGAGTTTATCTACGCTGCCATGCTCATCATTGGGGCTCTGGCAAACCTCTTGCCTGCTCACCAACGGTCCTTCATGGAGAGACCAGAATTAGGTGGGTTTAGTCTGACCTGTTCAACATTCAACACAGTATATGTTTGTTTGTCAGATACCACCTATCCTAACTGCCATTGGTAATAGAACAGTGACTGTGTATGTGTTCACATAAACATGTATAGAGCCAGCACATAGAGACTTGCAAGATGATGTGATGATGTCCAGACTGACAGACAGGCTTGATACTGATGTCTGTCTTTATTATTGAATTAAATGATATCAGAATAACAAAAATAAATAAATGGGCAAATGTTGCACATTCCAGGTAGGGAAATCTCTTACAGACTTGCAGCTGCTAAAGGTGGTTCTAAAATGTATTGACTAGGGGATGTGAATACTTACGTAAATTACATATTTCTGTATTTAATTTTCAATAAATGTGCAAAAATGTCTAGAAGCATGTTTTCACTTTGTCATTATGGGGCATTGTGTGTAGATGGGTGAGAATGAATGGGTATGACTATGAATACTTTCTGAAGGCACTGTATGTATTTTATCATTCAATAGGGTTTTGGTGTCAGTTCAAAGGCGATAATCTTGTACGTTGCTGTGGTGCTGCTGACATTGCTGTGGTGCTGCTGATGTTACTGTGGTGCTGCTGATGTTACTGTGGTGCTGGTATCATTGCTGTGGTGCTGCTGATGTTACTGTGGTGCTGCTGATGTTACTGTGGTGCTGCTGATGTTACTGTGGTGCTGCTGATGTTACTGTGGTGCTGCTGACGTTACTGTGGTGCTGCTATCATTGTTGTGGTGCTGCTGATGTTACTGTGGTGCTGCTGACATTGCTGTGGTGCTGCTGATGTTACTGTGGTGCTGCTGATGTTACTGTGGTGCTGCTGATGTTACTGTGGTGCTGCTGATGTTACTGTGGTGCTGCTGATGTTACTGTGGTGCTGCTGATGTTACTGTGGTGCTGCTGATGTTACTGTGGTGCTGCTAATGTTACTGTGGTGCTGCTGATGTTACTGTGGTGCTGCTGATGTTGCTGTGGTGCTGCTGATGTTACTGTGGTGCTGCTGATGTTACTGTGGTGCTGCTGATGTTATTGTGGTGCTGCTGATGTTACTGTGGTGCTGCTGATGTTGCTGTGGTGCTGCTGATGTTGCTGTGGTGCTGCTGATGTCACTGTGGTGCTGCTGATGTTACTGTGGTGCTGCTGATGTTACTGTGGTGCTGCTGACGTTACTGTGGTGCTGCTATCATTGTTGTGGTGCTGCTGATGTTACTGTGGTGCTGCTGACATTGCTGTGGTGCTGCTGATGTTATTGTGGTGCTGCTGATGTTACTGTGGTGCTGCTGATGTTACTGTGGTGCTGCTGATGTTACTGTGGTGCTGCTGATGTTACTGTGGTGCTGCTGATGTTACTGTGGTGCTGCTGACTTTACTTTGGTGCTTCTGATTTTTCTGTGGTGCTGCTGCCGTTACTGTGCTGCTGTCTGGGGCCCAGCTTCAGAGACAAATGGGAAAACATACTATAAGATACAGACTGAGAAACAGGGGACCCAAAGCTGCAATCTTCAAAGTGGCCCGATCAACCAACCTGTCTGACCCTCCATTCTATGCTGAGAGAGATGAACATCATGATGGAGGAGCAGAGAGTCGCATTGAGACTCGGGCAAAACTGAACACTTTGGAGGTTAGATTGAGAGCTCTGATCTCTGACGTTTAATGAATAATGTAAAAATGATTTGTATAATGAACATAGCTCTGTGTATGTCATTTCAGCACAAGCAGTGGAGCTTGTGGAACGGAACCAGAAGTCAGTAGTCATAGGAAGTAGAGGACCTGAACAGAAAACATAGCTAATGTGTTAGGGTTTTGCTTAAGTTAGCCTTTTAAAAAACAAATAGGATTATTTTGCAAGTCATTGTAACTGAGGTAATGTATTTGTAAGCTTTGTAGTAGGTCAGATTCACCCAATAATAACTAGTTACAGCTGATGGTAAATTTATTAAATAAGCAGTATTTTTGCTGCTTGTCTGCGTATGTCAGGGAACCATTTTTTTTTTAGCACACTCTTCCCACAGACAGTAAGGTTGCATTCTCAACCACTCTTTTGGCAACATGTTCTTCTGGGACCCACATAACAACGCCTTCACCACTCTGGTCTACAAAAACGTTTTCACAAACATTGGCAACGCTTCTAACCCAAACACAGGTATAGTGCACCGCAGACCCTTCTAAAGAGAACTACAGTCTATGCACCTTATTATCAGTCCCATCGTTTCCAGTTGCCATTCTAGTACACGGCTTTGTAACCGTAAGTCAAAGAATTGATTAGAAGTTGGATCGGATGTTTTAGTGCTCGGCCAAAACAAAAACGTGCATCAAGGATTGGGAAACAGTAGTGTAACGTAGTGTTTTGCTTGGGAACAGGTTTCTTCACATGCACCAGTGAGAGGCATCTACCATTTCAAGTTTAATGTCTATGCACATGGACTCACATCATATATGTGCTGTCTTGGTCAAGAGTGGTCAACATGTAGTAACAGCTGAAGAAGGCTGGCCTACCTGTACTGTTAACTCTTCTAATGGAGTTTGGCTCTTACTGCAGGTGTGAGATGTGGTCGCTATACAACTCTGCCGTGGCTATTGGATATATGACGATCAATACCACTACAGCACCTTCAGTTGTCACCTGCTGTTCACCATGTGAAGATTAAAGTAAAGATGGACTCTGTACCTTTTATCTCTGTTCAACTGTATGACACTAATGCTACCGAGTCAGCAAATGAGAGTTTAGCCAGTAAATTGTACAGTAATTTTCAGATGATATATTTTATATATATATATATATACAGTGAGGGAAAAAAGTATTTGATCCCCTGCTGATTCTGTACATTTGCCCACTGATAAAGAAAGGATCAGTCTATAATTTTAATGGTAGGTTTATTTGAACAGTGAGAGACAGAATAATAACAAAAATAACCAGAAAAACACATGTCAAAAATGTTATAAATTGATTTGCATTTTAATATATATATATTATTTTCAGTTTATACTATTGACATTGTCAGTTTGGTAAAGACAGAAAAGTTAAAGGAACTTATTATTTGATATAAAGACATGGGTGTTATCTATACGTCTTCAGCTAAAATAGTAGCAGGGTTACGTCTGTCTGCATAAGGCTCTGCCTCTATGGTCCGTGGCTCTGGATCATGTCTATTTACTTGTGTTTGTGTTCCAGTGTGCAGGTTGTAGATGTGTTCTAAGTGTTCCTTCCTGTTATGGGTTGTCCACATCCCAGACCGGGGTTATTTATACAATGTGTAAAATGGGTTTTTGGTTCTAAATGTATAGCATAGAAGGTTCATATTGTTTACCCTTTTTCTGTCATTATCAGTCATTTCAGTATCCATCCATTATCCCTTGCCAGTCTATTTTCCAGATACATTCATACAGTATGTCTCACCTCACCTGCCTTTTCAGATGTGACCCCTCCCTTCCCTTCATAGCCTAAAGAGGGCCAATAGCTAAGCTTATTAGCGCTGTCATTACAGCATGCTCCTCCCACTTGCTAATACCCTCATTAGAACCCAAATGAATGGTGAAGGTGGATCTGTCAGTGCCCAGAGTGTGGTTCCCGCCCCCTCCTCGCCTCTGCCTTCCCCAGCACTAATGAGCTTCCCCTGGGGCAGGGCATCACCTCGGTGGGGGTTAAGAGGCCATTGTGTCACCCGTTTAAAAGTGCCACCTAGCCGTGACGGCCCCCAAATTGTCCCCCAAATGCAAGCTCGTTTGTCTTGACTTGCTGCTGAGGGAGCTGACGTCTCGACTGAAGGACTCGTTGTCTGAAGGGAGGTAGCTCATTTAGTGATCCTGGGAAGCTTTATGCTTGTGTGTAAATCATTTTTCAAAAATGGTTTTTAAAAATGTTATCTGAATGAGGATGCATAGACTCACAAGTGAAGCTAAGATGTACTAAGAAATCAAAAATATAAGCACGCCCATAAGTACAAACATGCCCGCACACACACACACACACACACACACGCACACGCGCACACGCGCACACGCGCACACACGCACACACGCCACACACACACACACACACACACACACACATCTCAAATCTCCAGAGACTGGTTGTTTGCTGCCACATTTCAAACCAGAAAAACATCAAAATGCTCTGGGTGAGACCATTGTGATCAAACCTTCAAGGGCCTAGCATTAAATATGAATAAAACCAACCGTATGAGGAGACTAAGCTGAGAAGAAAGGGTGAAAGGAAAGAATACAACTGCAGTCCCTTTTCTCTGTTAATGCGTTATTGTTTGTTTGGTTCAGCTTTAAACCCTGCTTGAACTTGAATTGGGGGACCTTTGCTAGTCACAAATGAGTCATCATTGTTAAACATAAAAAAGCTAATTATATGAATGATTGGTTTAGTGGCCTGTTTTGTAAGGTAATTAGTCCCCTTTTCCAAAAAAAGGGTTCATTATCATTTTAAGCTATTAAAGAGGTAAAACAAATTGAATATCTCTAATTATATGAAGCGTAATGGACTAAAATAAAATAAAATGTACACAGTATTTATGATTTTGTTTAATAAAGAAACAAATGCTACGTTAGTGATTTAATCCCCACAAAAGGCAAGTCTTCTAACCTAATCGATATAGGGTAGAATCCTGTACCGGTATAATAAATCATTCCAGCTCATAGTCTGTCTTCTTCAACTGATAATCACCAATCTGTTCAATTGTTTATAAACATTGATACATCCATAAAGAGACATGCAGTGATAAAAAATAAATACAATTATAACACAACAACTAAGAGGGTATTACTGAATGTCAATGCTCATTTGAATGGGACGCAGGCATTCCGTTCAGCTGTTCAATATATTCTATTCTAAATTATTAATTTTAGGATTAACTCCCTCCCCCATAGAGCAGTACCGACCCCATTATAGTGGGCCCCTCTCTATGGTGCTCTAGGGAGTGATGATTGTAATAACTACCTTTCCTCTTTGGATAGATTAGTGGAAAAAGGGGAATTAGACTGAACAAAGGGTCTGTTCCATCCTTATTATTATTGCGCTTTGGCCGGAGTTATAGCATGATTGAAAAGAACCCATTTGAGGTAAGTTAAGTGAAGATTATGGTGTATTTACATGGATTTATTGTAGATGGTTGCATTCACGATACAGGAAGCTGGGGATCCACAAAGGGGCTAATCGTAAGGATTGCAGGCTGGTTGGTTATCATGGACTGGGAACCAAAGATAATCCTAGTTATTAGCAGCAATGCTCGCTAGAAAAGGGAATGCAGACAGGTAGAAGGATACAAGGCTGAATTGGGGAGGAAAACAATATGGGGTCATCATATTGGGAGGGAAAACCATATGGGGTCATCGTATTGGGGAGGAAAACCATATGGGGTCATCGTATTGGGAAGGAAAACCATATGCGGTCATCATATTTGGAGGGAAAACCATATGGGGTCATCGTATTGGGGAGGAAAACCATGTAGGTCATCATATTGGGAGGGAAAACCATATGGGGTCATCGTATTGGGGAGGAAAACCATATGGGGTCATCATATTGGGAGGGAAAACCATATGGGGTCATCGTATTGGGAGGGAAAACCATATGGGGTCATCGTATTGGGGAGGAAAACCATATGGGGTCATCGTATTGGGGAGGAAAACTATATGGGGTCATCGTATTGGGAAGGAAAACCATATGGGGTCATCGTATTGGGGAGGAAAACCATATGGGGCCATCGTATTGGGAAGGAAAACCATATGGGGTCATCGTATTGGGAAGGAAAACTATATGGGGTCATCGTAATGGGAAGGAATGTAACGGCTGTTGTCGTAATGAGACCAAGGTGCAGCGGAGGATGTGTGTTCATCTTAGAAATTTAATAGAAAAAGAGAACACTTTACAAAAATAAACTAAAGACAACAGCAAAACAGTCCTGTCAGGAAAAACTCTCAACAGAAAACAATCACCCACAAACCCCAAAGGAAAAACAGGCTGCCTATGTATGACTCCCAATCAGCAACAACGAACTACAGCTGTTCCTGATTGGGAGCCACACACGGCCAACCTAAGAAACAAACCAACATAGAAAAATAAACATAGAACGCCCACCCATGTAACACCCTGGCCTAACCAAAATAGAGAACAAAAACCCCTCTCTATGGCCAGGGCGTTACAAGGAAAACCATATGGGGTCATCGTATTGGGAAGGAAAACCATATGGGGTCATCGTATTGGGGAGGAATACCATATGGGGTCATCGTATTGGGAAGGAAAACCATATGGGGTCATCGTATTGGGAAGGAAAACCATATGGGGTCATCGTATTGGGGAGGAAAACCATGTAGGTCATCGTATTGGGAAGGAAAACCATATGGGGTCATCGTATTGGGAAGGAAAACCATATGGGGTCATCGTATTGGGAAGGAAAACCATATGGGGTCATCGTATTGGGGAGGAAAACCATGTAGGTCATCGTATTGGGGAGGAAAACTATATGAGGTCATCGTATTGGGGAGGAAAACCATATGAGGTCATCGTAAGAATGTGAAATGGTTACCAGTGATCGAGATGTGCATTGTGAAAGGTACTAGTTTGACTGAGACAAATGCTTTTGTTATCTTAACAGAACATTTTTATTATTACATCTCATGGATGTTCTAAACACCTGACTCACAAAGTGTTGCCCATAAAATAACATCCCTATTCATACCGTCGCCATTTGAGCTCTGTGACTCACTGTGAGGTCAGGTGAGAAGTCCTGTTAACGCATTATCATGACAAATGACACCTTCATCTGCCCCCCTCCATCACAGACAAATCCCTGTCAAACAACAGGAAGAGGAACACTCAGGTCAAATTCAAACATTTACTCTATCTAGTCAATCAACATGATTGATATGATTGTTGTGTATTACCCTACAAATCATGTAGACAGATGTCCATCCGTTGGTCAATATTAGAGACATATTCTGAACCTAGACACATTCCTCAAGAGTCAAGGGATTTTCACCCAGGCATTTAGACGAACCGCACAGGAGTCTGTGGCATATGAATACAGCTCTAAATATAGATAACAAGTGGATCTGTAGACACCGGAGACTATGCTTTCTACACGGGAGTCAGAAAAAGAACACTGCATCACTGTCAAAGTGGCATCTGTAATGTTTATCCCTCTTGGCAGGAGTGGGTAGAGCTAGGTAGTTATCAGCCCAGGGGGCTGGATGGGGTCACCAGTTCAACGAGGTAACGGGAAGCTGCCACAGGGCAACAATCTAAAGGCTTTTTGCCTCATTCTTGTCGTCAGTTTCATTGACACTGGTGAAACCTCCCGTTAAGTCATGAGGCACATTTTCCTGTGTGCTCTAGGTCAAAGCTGCTTCTAACCCTAGAGCTACACTGGACCGGGGTGTCAAGTTAACAGATTTTATTTTTTTTACCTGCAACACGAAACGTTACATTTTGCCAGCGTGAGCAGAGTTCAAGTCAATGTATCCTATTTTTCTCTGGCGTGAGATGCACGTCGAAATCTTGAGAATAGAACCAAAGATTTGATCCCAACTATGCTTTTGGTTCTAACCTTCAAAAATCAGGTGAATTGGATTAATGGGATGGATTTGAATGACAGATTCAGATGATTGTGGTTGTGTTTCTCACCTCAATGTGACAGGATGTCTTCTCATCAGATTTCAGATACATTTTCAGACATTGAAGTGGGTTTATCTTGGTCGGGAACATTTCTACTTGACGTTGGACACAACTGTGCATTAAACCAAAAAAACTGATGAATTAGGGAAAATGCTTGTTTTTCCACTACACACAAGAAGCAACTTGATAAATCCTTAACCGCCCTGCTTATTTTCCGGTCAGCGAATCAATAACCACACGGGTGGGCGAGTCAATTATCACACCATTGAAAATAATGCCATTGTTGATTAGATGGCTTTTTCATTAATTAGGCATTTTTTTCTCTTGAACCGTCCACTAGAAAGTAATGGAAAATCTAAAAAATGAAGACACATTTTATTTTTTTTATTTTATTTTTTTATTGAAGTTTAAATGATCAAAATGACCATAGATTGCCATAGATTACCTGTTAATTACCAAAATTACTGAAGATTCCAGTAACTTTGATAAATTACTGGTAGCTTTGCAACCTTAGTTGTAGTTATTGTTCACTGTGTTATCCCTCAATTTATTTTTAATTGAAAACCAGCTATGTCTATGAGGCCTCTGGGGGTCAATAAGGGGTTAAAGAGGATAAAATACAAACTACAATGTCTGGCCTCTGGGTGGCCCCATCAGTTTAAGAGTAACCTCAGGAGGTGGGTAACTATAAGTTATCCATCCCATGTAGAACCTATTACCTTCTGCAGAAGAACCTACTACCTGAACATGTTACATGTGCGTGTTTGTGAGTGTCTCAGGTTTTCATAGATAGCTTTTCAAAGTCTGTAGATCAAACCCTTCAGACTCTCCAGACTCGGGCTCAAAGTCTGGAGATCAAACCATTCAGACTCTCCAGACTCGGGCTCAAAGTCTGGAGATCAAACCATTCAGACTCTCCAGACTCGGGCTCAAAGTCTGGAGATCAAACCATTCAGACTCTCCAGACTCGGGCTCAAAGTCTGTAGATCAAACCATTCAGACTCTCCAGACTTGGGCTCAAAGTCTGGAGATCAAACCATTCAGACTCTCCAGACTCGGGCTCAAAGTCTGGAGATCAAACCATTCAGACTCTCCAGACTCGGGCTCAAAGTCTGTAGATCAAACCATTCACTCTCCAGACTTGGGCTCAAAGTCTGGAGATCAAACCATTCAGACTCTCCAGACTCGGGCTCAAAGTCTGTAGATCAAACCATTCAGACTCTCCAAACTCGGGCTCAAAGTCTGGAGATCAAACCATTCAGACTCTCCAAACTCGGGCTCAAAGTCTGTAGTTCAAACCATTCAGATTCTCTAAACTCGGGCTCAAAGTCTGTAGATCAAACAGCCAATGTTCAAAAGGGGTTAGAAGTCCAAAACCTGCATGTGTTACAGTGGGACTCATTGGGTTGTCGCTAACTGTGTGAAGGTGTCATTTCCAAGCATGTCCATGACAGAGTTGTGTTTGTGTGAGTGTGCATAATGTGTAGCTACATGTACCTGTGCATACAATTAATATGTGTAAAGTGTGTGTGTGTGTGTGTGTGTGTACTGTATGTCTTCATGTGTGGGGATGATAAATAATGCTTGTGAAGTTCTTAAATCTGCAAGATTTTGCTATACCTTTTAGCAGTAAACACAATCCTGTAATTGTGCTCAAGTGGTTAGCTTCCTATAGAGCAGTTACTGATTACAATCTTGCCAGCTTTATGGATGACTCACTTGCCCATGCCCTTAAGGAGATTCACAGAGCCTGAGAACAGACCTGTGGAGCGACACACTGAGTGTGGGCTGAACAGCAGCAGCAGGGGGAACAAGGCCAGGGCGCTAACCGCTACATCGCTGTGACACTACCGTCAAAACTGACTGATGAGGTTTATTCATAGCAGTTCTCAAGCCTCACTGTGGCACACCCTCTCCGTCGCACTTACAAGAAACAATGGAAACAAGGCTGCTATAATGCTGAACCACCAGCTAAATTGCTAGTGTGTCGCTAACATTAGAGGTTACCAATGAGGATTAGTCACAACATCACAGCTGAAGTTGTCAGCTTCTCTCTGGTACAAACACACCTGAATCCTGCCTGCACTTACAGGAAATTAATAAATGTCTTTCCAGTGTGAATTATCACCTGTTACCATGGGCTTAGAGCTTAGTCCCTTCCTTGTCGGCAGGTAGCAACACGGCGAAAATTAACAACAATAGAGAGAATGTTAACAAGGACAAGACTCTTCAAACTATTTTACAACCATCCTAATGAGTCAGAAAGTAGAGCGGAGACAACAATACTTGATCCAATTAGACTGAACTCCATTGAACATCAGGAGCAAATTCAAAATATCCACAAAGCATCAATACATTGGTCTACATAGAATCAAATTACTATTCAACCCAATTTATCCTCAACCTTGTCATCCATCCATCCATCCATCCATCTGTAGCCTAAAGACCTTTACCATTCTCAGACCCCATTCCCATCCAACCCTCTCTCATCCCACTCTCCTTAATCTCTTCATGGCTGTTTGACCTTTGAAGATCCCTGGGATCCACATCACTCCTAATAACTTTGGAAGGGTGAGGCAAAGGTGCATCTGTGGAGGCAGGATGAGCAATATGAGCTAGGTTTTCTGCCTTTAGTCACATGGATCTACAGAATGTGACTTGATTGTTATAGACTACACAAAATGATGGGCTTTTCTCTGATTGTTATAGACGACACACAAAATGATGGGCTTTTCTCTGGTTGTTATAGACGACACAAAATGTCGGGCTTTTCTCTGATTGTTATAGACGACACACAAAATGATGGGCTTTTCTCTGGTTGTTATAGACAACACACAAAATGATGGGCTTTTCTCTGGTTGTTATAGACAACACACAAAATGATGGGCTTTTCTCTGATTGTTATAGACTACACACAAAATGATGGGCTTTTCTCTGATTGTTATAGACTACACACAAAATGACGGGCCTTTCTCTGGTTGTTATAGACGACACACAAAATGATGGGCTTTTCTCTGATTGTTATAGACGACACACAAAATGATGGGCTTTTCTCTGATTGTTATAGACGACACTCAAAATGATGGGCTTTTCTCTGATTGTTATAGACTACACAAAATGATGGGCTTTTCTCTGATTGTTATAGACGACACACAAAATGATGGGCTTTTCTCTGGTTGTTATAGACGACACAAAATGACGGGCTTTTCTCTGATTGTTATAGACGACACACAAAATGACGGGCCTTTCTCTGGTTGTTATAGACGACACACAAAATGATGGGCTTTTCTCTGATTGTTATAGACTACACACAAAATGACGGGCTTTTCTCTGATTGTTATAGACGACACACAAAATGATGGGCTTTTCTCTGGTTGTTATAGACGACACAAAATGACGGGCTTTTCTCTGATTGTTATAGACTACATACAAAAGGATGGGCTTTTCTCTGATTGTTATAGACGACAAAAAATGATGGGCTTTTCTCTGGTTGTTATAGACGACACACAAAATGATGGGCTTTTCTCTGATTGTTATAGACTACACACAAAATGATGGGCTTTTCTCTGATTGTTATAGACTACACACAAAATGATGGGCTTTTCTCTGGTTGTTATAGACGACACACAAAATGACGGGCCTTTCTCTGGTTGTTATAGACGACACACAAAATGATGGGCTTTTCTCTGATTGTTATAGACGACACACAAAATGATGGGCTTTTCTCTGATTGTTATAGACGACACTCAAAATGATGGGCTTTTCTCTGATTGTTATAGACTACACAAAATGATGGGCTTTTCTCTGATTGTTATAGACGACACACAAAATGATGGGCTTTTCTCTGGTTGTTATAGACGACACAAAATGACGGGCTTTTCTCTGATTGTTATAGACGACACACAAGATGACGGGCCTTTCTCTGGTTGTTATAGACGACACACAAAATGATGGGCTTTTCTCTGATTGTTATAGACTACACACAAAATGACGGGCTTTTCTCTGATTGTTATAGACGACACACAAAATGATGGGCTTTTCTCTGGTTGTTATAGACGACACAAAATGACGGGCTTTTCTCTGATTGTTATAGACTACACACAAAATGATGGGCTTTTCTCTGATTGTTATAGACTACACACAAAATGATGGGCTTTTCTCTGATTGTTATAGACGACACACAAAATGACGGGCCTTTCTCTGGTTGTTATAGACAACACACAAAATGATGGGCTTTTCTCTGATTGTTATAGACGACACACAAAATGACTTTGAGAGCATTCCAACGAGCTCTTCTCTGGTAGTGGAGGGGTTATAATCAGGGTCAGCACCTTGCAAAGGCCTTGACACCATGATGGGGGTGTAGAGAGGAAGAGAGCTCACTCACAAAACCTGTGGTCTTGTACTCTTTTTCTATTAACTAGAGTCATCTCTCTGACTCTGCCTCCACTAATTGGTCCATAAGAAGATGGAGAGAAGGAATAGTCATTATGTCCAGCAGTAACCAAGGTTATTACAGTTTGGTGTTCTTATAATAGTTTTAGGTTCAGCTTTAGTTAACTATAATAACCTTGGTCTTAACGTACCTGTTGGGCCTGATGAAAATATGATCAAACTATTGTTCCATGGGAGTAAGTCTAACTGGTTTAATGACAGTCCTAATACATATAATTGTTCATACTGTACCTTTGCATTGACAGGAATAGGTCACACTTTCGTTAACGTTCTGTTATTTACATAGAACACTTTCATTTTTATGATTCTTAACCTGCCAAAAATGAGCTCGGTGTTCCGAGTAATTTAAACCCCCACTCCACTTGGTTTACAGTATGTCTATTGCCTCAGGGAGAAAAACTGATTTGACAACCTACAGGATGACAGCTTCTGGCCAAACCTGTTCAGTAAGTTTAAAATAATAGCTGCCATAAATCCTTTGGAAAGAGGTTATACTCTGCACATGAGAGCATGGGATGTGAATCAAATGCATAATCTCTCTGGTGAACATTTTCAGATGTGTCATCCAATTCATACCCTTTTCTATTTCTCAACTGTTGCTCTGGCGTAATCCTGAATAGGTTCCTACTTTTCTTCAATGCGATGTATTATTTTCTGAGAATATTTTGCCATCATCATGTTTACCTGGAAAGATGAGTGTAGCTTCCACAGCTAATTTCTTCCATTGAAAACCTTGGAAAAAGTCCAAGTTAAGCTCAGACAGTCCTTTAGGCCTGCCAAAGAAATCAATTGTGCAGAGAGGTTCAGCAGGGGCCTCTATTCTGCTGATCTAAGCAGTGTTGGAGAAGGCCACAGCCTGATAGACCCCCAACTCGACGGTTTGCACCTCTCCGCCCTATTTTCTTCATTCACTTAGCCTCACCACAGTTACCAGAAGCTGTAAAGTCAGTCTTGGATATTTACGACAGCTTCGTTCCGGTCTCTTTCTCCTGGATGTCACAAAAGGAGAGGTAATCAAACCTGGGAGAAGTCCCTCGGCAGCACTTCTCAGGGCCTAGCTGATGGACGCCACCACCGCTCCACTGGAGTGCTGTAAAACATAAGGCCCCTCCGTGCTGCATTAACTGTATGATATGAGTAGTGAGCCAGGAGGAAACTTAGGTTCAAATCAAATCAAATTTTATTGGTCACATACACGTGTTTTAGCAGACGTTATTGCGGGTGTAGCGAAATGCTTGTGTTTCTAGCTCCAATAGTGCAGTAATATCTAACAATTAATATCTAACAATTTCGCAACAATACACACAATACACACAAATCTAAATTAATGGAATTAAGAATATATATAATTTGGACGAGCAATGTCGGAGCGGCATAGACTAAAATACAGTAGGATTTAATAGAATACAGTATATACATATGAGATGAGTAATCAAATCAAATCAAACTTTATTTGTCACATGCGCCAAATACAAGTGTAGACCTTACCGTGAAATGCTTACTTACAAGCCATTAACCAACAGTGTAGTTCAAGAAGAGTTAAGAAAATATTGCAAAATATGTAAACATTAAAGTGACTAGTGTTCCATTATTAAAGTGGCCAGTGATTTCAAGTCTATGTATATAGGGCAGCAGCCTCTAAGGTGCTAGTGATGGCTATTTAACAGTCTGATGGCCTTGAGATAGAACCTGTTTTTCAGTCTCTCGGTCCCAACTTTGATGCATCTGTACTGACCTCACCTTCTGGATAATAGCGGGGTGAACAGGCAGTTGTTGTCATTGATGATCTTTTTGGTCTTCCTGTGACATCGGGTGCTGTAGGTGTCCTGGAGGGCAGGTAGTTTTCCCCCGGTGATGCGTTGGGCAGACCGCACAACCCTCTGGAGAGCCCTGCGGTTGCGGGCGGTGCAGTTGGTGTACCAGGCAATGATACAGCTCGACAGGATGCTTTCAATTGTGCATCTGTAAAAGTTTGTGGGGTTTTAGCTGCCAAGCCTTCTTCACCGCACTGTCTGTGTGGGTGGACCATTTCAATTTGTCGGTGATGTGTACGCTGAGGAATTTGAAGCTTTCCACCTTCTTCACTGCAGTCCCAACGATGTGGATAGGGGGGTGTTTCCTGAAGTCCCCAATCAGCTCCTTTGTTTTGTTGACGTTGAGTGAGAGGTTATTTTCCTGGCACCACACTCCCAGGGCCCTCACCTCCTTCCTGTGGGCTGTCTCGTCATAGAGTTCTGGTGTTAAGGTCCACACTTTACATTGAGTTGGTCAAATACTGTGACAGGAGGACACAAGTTAAATGCAGTTCGCAATAACATCTGTATCACCAACTACTTCTCAGATAGAGTTCAGTGTGTCAAATCGGTGGGCCTGTTGTCCAGACCTCTGGCAGTCTCAGGTTCAATTATCTGGCCCACTCTTTTCTCTGTATATATCAATGATGTCGCTCTTGCTGTTGGTAATTCTCTGATCGACCTCTACGCAGACGTCACCATTCTGTATACATCTGACCCTTCTTTGGACACTCTGCTAACAAACCTCCAAACGAGCTTCAACGTCATACAACACTCCTTCCGTAGCCTCCAACTGCTTTTAAATGCTAGTAAAACTAAGTGCATGCTCTTCAACCAATTGCTGCCAGCAACCTCCCGTAAACAAACATACCCTCGTAAAACTGGCTATCCTGCCGATTCTTGACTTCGGCGATGCATTTACAAAACAGCCCCCAACACTCTACTCAGCAAACTGGATGTAGTCTACCACAGTGCCATCAGTTTTGTCACCAAAGCCCCATATACTACCCACCACTGCGACCTGTATGCTGTTGTTGGCTGGCCCTCACTACATATCCGTCGCCAAACCCACTGGCTCTAGGTCATCTGTAAGTCTTTGCAAGGTAAAGCCCCGCCTTATCTCAGCTCACTGGTCACCATAGCAACACCCACCCATAGCACGTGCTACAGCAGGTATATTGCACTGTTCATCCCCAAAGCCAACACTTCCTTTGGCCGCCTTTCCTTCCAGTTCTCTGCTGCCAATGACTGGAACGAATTGCAAAAATCTCTGAAGCTGAAGTCTTATATCTCCCTCTCTAACTTTAAGCACCAGCTGTCAGAGCAGCTTACCAATCACTGTACCTGTACACAGCCGATCTGTAAATAGCACACTCGACTACCTCATCCCCATATCATTACTTACCCTCTTGCTCTTTTGCACCCCTGTATCTCTACTTGCACATCATCATCTGCACATCTATCACTCCAGTATTAATGCTAAATTGTAATTATTTTCGCCTCTATGGCCTACTTATTGCCTACCTCCATACACTTCTACATTTGCACACACTGTACATAGATTTTTCAATTTTTATTTTATTTTGTGTTATTGACTGTACGTTTGTTTATGTGTAACTTTGTGTTGTTGTTTTTGTCGCACTGCTTTGCTTTATCTTGGCCAGGTCCCAGTTGTAAATAAGAACTTGTTCTCAACTGGCCTACCTGGTTAAATAAAGGTGAAATATTTTTTTTTTGAATACATAAAAAACAAAGAGCACATACAGTGCATTCTAAAAGTTTTCAGACCCTTGACTTTTTCAAAATGTTGTTACGTTACAACCTTATTCTGAAATAGATTAAAATGTTTTTTCCCCTCATCAATCTACACACATTACCCCATAATGACAAAGCAAAAACAGGTTTTTAGAAATGTTATAAATGTATAAAAAGAAAAAACTTCAATGTCACATTTACACAAGTATTCAGACCCTTTACTCAGTACTTTGTTGAAGCCCCTTTGGCAGCGATTACAGCCTTGAGTCTTCTTGGGTATGACACTACAAGCTTGTCACACCTGCATTTGGGAAGTTTCTCCCGTTCTTCTCTGCAGATCCTCTCAAGCTCTGTCAGGTTGGATGGGGAGCGTTCCTGCACAGCTATTTTCATGTCTCTCCAGAGATGTTTGATTGGGTTCAAGTCCGGGCTCTGGCTGGGTCACTGAAGGACATTCAGAGACTTGTCCCGAAGCCACTCCATTGTTTTGGCTGTGTGCTTAGGGTCGTTGTCCTGTTGGAAGGTGAACCTTCGCCCCAGTCTGAGATGCTGAGCACTCTGGAACAGGTTTTCATCAATGATCTCTCTGTACTCTTCTCTGTTCATATTTACCTTAATCCTGACTAGTCTCCGAGTTCCTGCCGCTGGAAAATATCCCCACAGCATGATAATGCACCAGCATGCTTCACCGTAGGGATGGTGCCAGGTATCCTCCAGATGTGACGCTTGGCATTCAGGCCAAAGAGTTCAATCTTGGTTTCATCAGACCAGAGAATCTTGTTTCTCATGGTCTGAGAGTCATTTATGTGCCTTTTGGCAACCTCTAAGCTGACTGTCATGTGCCTTTTACTGAGGAGTGGCTTCCGTCTGGCCACTCTACCATAAATTCCTGATTGGTGGAGTGCTGCAGAGATGTTTGTCGTTCTGGAAGATTCTCCCATCTCCACAGAGGAATTCTGTAGCCCTGTGACCATCGTGTTCTTGGTCACTTCCCTGACCAAGGCTCTTCTCCCCCGATTGCTCAGTTTGGCCGGGCGGCCAGCTCTAGGAAGAGTCTTGGTGGTTCCTAGCTTCTTTTATTTAAGAATGATGGAGGGCACTGTGTTCTCGGTGACCTTCAATGCTGCAGAAATTAATGGTGCCCTTCCCCAGATCTGTGCCTCAACACAATCCTGTCTCGGAGCTCTATGGACAATTCCTTTGACCTCATGGCTTGGTTTTTGGTCTGACATGCACTGTCAACTGTGGGACCTTATATAGACTGGTGTGTGCCTTTCCAAATCATGTCCAATCATTTGAATTTACCACAGGTGGACTCCAATCAAGTTGTAGAAACATCTCAAGGATGATCAATGGAAACAGGATGCACATGAGCTCAATTTCGATTCCATAGCTAAGGGTCTGAATACTTATGTAAATAATGTATTTCTGTTTTTATTTTTAAATATTTGGAGATTTAAAAAAACAAACACATTTTTGCTTTGTCCATATGCGGTATTGTGTGAATATTGAAAGGCATAAAACATATTTAATCCATTTTAGAATAAGGCTGTAATTTAACAAAATGTGGAAATAGTCAAGTGGTCTGATCACTTTCCGAATACACTGTATATGGTATCTACCATCATTGACTCAGATGTACATTATACTGTAAATCATATTACACTGTAAACTGTTATTCCTTTATACAGTATGCCCTATGGATGCACCTACCCCAAGGTGACCTAGACTACCTGGCACTGAACAAAATCCTCACACAGCGTGGACAGACTGGCACAGATGTGTATTTTGCATGGATTAGGGTAGAGCACTGAGACACAAAGTGAACCTCTGCCAATAACCACACCTGTTTATTGTAGCCCACATACAAGCATGGTAATTTCAGCATCCCTTACACTTCATTTCACAATTTCATTGTAATTAGTGGTGAGTTTCAGGGTAACTCAAGGAGTAACTCATGATGCTATTTAGAACAATTACATCAACATACAGAACGTTTCACAGAGATATGAGGTACAAGGTTAGATTCACTACTTTAAGTACTACATAATACATACATTGAAGATTCCATAAATCATTTGCTCAGCTGCTTATACTGTACCCACATCATGCTGAAGGGGTCCTTAAAAATATTTTCCTACGCGCAATGGATTATATTATAATGTGCGATAATATAAAATGACACCCTCTGCCCTACCTGTAGTGTACTATTTTAGACTAGAGCCACAGACGAGAATGATCCAGTCATGATCATTTGTTATGAGGTAAGCAGTTCAGTTGAGGACACCATTTTCTTTATCCAGAGTCAAAACACAGGAGCAGTTACTAATGCACTGATGGGTTGTGGGGGAAAACTCCAATAAAAACTAGACTCGTCTCCTTATCATTTCCAATTGTGTGTGCCAAGCTTTAAACGGATAGGTACTTAGTGCACTCCACTAGGATATCATCGTAAAGCACTCACTGCCCATTAAGAGACATAGGAGTTCCATTTGAGTTTTGCCTCATACCAGACTTGTAAAATGATAGGCATGAGATGGTATCCCATATAAAGAAAGCACACTTAATGTAAAGTGCATTTCAAACCTATCACAGTTATGTTTATTCCATTGATAAGACTCATATTTGAAGTGTGAAGAATTTTTTTATTTTTAAAGTGCCATTAGGGCCTAATATTTCAAATGGCTTAAAAATGGAGGGAAAACGGTATCTTCCATTATGTCACTAAGTGCCATGCTTGCCCGCCTCTTATCACCATATAAATCTGATGGTTAAGCATTGGCCTTACAGACCAATTCCTCCTAGATGATGCATTTACAAAAATCACTTTTACAAAAAACATTTTACAGCTAAAAGGCCCCAAATTTGTTCCATTGTCAAAGAGCCACTCTGTCGCTGTGATTTTACAACATATTAATGACCTCGGACTTGCACAAACTCTTTGAATTTAACTGCACTGTAACAGGTTCCATAAGCTTGTGTCTGTGCTGGAAGAAAAGACAGAATAGAGGCCTCAGGGGGTGTTCAAGCCAGTGGACCAAACCATCAGTGGGGAGTGGGGGTGTTGGTATCATGGAAGAGTACGGCTATGATGGCGGGACAGAGACATAATACTTTGGTACATTTAGAAACTACTCTCACAGCAATCATATACTTTGCACAGGAACCACCACCCTCTTTGAGTAAGAAATTATGAATGTATTTACGTGAAATGTCTTGGTTCATTGTGTATTTCTGTCGGAACCAGGCCTTCTTGGAAAGGGTGTTGGGCCTTTTCGCGGGACATGCTTGTAAGGCTCTGATTGTCCAAAAAGGGTCCCCACCCGTCTTCTACTGTTGTTCTCATCCATCCAGTATCCAGTGACTTGTCATGTAGTCCTGAACAGAACTACAGAGTTTATTCTACTTCCATTTGCTCTGCAAGATGCTTCTTTGAAGATAGGCTAGCCAACCATGTCGATGATTCCCTGTGGGGTGATGAGAGTAGTAGAATACGATGGTTTGAAGAGAGTAGTATAATGGTCAAACTTAAATTCGCTTTTCTAGATACTTTGCTAAGGACAGCTAATCAGCCGTACCAGTGATTGTCTGGGAGGTAACTTTATCGTCTTTACCTTGTGTTGAGATTTCAGAGTTCAAACCACTTTAAACGTGAGCTGCAGCTCAACATCTCTCTGGTCTAATATGTTAATTCTTAACCCATAACTTTATACAGTTTGTTGAAAAGGGCGGTTATGTCAGGCTGACACGCTCTCTGACCTCACTCAAGGGGACGGTGACTACTTACTCATACAAAGTTATAGAAACAATTTCCTCTTATAGTTTCTAAAATCACATCCCTCTCTTAACAAAAACACTTTCATCATTTTCCATATTTCATGCACAACACAGAGGATGGAATCTTTGTACATGTAGTTTGTATACTTTCCAAGTTACAGTATTTCCTTTATAACATTTTTAATGACATCACAAAATAACAACCAAACTGACATCAGTATTCTTTTAGGTCGCCTCTGACCATTCCCATGTTCTATGTTAGAAATATTGTTCCAGTATTCACTTTAGAACATTTTCCAGCCGAGTTTCGGCTGGAAAAGTGTGTTGAAACAAAGGATCATTCCTTGGGTGAATTTGGAGAGGGAGATGCTGAATGTTCTCTCCTTGACTTACAACAGGGTGTGAGCTGTCAACCCCCACCAGTTCCCTTCTCCCACCATCTGCGGGTGAGAGGGGGGTTGGTTGAAGTTATTTATTGCAAAGCTGATCTGACCTATTTGGATCCTCACAGGACAGTCATGATAGGATAGTCCAGACAAAAATCTCTCACTCAGATATCATTAACATTGCATAAGTCATGGAAAAATGTGTAGAATTGCAGGAAATGACCTTAAAACTAGAGAAGAAAAAAATCTCGGCCCATGACAAAATGTGTAGAGCCGGCCCTGCAACACTATAAAAGGTTTATACAATTGTAACCCCAGACCTTTTTCTGTCGATTTTCTTGGAGGTACAGTACTTGTGTGAAACTGTTGTTGTTATTGACAATTTAATATGCTGAAAATATATTTGTGTTGACATCCTGTTTTTATTGTTATTGTATTGTCAGTTGGATTTGGAGTAAAAAAATAAAAATCTACAACCATGTCTGCCCCATGCAGATAACCCTGCTATGCAACCTGTTTCTAAGTCAACCTACATCAATCCATCTTTCAAGTCTTCACTGATTTACAATGACCTTTTCATGAAGGCATTTCTTTGTGAGTATTCAACACTATAATGCAGTCAACATAGATGAATACCTTCTATCCCACCTATCCTTGTCCTTTCAATGAGAAGATGGAACAGGTTTTCTCTTTAGGATAGAACGGGAAAGGTACCAGTGTGCCAGGAATTGAAGGTGCCCAGTGACAGTGGGAATATATTCATTTGAATGGTAACGCATCCCTTTTGGAGGCTGCTGATGAGGCTGGGGCAGAGAGCACAGTGCTCCCTCAGACTTGCTGAGTCATTCCGGTTGAGACAAAGGACTACGGGAAGTAAAAAAGATGAAGTCATTCAGCGGTGAAGTCATTCAGCGGTGATGTCATAATAGCAGAATCTGACCATACAGGAGCAAAGGCACAACATCACAGCCATCATAAAAAAACAGAAAGCAGACAATGTTGACGGTTTGAAGTAATACTACACTCGAAATAATAATTATTATTTTCAATGTTAAATCATGTTTATACTGTATGTGAGAACAATATTTTTGTGAACAAATGTTTTATTTCGTTGTTATAAGATAAGAAGAAATGTGAAAATTGCTGTGGAAATCTGTTGGTGCTGATGTCGACTATAAACCCACAATGCAGTGTGTCTCTCTCTGGGCCGGAACACTGGCCAGCTGTTGTCAGCCTAGACTGCGGCTGAATGATAGCTAGCTAACATTACTTTTAGCGTCCAAATGCTGAACAGAACATTTTTTACATTTTTTCCTTCTAGAAGAGATAATGTGGCCCACATTCTAACAAAAAAACAAAATTGAAAGAGGATTTCGGGCAGTTCAAGAGGCGGTTCCACTGTCTCCATACAGCACTGCAGATTTGCCCTGAGCGAACATGCAGGATATTGTGGCATGTGCAGTCCTGTACAACATGGCGAGAAACTACCGACTACCTGATGTTGAGGCCGAAGGTAATACGACGGAAAACAAGATATGACCGAACATGTCTGGCATGTCAGAACAATTGTCTGGATGTAAGATGCAGATCGGGTGAGCACAAGAGCCATAATCACGTCTTTCACCCGCTCACATTATGTGACCTACGACGTCTTGGTCGGAGCCTACAACTATACGATTTACCTCCAATCCCAGATTTTATTGTGCATCACAAATCCTTACAAAATCGCAGTTTAAAAATTGTGTAATGTATGCCAGCTTTACATTTTGTCAGCTGTCATTGGTTGGTTGGGTGGGCATGGTTCTGCTTGTGTTTGGTGAGGTCTCTAGGTCTTCATTGCTGTAAGATTGGAATACAACAAATACAATGACATGCTGTTGGTTCCAAGGTAATAGCAGTGTATCTGGCAACCTAAACAATATTGTCTTTACCTACCATTATATCTCCTCCGGCGGCTCCAGTACAGCTTCGTCCTCAAGGAAGTCCACACTCAATACTGTGACTGGTTAAAATTCCGCTTTTGAGTCTTCATAACACTTGGGAATAAACACTAATGATTCTCACAACCATCTCCGTAATGGACGACAGACAGTCCATTGGGAGGAGGTCTTCTTCCTAAAACATAGATAAACGATTGTAACTAATGAGGACAGTAATACAGACATTGTTAATATTACTTTATGTTTAGCAAAGGCTCTAGTTGTTACATTGTTCCTAGCTAAAGTGTTGAAAGTTTGTGAACTCTTTAGGGTTTTCGGTATTTCTGCATAAATTTGACCTAAAATGTAATCAGATCTTCATCGAAGTCCTAATTAAAGGTAAAGTTAACCTGAGTAAACAAATAACACAAAAAACTAATTGTGTTATTGATCCAACATTAAATGTATTTGTTAGAAAAAATATGTGAACCTCTAGATTAATCAGCTCAATAAAGTGTATTAAAGTTGTCAAAAGTTTGATATTTGGTCCCATATTCCCAGCACACAATGACTACATACAGGACAACAAACTTGTTGGATGCATTTGCTGTTTGTTTTGGTCGTGTTTTTGGTTTCGTTTTGCCTAATATTAACTGAATGGTTAATGATGACAAATTGTATTTTTAAATGAGTAGTTATGATGTTTCTGAATACTTCTAGATTATTCCTGATAACGCCATGATTAAGACAAACCATGAATGAATCATGAATGATGAGTGAGAAAGTTACAGAGGCTACAACAAAACATGCTCACCTCACCATGACCACGTTACTTCCACCAGTGTTACTTTCGTACCGGTTCTCCTTTATGGATGAGGTCACTATCTGTGCTGTCAAGGGATTGGAGCAATAACAATGTCTTTCAGCAGAGGCTTTGCTCCCTTAGGAACAAGATGCCCAATGTGTCACACCCGCCCACCCTCCATCCCTACGGACCATCAGTCAAGGACAAACGCTGCCGATCCGCCCTTTACCTCCCATCCCACGAGACTTAGGGCAGGGCATTATCATAACGGGTTTGGGTGTAACATTACAACCAACAACCCCAAGTTTCACTAGCTTAAATGGTTCTGCATCACTCCCCTTTAACAAACACAGCATGATTACATTAACACATAATGCCAAAACATGTACAAACCACTGAGAGAGAGAGAGAGAGAGAGGGAGAGACAGGGAGAGGGAGAAGTAGCGCGAGAGAGAGAGAGAGAGAGACAGAGGGAGAGGGAGAAGTAGCGAGAGAGAGAGAGACAGAGAGAGAGAGAGACAGAGGGAGAGGGAGAGAGAGGGAGAAGTAGAGAGAGGGAGAAGTAGAGAGGGAGAAGTAGAGAGAGAGAGAGAGAGAAGTAGAGAGAGAGAGAGGGAGAAGTAGAGAGAGAGAGAGGGAGAAGTAGAGAGAGGGAGAGGGAGAAGTAGCGAGAGAGAGACAGAGCGAGGGAGAGAGGAGAACATGAGAGAGAGTAAAGAGAGAGGGTCTTTGTTTAAAGCGTACAGGAGGCTTCCCACTATAATTAATTAGACAGCATCTCTCTCCCGATCGTTTTCCCTGTGCGGTTGGGTTTCTGTCTTCTCCAAGAGGGGAGGGAGGGGGGGAGGGAGGGGGGAGGAACATGTGTGGCCATCATATCCTGACAGACGGAACGCACTCAGAGCTCACGCTGTGTGGACATTACCCACAGCGGGTGTAACGGACACACCCACCCATCACTCCACTTTGTGTTTTTATGTTTTAATAAACCGCTTACTGGGTGGGCTATACCGATTTTTGACAATTAACATGGATGAATCGTAAAAGAGTGGGCTTGCTGCGTTTATTTGAAACCTATGCCATCAAGCACACAGGCATTATGCTTGTTCTGGTTCTGGTTGTAGGGAGAATAGGAAGATGATACTGAAGTCAAGTGCAGGACTTTTTAATTGTTGTTAGTGCATTTCAACCACAATTGCAGGATGTAATGGACTTTGTTTTGATACTATTGAATTCAAGTTAGAAGCCACAGATGGTGTAGGGGTAATTGCCTTGAATTTTTTTAAATACGATTATTCAGCACACATTCTGTTGAGAGAGACTTGCTCCAGGGCCAAGGGGGTGTTGGATGTATAGTGAAGCAAAGACATTTCCATGTGTGTTTTATTCCCCACATTTGGCCTACATCATGTTTTTCAAAAACCACAATCTTATTGTCTGTAAATGTTTCTTTGTCATGCCTAAAAATGGAAATGATTCAAATTATACCGGCTCCATATGATTGTTCATGAGAATAAACATGGATTATAGATGATATTCTTTTATCCTCTTATTCTGTATGAATAACCCATACAGCATGCTTTCAAAGGCCTAGCTATCACCAACCCTTAGAGAGATGCAGAGAGGATAGAAAAACAAGACCCACGCAGCAGACGGCCCAGAGGTCTCCTGGGACACCATCTATTATTCATCTGAAGAATTTATGTATCAGCAAGGAGTTAATCGAACCGTACACACTTTACATACTGTACCAAGCAGATCTTCTCTGTCCCTTTGATTAGGCCAATCCCATTTCATCAAATCATATACAGTAAAACTCTCCGTATCAGAGCCAGCTGTTCTACACTGCTCTTCAATATGAACTCTAATCCTGAGAATAAACAGATCCTATTCCATCTGCTCAAATTGACGCTGGAAGACGGAAAATGACCAATGACCTCCCTAAATCAATGGTAGACTTCACAGCCATTTGTGATTCAGACTAATTACAGAGTAAAAGAACTAGAGCGTGCCCTCTTGAAAGTTGGAGTCGCTTGTCGGGCTCTTTTATTGTCACATCAGGAGATTTCATGCCCCATTACTCATGTGGTCCCACTTATACAGGACATTCAGGGACATTGGCTCAGATCACTGAAACAGAAGACACTGCTGGAACCATCAGAGTATCAGCCGACGTTCTCTCCTCAAGCCCCTCGTCTCCATTTCCCATTGTTGTGCTAAAGATACAGGAAGTTACCTTTGAGTGACTGTGACAGGATACACGTCAGCCGCCCGTGGCGCCTTCAACTGCATCAACTTTTCCCTCTTATTCTGTTTGACTTTCACCTCCCCTTAACCTCTCATTTTCTTCCATTTCACCTCTCTCTCTCTCTCTCTCTCTCCTCTCTCTCTCTCCTCTCCTCTCTCTCTCTCTCTCTCTCTCTCTCTCTCTCTCTCTCTCTCTCTCTCTCTCTCTCTCCTCTCTCTCTCTCTCTCTCTCTCTCTCTCTCTCTCTCTCTCTCTCTCTCTCTCTCTCTCTCTCTCTCTCTCTCTCTCTCTCACAGGGTGAAAATAAACTCATGGTGAACTCCACAGTTGGGGTTTATGTTCTAAACCCGTGGGCAGATTTGATTAGGTGCACAGTTATACAGCGGTGTGCCTTTCAGCCTATGCAATGCACTGAGCATCTGCCTCCCCTTTATTTTCCCCTCAGTTCTCCCTTGCCTCTAATGCCCTCAATTGATGTGCGACATAGGCTTCGTTCACAAATACGGCAGGGAAAACACCACGGCTGGAAGCACAGGGTGGAAGCAACAGTATGGCCCGGATCTAACAGCCCGAGATAGAAACTTTGCCTGGGCTTTGAGATATGGTCCTCTCTGACGCCTGGGCTAAGCAGGATTGGTCTCTCTGACATCTGGGCTTAAAGAGATGGGTCTCTCTGACGCCTGGGCTTAGAGAAATGGGTCTCTCTGACGCCTGGGCTGTGAGAGATGGGTCTCTCTGACATCTGGGCTTAAAAGAGATGGGTCTCTCTGACGCCTGGGCTTACAGAGATGGGTCTCTCTGATGCCTGGGCTTAGAGAGATGGGTCTCTCTGACGCCTGGGCTTAGAGAGATGGGTCTCTCTGACGCCTGGGCTGTGAGAGATCAGTCTCTCTGACACTTGGACTGTGAGAGATGGGTCTCTCTGACGCCTGGGCTGTGAGAGATGGGTCTCTCTGACGCCTGGGCTGTGAGAGATGGGTCTCTCTGACGCCTGGGCTGTGAGAGATGGGTCTCTCTGACACCTGGGCTGTGAGAGATGGGTCTCTCTGACACCTGGACTGTGAGAGATGGGTCTCTCTGACGCAAACGTTAATGTAAAGTAATAAGACACTTGATTGATTTCATCATCAAGCACCTGATGGTATTCAGACGGTGGGGTCAAGTGACATTCACCTGAAGGCCTTTGTCTTCAACTAAAGAAAGAAGCAGAATGCATGACTTCAACTGTCAAGACAGAATGTAAATCTGACAACCATGTCAAAAAGACAAATACACTTAACAAAAATATAAATGTAACATGCAACAATTTTGGGGATTTTAATGAGTTCCAGTTAATTTAAGGAAATCAGAGAATTTAACTTCACTGGGGTAGGGGGCAGCATTCAGAATTTTGGATGAAAAGCGTGCCCAAATTAAACTGCCTGCTACTCAGGCCCAGAAGCTAGGATATGCATATAATAATGGTAGATTTGGATAGAAAACACTCTAAAGTTTCCAAAACTGTTAAAATAATTTCTGTGAGTATAACAGAACTGATAGTGCAGGCGAAAACCTGAGGAAAATCCATCCAGGAAGTACTATTATTTTGAAAGGCTGTTTTTCCATTGAAAGCCTATCCACCATACAAAGACTTAGGACCCAGTTCACGATCTCTATGGCTTCTTCTACATGTGGCCAGTCTTTAGGCATTGTTTCAGGCTTTTACTCTGAAAAATGAGGGAGATACAACACTTTCAATGAGTGGACAGTGGAAATTTCCAGACACGAGTCCAGCATGTGATCGGGAATGCACCTTTCTTGTTTCTCCTTTTCTATTGATAAAGCTTTTGTCCGGTTGAAATATTATTGATTATTTATGACAAAAACAACCTGAGGATTGATTTTAAACATCGTTTGACATGTTTCTATGAACTTTTACTGTACTTTTTTGACTTTTCATCTGGATGTTGAGAGCGCGCTTTGTGCCTTTGGATTACTGAACTAAACGCACCAACAAAACGGAGGTTTTTGGACATAAAGAGGGACATTATCGAACAAAACAAACATTTATTGTGTAACATGGAGTCCTGGGAGTGCCACCAGATGAAGATCATCAAAGGTAAGTGATTCATTTTAATGCTATTTCTGACTTTTGTGACACCTCTCCTTTGTTGGAAAATGGCTGTATGGTTTTCTGTGGCTAGGCGCTGACCTAACATAATCGCATGGGGTGCTTTCGCTGTAAAGCCTTTTTGAAATCTGACACAGCGGCTGGATTAACAAGACGTTTATCTTTAATCCTATATATAAAACTTGTGTCTTTCATCAATATTTATGATGAGTATTTCTGTAATTTGATGTGGCTCTCTGAAATTTCACAGGATGTTTGTTTGAGACAATGATTACTGAACATAACGCGCCAATTTCAACTGAGGTTTTTGGACATAAAGAGGGACTTTATTGAACAAAACAAACATTTATTGTGTAACATGAAGTCCTGTGAGTGCCATCTGATGAAGATCATCAAAGGTTAGTGATTAATTTAATCGCTATTTCTAACTTTTGTGGGCCCTCTCCTTGGCTGGAAAATGGCTGTATGGTTTTCTGTGACTAGGTGCTGACCTAACATAATCGCATGTTGTGCTTTCGCCGTAAAGCTTTTTTGAAATCGGACACTGTGGTTGGATTAACAATACGTTTAGTTTTAAAACGGTGTATAATACTTGTATGTTTGAGGAATTTTAATTATGGGATTTCTGTTGTTTTGAATTTGTCGCCCTGCAATTTCACTGGCTGTTGTCGAGGTGGGAAGCTAGCAAAGTTGCTGGATATAGGCGGGAACTGGAACATGCTGTCGAACACATTGTTCCAGAGAATCCCAAACATGCTCAATGGGTAACATATCTGGTGAGTAAGCAGGCCATGGAAGAACTGAAACATTTTCAGATTCCAGGAATTGTGTACAGATCCTTGCGACATAAGGCCGTGCGTTATCATGCTGAAACATGAGGTGAATGGCACGACTATGGGCCTCAAGATCTCGTCACGGTATTTCTGTGCATTCAAATTGCCATTGATAAAATGCATTTGTGTTCATTGTCCATAGCTTATGCCTGCCCATACCATAACCCTACCGCCACCATGGGGCACTCTGTTCACAACGTTGACATCAGCAAACCGCTCGCCCACAAGACGCCGTACTCTTCAGCATGCCAGTGGCCATGAAAGGTGGGAATTTGCCCACTGAAGTCACTTATGATACTGAACTGCAGTCAGGTCAAGACCTTGATGAGGACGACGAGCACGCAAATGAGCTTTCCTGAGACGGTTTCTGAAAGTGTGCACAATTTACTAGGTTGTGCAAACCCACAGTTTCAGCAGCTGTCCGGGTGGCTGGTCTCAGATGATCCCGCAGGTGAAGAAGGGGGATGGGCTGGCGTTGTTACACGTGGTCTGCGGTTGTGAGGCCAGTTGGACGTACTGCCGAATTCTCTAAAATGATGTTGGAGGCGGCATATGGTAGAGAAGTTAACATTAAATCATCTGGCAAAAGCTCTGGTGGACATTCCTGCAGTCAGCATGCAATTGCACACTCCCTCAAAACTTGAGACATCTGTGGCATTGTGTTTTGTGACAAAACTGAACATTTTAGAGTCCCCTTTTATTGTCCCCAGAACAATGTGCACCTGTGTAATGATCATGCTGTTTTATCATCTTCTTGATATGTCACACCTGTCAGGTGAATGGATTATCTTGGCAAAGGAGAAATGCTCACTAACAGGGATGGAAACAAATTTGCGCATACAATTTGAGAGCAATAAGCTTTTTGTGCGTATGGAACATTTCTGGGATCTTTTATATCAGCTCATGAAACATGGGACCAACACTTTACATGTTGTATTTATATTTTTGTTCATTAGCAATGAGTTGTCGTTTTCAAAACTGTTATAAACTCTGCAGGAGGGGTAAAAGGGATGTGCTTTTTTGATAGATCCATATAAAATGTTAAATGAAGCACTTCCATTCTAATCAAGTGGGATTGTCTTCTAGTATCGCACTCCTAATGCTCTGCAGAACAGAGCTGAGAAAAACAGAACCCTGGGGAATGGCATCTCCATTTGGAACTATCCACAGAGACATCCAACAGGCATACCTAAACACATGTCAAACTATACTGCAATGCTTAGTGAATGCATGCCATATGCTCCCTGATCTTGTGCTTAGAATTGATCCTGGAGAATACATGCATGAATGATCGGTAACACTTTATGAATGATCGGTAACACTTTATTTGGATAGTAGATGCTCTACACACTATTTACAGTAACATTTCATACTAACTATCAACTAACTCTAACCTTGCCATAATTCTAAACCGAACCCTAACCGTAGCCTAGCAAGCAGTTGCTTATCAACAGAGAGTTTGTTGATAGTATAACCATCTGGACTCTCCAAATAAAGTGTGCAAATCATTTTTGGGGTAGAACACCAGAATATTGGAACTACATAGTAGTACACTGTCCAAGATGTTTATTTATTTATTTATTTCACCTTTATTTAACCAGGTAGGCAAGTTGAGAACAAGTTCTCATTTACAATTGCGACCTAGCCAAGATAAAGCAAAGCAGTTTGACACATACAACAACACAGTGTTACACATGGAGTAAAACAAACATACAGTCAATAATACAGTAGAAAAATAAGTCTATATACAATGTGAGCAAATGAGGTGAGATAAGGGAGGGAAAGGCATAAAAAAGGCCATGGTGGCGAAGTACATATAATATAGCAAGTAAAACACTGGAATGGTAGATTTGCAGTGGAAGAAAGTGCAAAGTAGAAATAAAAATAATGGGGTGCAAAGGAGCAAAATAAATAAATAAATAAATAAATACAGTAGGGGAAGTGGTAGTTTGGTAGTTGTTTGGGCTAAATTATAGATGGGCTATGTACAGGTGCAGTAATCTGTGAGCTGCTCTGACAGCTGGTGCTTAAAGCTAGTGAGGGAGATAAGTGTTTCCAGTTTCAGAGATTGAGTGTCAGGGTAGCTAACATTGGGTCATAGCCTTCCCCAGATTGAAACTCTGGGTGATTCTCAACTACAAATCTTCTCTTTTCTGAATTTCAATTTGTGCAGATTTTCTGTAACCTTGTTAGGCAAAGGTTTTGGAAAGACTTCGGAGAGCACTTGTTCACACGCCCTTTGGGGGGTGTCTGCATCAGTAGGGATGGAGTCGGAAGGATGGAGCCAGAAGGATGGAGTCGGAAGGATGGAGAAACTTAGTAGGTCTACAAACACCCAAGCTCTCCCCACTAGCATGTCTTATGAATATTCAACGTATTCCTAAGCCCCATGCGCTGCATTTACGGGAAATCCCTACGAGCTATTTAAATAGTACTACCGTTAATTACTACCAGTTGAAAAACGAAGATCATTGGCCTGTGCTACTCAGTCTCAGTACCTTCCAGCTGCTAATTAAATAACTTGCCGCACAGTTTCCTGTGAATAAATTACTGCTGGGAAATAATTTATTTTCATATAAAAAATGATACCACATTGAGTGAACTAACAAACGCTGGTGTGATGTACAGTACCATACGACCTATACAACAAGTAGAAGCAAAGATTATTCTTGCCAGTGCCACCATACAAAATACACTCCATTCAGAATACCAATACTTCTCGTTCCAACCAATACTAATTAAAAGCAATGCTATGGTTGTTCAGATATTTATACTTTGCCCTTTCTTCTGCTAAGATATACAGTACTTTAATAATACTGTAATAATACTGTACATTTGATAATACTCATCTTGGAAATCTTCATCTATGCATTAATGATCCAAATATTGTGTCTGTGAAACTATTTATGCATTCCGCTGGAGTTCTATTACCATACAAAATTATCAAACACACAAACACATATTTCTAATATTGGTTTTCAGTGTTGGCTGTTTGTTTCTTATTTACTTTGAACAAAACTACACCTTGTGAAATCTGTGCTGTGTTTGGCATCTTTGTGTACTGAAGAGACAACGCAGTATCAGAAGAGTAAATACGTTGTGAGTTTCATCAAAGGAGGATGAAATCAGCCTGTGGAATAAAGAGAAAAATATAGAAGGTCCTTATTGTTGGTATTTCCGGGCTACTGTTGGATGAAAAAAATATTGTGATTCCCAAAACCTTCATGTTGGTCTACAATGGGATACATTTGAATATTATATTGTGGGAATAAGAGTTTACTACTTACTTTAGGACCACTAGTGTCAAACTAGTTCATTATGCATTACTCATTTCGGATAGGGCCAACTGCTGATTGGATGGGGTCACATATTGCAGAACTGGGTTCATTCCGAGCTTCTTTTATCCTGACAATAGCGTTCAGCCATTGTCTCAGACAAAATGTGATGTGAGGCGACTAAACTATAACACATTTTTCAGTGCAGCGACAGGGTTATTTAATTAAGTTACACAACCAATTGACCCTCTTAATTAAATCAAATCAAATGTTATTTGTCACAACCGCCGAATACAAAAGGTGTAGACCTTCCAGTGAAATCCTTACTCACAAGCCCTCAACCAACAATGCTGTTTTAAGAAAAATAACTAAAAAAAATAAGAAATAAAGTAACAAATAATTAAAGAGCAGCAGTAAAATAACAATAGCGAGGCTATATACAAGGGAATACCGGAACAGAGTCAATGTGCGGAGGCACCGGTTAGTCAAGTTTATTGAGGTAATATATACATGTGAGTAGAGTTATTAAAGTGACTTATGCATAGATAATAACAACAGAGAGTACCAGCAGCATAAAGGGGGGGGGGGGGGGGGGGCATACAAGTAGTCTGGGTAGCCATTTGATTAGCTGTTCAGGAGTCTTATGGCTTGGAGGTAGAAGCTGTTTAGAAGCCTCTGGGACCTAGACTTGGTGCTCCGGTAGCACTTGCTGTGTGGTAGCAGAGAGAACAGCCTATGACTAGGGTGGCTGGAGTCTTTTACAATTTTTTGGGCCTTCCTCCGACACCGCCTGGTATGGAGGTCCTGGATGGCAGGAAGCTTAGCCCCTGTGATGTACTGGGCCGTACGCACTACCCTCTGTAGTGCCTTGCGGTCGGAGGCTGAGCAGTTGCCATTCCAGGCAGTGATGCAACCAGTCAGGATGCTCTCGATGGTGCAGCTGTAGAACCTTTTGAGGATCTGAGGATCCATGCCAAATCTTTTCAGTCTCCTGAGGGGGAATAGATTTTGTTGTGCCCTCTTCCTTACTGTCTTGTTGTGCTTGGACCATGTTAGTTTGTTGGTCATGTGGACAAGGAACTCCACTACAGCCCCGTCGATGAGAATGGGGGCGTGCTCGGTCCTCCTTTTCCTGTAGTCCACAATCATCTCCTTCGTCTTGATCACGTTGAGGGAGAGGTTTTTGTCCTGGCACCACACGGCCAGGTCTCTGACCTCCTCCCTATATGCTGTCTCGTCGTTGTTGGATGATAAGGCTACCACTGTTGTGTCATCTGCAAATGTAATGATGGTGTTGGAGCCGTGCAGTCATGAGTGAACAAGGGGTACAGGAGGGGACTGAGCACACACCCCTGAGGGGCCCCCGTGTTAAGGATCAGCTTGGCGGCTGTGTTGTTACCTACCCTTACCACCTGGGGGCAGCCCGTCAGGAAGTCCAGGATCCAGTTGCAGAGGGAGGTGTTTAGTCCCAGGGTCCTTAGCTTAGTGATGAGCTTTGAGGGCACTATGTTGTTGAATGCTGAGCTGTAGTCAATGAATAGCTTTCTCACATAGGTGTCCCTTTTGTCCAGGTGTGAAAGGGCAGTGTGGAGTGCAATAGAGATTGCATCATCTGTGGATCTGTTAGGGCAGTATGCAAATTGGAGTGGGTCTAGGGTTTCTGGGATAATGGTGTTGATGTGAGCCATTACCAGCCTTTCAAAGCACTTCATGGCTACAGATGTGAGTGCTACGGGTCTGTAGTCATTTAGGCAGGTTACCTTAGTGTTCTTGGTCACAGGGACTATGGTGGTCAGCTTGAAACATGTTGGCATTACTGACTCAGACAGGGAGAGGTTGAAAATGGAACTAAGCTGGGAATGTGTGTGGACTGTGTTAGGGCCTTTGCTTGCCCTAAATTGTTGATGGGCACAACTCAACTTGCTCTTTTATGTTTGAATGTACAGGAGGTGCAGGCAGCCAGTAATCTGGACCGGCAGTGACTCAGGATCTAGCCCCTCGGAATTGACTGTCACACTGGTCATTCCGTCAGGAAGCCGGGGTTGTGTCGATGTTTCCCTGCATGCACTGCTGCTCTAAGGCCAATAGGAAGGAGGCAGGTGTTCTGTCCTATGCGCCTGGCCAGTGTTTGATTAGCCCTGTGACTGGTTTGCCGGATTAAGCCGGCTAATTGGACTGAAGTGGACATTTCGTGAAGTCATCATGATCGTCTGGCGGGTCGTAATGGGTTAATATCCAGTTAATATCTGTGATCATTACCGTATGTGCTTTGGTGAACACATTCTGTGGGTAAGCAGATATCCAGACGTGAGGTAAGTGGAACCACAATGGACATTCTCTTACTGTACGTAGCTATTCATAAAAATCTTAAATAATGTGGAATTGACCCTGGAATAACGAGTGAGGGTGAGTTGAATTAGGGTTCATGAATGCAAGTAAAGGAATCCAACAGAGTTTTATAAATATTCATGCATAATTTATGTTTTGTGTGGACCCCAGGAAGAGTAGCTGCTACTTTAGCAGCTAATGGGGATCCTAATAAAATACTTAATACTTTAGTACGCAAGTGGGACGGGTGTGGCTTCACACATTTTCAAAGAATGAGAATCATTTAGGCCTAGATTTTCAATCAGATCAAGCGTTAACCAGTGATAGCCCTTCATCGCTGTTGTTTTGGCGCTGTCGGAGGTGTAACTGTGTTACTGTCAAATCGATGAGCAGCTGCTCTTGATCGTTGTCAAGAAGCCATACCCGTCTCACACCCTATGGGCCCTGATCAAAAGTATTGCTTTTAGGTATTAGGGTGCCATTCAGACGTTTATACACAGTCCACACAGTCCACCATTTCCTCCTCAACTTCCCTCCTCTCCTCTGATGTATACACTGCTGCTGTGGAGAGAGACATATGGCCCGGATATCTCAATATAATCACAATCACCACTTCCAGTCACTTCCACATGATTTCATTAGTTTGTTCGCAGTATGATCTGGACAACAGGGTGGGTAACAACAGATGAAATTAACCTTGGTTAGACACAAAGGGGCCTGATTGATATTTTATGATTGCAAAAGGTTTTCGTCACGGATGCTGAAGACTGTAAGACTGGGCCCGTTACAAATCATTGTAGAAAGAAGAAACGGCAAAAGGTGGTTCAGAATATATGTCATTTCCGTACTCATGACCTTTCTATAAAACGTAGAATATGAGTATTTGATTGGATATTAGATCATTTGGACTTTAATCATATTTCAAATGATTATTTTATTTGAAGATATTTGTAACAATGAGACGTAATGAACATTGATATTGCCATTTCTGACTGACCCAAGGGGCATCGTCGTTTCTTATGAAGAACCATCATGTTTCATAGAAAAAGAAGCCTGATTTGATTCCACAATTCAATTTCTTCCCTGTGTCATTATTGGGAAGCACAATCATTACATCAGCACATGTAGTCTGGCCCCAAATAACACCACTTTCAGAATTTCAGATATTTCTCTCAGTAATATTGCTTCCCTTCAACATTCTATTCCCAAGGAAGTCCCCCAATAAGCATTTGAGCTCAGAAGCGGTATCCTTTTGATTTAGTTGTTACGCCGAATGCAATCCCCTTCCTGTCCCAGATGAGCTAAATCTTTAATTCCAGCTGTTTGCTCTCAATTTGTATTCATATGATCCACAGTTAAGCCAGATGTTTATATAAGCATTCATAGGAGATAGCGGGACATAAGATGCATTATATAGTCATCGAGGCATCAGCATGGCTGACAATCTCACAATAGGCTAATGACACAATCGCTACAACATGGCGATGACATTAAGGCTAATGTGGCTTTGTGTGCTTTCATAATATTCTCCAGAGCAGATGAGGGAGAGAGATCAGTGATGTCCTGCCTTGGTCTCTTACATTTACCTCGCAGAGTCCTGCCTCTTGACACATTGTCCAAATTAGTGGCTGTTAATATTCCACTGCATCAGCAAGTAGTGGCCGCTTACGCTTCAAAATTAAAAATGGTAATGGAATTTACCCCAATGCCATGGTGTAAAAAAGCTAGAACATTATATCACCCATCAGTTTTAATGAACCTCTTCTATGTTGCAAAGAGCGAGAGTGTCGCTTTGATTTACTTCAGCTGTTTGAGCAAAAGCACCAGTGTCACATTGATCACAGGAACAGGGGAGCCGTGAGTGAATGCGAAATTGAGTCACAAATGGAACCTGTGTCAAAAACAATGAGTCAGTCAATCGTCAACTTAATGGAAATATGTTTGGAAGGCGAGTGGAAATGATAGAGAAGTTAATGAGATTTGAATCAGTAGATGAGGGGAAAGGATAAAGGAGAACAAAGTCTTTGTATAGGTTATATTTGGTCCTCTGCCTGTTGTGTGCTCCTTAAACAGACTAGCTATATTTAATTGAATGCATGTGCAGTAGCAGTCAAAAGTTTGGACACACCTACTCATTCCAGGGTTTTTCTTAATTTTAACTTTTTTCTACATTGTAGAATAGTGAACACATCACACCTATGAAATAACACATCTGGAATCATGTAGTAACCAAAAAAGTGTATATTTATATTTGAGATTCTTCAAAGTAGCCACGCTTTGCCATGATGACAGCTTTGCACACTCTTGGCATTCTCTCAACCAGCTTTATGAGGTAGTTACCTGGAATGCATTTCAATGAAGAGGTGTGCCTTGTTAAACGTTCATTTGGGGAATTTATTTCCTTCTTAATGCATTTGAGCCAATCAGTTGTGTTGTATACAGAAGATAGCCCTATTTGGTAAAAGACAAAGAACAGCTCAAATAAGCAAAGAGAAACGACAGTCCATCATTACTTTAAGACATTTTAAGAACGTTTTTTCAAATGCAGTCGCAAAAACCATGAAGCGCTATGATGAAACTGGCTCTCATGAGGACCGCCACAGGAAAGGAAGACCCAGAGTTACCTCTGCTGCAGAGGATACGTTCATTAGAGTTAACTGCACCTCAGAATGCAGACCAAATAAATGCTTCACAGAGTTCAAGTAACAGACATCTCAACATCATCAACTGTTCAGAGGAGACTGTGTGAATCAGGCCTTCATGGTCGAATTACTGCAGAAAAACACCACTAAAGGACACCAATAAGAAGAAGAGACCTGCTTGGGCCAAGAAACACGAGCAATGGACATTAGACCGGTAGAAATCCGTCCTTTGGTCTGATGATGTCCAAATTTTAGATTTTTGGTTCCAATGTGAACGGATGATCTCTGCATGTGTGGTTCCCACTGTGAAGCATGGAGGAGGAGGTGTGATGGCGTGGGGGTGCTTTGCTGGTGACTCTGTCAGTGATTTATTTAGAATTTAAGGCACATTTAACCAGCATGGCTAACACAGCATTCTGCAGTGATACGCCATCCCATCTGGTTTGCACTTAGTGGGACTATGACCCAAAACACACCTCCAGGCTGTGTAAGGACTATTTGACCAAGGAGAGTGATGGAGTGCTGCATTAGATGACCTGGCCTCCACAATCACCCGACCTCAACCCAATTGAGATGGTTTGGGATGAGTTGGACCGCAGAGTGAAGGAAAAGCAACCAACAAGTGCTCAGCGTATCTGGGAACTCCTTCAAGACTGATGGAAAAGTTTTTCCTCATAAAGATGGTTGAGAGAATGCCAAGAGGATGCAAAGCTGTCATCAAGGTAAAGGGTGGCTACTTTGAAGAATCTAAAATAAAAAATATATTTTGATTTGTTTAACACTTTTTTAGTTACTACATGACTCCTTATGTGTTATTTCATTGTTTTGATGTCTTCACAATTGTTCTACAATGTAGAAAATAGTCAAAATAAAGAAAAACTTTTAACTGGTACTGTATATCCAATTGAAGTTAAGAATAAATGCGTTCCCATGATAAGCATGAGGCCTGCAGAATCCCTGCTTCTTCCTCTTTCTCTCTCCCTCTCTCTCTGTCTGTCTCTATCTTTCTCTCTCTCTTTGTCTCTCTCTGTCTATCTGCATCTCTCTCTCTCTTCTCTTTTTCCCCATTTCTCCCTCACTCATTCAACGCCATTAGAAGGATTCACAACAGCGTTCAAGTACAAACAAACTCACTGATGAAAATACAAGACTTCACATTCTACAAGCAACCAACCAACCAAGCCATACTGCTGTAGAATATCATCCATCTGAAAGCTGTCCTTACCCCGGCATTCACCAATTACACTGCATCGCTCTGCACCACAGACCACCAGTATTCTCTCATATAAATCAACTCCTATGTATTTAATAATTAACAACTGCTGCTTTGGATGGCTTTCATATCATTGATCCTGCCGGGTAAGCCTGAGGTGGATTGACGGATGGCCGAGGACAAGTCTGCATACGAACAACACCACGACCGAGGTGTCGTTGACATAATTACAGAAACAGCGTGTGTGTCTGCTGAAGCGGGAAGTGACATGTCCCCCTCCAACAGCCTGTTTAGTGATCACTGGTCATAGAGACAGCCTGTGTAGTGGTCACTGGTCATAGAGACAGCCTGTGTAGCGGTCACTGGTCATAGAGACAGCCTGTTTAGTGATCACTGGTCATAGAGACAGCCTGTGTAGTGGTCACTGGTCATAGAGACAGCCTGTGTAGTGGTCACTGGTCATAGAGACAGCCTGTTTAGTGATCACTGGTCATAGAGACAGCCTGTGTAGTGGTCACTGGTCATAGAGACAGCCTGTCTAGTGGTCACTGGTCATAGAGACAGCCTGTCTAGTGATCACTGGTCACAGAGACAGCCTGTGTAGTGGTCACTGGTCATAGAGACAGCCTGTGTAGTGGTCACTGGTCATAGAGACAGCCTGTCTAGTGGTCACTGGTCATAGAGACAGCCTGTCTAGTGGTCACTGGTCATAGAGACAGCCTGTGTAGTGGTCACTGGTCATATAGACAGCCTGTGTAGTGGTCACTGGTCATAGAGACAGCCTGTGTAGTGGTCACTGGTCATAGAGACAGCCTGTCTAGTGGTCACTGGTCATAGAGACAGCCTGTCTAGTGGTCACTGGTCATAGAGACAACCTGTGTAGTGGTCACTGGTCATAGAGACATCCTGTCTAGTGGTCACTGGTCATAGAGACAGCCTGTCTAGTGGTCACTGGTCATAGAGACAGCCTGTCTAGTGGTCACTGGTCATAGAGACAACCTGTCTAGTGGTCACTGATCATAGAGATAGTGGAAGGCTGAATGGACAGTGGTTGTCTGGTGGGAGGCTGGATGGACACTGGTTGTCTGGTGGGAGGCTGGATGGACACTGGTTGTCTGGTGGGAGGCTGGATGGACACTGGTTGTCTGGTGGGAGGCTGGATGGACACTGGTTGTCTGGTGGGAGGCTGGATGGACACTGGTTGTCTGGTGGGAGGCTGGATGAACACTGGTTGTCTGGTGGGAGGCTGGGTGGACACTGGTTGTCTGGTGGGAGGCTGGGTGGACACTGGTTGTCTGGTGGGAGGCTGGGTGGACACTGGTTGTCTGGTGGGAGGCTGGATGGACACTGGTTGTCTGGTGGGAGGCTGGATGGACACTGGTTGTCTGGTGGGAGGCTGGATGGACACTGGTTGTCTGGTGGGAGGCTGGATGGACACTGGTTGTCTGGTGGGAGGCTGGATGAACACTGGTTGTCTGGTGGGAGGCTGGGTGGACACTGGTTGTCTGGTGGGAGGCTGGATGGACACTGGTTGTCTGGTGGGAGGCTGGATGGACACTGGTTGTCTGGTGGGAGGCTGGGTGGACACTTGTAGTCTGGTGGGAGGCTAGATGCTTTGATCTGTAAAGCCATGGGCAGCCTGTCATATACTACAGACGAGGGATTATGGCTGTGTGCTTGTGTGCGCGTGTGTGTGTCTGTGTGTGTGTGTGTGTGTGTGTGTGTGTGTGTGTGTGTGTGTGTGTGTGTGTGTGTGTGTGTGTGTGTGTGTGTGTGTGTGTGTGTCTGTGTGAGAAAGAGAGTGTGGGTGCTTATGTGTGAGGTTCTAGTCTGGCAACAACAGTGGGGGACTCAGACTTCAACACACAGGATGGGCTGCTGGCCTCTCTAGCCCTGTGAACTTGCCAGGAAACCACTGGAGTATATTTATATCGTTTTTCCCAATTGTTTACACACTAAAACTGGCCCATGAGGCACAATGACCCGAACCTGTAACTCATTTAGTAGAACCATTCACCAAATCTGCAATACTACTGGCACATGTTTTGCTTACACTCAGATTGCAATTCTATAACAAACATTTAGCAAAACACAACACACAATTCTCTACCTTTACCTTCACAACTAAAATATATTGGGTGTGTCATAATGGTGGGTGTAGCTGGTGTATGCAGCCAGGCGCAGCAGAGCAGAGAATTGGGAGCAACGTAACTTTACTCAGAATAATGAATGGTGCAAGGTAAAACACTACACTTTCCCAAACACACAAACATCAACTTTTACGCACGGGCAAAAAACAGCACCCGTCAAAATAACCAGTCACCAACATTACCGAACATGACATAAAACAATCCCACACAACACCATGGGGGAAACAGAGGGTTAAATACATGAACAATAATTATGGGAATGAAAAACAGGTGTGTAGAAACAAAGACAAAACAAATGGAAAATGAAAAGTGGATCGGCGATGGCTAGTAGACCAGCGACGCTGACCGCCGCGCGCCGCCTGAACAAGGAGAGGAACCGACTTCGGCTGAAGTCGTGACAGTGTGCAAATGAAATGCAGCACAATTCAACAAGCTAAGCTCAATTACCAATTGATAATTTTCTCTTCATATGTGCAAACACTAATTGCGTAAATGTTGACTTTGCAATCGGACCCTTGGTATGGATAAAAATGGCCACAGGTGAGTATTCCTGTGTTTGGAGAACAATGGAAGCAAACTTGGCAGAGAGAGGTAGCGGTAGAGGTAAAGGTGGAGGTGGTGGTGAAGGACGAGGTAGAGGTGGAGGTAGAAGTAGAGGTGGAGGTGGTGATAGAGGTAGAGGTGGAGGTGAAGGTGGCGGTAGAGGTGGTGGTGGAGGTAGAAGTGGAGGGGGAGGTAGAAGTAGAGGTGGAGGTGGTGGTAGAGGTGGAGGTGTAGGTGGGGGTAGAGGTAAAGGTGGAGGTGGAGGTAGAGGTAGAGGTGGTGGTGGAGGTAGAAGTGGAGGTGGAGGTAGAAGTAGAAGTGGGGTGGTGGTAGAGGTAGAGGTGGAGGTGTTGGTAGAGGTGGAGGTGTTGGTAGAGGTGTTGGTAGAGGTAGAGGTGGGGGTGGAGGTAGAGGTGGAGGTGTAGGTGGGGGTAGAACTGGAGGTGGAGGTAGACGTAGAGGTGGAGGTGGTGGTAGAGGTGGAGGTGTAGGTGGGGGTAGAGGTAGAGGTGGAGGTGTAGGTGGGGGTAGAACTGGAGGTGGAGGTAGACGTAGAGGTGGAGGTGGTGGTAGAGGTAGAGGTGTAGGTGTAGGTGGGGGTAGAAGTGGAGGTGAAGATAGAAGTGGAGGTGGAGGTAGAGGTGGAGGAAGACCAAGAACAAGGAGAGTATTCTCAGATGAAATTCGGGCGACTATAGTGGACCATGTGGTCAACCCCGGTTTGACCTTGAGAGAGGCTGGGCAGAGAGTGCAGCCCAATCTGAGCCGCTTCACTGTAGCATCCATCATCCAGACGTTCCAAAATGCAGGCATTGGACCTCTCTACTACTTTTACTACTTGACAGTAGTACAACATAAAGCACAGTAAAGACTGTAGATTCCAATACATACTGTAGGGGGAAAAAAGTTAATGTTTAATATATTAATGAAATTGGGAGCTATGCTACTTTGTAACATGTTTATCTTGTACATTTTTATATTTTACATTTTAGTCATTTAGCAGACACTCTTATCCAGAGCGACTTACAGTAGTGAATGTATACATTTCCTGTACTGGTCCCCCGTGGGAATCGAACCCACAACCCTGGCGTTGCAAACACCATGCTCTGCCAACTGAGCCACACGGGATATTGTATTATTGTAGTGTTTAATGTAGTGCAGGCTATTTTGTTTTTGAAGAACTGAAAGACGACCACCACATGCACCACTGGTCAAAAGTTTGGACACACCTACTCCTTCAAGGGTTTTTCTTTATTTTTACTATTTTCTACATTGTAGACTAATAGTGAATACATCAAAACTATGAAATAACACATTTGGAATCATGTAGTAACCAAGAAATTGTTAAACAAATCAAAAGATGTTTTATATTTGAGATTCTTCAAACAGCCACCTGTTGCCTTGATGACAGCTTTGCACACTCTTGACATTCTCTCAACCAGCTTCACCTAGAATGCTTTTCCAACAGTCTTGAAGGAGTTCCCCGATATGCTGAGCAATTATTGGCTGCTTTTCCTTCGCTCTGCGGTCCAACTCATCCCAAACCATCTCAATTTGGTTGAGGTTGGGGGATTGTGGAGGCCAGGTCATCCGATGCAGCACTCCATCACTCTCCTTCTTGGTAAAATAGCCCTTACACAGCCTGAGGTGTGTTTTGGGTCATTGTCCTGTTGAAAAACATATGATAGTCCCACTAAGCCCAGATGGGATGGTATATCGCTGCAGAATGCTATGGTAGCCATGCTGGTTAAGTGTGCCTTGAATTATAAATAACCACAGACAGTGTCACCAGCAAAGCACCCCCACACCATCACACCTCCTCCTCCATGCTTTACGGTGGGAAATACACATGCAACCCCAAATCCGTAAACATGGGCATCCTCATAGATATCATCCTAACTAACTCGCCCTCCAAATACACCTCTGCTGTTTTCAACCAAGATCTCAGCGATCACTGCCTCATTGCCTGCATCCGTAATGGGTCTGCGGTCAAACGACCACCCCTCATCACTGTCAAACGCTCCCTAAAACACTTCATCGAACAGGCCTTTCTAATCGACATGGCCGGGGTATCCTGGAATGACATTGACCTCATCCCGTCAGTAGTTGATGCCTGGTTATTCTTTAAAAGTGCCTTCCTCACCATCTTAAATAAGCATGCTCCATTCAAAAAAATTAGAACTAGGAATAGATATAGCCCTTGGTTCACACCAGGCCTGTCTGCCCTTGACCAGCACAAAAACATTCTGTGGCATTCTGCATTAGCATCGAATAGCCCCCGTGATATGCAACTTTTCAGGGAAGTTAGGAACCAACATACACAGGCAGTTAGGAAAGCCAAGGCTAGCTTTTTCAAACAGAAATTTGCATCCTGCAGTACAAACTCAAAAAAGTTCTGGGACACTGTAAAGTCCATGGAGAATAAGAGCACCTCTGTCACATGTATTGCCGTGTTGAAGGGAGGACCAATACGCAGCAGGAATGTGGATGGTCATCTTTTAATTAGATATAATGAAGCATACACAAAAAACAAGAAAACAAGAACGACGAAGGACAGTTTCACAGGCTAAAGCAATAATACTTAGCAGTGCAAAATGTAACTACCCACAAATGACAAACCAAACACACACCTACTTATAGGACTCCCAATCAGAGGCAACTAGAAACACCTGCCTCCAATTGAGAGTCCAGCACCCAAACCTACACATAGAAAAACTAACCTAGAACATACTAATTCAGAAACATACACCCAAAACCCAGGAACCCATAAATAACACACCCCTCTAAACCACACACAAAAAAAACCACCATACAAAACAAACATACCTCTGCCACGCCCTGACCAAATATAATACAAATAATACCTAAATACTGGTCAGGACGTGACAACCTCCTCCCAGCTGCCCACTGCACCGAGGCTAGGAAACACTGTCACTACCGATAAATCCACAATAATTGAGAATTTCAATAAGCATTTTTCTAAGGCTGGCCATGCTTTCCACCTGGCTACCCATACCCCGGTCAACAGCCCTGCGCTCCCCACAGCAACTCGCCCAAACCTCCCCCATTTCTCCTTCACTGAAATCCAGATAGCTGATGTTCTGAAAGAGCTGAAAAATCGGGACCCCTACAAATCAGCCGGGCTAGATAAGCTGGATCCTCTCTTTCTAAAATGATCTGCCAAAATTATTGCAACTCCTATTACTAGCCTGTTCAACCTCTCTTTCATATCGTCTGAGATTCCCATAGATTGGAAAGCTGCCGCGGTCATCCCCCTCTTCAAAGGGGGAGACACTCTAGACCCAAACTGCTACAGACCTAAATCTATTCTACCCTGCCTTTCTAAGGTCTTTGAAAGCCAAGTTAACCTCTCATGGCTAGGGGGCAGTATTTTCACGGCTGGATAAAAAACGTACCCAATTTAATCTGGTTACTAATCCTACCCAGTAACTAGAATATGCATATACTTATTATATATGGATAGAAAACACCCTAAAGTTTCTAAAACTGTTTGAATGGTGTCTGTGAGTATAACAGAACTCAAATGGCAGGTCAAAACCTGAGAGATTCCTTTACAGGAAGTGGCCTGTCTGACCATTTCTGGAACTTCTTTGCCATCTCTATCTTTTACTAAGGATCTCTGCTCTAACGTGACACTTCCTACATCGTCCATAGGCGCTCAGAGCCCGGGAAAAACCTGAATGTCGTCATCCCAGCCCCAGGCTGAAACACATTATCGCCTTTCTCAAGTGGCCGATCAAGGGACTGTGGGCTTAGGCGCGTGACCTGGCCGCCCCCGTCTTTGTGATTTTTTCCTCTGTTTGCCGAAAAGGAGATTCCCGGTCGGAATATTATCGCTTTTCTACGAGAAAAATGGCATAAAAATTGATTTTAAACAGCGGTTGACATGCTTCGAAGTACGGTAATGGAATATTTAGAATTTTTTTTGTCACGAATTGCGCCATGCGCATGACCCTTATTTACCATTTCGGATAGTGTCTGGGACGCACGAACAAAACGCCGTTATTCGGATATAACGATGGATTATTTTGGACCAAACCAACATTTGTTATTGAAGTGGCAGTCCTGGGAGTGCATTCTGACGAAGACAACAAAAGGTAATCAAACTTTTATAATAGTAAATCTGATATTGGTGAGTGCTAAACTTGCCGGGTGTCTAAATAGCTAGCCCGTGATGGCTGGGCTATGTACTTAGAATATTGCAAAATGTGCTTTCACCAAAAAGCTATTTTAAAATCGGACATATCGAGTGCATAGAGGAGGTCTGTATCTATAATTCTTAAAATAATTGTTATGCTTTTTGTGAACGTTTATTGTGAATAATTTAGTAAATTATTAGCAAATTCCTCCGGAAGTTTGCGGGGGGTATGCTAGTTCTGAACGTCACATGCTAATGTAAAAAGCTGTTTTTTGATATAAATATGAACTTCATTGAACAAAACATGCATGTATTGTATAACATAATGTCCTAGGTGTGTCATCTGATGAAGATCATCAAAGGTTAGTGCTGCATTTAGCTGTCTTCTGGGTTTTTGTGACATTATATGCTAGCTTGAAAAATGGGTGTCTGATTATTTCTGGCTTGGTACTCTGCTGACATAATCTAATGTTTTGCTTTCGCTGTAAAGCCTTTTTGAAATCGGACAGTGTGGTTAGATAAAGGAGAGTCTTGTCTTTAAAATGCTGTGAAATAGTCATATGTTTGAAAAATGGAAGTTTTTGTATTTTTGAGGAATTTGTAATTCGCGCCACGCCTATCATTGGATATTGGAGCAGGTGTTCCGCTAGCGGAACGTCTAGATATAAGAGGTTAACAAACAGATTACCGACCATTTCGAATCTCACCGTACCTTCTCTGCTATGCAATCTGGTTTCAGAGCTGGTCATGGGTGCACCTCACCCACGCTCAAGGTCATAAACGATATCATAACCGCCATTGATAAGAGACATTACTGTGCAGCCGTATTCATCGAGCTGTCTAAGGCTTTCGACTCTGTCAATCACAACATTCTTATTGGCAGACTCAACAGCCTTGGTTTCTCAATGATTGCCTCGATTGGTTCACCAACTACTTCTCCGATAAAGTTCAGTAAGTCAAATCGGAGGGCCTGTTGTCCGGACCTCTGGCAGTCTCTATGGGGGTGCCACAGGGTTCAGTTCACGGGCCGACTCTCTTCTCTGTATACGCCAATGATGACGCTATCGCTGCTGAGGATTCTTTGATCCACCTCTACGCAGACGACACCATTCTGTATACCTCTGGCCCTTCTTTGGACACTCTGTTAACCTGTCTGGGCTAGGGGGCAGTATTTTCACGGCCGGATGAAAAACATACCCAATTTAAACAGGTTACAACTCTGGCCCGGAAACGAGAATATGTATATTATTAGTAGATTTGGATAGAAAACACTCTGAAGTTTCTAAAACTGTTTGAATGGTGTCAGTGAGTATAACATAACTCATATGGCAGGCAGAAACCTGAGAAAAATTCAACCAGGAAGTGGAGGATCTGAGAATTGTAGTTCTTCTTTCTAGTCCCTTTCGAAACTACAGTGTCTGTGGGGTCACGTTGCACTTCCTAAGGCTTCCATTGGTGTCAAAAGCCTTCAGAAAGTTGTTTCAGCATTCTCCTGTCACTGGGCAGATAATAGGAACTCAGTTACTGAGTGGACTGCCTGGCAACAAAGGGATTGGATATGCTCGATCCCGCGAGTGCGCCGTTCCTTCTTTTTCTCCTTGAATGAATACGCTATTGTCCGGTTGGAATATTATCGGAATTTTACGTTAAAAATACCATAAAGATTGATTATAAACAGCGTTTGACATGCTTCTAAGTACGGTAATGGAACATTTTGACTTTTCGTCTCTGGTACCGCACTCGCGCGTTATGCCTTTGGATAGTGCTCTGAACGCACAAACAAAACGGAGGTATTTGGACATAAATATGGATTATTTCGAACAAAAACCAAATTTCTTGTGGAAGTAGCAGTCCTGGGAGTGCATTCTGATGAAGATCAGCAAAGGTAAGAGAATATTTCTAATACTAATTCTGAGTTTAGGTGGCCCCGAACTTGGCGGGTGTCTGTATAGCTTGCTGTGATGGCTGAGCTATGTACTCAAAATTTTGAAAAATTTGCTTTCTCCGTAAAGCTATTTCAAAATATGACACAGCGGTTGCATCCAGGAGTAGTCTATCTATAATTCTTTAAATAATTGTTATATATTTTGTCAACGTTAATGATGAGTATTTTTGTAAATTGATGGGCACATTCACTGGAAGTTTTGGTGGGAATACATTTTCTGAACATCACACGCCAATGTAAAATGCTGTTTTTGGATATAAATATGAACTTTATCGAACAAAACATACATGTATTGTGTAACATAATGTCCTAGGAGTGTCATCTGATGAAGATCGTCAAAGGTTAGTGCTTCATTTAGCTGTGTTTTGGATTTTATTGACACACGTCCTTGCTTGGAAAATGGCTGTGTGATTATTTTTGTCTATGTACTCTCCTAACATAATCTAATGTTTTGCTTTCGCTGTAAAGCCTTTTTGAAATTGGACAATGTGGTTACATCAAGGAGAAGTGTATCTTTAAAATGGTGTAAAATAGTTGTATGTTTGAGAAAGTTGAATTATGACATTTTGTTGTTTTAGAATTTGCCGTCCTGATATTTCACTTGCTGAGTCCCGCAGGTGGGACGCTAGCGTCCCACGTAGCCCATAGAAGTTAACTAACCTCCAGATGAGCTTCAATGCCATACAACTCTCCTTCCGTGGCCTCCTACTGCTCTTAAATGCAAGTAAAACTAAATGCATGCTCTTCAACCGAACGCTGCCCACACCTGCCCGTCCGTCCAGCATCACTACTCTGTACAATTCTGACTTAGAATATGTGGACAACTACAAATACCTAGGTGTCTGGTTAAACTGTAAACTCTCCTTCCAGACTCACATTAAACATCTCCAATCCAAAATTAAATCTAGAATCGGCTTCCTATTTCGCAACAAAGCATCCTTCACTCATGCTACCAAACATACCCTCGTAAAACTGACTCTCCTACCGATCCTCAACTTCATTCATTCATTCATTCATTTACAAAATAGCCTCCAACACTCTACTCAACAAATTGGATGCAGTCTATCAAAGTGCCATCCGTTTTGTCACCAAAGCCCCATATAGAGTGGGGGGAAAAAGTATTTGATCCCCTGCTGATTTTGTATGTTTGCCCACTTACAAAGAAATGATCAGTCTATAATTTTAATAGTAGGTTTATTTGAACAGTGAGAGACAGAATAACAACAAAAAATCCAGAAAAACGCATGTCAAAAATTTTATAAAATGATTTGCATTTTAATGAGGGAAATAAGTATTTGACCCCTCTGCAAAACATGACTTAGTACTTGGTGGCAAAACCCTTGTTGGCAATCACAGAGGTCAGACATTTCTTGTAGTTGGCCACCAGGTTTGCACACATCTCAGGAGGGATTTTGTCCCACTCCTCTTTGCAGATCTTTTCCAAATCATTAAGGTTTCGAGGCTGACGTTTGGCAACTCGAACCTTCAGCTCCCTCCACAGATTTTCTATGGGATTAAGGTCTGGAGACTGGCTAGGCCACTCCAGGACCTTAATGTGCTTCTTCTTGAACCACTCCTTTGTTGCCTTGGCCGTGTGTTTTGGGTCATTGTCATGCTGGAATACCCATCCACGACCCATTTTCAATGCCCTGGCTGAGGGAAGGAGGTTCACGCCCAAGATTTGACGGTACATTACCCCGTCCATCGTCCCTTTGATGCAGTGAAGTTGTCCTGTCCCCTTAGCAGAAAAACACCCCCAAAGCATAATGTTTCCACCTCCATGTTTGACGGTGGAGATGGTGTTCTTGGGGTCATAGGCAGCATTCCTCCTCATCTAAACACGGTGATTTGAGTTGATGTCAAAGAGCTCCATTTTGGTCTCATCTGACCACAACACTTTCACCAGTTGTCTTCTGAGTCATTCAGATGTTCATTGGCAAACTTCAGACGGGCATGTATATGTATTCTTGAGCAGGGGGACCTTGCGGGCGCTGCAGGATTTCAGTCCTTCACGGCATAATGTGTTACCAATTGTTTTCTTGGTGACTATGGTCCCAGCTGCCTTGAGATCATTGACAAGATCCTCCCGTGTAGTTCTGGGCTGATTCCTCACCGTTCTCATGATCATTGCAACTCCACGAGGTGAGATCTTGCATGGAGCCCCAGGCCGAGGGAGATTGACAGCTCTTTTGTGTTTCTTCCATTTGCGAATAATCGCACCAACTGTTGTCACCTTCTCACCAAGCTGCTTGGCGATGGTCTTGTAGCCCATTCCAGCCTTGTGTAGGTCTACAATCGTGTCCCTGACATCCTTGGAGAGCTCTTTGGTCTTGGCCATGGTGGAGAGTTTGGAATCTGATTGATTGCTTCTGTGGACAGGTGTCTTTTTTTACAGGTAACAAGCTGCGGTTAGGAGCACTCTCTTTAAGAGTGTGCTCCTAATCTCAGCTCGTTACCTGTATAAAAGATACCTGGGAGCCAGAAATCTTTCTGATTGAGAGGGGGTCAAATACTTATTAAAATGCAAATCAATTTATAATATTTCTGACATGCGTTTTTCTGGATATTTTTGTTGTTAGTCTGTCTCTCACTGTTCAAATAAACCTACCATTAAAATTATAGACTGATCCTTTCTTTGTCAGTGGGCAAACGTACAAAATCAGCAGGGGTTCAAATACTTTTTCCCCCCCACTGTACTACCCATCACTGCGACCTGTATGCTCTCGTTGGCTGGCCCTTGCTTCATACTCATCGCCAAACTCACTGGCTCCAGGTCAGCTACAGGTCTCTGCTAGGTAAAGCCCCGCCTTATCTCAGCTTACTGGTCACCATAGCAGCACCCACCCGTAGCACTCGCTCCAGCAGTTATATCTCACTGGTCACCCCCAAAGTCAATTCTCCCTTTGTCCGCCTCTCCTTCCAGTTCTCTGCTGCCAATGACTGGAACGAACTGCAAAAATCTCTGAAGCTGGAGACTCTTACCTCCCTCTCTAGCTTTAAGCACCAGCTGTCAGAGCAGATCACTGCACCTGTACATAGCTCATCTGTAAATAGCCCATCCAATCTTCCTCATTCCCATACTGTATTTATTTATTTATCTTGCCCATACTGTATTTATTTATTTATCTTGCTCCTTTGTACCCCAGTATCTCTACTTGCACATTCATCTTCTGCACATCCTACCATTCCAGTGTTTAATTGCTATATTGTAATTCATTTGCCACTATAGCCTATTTATTGCCTTACCTCTCTTATCCTACCTCATTTGCACATGCTCTATATAGATCTTTCTACTGTATTATTGATTGTATGTTTGTTTATTCCATGTGTAACTGTGTTGTTGTATGTGTCAAACTGCTTTGCTTTATCTTGGCCAGGTTGCAGTTGCAAATGAGAACTTGTTCTCAACTAGCCTACCTGGTTAAACGAAGGTGAAATAAAAAAATAAATGAAAAAAAATGCATGAAGTCTGTGCTGGTTGAAAAATATGTTGATGTGCAGCGCCGGCCTCAAACAATCGCATGGTATGCTTTCGCTGTAAAGCCTATTGTAAATCGGACAATGCAGTTAGATTAACCATAATTTAAGCTGTTAAACGATATAAGATACCTGTATGTTCAAAAATGTTTAATATTTCTATTATTTATTTGAATTGTGCACCCTCCAATTCGGGACGCCTAGCCTTAATGAAGAAGAAAAACAATTAGACAAATGAACGTTTAACAAGGCACACCTCTTCATCTAAAAAGTTCTGGGACATCGTAAAGTCCATGGAGAATAAGAACACCTCCTCCCAACTGCCCACTGCACTGAGGATAGGAAACTCTGTCACCACCGATAAGCCCACTATAATTGAGAATTTCAATAAGCATTTTTCTACGGCTGGCCATGCTTTCCACCTAACTACCCCTACTGCATTCAACAGCACTGCACCCCCCACAGCTACTCGCCCAAGCCTCCCCATTTCTCCTTCTCCCAAATCCATTCAGCTGATGTTCTGAAAGAGCTGCAAAATCTGGACCCCTACAAATCAGCTGGGCTTGACAATCTGGACCCTTTCTTTCTAAAATTATCTGCCGAAATTATTGCAACCCCTATTACTAGCCTGTTCAACCTCTCTTTCGTGTCGTCTGAGATTCCCATAGATTGGAAAGCAGCTGCTGTCATCCCCCTCTTCAAAGGAGGTGACACTCTTGACCCAAATTGCTACAGACCTATATCCATCCTACCCTGCCTTTCTAAGGTCTTCGAAAGCCAAGTCAACAAACAGATTACCGACCATTTCGAATCCCACCGTACCCTCTCCGCTATGCAATCTGGTTTCAGAGCTGGTCATGGGTGCACCTCAGCCACGCTCAAGGTCCTAAACGACATCGTAACCGCCATCGATAAGAAACAATACTGTGCTGCCGTATTCATTGACCTGGCCAAAGCTTTTGACTCTGTTAATCACCACATCCTCATCGGCAGACTCAGTTGCTTTGGTTTCTCAAACGATTGCGTCGCCTGGTTCACCAACTACTTCTCTGACAGAGTTCAGTGTGTCAAATCGGAGGGCCTGCTGTCTGGACCTCTGGCAGTCTCTATGGGGGTACCACAGGGTTCAATTCTTGGGCCAACTCTTTTCTCTGTATACATCAATGATGTCGCTCTTGCTGCTGGTGAATCTCTGATCCACCTCTACGCAGACGACACCATTCTGTATACTTCTGGCCCTTCTTTGGACACTGTGTTAACAACCCTCCAGACGAGCTTCAATGCCATTCAACTCTCCTTCCGTGGTCTCCAACTGCTCCTAAACACAAGTAAAACTAAATGCATGCTCTTCAACCGATCGCTACCTGCACCTGCACGCCTGTCCAGCATCACTTCTCTGGACGGTTCTAACTTAGAATTTGTGGACAACTACAAATACCTAGGTGTCTGGTTAGACTGTAAACTCTCCTTCCAGACTCACATCAATCATCTCCAATCCAAAGTTAAATCTAGAATTGGCTTCCTATTTCGCAACAAAGCATCCTTCACTCATGCTGCCAAACATACCCTCGTAAAACTGACCATCCTACCAATCCTCGACTTCGGCGATGTAATTTACAAAATAGCCTCCAATACCCTACTCAACAAGCTGGATGCAGTCTATCACAGTGCCATCCGTTTTGTCACCAAAGCCCCATATACTACCCACCACTGCGACCTGTACACTCTCGTTGGCTGGCCTTCGCTTCATAATCGTCGCCAAACACATTGGCTCCAGGTCATCTACAAGACCCTGCTAGGTAAAGTCCCCCCTTATCTCCGCTCACTGGTCACCATAGCAGCACACACCAGTAGCACGCGCTCCAGCAGCTATATCTCTCTGGTCACCCCTAAAGCCAACTCCTCCTTTGGTCATCTCTCCTTCCAGTTCTCTGCTGCCAATGACTGGAACGAACTACAAAAATCTCTGAAACTGGAAACACTTATCTCCCTCACTAGCTTTAAGCACCAGCTATCAGAGCAGCTCCCAGATCACTGCACCTGTACATAGCCCATCTATAATTTAGCCCAAACTACTACCTCTTCTCCTACTGTATTTATTTATTTAATTTATTTTGCTCCTTTCACCATATTATTTATATTTTAACTTTGAACTTTCTTCAAACTACAAATCTACCATTCCAGTGTTTTACTTGCTATACTTTATTTACTTTGCCACCATGGCCTTTTTTGCCTTTACCTCCCTTATCTCACATCATTTGCTCACATTGTATATAGTCTTATTTTTTTCTACTGCATCATTGATTGTACGTTGTTTTACTCCATGTGTAACTCTGTTTTTGTATGTTGTCGAACTGCTTTGCTTTATCTTGGCCAGGTCGCAATTGTAAATGAGAACTTGTTCTCAACTTGCCTACCTGGTTAAATAAAGGTGAAATAAAAAATAAAATAAATAAATAAATTGAAATGCATTCCAGGTAACTACCTCATGAAGCTGGTTGAGAGAATGCCAAGATTGTGCAAAGCTGTCATTAAGGCAAAGGGTGGCTACTTTGAAGAATCTCAAATATTAAATACATTTTGATTTGTTTAACACTTTTTTGGTTACTACATGATTCCATATGTGTTATTTCATAGTTTTGATGTCTTCACTATTATTCTTCAATGTAGAAAATTGTAAATATAAAGAAAAACCCTTGAAGGAGTAGGTGTGTCCAAACTTTTGACCAGTAGTGTACGTGGTAACAGAACGTGTCTATTTACAGGTGAACAGGAGGATGACATTGTGCAAATGGTAGTTGAAAATAATGCCATAAGACTGTGGGAAATTCAACAACAGATTATTGAAAACCCTGCCATCTTCCATAACATCAGAGTGAGCTTATCAACCATAGCCCGCACCCTTAAGAAACACCATCTTCGGATGAAGCAAATCTACAGAGTCCCATTTGAAAGGAATTGCCAAACAGTGAAGGATAAACGGTACGAATATGTGCAAGTAAGCAATGCAGTAGTATTAGAGACTCATTGATGTTGCCAGTGAACTTTACTATACAGCAATTACAGTATTTTCTGTTATATCAGAGAATCATGGAGTTGGATGCAAGTCCCATCCCCCACGAACTCACATTCATAGATGCGGCTGGATTCAATTTACCAAAGTTGAGGAGGAGAGAAAGGAACATCATTGGTCAACATGCCATCATTGAGGTACTGTACCTAGCCAGAGCAGGGGAAATGTCACCATATGCACAGCTATGAGCCACAATGGGGTTCTCCACCGCCATCCCACCCTTGAACCATACAACACTGCCCATCTCCTTAATTTCCTGAACACCTTACATGACAATCTTTTTCAGCCAGAGCAGAGAGGGACAGGTGATCCTGAGCAGCAAATGTATGTTCTAATTTGTGACAACGTGAGTTTGCATCGGGCTGCTCAGGTCCGCAATTGGTTCCATGACCATCCCAGGTTTACAATTCTCTATCTCCCACCATATTCCCCATTTCTCAACCACATTGAGGAGTTGTTTTCGGCATGTTGGTGGAAGGTGTATGATCGTAAACCCCATGACTGTATGGCCGTTCTCCAGGCAATGGAGGAGGCCTGTGGTGACATTCCAGCAGAGTCCTGTTAGGGGTGGATGCATCATGCCAGAAGATATTTCCCCCGCTGTCTGGCCAAGGAGAATATCGCCTGTGGTGTTGATGAAAATCTGTGGCCGGACCAAAACAACAGACATTACTGATTTTGTTTTTGCAATGGAGTATTTGTTTCTTGACTTATGATTTAGATTTTACTGTATTTTGACAGTTTCTTTATCTATTCCATACAATTGATCTCACATACAAGACAGTATTACAAATAGGCCTATTTTTCTTCCTTTGCAAATGCAAAATATATTTACTGTATGTTTGCATTTTTACTGAATGTGTGCTTACAGAATTCTGTTTGACATGTATTCAGTATATATAAACATAAAACAAAAATGTTTGCATTTGTGTTCCTTTCTTGTTTGAGTACACACAAACAACATACAGTATAACAACATAGTCTTAGTCTTTACACTGAAATAGGTTCTGATAGTAGTGTTTTGAATATCACAGTCTGAGCCCAGTTGTCACTAAGTTAGATTCATTTGATGTGTGTTTTTCATTTGTAGGCAGAGTTTCATTTTGAGCAGGGACTAGATGATTTTGGTGTGGTTTGGGGAAATTGGCTAACTATTTTCTGTTTAGAGTTTTGAGTACCTGAGATGTAGTTTCAGCGAAAGTGTGTTACCAATTGGGAAAAACTGTAATACTACTGGGATTTAGAGAGAGAGAGAGAGAGAGTGTGTGAACTACTTGCATGTCTATCTACTGTGTGTGACTGTGTGTGTATATGAGAGGGGCAAAATATTGTGTGTGTGAGTGTGTGTGGCAAAGTGTGTGTGATGTCTATCTGAATGTTATGTGTGTATTTGAGAGAGAGACTGAATGTGTGGGTGAATGTGTGTGTGTTTATGTGTGTGTGTGTGTGGGGGGGGCAAAGTGTGTGTGATGTCTATCTGAATGTTATGTGTATATTTGAGAGAGAGGCTTAGTGTGTGTGTGTGTGTGTGTGTGGTGGTGGAGAAGCCAAGAGGGATGCTATCACTGGGCTTAAAGAGAAGAACTCTTCCATTGCTGGGCAACCTTCAACCTCCCTTCACATTAGTTATGTAGGAGAACCCAAGCAGTGGGGGAGGAAGATGACAGAACATACAGATAGGGGAGGAAGATGACAGATAGGGGAGGAAGATGACAGAACACACAGATAGGGGAGGAAGATGACAGATAGGGGAGGAAGATGACAGAACATACAGATAGGGGAGGAAGATGACAGAACATACAGATAGGGGAGGAAGATGACAGAATTTACAGATAGGGAGGAAGATGACAGAACATACAGATAGGGGAGGAAGATGACAGAACATACAGATAGGGGAGGAAGATGACAGAACATACAGATAGGGGAGGAAGATGACAGAACGTACAGATGGGGAGGAAGATGACAGAACACACAGATAGGGGAGGAAGATGACAGAACACACAGATAGGGGAGGAAGATGACAGAACACACAGATAGGGTAGGAAGATGACAGAATATACAGATAGGGGAGGAAGATGACAGAATTTACAGATAGGGGAGTAAGATGACAGAATTTACAGATAGGGGAGTAAGATGACAGAACATGCAGATAGGGGAGGAAGATGACAGAACTTACAGATAGGGGAGGAAGATGACAGAATATACAGATAGGGGAGGAAGATGACAGATAGGGGAGGAAGATGACAGATAGGGGAGGAAGATGACAGAACATACAGATAGGGGAGGAAGATGACAGAACATACAGATAGGGGAGGAGGATGACAGAATGTACAGATGGGGAGGAAGATGACAGAATGTACAGATGGGAGAGGAAGATGGCAGAATGTACAGATAGGAGAGGAAGATGGCAGAATGTACAGATAGGAGAGGAAGATGGCAGAATGTACAGATAGGAGAGGAAGATGGCAGAATGTACAGATAGGGGAGGACGATGACAGAACATAGAGATAGGGGAGGAAGATGACAGAATATACAGATAGGAAGGAAGATGACAGAATATACAGATAGGGGAGGAAGATGACAGAATATACAGATAGGGGAGGAAGATGACAGAACATACAGATAGGAGAGGAAGATGACAGAACATACAGATAGGGGAGGAAGATGACAGAATATACAGATGGGGAGGAAGATGACAGAATATACAGATAGGGGAGAAAGATGACAGAACACACAGATAGGGGAGGAAGATGACAGAATATACAGATAGGGGAGGAAGATGACAGAACATACAGATAGGAGAGGAAGATGACAGAACATACAGATAGGGGAGGAAGATGACAGAACATACAGATAGGAGAGGAAGATGACAGAACATACAGATAGGAGAGGAAGATGACAGAATATACAGATAGGGGAGGAAGATGACAGAACGCACAGATGGGGGAGGAAGATGACAGAATATACAGATAGGTGAGGAAGATGAAGGAATATACAGATAGGAGAGGAAGATGACAGAATATACAGATAGGAGAGGAAGATGACAGAATATACAGATAGGAGAGGAAGATGACAGAACATACAGATAGGGGAGGAAGATGACAGAACATACAGATAGGGGAGGAAGATGACAGAACACACAGATAGGGGAGGAAGATGACAGAATATACAGATAGGGGAGGAAGATGACAGAACATACAGATAGGGGAGGAAGATGACAGAATATACAGATGGGGAGGAAGATGACAGAATATACAGATAGGGGAGAAAGATGACAGAACATACAGATAGGGGAGGATGTGAGAGGGAGGGTGAAGAACAGTACCATCCATTGTCCTCTCTGGCTTTTCTCAAAGAAATTCATTTTATATTGATAAAATGCTTTAAAAGCAATGCATAAACATAAATCCAACAACGTAGTCTAAAACATACTGTACGTACATTTCCATCGCTATAATACACAAGACAAGGGATTTTCAGCAAGTGTGTTGTGTATTGTATAGAGAGGGAATTTGATTGGAATTGGTGAGGGTTTGTGATTGCGTTTGTAAAGGTATTTGGTATATATTGAGTATACCAGACATTAGGAACACCTTCCCCCCTTCCCTTTTGCCCTCAATTCGTCGGGGAATGGACTCTACAAAGACTTCCACAGGAATGCTGACTAATGTTGACTCCAATACTTCCCAGTTGTGTCAAGTTGGCTGGATGTCCTTTGGGTGGTGGACCATTCTTGACAAATACAGGAAACTGTTGAAAGTGAAAAACACAGCAGCGTTGTAGATCTAGACACAAACAGGTACGCCTGGCGCCTACTACCATACCCCGTTCAAAGACACTTAAATATTTTGTCATGCCCATTCACCCTCTGAATGGCACACATACACAATCCATGTCTCAATTGTCTCAATGCTTAAAAATCCTTCTTTAACCTGTCTCCCCCCTTCATCTACACTGATTGTAGTGGATTTAATAATTAACATCAACAAGGGACCATATCTTTCATCTGGATTTACCTGGTTACTCTATGTCATGGAAAGAGCAGGTGTCCTTAATGTTTTGTACACTCAGTGTAAAATAAATGACATTGAGGCAGCAGAAAGAGTATGGGAGAAAGATAGACAGAGAAGAGAGGCAGAGGGAGATATAGGAAGAAGACAGGAAGCGAGAGAAAGTATGTATAGGCCTGTGTTCGTGTGTGTTTTCCTGTGTGTGTGTGTGTGTGTGTGTGTGTGTGTGTGTGTGTGTGTGTGTGTGTGTGTGTGTGTGTGTGTGTGTGTGTGTGTGTGCATGTGTGTGTGTGTGTGTGAAGAGGGAGGGGGCTATGGTGGTTAAAGGTACTATAGATCCAGAAGTCATACTACAGTACTGTTAGACGGGGGCTTTCAGCTGTTTCCATGGAAGCAAACACAGTGTGGTGAGGATCAATGTGGCCCCACAGTCAGTGGCTTTTCCTCAGCACACCGCTCTACAATACTTTACCTTCTTTCTTTTCTCTCCTGTTTGACGTCAATGTACTCTCTCTTTCACTCTTTATCTGTCCTCCTACTCTCATCTATTTTATTGTATCCCTCTCGTGGTGAGTTAACCTATTTTTTTTTAAATGACATTGGTTTGTGGAGAAAAAGTTTTACGATTTTTGATAGGCTGATGAGGATTTTTGGTACGGAAAATAATCACTGCCACCTGGTGAAGTTAGCAGAGGGCTAACGTGTGCCATGTTACCTGATGGGACCAGCTACAATGCAGCATTCTGTCATGTGACACTAAATTCATGATTTTATTTGGCTGATGCTTAAACTTAACATTGAACTTAAACATAAACTTTTTCTAATTTTAGGAAATATGGCCCAGTTGGGAGACTTGAGGGAGATTTAGCATACTGAAAAGTATCATTCCTTGCCTTACACATTGGAGGTAACTCTATTAAGATAGCATAGTGAGGGAGTCCAGAATATCTGATCAAACTTGTGACTGAATCTTTCAGGCTCGCTCGATCTCTCTCGCCTGCTCTCTCTCTCTCTATCCCTGTTCTGAACCCCTGGACAGATCTTTTTTGGTGTGGTAATTGAGGTACCGGCGAGGTGGCGATAATGGGGGGGATAGGGGAGGGGAAGACATGGAGGGAATGCTAACGTTCTTTTTTCTCTCCTTCCAGGAGTACATGTCAGCATTAATGGCTGCTTTATCTTCTCTATCACTTCTCTTTGCTCTGTGCTGATAGGAGACAGCAGAGGAACAAAACAAACAGCGGAGGAAATTAGTTCCTCATTGAACAGGATATGAGTCATTCACAATGGATTCACAGGATGACTTCACAATGGATTCACAGGATGACTTTGCAGTTTTTCTTTCGGACTGTTTCAATCCGGCTGGGTGGGTGTGGAACTAGTACAAAATGACATGGACAACAAAGTAGATTATGCCCAAGACATTACGCTATTGTTACAAAATAATGTGGAGGAGCGAGAGCATATTGTAATGGGATTATATGCAATTTAGCTCAAAACAGGTAAGCTACATACAATATGATAATGTACTTAGCTAGATATGATGAATCAGAATGCTGTCAAAAACATACTCATTGGGGTCTTGAACAGGAAAACCATTGGTACATTTAGGCCAAAAGATTGGTGATACACACACACACACACACCCACACACACACACACACACACAGGGCCCCCTGTGGAGAATCAACCTGTTCGCTGAGGCAGCAGATAATGATGTCTTCTGAGGGGTCCCCCAGATCGATACGGAAAAGGGGCGACCACTCAACTGTGAAGGGGAGGGAGTGGAGGCACCTTCAGTGACTCAACTGACCGGTCCCTAAGATGTCTGTTAAGACCTGTCCACCAAGAGTAACAGAAGGATGAAACCATACGAGATAATACCATTTCACTCAATTGTAAAAGACCCATTTTATTTCAAACAACTTCAAGCCAGGTTATCAAATGTGAAGGGGTTGAGCCTTGACATTTTGGGGAAAAGTGTGAAAATGTGAATAGACAAGGCTATGTCTGCAGTGCGACTAGGGCTGTATAGCCCTTCCCCTCCAGCAAAAGCACTGGAAAGATGGCCAGTCTCATCCGAAGGATGCTAGTTCTATTCGTTAGTCAGGCAATATTGTTTAGGTCTACTTCTTACAAGAACAAACACAAGTTTACCTTATTTGCCACATAATTTACAGGCGTAAAATATAGTACCTTGAAAAATAATTCCAAATACAAAAAAGCAGAAAGAATTTAACCCTTAAGGTACATTTCCCCATAAAATATTACGCTGTGAGTTCACTATCAGCTTGACAATGGAGATTTGCACCAAGCGTTGGAACGTTGATTAATGGTCGACAGCCGTAAAAGTGCCTCGCTCTGCCGGCAGGGAGTTACTCAATTTGTCTGTGCTGGGACTGAGGGAGCTCTGAGAGAGGTGGGAGGATGAAGACTTTAAGTCACCCTTATCTGGTCCTGTGCAGGCAATGAGCTAGAACAGCTCGTCCATCAGGAGGCGCCAGAGAGAGGGGCTCTATCTCAATTTGTCTTTCCACGATTTCTTGCATCCTCCTCGCCTCCTTCTCAATGATATTGGAGGAGGTCCAAGGGTGCCTCTCCTGAGGGCCTTTCTCTCCAAAGGGTTTGAGAAGGAGGCGAGGAGAGAGGATGCTAGGAATTCAGGAAAGATTAATTGAGAAAGATCCAGAGAGGGGGGGTGTAGAGAGCAAAATGCTAACCACTACTATATCAAGCTAATAAGCCGTGCCTGTGTTATCTGTGAATAGGAAGTCGTTAGAGCTTGTAACGTAAGCAGTGGATACCAAGGTCAGAGTCAGAGATCAGTAAAAAAGGGTTGGATATTTAATCTGACCTGAGATCTGTTTACCTGAACCCATTGAGTGACTGTAGCAGAGATCACTCCAATATTTGGTTTTGCTGCCAAAGAAAGGCACAAAATCCTTGTTTTTCCTCTGCCCTATTCGCATTATGTTGCCCCACCCATTTGACCCAGTTCCATTCGAACGCGATTGTGTTTGTGTTTCCGTTTTACAACTTCCGTCAATGCTAGCAATGCAATGCTATTACCTCAGAGTGGTGGCTAGCTAATAAATAAAAAACACACATCATTAACACGTCTTAACAAATAAACAAAACATGGCTCACATTTGGGAACACACACAAATGGCTTCACTGGGAAGGAGGAAAAAGGATTGGTAATTTTTGAAGGCCAAAGTTCAGTCCAGCCAACGAAAGAGCTCTTACCACTCTGTTTGGGTACTTGTATCCAACAACGGATCAGTAGAGACAGCTGGATGCTCTTGCATCGCTGACCTTGGAAAGTCATGCAGCCTCAATTTTGTGGCATGTCAGCTAATAAGCAAAGTCACTTGCATTTCTATGTCTAACATTACTTAACATAAGCGATGACAGTTACTGGTGACAGTTACTATAATCCATAGGCTAACGTTATGACAGAGTTCTCAGATTATATGCATGATCAACCTCCTCATTGTAATTTATGTTTATAGCCTTTTTTCTTTGTTCTTTTTATAGATGAATGTGTGCAATACTGCCTTATCTAGACACAGAATGATAAAATAGTCAGGCTTAACATAGCAGTTAGACCAAACGTTTTGTTGGATGAAAGCTGAATTGAGAATGTCATGATTTATTGGTTACGTGAACATGTATTTGTGGATCAACACAACTTTTGACACAACTTTAATTCATGCTATTATGAGACTGTGCATAGATAGAAGAGGGAGACACAAAATGAGAGCGGGCAAACTGCTCAAGCGTTTAGCTTACCTGACCAATGCCCGACACTTCTTCACGAGTGGAGCATTGTAGCCAAGCCATTTTTCTGGGTAAGGATGCTCCACTGTAGGCTTCTTGTCAAAGAAGTGGTAGGAGCACACAAAGGTACGTTTTGGTGGTTTCTTTAGGTTCAACGCTTTGAGCCAGAGCCGCAAAGACTGTCGTTAGGAGGTGGATGCAGGTTGTATGGGGCTCCACAGGTACAATCAGATCGACGTCGTAGAGGTTGGTGTTAAAAACATTGCTGTTGTAAAAACTGCCTCCTCCTCCTTCATCCAATTAATGTTGCAGCCTCGTACTGAACATATAATGCTTGTCATGTTGATGGATTTTAGGATTCTGTCAGTGTAAAACAATTTTTTTTATTTCACCTTTACTTAACCAGGTAGGCCAGTTGAGAACAAGGTCTCATTACAAGGTCTCACTAAAAGTACCACTTTTGCCGCTTTCGCCTCCCGCCACTAGCATGCGCTAGCATCGCGAGTATGTTGCCGGGTCACTGTGACCTTCCAGAATAAGGTGAATAATCAGTTATATGTTGTTCCCGACATCTACCCAATCAGAATGAACAGATTCTCCTATTTCCCTGGTGAATGATTTGTCATTGGGACCTCCTATTTCCCTGAATGATTTATCGTTGGGACTTCTCCTATTTCCCTGAATGATTTATCGTTGGGACTTCTCCTATTTCCCTAGTGAATGATTTGTCATTGGGACTTCACCTATTTCCCTGAATGATTTATCGTTGGGACTTCACCTATTTCCCTGAATGATTTATCGTTGGGACTTCACCTATTTCCCTGAATGATTTATCGTTGGGACTTCACCTATTTCCCTGAATGATTTATCGTTGGGACTTCACCTATTTCCCTGAATGATTTATCGTTGGGACTTCACCTATTTCCCTGAATGATTTATCGTTGGGACTTCACCTATTTCCCTGAATGATTTATCGTTGGGACTTCACCTATTTCCCTGAATGATTTATCGTTGGGACTTCACCTATTTCCCTGAATGATTTATCGTTGGGACTTCACCTATTTCCCTGAATGATTTATCGTTGGGACTTCACCTATTTCCCTGAATGATTTATCGTTGGGACTTCTCCTATTTCCCTGAATGATTTATCGTTGGGACTTCTCCTATTTCCCTGAATGATTTAGTTCGTTGGGACTTCACCTATTTCCCTGAATGATTTGTTGTTGGGACTTCTCCTATTTCCCTGAATGATTTGTTGTTGGGACTTCTATTTCTCTGGCGAATGATTTGTCATTGAGACCTCCAATTTCCCTGAATGATTTCACTTAAGGAGAAAATATTCATCATTGCATCATCCTCATTGACCTTTTAAAATAATGAACGCTAATGATCACGAGCTCCTCCCACCTCATGGCCTTTGGTATGTGTGTGTGTGACAGAGAGAGCGTACGTCTGCGTATGAGTGTCCAACAGTGGGTATGCCAGTGTTTGTGAATGCACCATGAAAATAAAAGTGCATGTTTTAATGTGTGAGTGCAAATGTCCCTCAAATGCGCGCACACACACACACACACCTATTAATTTCTATGGACAAAAAAAATGAACAAGATTCTCTCTAGCCCAAGGGGGGGGGGGGGTTGGGGGATCATTAGCAGGAGAGACCTCGTTAGTGTGACACCCGTCAGACCTGTGACCCTCTTGTTACCACGGAGACCAACAAACGGAAGGGTGGAAACGACAAATACCAGAGAACCTCCGCACCACTTCAACCACCACCCAGTCTCTAGCATTGTCCTCTAGCCCTGTGCACCGCCTGCTTAACCCTGTGCTCCAACTCTCCCAGCCTTATACGTCTACTCTGGGCTTTGAAAAGTAGACAAAGGCCCCGTCTTTGCAGCGAGGACGTCTCCTCTGCTTCAGGACACCACTCTCCGGACCCCCTGCTGGGGGAGGTCCATTTGAACTCAGGGAGCAGGAGAGAGAGAGAGACAGGGCTTCCAAGTCTTCAGAGGAACCAGGTCATATTTCATATTCATGTTGGGTCAGGAAGCTCCCCTGCCCTCTTTTTTATTCTGGCACTGCTGCACCCCCCTTCACTCCAAAGACCTCTTTACATTTCTGGGTCCGTTTGATGTCTGAGTAGTGGGGACCTACCCGTACACCACTATTCCACGCCTGGTCAAAAAATGTATTGCTGTTGTATTTACCACAGTATTGCGATTCAATGATCCCTGACTCTGTTTAATGCAAATAAACAAAAGTCCTATAATGTCTTATAGCTCAAGGAGATTAGGCCCTGGTTTGGAAATGAGGTATTTTTTACATGGTTGAGCATTCAGCTTCTCCTCTGGGCTTCATTTATTAGAACAGTGGGACGGCGTGATAAGAAAGAGGAGTGTAGAGCGACACACAGACATCACTGATTATAGAGGGAATGGAAGAACAAAGATGGGGCCGTTCACCCAAAACGTTTGACCTTGTCCCCATGCGGATAGAGCCATTTCCCAACTCCCCGTGCATCCTTCTCAGGCATGTTCACATTTGCAAGAGCCCAGCAAGCTCCCATTTTGGAGACCAAACCAGTTGGAAACCAAAGACATTATCCTGCTCAATGGGCCGGAGTGCCAAAGGGCCAGAGCTGTGTGATCGGTGCCCACAGATTTGAACTCAAACGAGGAGCACAATAGAGCCTTCTCCAGCTCCTATTTCTAAGCAAAACTGTGCCCTTGGGATTGAGCGGTTGGTTTACCATCTATAAGCAGTCTAAATAGTCGAGGCTCTCACATAGATAAAGCATGAGACACATCTGAGGCATATTTGCCATAGTGATTGTAGTAACAGACAACAATCGGCAGATTTAACAAGGACATTTGGACATGTATCAAGAGTGCACCTGTTGTTTTTAGAAGTGAAATTATGGACAAAAAAAACTTACTTGGAACATTTTTATCAGCCTCTTAATCTTTATTTAATCTTTTGTTTAACCTTTAATGTTGTACTCCCTCTGGAAATGAACAGGTGTGACGCTGGTACTGATGCTTGCTCCTGTGGTTTCCATATCTCAAGGGGATATGATGTATTTGAGGCTTGATTTGTGATCAAAGAAATAACAGCTTGCTCTGGTTAATTGCTTTGACTGATTGAAAAGAGAATGGGCACACATGCACAGAGAAATACACACACACACACAGTGAACATTAATTCCACAAACTCAGTGACCACAAGTGACAGCTGTTTCGATATTTTTCCTTTTCCTTAAAAAACAATTCCAACTCCTGTTACGACGGACAAAAAGACAATATCATACAATATGAAACCCGAGCCCTTCTCTACTACAGCAGTCCTGCTGTATGGCTCTGAAAGACAAAATCTGAGCTGCAGCATACAGTAAGTTTACAAACACATACAGCATATCATGTACAGCTTTGTTAGAAGAGAAAGGAAAAATAATGATGGCTTGTGCAAATGAAGTGTCATGGCACCCAAGTGAACTAAGGCAACGAAAATAGACAGGCCTGAAGTACAGAGTCAACGGAGGTCAGCAATCCGTTTTAAGATTAAGGGCTGAGCATCCTCTAAGTCAGAAAAAACAACATGAGTGATACCCTTTTTCCTACCCAGGATGCAACAGGGTAAATTAATCCTAAACATTACAACTAAGCATTACAATAACTGTCTAACCTGCACATTGACTCGGTACCAGTATCCCCTGTATATAGCATCGTTATTGTTTTCATTGTTGCTTTTGTATTTTTTTACTTTAGTTTATTTAGTAAATATTTGATTAACTCTTTTTTTTCTTCTTAAAACTGCATTGTTGGTTAAGGGCTTGTAAGTAAGCATTTCACGGTAAGGTCAACACCTGTTGTATTTGGTGCATGTGACAAATACAATTTTATTTGATTTTATTTGATTTTTGAACTTGCTCCTTAAGTAAACGATACATAATGATTTGTTACTTCATTGAAATTCAATCTCAAATAACAATTAACAAACAAATTGCTCTAATTAAACCGACTTTTGCTCCAAAACACACAATAAGGTGCTATAAACGTGTGCAACCACAACACAGTCCCCCGTTTTACATATCTAGGTCTTTTTATGGTTCAAGCTCTTTAATCAATTGGCACCATGCCCAGTGGTTACCGAAGCGGCGGGTTTTTACGATGAAGTGATTTACGCAGACTTGTGGCACAGTAAAGATACGAGTGGGACTTGCCACGTCATCCATATTCATAAGAGGCTGTGTTTTGGGGGGGAACGACACCCCTTCCTTTAAGCCCCACTCCCTCTTTTTCCAATCACTGAAGCCAGCAGATTTGTAGCGTAGCTAGGATTGGCTAGCTCTGGTTAGACTAAGCTAGTATTAGTTATTGGTTTCTAGTTAGCATCAGTTACCCTAGGCTAGTATTAGATAGCATTGGCACAGGGGTAAGAGTTCAGCCGTCAAGGGAGTTGTCAATAGATTAGCACAGATGAGCAAAGATGGGGATCCACGCAATTCAGCGCTGACTCCAAATTACTGAGGGAAGATGAAAACGGAGTCTACAACTGTCTCTTGTGTTGGTAGAACCATGGCAAGCCCAGTGTAGGAAGTAGTGATGGGAAGTTTGGCTCTTTTTACTGACTTTAACTCGTTCAGTAAAAAGAACAAATCAATTTCATTCATTTGAGTCAGTAATACCTGCAAACGATGAACTGAAACTCAAAAGAAATTTGATTCTACAAACCGCTCATTCACATCTCGTTCACCATAAGGGGCTTATTGGAGCTTTCATTTGTGACTGAGACTTGTAAAAGGTTGCTTTAAACAATGTACATTTGTTGATTGCTAGACATACAAATAAGAGTATTTCTTGATACATTTAATATCAGGTCGAGTTGTTGCCGTTACCGGACTAGATTGTGAATGACTCTTGGCGGACATGTATTGCTTGACTGCAGGGATAAGCACAATGTCGTTTGCGAACTGCAGCACCACAAACGATTCGTTCTCGCGTTCGAGATTGTTGAGCAGAAACCGTGTCTATGTTTTGTTTCTACAGTGTCCATCATAACACTCAAGAATCAATTAATTGCATTCGTTCTTGCACCATGTGATCAATTCTCAGTTATAAACATGTATTTTTCTTCTCTATGCAGTTGTTGGCCACTGAGCCGGAGGAGCGAGTATTAATACTGCTGTACTTATTACGGCCAGCAGATCAAACAAACGACAAAATGAATGAGTCACTCAGAAAAAAATAAACATGACTCTCGAGTCAGTAAAAAGAGTCGTTCAAAAAGAATGAATCATTCGTGAACTGCCCATCACTATAGGGAGTAGAATTATAAGCACCATAGCTATGTGTCACGTTGGTATAAAGGGATCGGGAGACAGGTGCAGGAATGCATAATAGGGGTTTTTATTGACCCAAATTACAGCGTGCCATGTAAAGGCATGGGGACGAAGACAAAACAAACGTACACAAAACACAGGGTTGAAACCCAAACAAAAGACCGAGGAGTACCTCAAATAAATTGCTATTTTACTGGGCAAGTCAGTTAAGAACAAATTCGTATTTTTAATGACAGCCTAGGAACAGTGGGTTAACTGCCTTGTTCAGGGGCAGAACATATTTTTACCTTGTCAGCTCAGGGATTTGATCTTGCAACCTTCCGGTTCTTAGTCCAATGCTCTAACCACTAGGCTACCTACCTGCTCATACAACAGGGCGAAACCCATAACATACACGCACACAATGATTCTACACGGGACGAAACCCGTAATCATCTGCACAATACAAGTGGCATGAAAGCCAAAACAACACAGCGCAGGTACTCACACGACCAACGGACATTGTAACAATAATTGACAGCCCAATGGAAACCAAAGGCCACATGTATACAATTACAATCAGGGAAATGGGGAATAGGTGTGCGAAATGACACAGTTCCGGAGGGATCTGTGACACTATGTGTATGTATTTCACACCCATATAGGTGCTTTGATCCTGAAAGATCTGCACCATTAGAAAGACAAGCCCTGAAACAACATTTGCTGGCACATAAGGGTTTAATTAATGTTGTTTGAAAAAGTGTGACAATTTAGTCAATCCCTTTGTATGTTATTAATCCATCAGTAACATTTTTTACTAACTCACAAATATATCAGAAAATGTCTTACTTTCTCACTAATCAAAAATGTTCCAGGGAAAAAAAAAAAGAATGTTAAGGTTTTTAAGACAGCTCTTTTTCTCTAGTTTTATAAAGATTTCCCTTATTTGTTGATAGCTCAAATCTTTGAAGATCACCTGTAGGGCATATAGCTATAGTTGCTAACTAGTTGCAAATGACTCCAAATCGTGCAGTCATCACCCAACCCCTTTGTCATAGCGCGAGGGCCCTGCAGTCATACATTGCCAAGTAAGAGAGGCCACTGAATAATAAATAAGCATATTTATTGAAGAGCGACAGTAGAAATTTCACCTGCTATCAGACCTTGGGCACAAGTCGATGAGGTGTGCCGCCAAAACAGTTGATGGTTAATTGACGGCAACATTTTCCACGGTGGCAGGTCAGGTGACAAACAATAATTAAGATGGTGGAAATATGTGTTGACGGCCCGTGTTTGTGGGAGGGAGAAGGGAAATAGATTGCTCACGGGCCTCCAGAACACAGGCTAATTTACTTGCAAATGAGTCAATAAAAAACATTTAATCTCGGTTGCCATGGCACAACCAACCCCTAAAGAAATTTATGGGGGACGTTACTTTCCCTGAGAGGAAGGATAACATTTATTTTTGAAGCAGATTGCAGGAGGTTGGGGTTATAAGGAGGGATATTTGATAGAGAAAGACATTAAAGCAAGAGTCAAGACACATGGCTCTCTCTGTGGTGAATAAAAGGAGAAAACAAAGGAGGGTTTTTAATAAGGTGATGGATACAGGATGATTCAAGCGGCGAAGATGCATCTGTACAGGCGACAGTATTCTTCCAGGGTTCTGTAGGTTTCATGTATAATGATGAGCAGATGTAGCTGGTCTGAAGCCCCTTAAGGTGTAGAGGTGGACCAATGAGGAGTGGAGGTGGACCAATGAGGTGTAGACGTGGACCAATGAGGAGTAGAGGTGGACCAATGAGGAGTAGAGGTGGACCAATGAGGAGAAGAGGTGGACCAATGAGGAGTAGAGGTGGACCAATAAGGAGTAGAGATGGACCAATGAGGTGTAGAGTTGGACCAATGAGGAGTAGAGGTGGACCAATGAGGAGTAGAGGTGGACCAATGAGGAGTAGAGGTGGACCAATAAGGAGTAGAGGTGGACCAATGAGGTGTAGAGTTGGACCAATGAGATGTAGAGGTGGACCAATGAAGTGAATTGATAGGTGGGTACAGTGTGTGGTGGGTTGGGTTGAAAAGAGGCAATGGACAATAAAGTATTCATATTTTTCTTCTATCTAGAGGCTGGAATAGAGATGAAACATAGCTAGCATGTGACAATAGTAATGAGTGTTTTAGTTAGGTAATTATGTAGTTCAGTCAACCTATAGTGAACTCACTCACTTTTTTCCCTATCAAATGCTCTTTCTTGCGTAATACTTGCATGTTGTAACTGACACTGAAACAAGAGCCAGGAAATTGATTGGACGTTGATAAATGCTTGTGAGTAATGACTGGTGGCAGAAGTAAGAGGGAATGTCTTACTGGTACTAATCAGTGATTCACCTTCACTGGCTATTACAAAGGTGGGTTGATGATGGCCATTTTAGAAAAAGCAATAATCTTAACATGGACGTTTGGGCATAAATTAAGCCTGTGAGATTTTATGATGTATGTGTGCCATTTGGTGCAATTCAGTCCTCTTTTGTTCACTTCAACATTAGCAACCGATAATAATTTACAAGCAATCATATTTAATGTGTCCAACACAAGTGGTTAACTGGCTCTGCTAATTGAAGAATGTCCCTGTAAGAGAAGGTCGACGACATGAGTGCTAGGTAAGCATAAATTGAAGATGATTAAAATAGCTTTGGTTTAGACTGTGTCATAAAACATCATCAAATTGCTAATTAACATAGCATCTCATACAAACGTCCAGCTAACGGACAAGGTATGCCGTTTTTTCTTCATTCTTTAATTACATAGTCAAGTTGAGGCTTTGTCAGGAGTCAGGACACTTAAACATGCTTTGTCTATTCCTTCCTCCCCATTTCTCTTCCACCTGTCTTCTCCATTCATTTCTATTAGCAATTGAAAGACTAAACAGAGATACTGTATGTACAAAGAATCATATATCATGAGCATGATCATATCAAAATAATTCAAAGGCCTTTCCCTTATGATTCCATTGTAAGATGCTTCATCACAATCAATCCAGGTTTCAAGCAAACCGTGCATATTCACAGTGACATCTAGAGGTCAAACGATTATGATTTTTCGCCGCCGATACCGTTACCGATTATTGGAGGACCAAAAAAGCCGATACCAATATCGGCCATTTTTTTTATTTATTTATTTATTTGTAATAATGACAATTACAACAATACTGAATGAACACTTATTTTAACTTAATATAATACATCAATAAAATCAATTTAGCCTCAAATAAATAATGGAACATGTTCAATTTGGTTTAAATAATGCAAAAACAAAATGTTGGAGAAGAAAGTAAAAGTGCCATGTAAGAAAGCTAACGTTTAAGTTCCTTGCTCAGAACATGAGAACATATGATAGCTGGTGGTTCATTTTAATGAGTCTTCAATATTCCCAGGTAAGAAGTTTTAGGTTGTAGTTATTATAGGAATTATAGGACTATTTCTCTCTATACGATTTGTATTTCATATATCTTTGACTATTGGATGTTCTTATAGGCACTTTAGTATTGCCAGTGTAACAGTATAGCTTCCGTCCCTCTCCTCGCTCCTACCTGGGCTCGAACCAGGAACACATCGACAACAGCCACCCTCGAAGCAGCGTTACCCATGCAGAGCAAGGGGAACAAGTACTCCAAGTCTCAGAGCGAGTGACGTTTGAAACGCTATTAGCGCGCACCCGGCTAACTAGCTAGCCATTTCACATCGGTTACACCAGCCTAATCTTGGGAGTTGATAGGCTTGAAGTCATAAACAGTGCAATGCTTGAAGCACAGCGAAGAGCTGCTGGCAAAACGCACGAAAGTGCTGTTTGAATGAATGCTTACGAGCCTGCTGCTGCCTACCACCGCTCAGTCAGAATGCTCTATCAAATCATTGACTTAATTATAATATAATAAACACACAGAAATACGAGCCTTAGGTCATTAATATGTTCCAATCCGGAAACTATCATCTCGAAAACAAAACGTTTTCCCTTTCAGTAAAATATGGAACCGTTACGTATTTTATCTAACGGGTGGCATCCCTAAGTCTAAATATTCCTGTTACATTGCACAACCTTCAATGTTATGTCATAATTACGTAAAATTCTGGCAAATTAGTTCGCAACGAGCCAGGCGGCCCAAACTGTTGCATATACCCTGACTCTGCGTGAAATGAACGCAAGAGAAGTGACACAATTTCACCTGGTTAATATTGCCTGCTAACCTGGATTTCTTTTGACTAAATATGCAGGTTTAAAAATATATACTTCTGTGTATTGATTTTAAGAAAGGCATTGATGTTTATGGTTAGGTACAGTTGTGCAACGATTGTGCTTTCCCCCGTTTGGCAAAGTCGGCTGTCTTTGTTAGGAAGAAATAGTCTTCACAGTTCGCAACGAGCCAGGCGGCCCAAACTGCTGCATATACCCTGACTCTGTTGCAAGAGAAGTGACACTTTTTCCCTAGTTAAAAGACATTCATGTTAGCAGGCAATATTAACTAAATATGCAGGTTTAAAAATATATACTTGTGTATTGATTTTAAGAAAGGCATTGATGTTTATGGTTAGGTACACGTTGGAGCAACGTGTACCTAAGCAATTATATGCAACGCAGGACAGGCTAGATAAACTAGTTAAACTAGTGATTATGATTGATTGATTGTTTTTTATAAGATAAGTTTAATGCTAGCTAGCAACTTACCTTGGCTTCTTACTGCATTCTCATAACAGGCAGGCTCCTCGTGGAGTGCGATGTAAAGCAGGTGGTTAGAGAGTTGGACTAGTTAGCCGTAAGGTTGCAAGATTGAATCCCCGAGCTGACAAGGTAAAAATCTGTCGTTCTGCCCCTGAACAAGGCAGTTAACCCACCGTTCCTAGGCCGTCATTGAAAATAAGAATGTGTTCTTAACTGACCTGCCTAGTTAAATAAAGGTGTAAAAAAAAACAAATAATGTTTGGCCAAATCGGCGTCCAAAAATACACATTTCCGATTGTTATGAAAACTTGAAATCTGCCCTAATTAATCGGCCATTCCGATTAATCAGTTGACCTCTAGTGACATCTGCATCATTTGAACGGAGTGTAATTGAAACCTTGCTTTCACCTATTCAATCAATGATTACCTAGAGAAAGGTAAGAAGAATCATGCAAGTATCCGAACAGGGCCATTATCTGATGGGCATAATGATGGAAGGGTGTTAGTGATACCCAACTTGTAGCACGTAACACCAGGGTCATATTTATTAGTCACTAAACATACTGAAACAGGGAGGGACAACCTGAAATTGTCCAACAAGAAATGTCCTTTTCATTTTCTATTGTACATTGTTTTAAAATATTTTGGTACGGTGTGCACTAATGAATACAACTATGGTACATTTTACGGAAACAGCTGGGATGAAGCCCCCGCATCACATTGTCACATAGTTCACCTGTGAAACTGGCCTCCTGCCACGCCCTTCATTATGTATTCTCCAAGATGGTGTTGGCTCCTTCCCTTTCCCCAGTGATTGACCAAAAATGAAACAGATGGCACCCAACTGAAATGTGTTGAAATTAAGCACATTACAATGAAATGGCACGTGCAAAGACAGAGCCTTTACATTTGTTTTTCTTTCCCTCTGTTTATGGATGTATTCTAGTATATTCTGTTTATTTGGAGAACATGGATATTCAAATGAAAATGATGTAATGATGCTGAAATCCTCAATAACTCCATTTAATACTCTGTATATATTTTGTATATATTTTTTTCCCACATATGACTGCTAATGGTTGAATGACTTGACATTGCCACTTGTGCGCAGGAAGCAACATTGAAAATGACAGGATGTCGTAAGCTGCCAGCCTACTTTTTTGTTTCTATTAACCACATGTACTGTACTTATCAAGAACATGGTGTACGTATCAAGAACAGGTTACAGAAAGACAATTGTAAAGCTTATCAGATTTCGACTACATAAAAGCAAGCTTTCTGGCGCAATTTCCAATTATCTTTTCTAATTTGTTATTTTCCAATTAGTGCACCAATTAGACACTCTTCTCCCTAATCTGGCAAGCATAAGGAGAGGTCAGTGAGCTCGTTTTGGCCAGGAAATATTGCAGGATGCTCCCAAACCCATCTGACTCTACAAAGGCGTCCATTCATCCTATGCTATCTCTGACAGCTAATGAGTAATTAACCCCCCCACACACACACACACACACACACACACACACACACACACACACACACACACACACACACCACACACGCAGTCTTCCGGTGAATTCAAACAAGCCAGAAACAGCAATGGGCTCAGACAATGCACCCAAGGCTTGGACGACTGACCAACTGCCCCAGCAATGGTTGCCACGGCGATGGCCCCGCTGCTCGTCGCCTGGTGTTTGATCGACACGCGCCGTCTCTGACGAGATTAACTCGGGGAGGCGCAGTAGTTTTCATTCCTTGACATGGAGCAATTAATCCCATCATTCTTGGCCCCCCATTTCCACCCCTTCCCACTTGAGCCAATGAAAGAGAGGCACCAGGAAGTGATGGGGACCTGTCACAGATGCGTGCCAGTCACCGGGTCATTTGCAGGAGAAGTAGAGGGGTGTACGGGGATACGGGCACCAGGCCCACATTTGGACTGTCACTCTCAGGTGTCATCATAGTTGGCCCTAACAGCTGCAGCTCGCAATTCACAGTCTTTGATTGGTTGCACAATCACAAAGTCATCATGGCTGTCAGAGACACATCAGAGAAAGGATATCCATGCTAAGAGGAGGAGAAAAAAGGTCTTAGTTTTAGATACAGTATGTTCACTGTAGTGTAGACAATAAGAAACATGGCAGTATAGGAGACAAAGACAATACTAGTTAATACATAAAGGGCTTTATGAACGTGAAACACTATCGGCCATTGTTACATACCTCATTAGCTGTGGTAAAACATGGCCGGTGCAGTCTGCGAATGTTATAAGGCGAGTAAATCTAAGTGATTGAGAATGTTAGCGTGTGAACGGGCTGTAGGCGTATGGTTCACACATTCATTTCCACAGGGTCGGTCATTAACAATGATAAACAGCTTTAATTATTACAACACTCTGTAAAAACGGTCGTCCTTCATTGCACTCGTAAAATGTATTGACGACTGCAGGATGCAGAGGTGAGAGAAGAGAGTGTCTGAGCGGCTACTCGGGCACATTTTATCATAAAACGAGGGCTCTTCTCAATTTGTCTCTCTTCGATTTCTCACGTCCTCTCTACCCACCTCCATCTTTAACCATATGGAGGAAAACGTCCAAGCTCCCCACTTCCATCTCTAACCGGATGAAGGAGAAAGCCCAAGCTCCCTCCCCTTGGACATCCAATGCATTTTAAGATGAAGGCGAGGAGAGAGGATGTGAAGAATCAAGGAAAGATCAATTGAGGAACAACCATGGGCCTAGATTCAATCAGATCAAGCATTAACTGGTGATAGCCAGCACCCGCATAGCTGACGTGTTGGAGGTGTAACTGTGTTGGAGCTGTCAAATTGGTGAGTGGCTGCTCTCGATCGTTGTCACGAAAGCCACACCTGTCCCACTCGCGTTAGAAGTTCAGAAATAATGAAATAATTAGACTCAAAGTGAAAATCACTGAACAAAATAATGACTATTTTTTATCATCCGACTCCATGCAGCCAATGCCAATGTCCGATTTAGGTATAATGCCAGGAGCCACTTGTGGATTTGACGGCTCCGCTTTGCGGATGTCTACTAAAGCGGATCTGATTGAATAGAGCACAGAGGTCTTTTTGAAAGGCAATGGACAAAGAGGACGTTCCCTCGTTCCAGTATTTTGTTCGTTCAGTGTATTTCAAGTTAGCGTTTCAGCTCGGGATTTTAAATACAGCCTACTTAAGCATTACACAACATGGGACATAAACTTTCCCGGACACATTCATATTTCTTCCATGATCGAGGGCTCAAGTAAAACGTTATTACATACATAAACTCCAGTCACTTCCATGTGGATGTCACCATACCAAAACTGTGATAGATTATGTATTAATGGTTTGTAATGGAATTGATTGGGGTATGTGAGCATGTTTTAAAAAAGATTGATAAAATCACCTGAAATCAATACAAATCAACTTGTCACATTCCCCCATTACTTCCATTGATTGTTAGCTTGTGGTGGCTAAAGTTGAAGTGTGTAGTGGCGGTTTAAAGATAACTGAACCATGGATTATAGTTTCTTCTGGCCTATAGACTACTTTCAGGGTGAGGAACCATCTAACATCAAGTTGTAAAATAGTGAACTAACGTTAGTCCTTTAACCAGTCACACCCTGTGTTTCGAATCTATCCACTAGACATGGGCATATGTAAGAAATGTGAAATTGCTCCAGGACAAAGCTTTCTATGCCAGACACCCGAGTTGTCTTCAGGTGATTAGCTTGGGGAAGGAGAACATGGATGGTTGAATAAGGGGAGAAGGTGGAGGGAACAATCAAACACAGCATGTATTTGTGTGGACTCTTCCATTATCCAAATGTATGATTTCACATGAAGACAGAATCTTTCGTTACACAGCTAAAGTATCGCATTTCACATTTCTTACAGGAGCTCCCGAGTGGCACAGTGGTCTAAGGCACTGCATCTTAGTGCAAGAGATGTCACTGTAGTCCCTGGTTTGAATCCAGGCTGTATCACATACGGCTATGACTGGGAGTCCCATAGGGTGGCGCACAATTGGCCCAGGTTTGGCTGTGGTAGGCTGTCATTGTAAATAGGAATTTGTTCTTAACTGACTTGCTCTTAACTGACTAGTTAAATAAAGGATAAATTACATGAAACTACTCACTAACCTGGATTATATATGGTTCAGACAAAACATTTACTGGTTTGTGTCACGTCATGGCCAGTATAAGGGTTAATTGTTATTGTAGTTTGGTCAGGACGTGGCAGAGGGTATTTGTTTTATGTGGTCCGGGGTGGTGTTTTGGTAAAAGGGTGTTTGATTTAGTATTTCCGGGTTTTTGGTTTATGGTCTATGTTTATGTATGTCTATGTGTAGTCTAGTAAGTGTGTTTCTATGTGGAGTTAATTGGGGTGGACTTCCAATTGAAGGCAGCTGTGTGGTGTTGCCTTTGATTGGAAGTCCTATATGAGTTGGGTGTGTTTGTCTGTGTGTTTGTGGGAGATTGTTCTGTGTTAGCCTTGTGCCTTGCCAGACTGTCAGTGGATCGTTCGTTCTCTTGTTTGTTGTTTTTGTGTTCGTTTGGATTTAAATAAATGTTCAAAATGAACAAACACAGTCCTGCTGCATTTTGGTCCTCCTTCACTGACGATACCCGTGACAGAATCTCCCACCAAACCAGGACCAAGCAGCAGAGGAAGGAGCAGTGGGATTTTGAGTCGGACTATGGTGAGAGATGGACTTGGGAGGAGATCTTGAAGGGAGAAGGCTCCTACACTTGGGAGGAGACCAAGCCGGAAAATATCGCCTTCCATGGGGACAGGTAGTAAGAGAGAGAGAGGAAAGGCGAAAGGCTGGTATGGACCGGGAACGTTTCCGAGGAACACGACTGGCGTTGAAGCACGAGAGGCACCCCCAAGACATTTTTTTGGGGGGGCACACGGGTAGTTTGGCTAGGCATAGGAAGAGCCGGAAGCCAGCTACCCGTAGTTATATGGAGGAGCGTATGAGGTGGAGAGCGCCACGTTTCGCTGAGGAGCGCACTATCTCACCCATACGCACGCACAGTCCGGTGCGCGTTATTCCAGCCCCTCGCAGGTGCCGTGCTAGAGCGGGCATCCAGCCTGGTAGGAGGATGCCTGCGCAGCGCATCTGGTCGCCGGTACGCCTCCGAGGACCAGGCTACCCAACTCCCGCTCTATGCACGGCTACCATCAGGCCCCTGCACAGCCCAGTCTGCCCTGTACAAGCACCCCGCTCGTACAGGGCTACTAGTTCCATCCAGCCAAGACGGGTTGTGCAGGAGGTAAGATCAAGACCGACTGTGCGCCTCCATAGCCCTGGGTTTCCAGCTCCTGTCTCTCGTGCGGACCCGGAAGTGCGTCAACCCAGTCCGACTCGTCCTGTTCCCGCTCCCCGCACTAGCCTGGAGGTGCGTGTTCCCAATCTGGTACGCCCAGTACCAGCACCACACACCAGGCTTCAAGTGCATAAACCCAGCCTCGCCAGCCAACAGTCACTAGAGCTGCCCGCCAGTCAAGAGTCGTCAGAGCTGCCCGCCAGTCAACAGTCGTCAGAGCTGCCCGCCAGTCAACAGTCGTCAGAGCTGCCCGCCAGTCAACAGTCGTCAGAGCTGCCCGCCAGTCAACAGTCGTCAGAGCTGCCCGCCAGTCAACAGTCGGCAGAGTGGCCAGACTGCCCTGAACTGCCGGAGTGGCCAGACTGCCCTGAACTGCCGGAGTGGCCCGACTGCCCTGAACTGCCGGAGTGGCCAGACTGCCCTGAACTGCCGGAGTGGCCAGACTGCCCTGAACTGCCGGAGTGGCCAGACTGCCCTGAACTGCCGGAGTGGCCAGACTGCCCTAAACTGCCGGAGTGGCCCGACCGCCCCGAACCGCCGGAGTAGCCCGACCGCCCCGAACCACCGGAGTGGCCAGACCGCCCCGAACCGCCGGAGTGGCCAGACCGCCCCGAACCGCCGGAGTGGCCAGACCGCCCCGAACCGCCGGAGTGGCCAGACCGCCCCGAACCGCCGGACTGCCCCGACCGCCCCGAACCGCCGGAGTGGCCAGACCGCCCCGAACCGCCGGAGTGGCCAGACCGCCCCGAACCGCCGGAGTGGCCAGACCGCCCCGAACCGCCGGACTGCCCCGACCGCCCCGAACCGCCGGAGTGGCCCGACCGCCCCGAACCGCCGGAGTGGCCCGACCGCCCCGAACCGCCGGAGTGGCCAGACCGCCCCGAACCGCCGGAGTGGCCAGACCGCCCCGAACCGCCGGACTGCCCTGACCGCCCCGAACCGCCGGAGTGGCCCGACCGCCCCGAACCGCCGGAGTGGCCCGACCGCCCCGAACCGCCGGAGTGGCCAGACCGCCCCGAACCGCCGGAGTGGCCAGACCGCCCCGAACCGCCGGAGTGGCCAGACCGCCCCGAACCGCCGGACTGCCCCGACCGCCCCGAACCGCCGGAGTGGCCCGACCGCCCCGAACCGCCGGAGTGGTATACAGTTACTCTGGTATAAACTGAAAACAGATAAAGCATTTGCCATGGACCATACACATTTCCATACGCTTTAGTCAAGGGACTAGAGGTGCTGTTGATCCAAGCAAAAAACGTGTTACAAAAAAAATGAATGAATAATTTCACTGCTCATTTTACGGGATTACCTACGATTCTTGTTGAACGCATCGTAGCCACCTCTCCCTTTCGTGTCAGCACAAACGTTGAGGCAATATTTTGAATTAGCCCCTCCTTCACCGAGGCACAGCTATTGGAGGAGAAGTCTCAATCACGTTGTCACCCCTGAGTGTGTTGGGATCACTCCCTATTTTCTCTATGATGTGAAATGAAAGATACGTCCTCTGTTCTCGAAGCGAGAGAGTAATTCAAAAGGTGACAGACAGCTAGACAACCCTCACAATCGTCCCGTTTATGTTTAGTGACTGTATATACCGCCCACAAAACTCTTGGTTTTCGTAGAATTATTTCTAAATTGAGCACATTAAATGGCGATGAGATGAATGTTCCAGAGAACACGTTGAAATATTTCTAAAGTTTTACCTTGCACAGATGGTATAGCACTGTAACGACTGCCATGAGAGAGAGTGGACCAAAACGCAGCGGAGTTAGTGTTCATCATATTTAATTCTTAAACGGAACACTATGCAATTACAAAACAAGAAACTGACAGCCAAACAGTCCTGTCAGGTGAAACACAATGACAGAAACAATTACCCACAAAACCCCAACGGAAAAACATGCACTTATGTGTGACTCCCAATCAACAACAACGAACTTCAGCTGTGCCTGATTGGGAGCCACACACGGCCCAAAACAAAGAAATACAAAAACATAGAAAAAGAACATAGAACGCCCACCCACTGTAACACCCTGGCCTAACCAAAATAAAGAACATAAAACCCCTCTCTATGGCCAGGGCGTTACAAGCACTTTCTCTTGTCTATAAATGCAAAAATAATTGCAAGAGCCGAAGATTTGCTGAATTGAACATGATCTGCAAAGAGAAGGAAAACATATAATCCACTGGCCAATTCCTATGTGGGAAAGAATGCAAATTCCAAAGCGATGGTGTACACTGTCGCCTATATAGAGAGTGGAGACTTGAGTGATGTGCAGCGTGCTAGCTAAATATAGCCTACCGGCACTAATCCTAAACTTCCTGGAATGAGCTAAATTGACGTGGCCAGCTAAGCGCAACCGATCTCCAGCCTTCCATTTATTGACCTTCGCTGCAGCATAGTGAAATTCAAAATGAAGGGCGATCCGCTTCTACCCACCTTTCTCAATATCCCATCAATATGAGCTCTACTTACCTCAAAGGGTAGCTCATCCTCTCAAAAGAGACCTTAAAGACACCCTCCAGCTATTTTAGAACTGTTTCTGTTGATAAACATCATACCACATATTTTACATTTACATTTTACATTTTAGTCATTTAGCAGACACTCTTATCCAGAGCGACTTACAGTAGTGAATGCATACATTTCATACATTTTTTTTCCCCTACTGGCCCCCCGTGGGAATTGAACCCACAACCCTGGCGTTGCAAACACCATGCTCTACCAACTGATGTACACACACTTAAGGGGGGAAAAAATATGTTTTGAGCTAAATATTGTTTTTTAGACTCAACCGCAAACTTCAAGGAGTAGTCTGATGATGGCCTCTGATGTCATCGGCTCCCCTCTTGCTTGCGGGAACAATAGAGGAACAATAGAGAAGAAAATAGAAAAAGGCCCCTCCCCCTTGTGCCATGTCATGAGGATATCTGGACCACCTATTGAGATGTGCCTTTTGTTAAGTAAATCAGGTGAGAAATGGGGTGAAAAGGAGTCTGGAGTGCGACGTTAAAACCCGCCTGAGGCAATGCACTAGGCCTTCCCAAGGACACTGCCACTCGCATGAATCCTTGACTCTGCTCCCAGGATGCAGGAAGGGGCCTAGGAATCTTCCCTGTAGTCTCCCTCTTGACCTCCAAACCAGATGGTGTCTGCACAACACCAACACTATATTAGGATTCAGACAGGCCCCAGTTTACGGAATTCATATTAGTAACATACAGTCGTGGCCAAAAGTTTTGAGAATGACACAAATATTAATTTTCACAAAGTCTGCTGCCTCAGTTTGTGTGATGGCAATTTGCATATACTCCAGAATGTTATGAAGACTGATAAGATGAATTGCAATTAATTGCAAAGTCCCTCTTTGCCATGCAAATTAACTGAATCCCCAAAAAACATTTCCACTGCATTTCAGCCCTGCCACAAAAGGACCAGCTGACATCATGTCAGTGATTCTCTCATTAACACAGGTGTGAGTGTTGACGAGGACAAGGCTGGAGATCACTCTGTCATGCTGATTGAGTTCGAATAACAGACTGGAAGCTTCAAAAGGAGGGTGGTGCTTGGAATCATTGTTATTCCTCTGTCAACAATGGTTACCTGCAGGAAACACGTGCCGTCATCATTGCTTTGCATAAAAAGGGCTTCAAAGGCAAGGATATTGCTGCCAGTAAGATTGCACCTAAATCAACCATTTATCGGATCATCAAGAACTTCAAGGAGAGCGGTTCAATTGTTGTGAAGAAGGCTTCAGGGCGCCCAAGAAAGTCCAGCAAGCGCCAGGACCGTCTCCTAAAGTTGATTCAGCTGTGGGATCGGGGAACCAACAGTACAGATCTTGCTCAGGAATGGGAGCAGGCAGGTGTGAGTGCATTTGCACGCACAGTGAGGCGAAGACTTTTGGAGGATGGCCTGGTGTCAAGAAGGGCAGCAAAGAAGCCACTTCTCTCCAGGAAAAACATCAGGGACAGACTGATATTCTGCAAAAGGTACAGGGATTGGACTGCTGAGGACTGGTGTAAAGTCATTTTCTCTGATGAATCCCTTTTCCGATTGTTTGGGGCATCGGAAAAAAGCTTGTCCGGAGAAGACAAGGTGACTGCTACCATCAGCCAACAGTAAAACATCCTGAGACCATTCATGTGTGGGGTTGCTTGTCAGCCAAGGGAGTGGGCTCACTCACAATTTTGCCTAAGAACACAGAGATGAATAAAGAATGGTACCAACGCATCCTCCGAGAGCAACTCCAACCATCCAGGAACAGTTTGGTGATGAACAATGCCTTTTCCAGCATGATGGAACACCTTGCCATAAGGCAAAAGTGATAACTAAGTGGCTCGGGGAACAAAACATCGATATTTTGGGTCCATGGCCAGGAAACTCCCCAGACCTTAGTCCCATTGAGAACTTGTGGTCAATCCTCAAGAGGCGGGTGGACAATCAAAACCCTACATATTCTGACAAACTCCAAGCATTGATTATGCAAGAATGGGCTGCCATCAGTCAGGATGTGGCCCAGAAGTTAATTGACAGCATGCCAGGGCGGATTGCACAGGTCTTGAAAAAGAAGGGTCAACACTGCAAATATTGACTTATATCAATATCAACTTCATGTAATTGTCAATAAAAGCCTTTGACACTTATGAAATGCTTGTAATTATACTTCAGTATTCCATAGTAACATCTGACAAAAATATCTAAAGACACTGAAGCAGCAAACTTTGTGAAAATTTATATTTGTGTCATTCTCAAAACTTTTGGCCACGACTGTAGTCAACCCTCCTCCTCAGAGCCCCCTCACAGAGTGAAGTCTAAACCCTGCACTATTCAAGCATTACATATGAGGAGGAGGAATGGCACTATTCCTAAATTAGATTACATAAATGTGGGCCTGTTTGGTTAGGTGCAGCTTTTATGGAAAGGAAAAGGCTTCCAAAACAAAATTAATGTCTTCTTTATTTGTGTGTTGGAAAAGAAGACCAGGTGGATCTTTACACCAGTCAGAATAATTTCCTAAAACGGGACCACCTCTGGGCCTATAAAAGTATTTTCGACTCCTCTATATCAGTGTTATATAGATCTGAATTTTAGTATTTGGTGTACTGTAACCCAACAATAGCTCATAGGTGGGTGATTATATTAATCCAAGGCTACCATACAATTATATGATCAACTCTTTTGCAAAGGCCAGATGACATCATAAAGCGTAGGACATGAGATAACATTAGCAGTGGCATGCTGTTAGTTTTATGTAAAGCCCAATAAGTATCCAAACCATAAATAAACCTACTCCTGATCACTACCATTAGGAATGATAAATGTGACCGACCGGCTCAACTCGGTCTTATGTAGCAAAATGGTATGTAGCAAATGGTGTATTTGACATTGGATAAAAGTAGAGACTCAGAGCTACAACATGTTATATCATACACTACAGCTGAGGAAAAATGGGAAAGTAATTCTGCTTTTAAAGTTCATAAACTTGTAACACTACTTTTGAGAAACGGTCCTTGAATGTTTAGGTACACCTACTGGAGAGCTCTTCTTTGTCTACACCCATTCAGCATTGTTCACACCCTCTTATGCGTTAGCCCCACCCATCTCTTTAAGGATTCACATGTGAGGCCATGTGCTAAACAGAGTGAGTACGGTAGTGTACTAAACAACCAAAGATTTCAAGACTAAAAGCTGGTTTATACTACGTCTATCGACATGTCTGTATACAGTTGTCGCAGTGACATCATGAACATTCTATTGTCGTCCGACATCAAACGTGATGTTGTTGTTATGAAAACATCATACTCTGCTTCCACTGGCCATTCCACTGATTTCAAAACTCAGTCCTCCAGAAAGTGGAGAGCATTAGCAACATTATCACAGTTCGTCGTGACATCTTTCCAAAAAGCCACATTGGAAAGGATTACCTACACATACTGAGCAGCTCATGTTATAGACAGAAGCATGCTACATGGCGGACCAATCCAAACTCATCTCTCAGCATGTCCAGCCCAACCATTATCTCATGGGTAGTGAGAAGGTTCCAGTCTTTTTCCGTGGCTAAACCAAGTAGGCTCTTAATTTAACAATTGTATTCATATTTACAGATGGCATGCACGTTTGTTATTAAGGCACATAAAAGTTCACATGTTCCAGAAGGCATTTCTGGCCCCAAAAAATTATTTTGATAAAAACACAAAATGTACATTCAAATGCCTCTTCTGTGAAGTAGTGACGCGCAACATACACCTATTTTCCTGAAACGAGTCAAAAATATAGTTCTTGTAAATTGCCCACATAATGCCAGACAAACCATTTCTGTGTGGACCTTGCTTATTGCACGGGTTCATTGTCATGCTGAAACAGGAAAGGGCCTTCCCCAAACTATTGCCACAAAGTTGGAAGCACAGAATCGTCTAGAATGTCATTGTATGCCGTAACGTTAACATTTCCCTTCACTGGAACTAAGGGGCCTAGCCTGAACCATGAAAAACAGCCTCAGACCATTATTCCTTTTATACACCTGTCAGCAACTGGTGTGGCTGACATAGATGAATCCACTCATTTGAAGGGATGTCCACATACCTTTGGCCATGTAGTGTATATTTTGCTCATGTCTAGAGACATCCACAACATAAATGGCATATGAGACTGACCAGCTTTATGTCCGCAAAGCCCAATTCTGGTCTTTTCCACTAATTGGTATTTTGACGAATCAGATGAGGATCAGAATTGGGTTGCCTATGTAAACACAGCCATAGTAGACCAGACAAGTACAGTTCCTGTAACGTTTGATCAACCTTCTGATAGAATCATCACAGAACCATACAGATTAACAACATGCTTTAGTGCTCCCGGTAATAAAGGTGGAGAGAGGTTATGCTGAAGTGACTGTCACTGTACTGGCTTTAACATGAAGTCGAAGCTGAAAATAAATCTGGGCATCTTCTCCCCTGTCAACTTCAATGGTCCCAGGGACCGGTATCAACAGAAGGTAGGCTCCAGTCACTCAAGTCAGCCAAGCAAATGATAAAAAGACAAATGGCTTAATGGAAATTGTGAGTATAACAGGTTTCTCGATATGTTTTGAGATCTGCACCATGACTCGCACAGTGGTTCTAGCAGTATCTCTCTTTGCTACCCTCTTTCTTTTCTGTGCAAGAACTCATCAATCATACATCTCTCCATTCTATGATAGCTGTTTAAGTTGGTCAAATGTAATATATTTTCAGGATATAGAGGACATCCATGAGTTATGCATGTTTTCATACAATAATAGTTTTGTTCACTAGACTGTGTTATAATGGACACGACTTACAACAGATCTGAGTTGACTTCATGATAACATACACCACAAACATACTGACCCATGAAGTGCAGTATTACTATTGAAGATATTAAACTTACTGTAATTAGCATAGTGTCAGCATTCAAAGAAATGTCCTGGGCATTGGGTACAAAATATGTAATCCTTCATTCATCACCAATCCACAAATTACAGTTTATCTCACTTTCTTTAATATTTTTTCTCCAATCGCGTTCATTCTCAAATAAATATTAAATGAAAAAAAAAATGGTGTTCCAAACAATATGGTTTCTTCTGAAAAAGCCTGCAGCGTCTCCTCACGGAGGTAATTATGTACCAGATCTAGTGTGGATGTTATCCATTGCACTAGCTCTAATTTGAAATTGAAGTCCTGAGGCCAAGTTTATTTGCATCCCCTAAAACCCTATGCAAGCTTGTGGCTCAGCATGCAACATAAACACTGACAAATTACCATGAGATGTAAGAAAATTCAAAAGAAAGAAATGTGACAACATTGTCTACAACTTATTACCGTTGAGTAACACTATTTAGGTCTTTGTCTTGCCTGAAGGGGTGGGAATCATTTGTGTGTTATGTTAGCCAAGAGCACTTGCATGGTGTACATTTTAGGACACCTTTAAGGAGCATTGACTATTGGCAGAGGAGGTCCTAAAATGTATACATTTAAATGTTTAGTCATTTAGCAGATGCTATTGTCCAGACTGACTTACAGTAGTGAGTGCATACATTATTCGTACTGGTCCCCCAGGGGAATCAAACTCACAACTCTGGCGTTGTAAGTGCCACTAACTGAGTGCTCTACTAACTGAGCCACCGTACATAAAATAGGTTAGATGGCGAATATTGAAGAGCTATTCACATATGGTGGCCTATATGTGATCAGACTCCATAATGCCCTGAGAAAACAGCATTTATAAATAAATTGTAATTGAAAATCCTTATAGTCCCCTGCAGGATTGAAGGTATACGCTTTCAAGTCAAATGTAGTTTTCAACTGGTTCTATTCTATATAGTCATCATCTCTGTTGCCTTTGTACAACGATACTGGTATGATGACATTTCTGAGCAGCTTGCGGGCCCCGCCTGTCTCTTGACAGATGGGCCAGCAGGATAGATGTCGGTTGGGACTGTTTGGAGAGATGGGGCGTCTCTGTTGAGCTTTGAAATCAATCTAAATGTCACATTCTTCCAAGCTGTATTTGAAGTACATATAACCACATCGAGATAGATGCTATGGATAAATCCAGTAGCCTCCTTCGTAGCATAGACCCGCAGTCATTAAGACGCTCTATACTCAGTATTACTGTAATACATTTCATTTATTTGTAAATGCTTATACACTGATGTGTAACGTAAATGGTTACACTGGAAGTGCTCTACTGCACATTATAGATGTCTACACATCTATAAGACTTCACTAAAGGGAGCTAGATTAATCTACACCATAACATGTTTGATCCCTCTGTCTCAAATGTCTGTCTGTAAGTGCCATATTAAATCATGTTACACTCAATAGTGATACATAAAAAAATGTATGTTATTAAAGCGTATTGGTTATACTTTTTCGGGCTTGACTGGCAACGGTGAGTGCTTTGTTATAGTGTAGGCTTTAAAAGTTAACAGGGTAGCAGGGTATTATACAGTATAGGGGACACAAAGACACAGATTAGTAACATCTCAAAGAGAGACAGGATATAGGTGATATTATCTGTATTTTAAGCTTTTGTATTTGTGTGTGTGTGTGTGTGTGTCTCTGAAAAATAGATGCTCACAATGACATATGACTAACAGTTATGTTATGTGTGTTTCCATGGCAACATGTTGCCTTTAAAAGCTGAATAAATGTAAAGGTGTTTAAAAAAAAAAAAAAGAGACTATCTTCAATCTCCCGTAAACCTTGAATGGCCAGTAAAAGCAACACATTATGTTTTTCACACTGACTCAGGTTAGAGGTTAACCTGAAGACAAATTACTTACTGAGGATGTTTTAAATACTTGAACACCAACTGAAAATCCATTATGTTACTCCAATGTTTATTAAAACAATTCTGAAATGCACATTTCAAGAACCTTCACTTAATGTGAGAGCAGATGCAGACAGCAACATCATTTCAGGATCAGACCCAAGGCACCCTCTCGAAATCACACAGATCAAATGGGCATCTTGCCCAGTGCCTGCCCACTGTTGGAATAGGACAAGGACATTGAGGAACGTTTTAGCTTAGCACAAGTGGTAATGTGGGAACTCTAACTTTCAAAACAATTACTAACTAAAAGTATGAAGTGATATTCACTGAAGCCTATATGTTCTTATGTCCTTAGTTGGCTGTTGGCAGGTCTGTTGTTAGGTCTGTTGGCAGGTAAGTAGGCAGGTCTGTGGGCAGGTCTGTGGGCAAGTCTGTTGGCAGGTCTGTGTGAGAGGGGTAAAGGAGAAAATAAAGGTTGTCCAGAATGGATGCACATTTTTGTCTTTAAAGAGCCACTGCCCCTAAAAAACAGCTTCTCTTTTAGAAAACAGCCTATGTGGTATCGATAGAGTCAGAAACATTTATTCTACTGTCAAAATTGACTACAAAGGGTAAATAGGATAGTTTTGGTCATAAAGTCAGTCTCGTCCCAAACTGAGTTTTGTGAGACTTGTGGTGATAACTGCATCACATCGTAAATTAAGGTTGGGTTTGTTTCACTCCTGCGCACATGCCGACAAGTAATCATCAATTCGGAGTGCAGCTATACATGACCCGATAATAATGCCTGTGGTAAATTGACTTTGGATTGACTTTGGATATCCCTATGGGGCTAGTTAGGGACCATCTGTAAATTACACAAAGTACATGGGACAAGATTTTACAATTCCAATGGCTCGAAATTTGAATGCCGTAGCGATTTACACTCGTACCTATATAAGGGTTGAAAATGACAGATCTGGGCATTGATAAGTGCCTAAAATGGAATGGAGTGGCTGTACAGTAACATGGTGTAAATTACGTCAAAGGTCAGGCTCTGCGCTTCATAATCCTGTATAGGTTTTGACTGACAGCTGTTCTGAACTTGAGCACCCCACGCGACAAAAAGTTGCCTCCATCCCTCCCGCTAAATGGGCAACTTTTGCTATTTTTTGGTTGTCTGAGTGAAGGAAATGCTGTAAATTAAGAGGAATTTATGTATTTTGAAAGATGAGACATTGAAGATTATAACAAATATCGCTTTGATGTCATACGAGCAAGCCAGTTCACATTTCCATATCATAAACTCATGTCATATACAATGTCAACGTTTATGACCACTATGTTTGATATACAGTTACATGATGACATGGTGTCATACCCGGGATTGTTCTGAACAGAATGAGCCTATGTTTGATATACAGTTACATGATGATATGGCGTCATACCCGGGATTGTTCTGAACAGAATGAGCCTATGTTTGTTTATTGTGAAGAACACGCACCTTAATGCACTCATGACTCCTTTCTATGAGTACAGTATTACCATATGTTTCTCTGAATTGCTTTGTGAAAGCCTAACACTCTTAGATAGTTTTTATAACATAGCTAGTCATGTTGGAAATAGAACAAACTTTCAAATGATGCTCACCTGATTTATAATGGGCCATTTTGGGATTGCGTAAACAACAAAAGTAATTGTGTGAAGGTGGGGATGCAAGATTGTGTTCCAAACAAAACAAGTCTGCTTGCTCTTGTTCCTCAATGGCACATCAATGGCACTAAATCCAAGATGGCGTAGCAGTCAGACGTCTTTGTCTTCGTCTTGTCGTGTCCCGTGTATATATATTTTGATATCTTTTTTCTTCGCATATATTTTTTGAATATTTCTCTTAACCTCAACTTCAACATACTCTGCTGCAATCCACCTCACCCAATGTGGTATGGATCTGCTATTTTCTTTACTTTAGAACCGGAACCCCCAACAGAGGCTAGCCAGCTAACTAGCTACTAGCTAGTAGTCAGCTAGCCACTGCTAGTGGTCATCAGCAAACCTTTAGCCTGGACAACTCTTGCCAGTCTGCACAGCGCGATTCAAACCAGAGCATATCGGACTTATTTTTCTCCATATCTCCGGATTCCTACCGCAAGCTCTGAACCTTTTCACCTGGATCATCGCAGATAGCTAGCTGCTATCCGAGTGGCCATTCCTGGCTTACGTCTCTGTCCCGAAGCAAGCACCGATTAGCCTGGAGCTAGCCTATGCTAGGCCCATTTCCCAGCCAGCTGAAGAGGTCCATCAGCCACTCCTTCGGCTACAATACCTATTTTGCCAATTGGCCTGGACCCCTTTTACTGCCGATACGGACCCGCCGATCCATCATGACTGGACTACCGACGTAATCTGCCTGAGGGTTTTTTTCAACAGGCTCTTACGTCACGACATCCCCTGAATGCCCATCTGTTAGCCTGCTAGCCGCGGCCCGCTAGCTGTCTAGAGCATATCGGACTGTTAGCTGAAGAGGCCCATTGGCCAATTTCTTGGGCCCCTTATACCTATTTTGCCTATTGGCCTGGACCCTTTTACTACACGGAGCCCTGCTGATCCATCACGACTGGTCTGCCAACTTAATAACCACACGAGGTGGCTACAACAGACTTCTTCCGTCGGGACGTCCCTCTAAGGCCCTTCTGCTAGCTTGCTAGCCCCGGTCCACTAGCTGTCTGAATCGCCGTGTAGCTACTCACTGGAGCCCTATGATCACTCGGCTACACATGCCTCTCCCTAATGTCAAAATGCCTTGTCCATTGCTGTTTTGGTTAGTGATTATTGCCTTATTTCACTGTAGAGCCTCTAGCCCTGCTCAATAAGCCTTAGCTAACCCTTTAGTTCCACATCCCACACATGCGGTGACCTCACCTGGTTTAAATTATGTTTCTAGAGAAAATATCTCTCTCATCGTCACTCAATGCATAGGTTTACCTCCACTGTATTCGCCTCCTACCATACCTTTGTCTGTACATTATGCCTTGAATCTATTCTATCGTGCCCAGAAACCTGCTCCTTTTACTCTCTGTTCCGAACGTACTAGACGACCAGTTCTTATAGCCTTTAGCCGTACCCTTATCCTACTCGTCCTCTGTTCCTCTGGCGATGTAGAGGTTAATCCAGGCCCTGCAGTGCCTAGCTCCACTCCTATTCCCCAGGCGCTCTCATTTGTTGACTTCTGTAACCGTAAAAGCATTGGTTTCATGCATGTTAACATTAGAAGCCTCCTCCCTAAGTTTGTTTTATTCACTGCTTAAGCACACTTTACCAACCCAGATGTCCTAGCTGTGTCTAAATCCTGGCTTAGGAAGACCACCAAAAACCCTGAAATTTCCATCCCTAACTATAACATTTTCTGACAAGATAGAACTGCCAAAGGGGGCGGAGTTGCAATCTACTGCAGAGATAGCCTGCAGAGTCCTGTCTTACTATCCAGGTCTGTGCCCAAACAATTTGAGCTTCTACTTTTAAAAATCCACCTTTCCAGAAACAAGTCTCTCACCATTGCCGCTTGCTATAGACCACCTTCTGCCCCCAGCTGTGCCCTGGACACCATATGTGAACTGATTGCCCCCCATCTATCTTCAGAGCTCGTGCTGCTAGGTGACCTAAACTGGGACATGCTTAACACCCCGGCCATCCTACAATCTAAGTTTGATGCCCTCAATCTCACACAAATGATCAATGAACCTACCAGGTACAACCCCAAATCCGTAAACACGGGCACCCTTATAGATATCATCCTAACCAACCTGCCCTCCAAATACACCTCTGCTGTCTTCAACCAGGATTTCAGCGATCACTGCCTCATTGCCTGCGTCCGTAATGGGTCTGCGGTCAAACCACCACTCCTCATCACTGTCAAACGCTCCCTAAAACACTTCAGCGAGCAGGCCTTTCTAATCGACCTGGCCCGGGTATCTTGGAAGGACATTGACCTCATTCCGTCAGTAGAGAATGCCTGGTTATTCTTTAAAAGTGCTTTCCATACCATCTTAAATAAGCATGCCCCATTCAAAAATTTTTGAACAAGGAACAGATATAGCCCTTGGCTCACTCCAGACCTGACTGCCCTTGACAAGCACAAAAACATCCTGTGGCGTACTGCATTAGCATCGAATAGCCCCCGCGATATGCAACTTTTCAGGGAAGTTAGGAACCAACAAACACAGGCAGTTAGGAAAGCAAAGGCTAGATTTTTCAAACAGACATTTGCATCCTGTAGCACAAACTACAAAAACTTATTGGACACTGTAAAGTCAATGAAGAATAAGAGCACCTCCTCCCAGCTGCCCATTGCACTGAGGAAAGGAAACACTGTCACCACCGATAAATCCACAATAATTGAGCATGTCAATAAGCATTTTTCTAAGGCTGGCCATGCTTTCCACCTGGCTACCCCTACTCCGGTCAACAGCCCTGCACCCCCCACACTTGCCCAAGCTTCCCCCATTTATCCTTCACCCAAATGCAGATAGCTGATGTTCTGAAAGAGTTGCAAAATCTGGACCCTACAAATCAGCCGGGCTAGACAATCAGGACCCTCTCTTTCTAAAGTTATCTGCCGAAACTGTTGCAACTCCTATTACTAGCCTGTTCAACCTCTCTTTTCTATCGTCTGAGATCCCCAAAGATCGGTCATCCCCCTCTTCAAAGGGGGAGACACTCTAGACCCAAACTGCTACAGACCTATATCTATCCTACCCTGCCTTTCTAAGGTCTTCGAAAGCCAAGTTAACAAACAGATCACCGACCATTTCGAATCCCACCATACCTTCTCCGCTATACAATCTGGTTTCCGAGCTGGTCATGGGTGCACCTCAGCCACACTCAAGATCCTAAATGATATCATAACCGCCATCGATAAAAGACAATACCGTGCAGCCGTATTCATCGACCTGGCCAAGGCTTTCGACTCTGTCAATCACCGCATTCTTATCGGCAGACTCAACAGCCTTGGTTTCTCAAATGACTGCCTCGCCTGGTTTACTAACTACTTCTCAGACAGAGTTCAGTGTGTCAAATCGGAGGGCCTGTTGTCCAGACCTCTGGCAGTCTCTATGGGGTGCCACAGTGTTCAATTCTCGGGCCGACTCTCTTCTCCTGTATACATCAATGATGTCGCTCTTGCTGCTGGTGATTCTCTGATCCACCTCTATGCAGACAACACCATTCTGTATACTTCTGGCCTTTCTTTGGACACTGTGTTAACTAACCTCCAGATGAGCTTCAATGCCATACAACACTCCTTCCATGGCCTCCAACTGCTCTTAAATGCAAGTAAAACTAAGTGCATGCTCTTCAACCAATCGCTGCCCACACCTGCCCGGCCCGTCCAGCATTACTACTCTGGACGGTTCTGGCTTAGAATATGTGGACAACTACAAATACCTAGGTGTCTGGTTAGACTGTAAACTCTCCTTCCAGACTCACATTAAGCATCTCCAATCCAAAATTAATTCTAGAATCGGCTTCCTATTTCGCAACAAAGCGTTCTTCACTCATGCTGCCAAACATACCCTCGTAAAACTAAATATCCTACCAATCCTTGACTTCGGTGATGTCATTTACAAAATAGCCTCCAACACTCTACTCAGCAAATTGGATGCAGTCTATCACAGCGCCATCCGTTTTGTCACCACAGTCACATATACTACCCACCACTGCGACCTGTATGCTCTCGTTGGCTGGCACTCGCTTCAAATTCGTCGTCAAACCCACTGGCTCCAGGTCATCTATAAGTCTTTGCTAGGTCAAGCCCCGCCTTATCTCAGCTCACTGGTCACCATAGCAGCACCCACCCGTAGCACCCGCTCCAGCAGGTATATTTCACTGATCACCCCCAAAGACAATTCCTCCTTTGGCCGCCTTTCCTTCCATTTCTCTGCTGCCAATGACTGGAAAGAACTGCAAAAATCACTGAAGCTGGAGACTCATATCTCCCTCACTAACTTCAAGCACCAGCTGTCAGAGCAGCTCACAGATCACTGCACCTGTACATAGCCCATCTGTAAATAGCCCATCCAACTACCTCATCCCCATACTGTTATTTATTTATTTTGCTCCTTTGCACCCCAGTATCTTTACTTGCACATTCATCTTCTGCACACCTATCACTCCAATTATTTTGCCACTATGCCTATTTATTGCCTTACCCCGGATATCCTAACTCATTTGCACACACTGTATGCACACACTGTATATACTTTTTCTATTGTATTATTGACTGTATGTTTCTTTATTCCTTGTGTAACTCTGCGTTGTTGTTTGTGTTGCACTGCTTTGCTTTATCTTGGCCAGGTCACAGTTGTAAATGAGAACTTGTTCTCAATTAGCCTACCTGATTAAATAAAGGTGAAATAAAAAATTAAATAAAAAATCTAGGAGAGCTCAAGAAAGCACCTTATAGTTGAAGACTCTTCTTTGAGTCATAAAAGTGCATTGAAATTACTTAGGACCTGTGCACACTTTGGAGACAGTAAAGCTTACTGTATGTTTTTGTTCGGTTTGGTCTTCGGCAGGGGTTCGGCTGTTCTTGCTCACAACAAGTTCAGTAGCCAAAATCTACACCCAATCGTCTGTGTTTGGTCAACAGTACTACACCTAGTAGGAGTGGGAACATTAATTGTTTGTTGTCATTCTACAAAAGAGTACTAGTTTTCAAATTTTTTCACTTGAGAAATACTGCACCAAATATCTTAGCTAGATGTAAAATTGCGCGACTAAGGCCTCCTCAGCAGAAACGTCAAAATAAATGACAGATTTCTTGATTTATCTTGACTATTAATTCTGACTATTTTGAGGAAGTGTTTCTAGCTATTTTGTTTCTATGGTGGCTCAAATGTGACAAACAAAACAATTGAAAGCATTTGAGAAAACGAAAAGGAGTGCAACATGAAAATATTGTCTCATTTACATTTTGTAATTTTTTATGGTCCCTAACTAGCCCCGGAGATAGGCTAATTGGGCTAACTCATCCCACCTGCGAACACACACACACGAGACACCCACATCAAACTACATCCCCAAAACCAACTCACCTTTGAATTCAGTCATGGCCGTTAGTATTTCTTAATGAGCCAAATCTAAAATGAGGTCAAATCAGGAAGTGCAGTCACCCTTTAAATGCTGTACATTTTGTTTATAAGCTGTATCGAGACAAGCATACTATCTGTCACCTTGATAAAACATATTTTATCACAAATTGGTTTATATTCAGAGGATACAGTTTGCTTGGCTTCGTATCGGAGCAGCTGTGCTCACTGGACACCCATAAAAGAAAACAAAACTCAACATTTGTTTTGCCAGAGGAGTGGACCATTAAATGAACGTCTCATGTAGACTCCTATATAGAAGGGAAAGAGAGGGCAGTATGTGTCAGCCAACATTTTCCTGCTGCTTTTGGAAATCAAAAACTCGGCATTTAGAGAAAAGGCTGCTGTCTTTTTGCCTTGAAAGCAACCCACGTTAACTTCCATATGCGCATTTAACTGCTCCAACGACTACTGTGGCAGAGATGTACTCCATTCGAACCCCCTGTGAGGAAAAGTAAACAGCAACATTAATACAAAGAAATTGTTATTTCTTTGGCCAGTCCATTTTCAAGAATGTGTATCTTAAAACCTAACCGTAGTGAATCCTCTAACTTTTTGGATGTACCTAGCAAGTGAAAATCAGTCAAGAGTGTTTTTGGATGTGATGAATGGCAATGCCATCTCTCTGAGGTAAGAAAAAGCAATTTGTAGCATTAGCGGTTTGATAATATGGGTTCTCTGAGCGCAAATCACGGGCCCTTTTGGAAAACTTCAGAAATGCATCCTTCTTTCCTACCTTCCTAGAAGTAATCAGAGATCTGAATTGGTTGGATTGGTGAAAGTAATTGGGTGGTAACCTTTCTTACACCTATCCAATCGCTTATAGATCTGTTCTTACCTCAAGGAATCAGGGAAGGAAGGATGCATTTTACAGTATTCGAACAGGGCCCTAGAAGCTAGCGTATTCAGACCATATCATACAGTAGAGTGTACATTTGAGCAATTAGCAGACAGACTGTGGCTGGGTCCTGTCTGACTAATTATAAAAACAGCAGGGCTTCGTGTATGCAGCATGTGCGTTCTCTTCTCTGGTCCCATATGCAAATGCTTCCAGGTGCTTGGGTAAATAGATCAACGAGATAATTTCAAATGTCTGAAATGCTAGCATAGAGAGATAATGTTGTTTGATGTAGATAGGATGCTTGTCCATGATATGGATGTGACATAAAGTATCAATTGTACTCTTAGGCCAAAATGTAATCAATTGCAGATAAAGAAAATCACACTGATGCTTCACTCAGAATGTTTCTGCTGTATCAGAGGTGAAAAATAAGTAAATAACTTCGATTTCCACAGTCTACTATAAACAAGAGGATTAAAATCCTTTATTGACACGTATGAATCAATGCAAACTGTAATACTATACATTTCCTTTCTTTTTCCTTTTTACAAATGATTAGAAAACTGTACAGTATAAAACCAAAGACAATAGGAAAAAGGGTTTATATATTAAAGATCTTACATTACCAGGTCAACACATCTTAGAAATGTGTTTGTTTGGCTAAACTTTTTTTTTTTTTAACTGAATACCAAGGCATGTTACGAAAATGCTAAGAATGATCTCATGCAGCAACTTCTAAAAAGGGCCTGAGAATTCCTCCATAGTAGGACAAAAGAAGAGTACATTTTCATTAGATGGTTTCAACCTCTTAACCAAGGTAATCTAACACAAACGTACAGTACATGTTTGCAAGGGAAAGAAAACACTTCAAAACGCAACAGAGGTAAATGTTTGACTTGTTGACAGTCCAGAGGGAAATGCAATGTATCTATGCCTTATCTGGCCCATTGAGCCCATTGATACGACTCTAGAGAAGTTCTCAGAGATGACGTACTAACATAGGGCTTGCATGAGGACCAACTAACCATTTGAGATAAAAAATAAAAAAATTCAGCATTTAGGACAAAAAGCACAGGACACAGTGCAACATATATATATATAGTGAATAACCCAACACTGCGGTATTTGTGGTATTAGACTCACTGCACATTGGTGGGTGAAAAGGGGTTGGAATGCATAGTCAGAACTAGTTTCCTCATATCATTGGCAGGCTTCTCACCTCCAACCCTTACGGAGACAGACATCACATTGTGCTTCCTTCACATAGCCACTTGATTGAAACAAGTTTAGTCATACATTTCAAACCTCATTCATATTTTGTGAGTTCTTTCACAAGGATATCAATGGGAAATGCCTCAGCTAGAGTTGGGTCAATTCCATCACCAATCCAGCTCCGAAATTGACTTATTATAAAGTGAAATGTTTGATAAATGTATATATTTTATGAAACGGGTAGCTTTCAAAATGAATACAATATGTTAATTAACTGGAATTAAATTGCAATATACCCCAACACTGCAAGCAGGTAGAAATGAGTGAAATTGTGTCCCGAATCTGGCACAGATTTTCAACATTGTTCTCTTTAACGCACTGCAGAACTGGGCATTGAATCAAGTCTTGGGCACTTAAATGGCAACTGGCTGATTTACGAGCTACCACCGGTCACATTACTTAAACGCCACAAGGTCAAAGACTTCTGCAAAGACCTTTGGGAATGTCTCTCTCTCTCTCTCTCTCTCTCTCTCTCTCTCTTTGCAGATCAGAATCTCGCAAGATGACGGTAACTATAAGAGACAATGCCATTCCGTATGGATTGCACATTTTTCTGCACAACTGACTGCAAACTGAGCTTATAACCAACCGCAAGTCAGTTTTGAGCTCAAATCAATCCTGACAGCCTTCTACTAGCGCAGACATTCGGAACGGATACAAACGTTTGCGTAACATTTGTTCTTACTCAAAGGAAACTCATTGGCCAACAGAACTTCTCACTACTGGCGTAGAAGGCTGTAAAACATTTTTGAACACAAAGAAAGGCAAAGGTTCGGGTATGCAATAACGATCAACTTATTGCTTTTCTCTCATTTTATTCATGTTTTTTTTTTTCATCATACCCAAAAAGATATAATTTTTTTTACATACTTTGTAATCATATAAATACACTATACAACAATACAATACAAAATACAATTTTTCTCATAAGGAATACATTTAGAGTTTGCTCGGGTAAGCTGGTTTTTAAGACTAGCACTGATCAGAAAAAAGATATTCCCTTGGAATCAGTCAGATCAAGGCACTTTCTGGTGACGGTGACAAAGGTGTTCGGTCGTCCTCGGTTAGAGCTTTCCTTCCTCCCACAGGAAACGTAGAAAGTTTGTCCAAAGTTCCATTTAATTGTACTCTGATCGAAGCCAGGCTTTCTCTACTGTACAAGTAGCACACCTGCACCTCTGTTCCTTTATCCATTCACATTAACTTCTGTAACCTACACCGGTTGACTTTCACGTTAGTCCTCTTTCCCATCGGCCTTTTCTCCTCCTTTGACTCTATCATCAGTCTCTCAGGCTCTGAACCGCTTGTTTTGCTCCGTTGCCCTTTCACGTCGACTTTCTCTCACTTGCTCTCGCTTTCTCACACCTCCACACCTCCTTTCTGTTGCCCCCCTTGCGTGACAGCGGTCGCCGACACCACGATGTCGAAGCAGGTCTCCATCATGACACGCGACTTGCATAGGTTGACACAGTACTCCAGCTCGCCCGTGGCCTGCTCCAAAGCCTCCAGGTACTCCTGGGACTCTTTGTCCAGATCCGGGTCCACCTCAACTATGAGGGGGAGAGGGAGAAAAAGAGAGAAAGATAAAGATATTAGCGTCAACGATGAGCAGTAGCTAACACCATCAGATGTACAAGAAAAGTTCAGAAGATGTACAGAATTAAAAAAAACACAGATAAAAGATGTAGCCACTCTTGACATTTTGTTGACCATACATCATGTAGGTACAGGGAATTTTCATATCTGTGGTAAAAAGCTTATCCTAATGCTGTGTCACAATAATGGGTGATCAGAGGCGCAATAAGTCAGTGTTGGGGTCAAACTAAAATTCCAATTAAATCATTGAAAAAAGGGCTACTTTCAATTACTTCTGCGGAAGTATTCACCCCCTTGGCATTTTTCTTATTTTGTTGCCTTACAACCTGGAATTAAAATAGATTTTTTTTGGGGGGGTTTATCATTTGATTTACATAACATGCTTTGAAGATGCAAAATATTTTTTTATTCTGAAACAAACAAGAAATAAACAAAAAAACTGAAAACTTGAGCGTGCATAACTATTCACCCCCCCCCCCCCCCCCCCCCCAAAGTCAATACTTTGTAGAGCCACCATTTGCAGCAATTACAGCTGCAAGTCTCTTGGGGTATGTCTCTACAAGCTTGGCACATCTAGCCACTGGGATTTTTGCCCATTCTTCAAGGCAAAACTGCTCCAGCTCCTTCAAGTTGGATGGGTTCCGCTGGTGTACAGAAATCTTTAAGTCATACCACAGATTCTCAATTGGATTGAGGTCTGGGCTTTGACTAGGCCATTTCAAGACATTTAAATGTTTCCCCTTAAACCACTTAAGTGTTGCTTTAGCAGTATGCTTAGGGTCATTGTCCTGCTGGAAGGTGAACCTCTGTCCCAGTCTCAAATCTCTGGAAGACTGGAACAGGTTTCCCCCAAGAATGTCCCTGTATTTAGCGCCATCCATCATTCCTTCAATTCTGACCAGTTTCCCAGTCTCTGCCGATGAAAAACATGAGACTTCACTGTGGGGATGATGTTCTAGGGGTGATAGGAGGTGTTGGGTTTGCGCCAGACATAAGGTTTTCCTTGATGGCCAAAAAGCTATATTTTTGTCTCATCTGACTAGAGTACCTTCTTCCATATGTTTGGGGAGTCTCCAACATGCCTTTTGGCAAACACCAAACGTGTTTGCTTATATATATGTTTTCTTTAAGCAATGGCCTTTTTCTGGCCACTCTTCCATAAAGCCCAGCTCTGTGGAGTGTACGGCTTAAAGTGGTCCTATGGACAGATACTCCAATCTCCACTGTGGAGCTTTGCAGCTCCTTCAAGGTTCTCTTTGATCTCTTTGTTGCCTCTCTGATTATTGCCCTCCTTGCCTGGTCTGTGAGTTTTGGTGGGCAGCCCTCTCTAGGCAGGTTTGTTGTGGTGCCATATTCTTTCAATTTTTTAATAATGGATTTAATGGTGCTCTGTGGGATGTTCAAAGTTTGGAATATTTTTTGATAACCCAACCCTGATCTGTATGTCTCCACAACTTTGTCCCTGACCTGTTTGGAGAGCTCCTTGGTCTTCATGGTGCCGCTTGCTTGGTGGTGCCCTTAGATTGCACACAGGTGGACTTTATTTAACTAATTATGGGACTTCTGAAGGTAGTTGGTTGCACCAGATCTTATTTAGGGGCTTCATATCAAAGGGGGTGAATACATATACATATTTTGTGTATGTCCATTACATGAAATCCAAATAAAATCAATTTAAATTCAGGTTGTAATGCAACAAAATAGGAAAAACTCCAAGGGGGATGAATACTTTTACAAGACACTGTATGCCCCCTATACTAACATGTTACCTACTAATATACACTAGACATGGTTCGAGAGAGAAGTTGAGAGGGAGAGATCAGAAAGGGAGAGAGATGTAGAGAGAGAGAGAGATCAGAGAGAGAGAGAGAGAGATCAGAGAATGAATGAGAGAGATATAATTTATTGGAATTTACCCCAAGCCTGCTATCAGTGCATCCCATGATGCACTATAAACAAGGTCGGCTCACTATGTGATACAGTACTTCTACTAATCTCTATAACTATGTGGCTCCACTGTGACCGCTCATCCATCGTCACACCTTTTACAGCTTTAAAAGTCATACAGGGACATGAAGATTAATGATGACATGTCTTTGACAGGGCTGGATACGCTGGATACGCTGGTATGTCTGATGGAAGCTGCTCAAGACACACTACCCTCATAATCACAACATGAAAAAATGATTTATATAGCTTGACTGCTCCCATCATGGGCTTGGACCAACCGGCGGTCCCTAAACCAATGGGAAACATCTCAGGGAAATAGGGTTTGGAGATGTAGCGGAGGGAAAATAATGCCTTATTGATTTCAAGACTCATACCGGTACACATATCACCCCGAACCCGTCTGCACACGTGAGAACACACGCACAGGATTTTTGCAAAGAGAAGGATTTCAAACGGCTTTTTCTCTTCCTCTATATCCGTAGTAAAGTCATGAGGTGGGTTACTTTTGAATTCAGCTACCTTATGTCACAACTTCCGCCGAAGTCGGTCCCTCTCCTTGTTCCGGCGGCGTTCGGCGGTCGACGTCACCGGCCTTCTAGCCGTCGCCGATCCACTTTTCATTTTCCATTTGTTTTGTCTTTGTCTTACACACCTGGTTTCAATCCCCCAATTACTTGTTCATTATTTAACCCTCTGTTCCCCCATGTTTGTTTGTGAGTAATTGTTTGTATGTAAGACGGTCCGTTATGTGGGCTCGCTTTATTGTATTATATTTGTCTATTTTGAGTAAATTACGTTTATTTACTCATATCTGCTGTCCTGCGCCTGACTCCTCTACACAAGCTACACGCAGACCACATTACACCTTAGTAAACGTTTCTTCATGTCCATTTACTCAAATAACAATGGAACTTCAGAAACGAGCACGTGAAAAAAGTGACAGGAATCAGTAAATGTGATTTCTGATTCCCTTTGGCTGTTTACTTTTGTAATGTTCTCGGGCGTAACACTAACAATATTATTTATATATTATATTATTTATATAAACTCAGCAAAAATAGAAACGCTCTCTCACTGTCAACTGTTTATTTTCAGCAAACTTAACATGTGTAGATATTTTACGACCGCCTACAAGTTCCACAGACATGTGACAAACATAAATGGAATAATCGGTCCCTGAACAAAGGGGGGGTCAAAATCAAAAGTAACAGTCAGTATCTGGTGTGGCTACCAGCTGCATTAAGTACTGCAGTGCATCTCCTCCTCATGGACTGCACCAGATTTGCCAGTTCTTGCTGTGAGATGTTGAGATGTTACCCCACTCTTCCACCAAGGCACCTGCAAGTTCCCTGACATTTCTGGGGGAATGGCCCTAGCACTCTCCCTCCGATTCAACAGGTCCCAGACGTGCTCAATGGGATTGAGATCCGGGCTTTTTGCTGTCCATGGCAGAACACTGATGTCATGACGTTGCCCTCTCTCTGGGAACAGGGAGCACAGTTGACCCCCTCCCCCTTGCACCATCCCCCTACCTACCTCTCCCTACCCAGGCCCTCTGAAGGCGGTCGTAAAATTCTAAAGGAGAATGTCCTGCCGCATGGCCCAGTTGAGACAGAGAGGGGTTTCATAGAGAGACAAGGGAAATTCTTCCAACTCACAGAATTGGGGTACCGAACGACATTTATGTTCTGGAGAAGGTATAAAAGATCAGTGAAAAATCCAGCTACGAACTGGTCCGCTTGGTACAATTTTGTGAGGCTCATTAGAAACAATATTGCCATATTACCATAATAATGTTTATATAATAGCCTCAGCTATGGGACTTACATCTAAATGGTTGTATACAATGATTTAATAAGATTAAAGCTATTTGGAATATGTAGAGAGGCTATGTACTGATGTTAATGTGATAGAATTGTATTTCTGTTCAAAGCTTAACCTCTATGGGCTAGGTGGGACGCTAGCGTGCCACCCGTGGTGCACTCCATCAACAGCAGGTGCATTTCAAGAGCGCAAATTTGAATCCAAATAAATGTCAAAATTCAAATTTTTCAAAAATACAACTATTTTACACCATTTGAAAGATAAACATCTCCTTAATCTAACCACATTTTACGATTTCAAAAAGGTTTTACGGCGAAAGCATAAATTTAGAGTATGTTAGGACAGTACATTTACAAGAGTTGTGTGTAATGTTTTGTCAAGTCAAAGACAGGGTCACCAAAACCATAAAACCAGCTAAAATGATGCACTAACCTTTTACAATCTCCATCAGATGACACTCCTAGGACATTATGTTAGACAATGCATGCATTTTTAGTTCTATCAAGTTCATATTTATATCCAAAAACAGCGTTTTACTATGGCATTGATGTTGAGGAAATCGTTTCCCTCCAATAACCGGCAGTCAAGTCAGCGTCACAAATTAAATAATTAAAATTAGAAAACATTGCTAAAATATTATATTGTCATTTAAAGAATTATAGATTTACATCTCTTGAACGCAATCAACTTGCCAGATTTAAAAATAACCTTACTGGGAAATCACACTTTGCAATAATCTGAGCACTGCGCCCAGAAAAATACGCGTTGCGATACAGACTAGACGTCATGTTGGGGAGATCTAAAATCGAAAATACTATGTAAATAATCCATTACCTTTGATTCTCTTCATCAGATGTCACTTCCAGGTATCACAGGTCCATAACGAATGTAGTTTTGTTCAAAAAAGCTCATCATTTATGTCCAAAAATCTCCGTCTTGTTAGCACATGATCTAAGCCAGCCGGACTTCTCGTTATGAACGAGGGGAAAAAATATATTTCCGTTCGTTCAAACATGTCAAACGTTGTATAGCATAAATCATTAGGGCCTTTTTTAACCAGAACATGAATAATATTCAAGGTGGACGAATGCATACTCTTTTATAACGTATTGGAACGAGGGTACCCAACATGAACTCGCGCGCCAGGTGTCTAATGGGACATCATCGTTCCATGGCTCTTGTTCGGTCAGATCTCCCTCCAGAAGACTCAAAACACTTTGTAAAGGCTGGTGACATCTATTGGAAGCAATAGGAAGTGCCAAAATATTCCTCAGCCCCTGTGTTTTTCAATGGGATAGGTTTAAAGTCAATACAACACATCAGGTATCCACTTCCTGTCAGAAAATGTCTCAGGGTTTTGCCTGCCAAATGAGTTCTGTTATACTCACAGACACCATTCAAACAGTTTTAGAAACTTTAGAGTGTTTTCTATCCATATATAATAAGTATATGCATATTCTAGTTACTGGGTAGGATTAGTAACCAGATTAAATCGGGTACATTTTTTTTATCCAGACGTGCAAATGCTGCCCCCTAGCCCTAACAGGTTAACTCAGTCATCGGCACGCCCCCAGGGACACAGACAAGACCTGGCGTCATGAGACAGCCTTTTTCTGTCATTCCGAATAAAACCCCCACCCAGGATTACTTTCTTTAGACCAGGCCTCCACTCCATTACGAGTTGGCCAATAGGTTTGACCCTGCATCCCTCTACTTAACTTTAACCATACCACGTGGTTAAACTTTTAGACTATCGATACCGACAGAATAATAACAAGTCTTTGATATTAATTAATAGTCTGCAGCTAGAAATTATATCATTGAACGCGAAGACCGACGAAACATCCATTCTATAACGACATTAATGAATGTCGCTTGGAAATATCCATTCTAACCGAGAGAGAGAGAGAACGAGGACAAAAACTCTCCAACAGGACAAAAACTCTCCAACAAGGATCCCGACGACACACTGAGCGTAAATATATATTGATTGCAATTGTTCCCGAATGAGTGAGCGTTCATGTGCAAAGGTTTAGCATATCAATTGTTAATATTTATCAACTCTGTGTGTCTTCTCCGCTGCCCCCACCCCCCTTGTTTGTTTAACAGGCCGCCATGCCTGTTTAGCCCACTAGGGCACATTACTCCACCAATGCTTTGTAACGATAACCAACTGTTTGTATGCTTTCTGTGAATTACTTAGTTTAGTAAATAAATGATTTTAAGACAATAATGTATGGATGACTCTTAGTAAAGGCTGGGTTCGTGCAGATACAACAATTTACGAGGTTTGGAATGAGACTGGACGCAAGGTAAAATACACCATTTAAACCAGAAGATAATCGGCCTATACTATAATATAATATATAATGTTATAATATAGGAAAGTTATATTAGGAAAATTATAACTTTGTAATCTGAATATTTTCCTTGGTGCCCCGATCTCCTAGTTAATTACAGTTAAACGATTAATCAGTTTAATCGCGTAATAATAATTACAGGGAGTTAACCTGTTAGGGCTAGGGGGCAGTATTGACATGGCTGGATAAAAAACATACCCGATTTAATCTGGTTACCACTCCTACCCAGTAACTAGAATATGCATATACTTATTACATATGGATAGAAAACACCCTAAAGTTTCTAAAACTGTTTGAATGGTGTCTGTGAGTATAACAGAACTCAAATGGCAGGTCAAAACCTGAGAGATTCCTTTACAGGAAGTGGCCTGTCTGACCATTTCTGGAACTTCTTTGCCATCTCTATCGTTTACTAAGGATCTCTGCTCTAACGTGACACTTCCTACGTCGTCCATAGGCGCTCAGAGCCCGGGAAAAACCTGAATGTCGTCATCCCAGCCCCAGGCTGAAACACATTATCGCCTTTCTCAAGTGGCCGATCAAGGGACTCTGGGCTTAGGCGCGTGACCTGACCGCCCCCGCCTTTGTGATTTTTTCCTCTGTTTGCCGAAAAGGAGATTCCCGGTCGGAATATTATCGCTTTTCTACGAGAAAAATGGCATAAAAATTGATTTTAAACAGCGGTTGACATGCTTCGAAGTACGGTAATGGAATATTTAGAATTTTTTTGTCACGAATTGCGCCATGCGCACGACCCTTCTTTACCATTTCGGATAGTGTCTGGAACGCACGAACAAAACGCCGCTATTCGGATATAACGATGGATTATTTTGGACCAAACCAACATTTGTTATTGAAGTAGCAGCCCTGGGAGTGCATTCTGACGAAGACAACAAAAGGTAATCAAACTTTTATAATAGTAAATATGATTATGGTGAGTGCTAAACTTGCCGGGTGTCTAAATAGCTAGCCCGTGATGCCTGGGCTATGTACTTAGAATATTGCAAAATGTGCTTTCACCAAAAAGCTATTTTAAAATCGGACATATCGAGTGCATAGAGGAGGTCTGTATCTATAATTCTTAAAATAATTGTTATGCTTTTTGTGAACGTTTATCGTGAGTAATTTAGTAAAATGTTAGCGAATTCCCCGGAAGTTTGATGATGGGTATGCTAGTTCTGAACGTCACATGCTAATGTAAAAAGCTGGTTTTTGATATAAATATGAACTTGATTGAACAAAACATGCATGTATTGTATAACATAATGTCCTAGGGTTGTCATCTGATGAAGATCATCAAAGGTTAGTGCTGCATTTAGCTGTCTTCTGGGTTTTTGTGACATTATATGCTAGCTTGAAAAATGGGTGTCTGATTATTTCTGGCTTGGTACTCTGATGACATAATCTAATGTTTTGCTTTCGTTGTAAAGCCTTTTTGAAATCGGACAGTGTGGTTAGATTAACGAGAGTCTTGTCTTTAAATAGCTGTAAAATAGTCATATGTTTGAGAAATTGAAGTAATAGGATTTTTAAGGTTTTGAAAATCGCGCCACAGGCTTCAAGTGGCTGTTACGTAGGTGGGATGAATTCGTCCCGCCTAGCCCAGAGAGGTTAATTGATAAACATGTCTTCAGTTAATGGTGCCCAAAGACACGACACTGACATTCCTGTCTTGCAGGAAGTCATGCACAGAACAAGCAGTATTGCTGGTGGCATTGTCATGCTGGATGGTCATGTCAGGATGAGCCTGCTGGAAGGGTACCACATGAGGGAGGAGGATGTCTTCCCTGTAAAGCACAGCGTTGAGATTGACTGCAATGACAACAAGCTCAGTCCGATGATGCTGTGACACACCACCCCAGACCTTGACGGACCCTCCACCTCCAAATCAGCTCCAGAGTACAGGCCTCGGTGTAACGCTCATTCCTTTGACGATAAATATGAATCCGACCATCACCCCTGGTGAGACTAAACGACTCAGTGAAGAGCACTTTTTTCCAGTCCTGTCTGGTCCAGCGACGGTGGGTTTGTGCCCATAGGTGACGTTGTTGCAGGTGATGTCTGGTGAGAACTTGCCTTACAACAGGCATACAAGCCCTCAGTCCAGCCTCTCTCAGCCTATTACGGACAGCCTGAGCACTGGTGGAGGGATTGTGTTGTTGCCATCCTGTACAAATGACTTGTGTCATGCACAAAGTAGATGTCCTAACCGACTTGTTTACCCCAAAAATATATGGGGGATTAGAAACAATGCAGACAATAACATTGATGGAAGCAACAATCTATCTGCAATATTAAAGCTGATCCACCCCCTAACAAAAAAAATACAAATATTTATCATTATACTCCCAAAATACTGTGGCCTCTTTCCCTTGCCGAAGACCTGGAGGCATTTGGTGTGTTAAGAAGCTTCCAGAAATAGATTATAATGGATAGAGCTCAGCTAGAAAGGAAGGGATCTTCTCTGGCAAACCTTCGGCGACCTGCACCGCTCAACTGGATATAGCCTCCTTGTTCTGCCGTTTTGTCTATTTGGGGGTCGGAGAACGGATCCACTTGCTTGCCTTTAGTTTGTGTGCGAGATACTGTAAGTGCCTCCCTAAAAGTGTTTTCCCACATTGACACTGGCAGAAAATAGTTTTTATCACTTTAACAGTTTACTCTAGAAAGGAACCTAAGAGAATCAAACCCATCAAAAAATAAAAAAGCTATTGGCCGACATTGCTTCCTTTGTTAATGTTAGTGTTTATGTATGCGAGTGTGGTATCAGCTGTAGGCCCAATATGGACCACAAGTAGCGTTAACTACAAGGTCCCAATGAGGTCAACCACACACATTTGCTTGACACCTGCACAACGCATTTCATTGAGTGCAATGGCACTGCCATAGGGCATAGGGAACATAGGGCATAGGGAACATAGGGCATAGGGAACATAGGGCATAGGGAACATTGTAGTAACTGGGGCAGATGTCATATTGAAGAGCTTGGGAGATCAGCTGCTCCTACAGTGTAGGAAGGGTTTGTTTACTATTATGTTCAAGATGGTTCTCGTGTGGCCCAACTCCAACAGAGGTTAGCACAGCCTGGAATCGTTAGCTAGTTACACAACTTTGTTGTCCACTTACAATAGCCTCAGAGAGGCTAAATGCAGGAAAGCTGAGCGTGAGAGTGGTCACAGCGAGTGACTTAGAGGTATACATCTCCCTAAGAGAAGCAGTCAATGGTATATTCATTAGCACGAAGCTACGCTTCAAGTAACAATCATTTGTAAAGACATGAGCAAACAACAGATACACTACATGGACAAAAGTATGTGGACACCTGCTCGTCGAATATCTCATTCCAAAATGATGGGCATTAATATGGAGTTTGCTGCTATAACAGCCTCCACTCTTCTAGGAAGGCTTTCCACTAGATGTTGGAACATTGCTGCAGTGACTTGCTTCCATTCAGCCATAAGAGCATTAGTGAGGTGGGGCACTGATGTTGGACGATTAGGTTCCAATTCATCCCAAAGGTAATCGATGGGGATGAGGTCAGGGCTCTGTGCAGAGAATCAAAAGTTCTTCAACACCGATCTCAACAAACCATTTCTGTATGAACCTCGCTTTGTGCACGCTTTGTGCTTTCCCCAAACTGTTGCCACAAACTTGGAAGCACAGAATCATCTAGAATGTAATTGCATGCTGTTGCGTTAAGATTTCCCTTCACTGGAACTAAGGGGCCTAGCCCAAACCATGAAGAACAGCTCCAGACCATTATTCCACCTCCACCATACTTTACAGTTGGCACTAAGCATTCGGGCAGGTAGCGTTCTCCTGGCATCCACTAAACCCAGATTTGTCCGCCGTGCTGCCAGATTGTGATGCGTGATTCATCACTCCAGAGAACACATTTACACTGTTCCAGAATCCAATGGAGGCGAGCTTTACACCACTCCAGCCGACGCTTGGCATTGCACATGGTGATCTTAGGCTTGTGTGCAGCTGCTCGGCCATGGAAACCCATTTCATGAAGCTCCCGACGAACAGTTCTTGTGCTGACGTTGCTTCCAGAGGCAGTTTGGAACTCGGTAGTGAGTGTTGCAACCAAGGACAGATGATTTTGACACGCTTCAGCACTCGCCGGTCCCATTCTGTGAGCTTGTGTGGCCTACCACTTTGCGGCTGAGCTGTTGTTGCTCCTAGACGTTTCCACATCACAATAAAAGCACTTACAGTTGACCGGGGCAGCTCTAGTAGGGCATTAATTTGACGAACTGACTTGTTTGGAAAGGTGGCATCCTATGATGGTGCCACGTTGAAAGTCACTGAGCTCTTAAGTACGGGCCATTCTACTGCCAATGTTTTCGTATGGAGATTGCATGGCTGTGTGCTCGATTTTACACACCTGTCAGCAACGGGTGAGGTTGAAATATCCGACTCCTCTAATTTGAAGAGGTGTCCGCATCCTTTTGGCTATGTAGTGTAGAATAGAATAGAATAGAATAGAATGCCTGACTGCTGCTTTGACTGTTGGATTAAAGTCCATCTTTAACACAACCCAGTTACAAAACAAGGTGGTACACTTTAAGCACACTTGAAATAGTACACCAGATTTCTGTAGTAAGCTACTCACACTCTCCGGTCCACTTGCCAGGGTCCAGCATCAGCCTGCTCTTGGCATCCTCCAATTCCCCACTCAACCTCTCGTGCTTGGCCCTCAGCTCCCTGATCCGCTGTTGCCTCTTCTCCAGCATCCTCAGCCTTGCGTTGAAGTACAGCAGTCCCTGTGAGAGTAAACGGTAAGGATGGATGGAGTGAGCAGAGACAAAAGACGAGTGGAGGAAAGGAGCTGAGTGTGCTCCCTTTGGAGAAACCCTGACTTGGATGGAGGGAGGGAAGTAAACAGAGAGAGAGAGAGCGAAAGCGAGAGAGAGAGAGAGAGAGAGAGAGAGAGAGAGAGAAAGAGAGAGAGAGCCAGACAGAGGAGTATCTTTAGCCGGACGCTTCGATTAGGAGTTTGTGTGCTGTGAGGAGGCTCACACACGGGAGAGGGAGGTTTAGAGATTATTCAAAATGGAATCAAGAGTGGCTAACCTGTGGAGATTTAGCCCCCTGTCCATTGCCGGGGTTAATTAGGATAAATAAAATTAGCATCCACGCTAATCTCTCGCTTTGCTTTAATCTCCAGGACAAGCGTTGAGCACAGGGATTAGGTATAGACGTAGTCCACCAGTACCAAGTTATTGAAAGGTAGAATAACAGAACAGATTATTCCTAGTTCAGTCCCTCCAGGATTCTGTGATCGCAATCACCACATAAAACAGTCAAATCACTGCAATATTACTGCATAAAACTGTCCCATCACGGCACCACAAAAAGATGGTTCACAATTTTAACCAATCACCGCACTTCTACCGCATAAAGTGGTTCAATCAAGCCCCAGGTCAACAAACATTTCTCCCGTCAGTGCAATTTTGTGACAAATTTCACAAAATCCTCGCAAATTGTCATGCAACATGTCAGAATTGCTGCAGCAAAATCAAGTATTTTAGCCCACAGAAAAAAAAAAAAAAACACCTCGAAATCCTGGAGGAACTACTAGTTGGAACTGTTGTTTTTATCACTACAAGGGAGGTCAATTGCTTTTGCACTATTGGCTTTGCACAAAAAAATTTTTGGACACATTTGTGCCACAATATAATGTGTCTATTTCACAAGGCATAGCAGAATGAATTAATTCCATGCTTCATACATCTTCCATTTTAGCACATGATATAATAATCAAGGCACATCCATCGAGTTTAATGAACAAACCTTTTCCACATCCTGGAATGGCTGCGTGATGAGAGAGCAGAAAAAAATACATTATTAACATTCGCTAATGCAAAGATAATACACAATCTAAATGGATGCACTTTGAAATGCAATTAATCACACACACACACACCACACACACACACACACACACACACACACACACACACACACACACACACACACACACACACACACACACACACACACACACACACACACACACACACACAGTTACATGCACATTGCACACACACACACTTAAAATAGTTCATTTTGGGGAGCTCGGGATGACAGGCTCTAAAAGACGAATTGAAGATAATCTTTTCCTAATTGAAAATAAATCAAAGCACCATCAGGCAGAATTGATGTATTTTACCCACTACACTATTCACTGGATGACTGGGTACTACACTATTCACTGGATGACTGGGTCCTACATTATTTGCTGGGTGACTGGTTCCTACACTATTCGCTGTGTGAATGGGTCCTAAGCTTTTTGCTGGGTAACTTGGTCCTAAACTATTCACTGGGTGACTGGGTCCCACTGGTGGGAATGGTTAATGACCCGTGGGCATGGAGAGTGGAGAGGCCCATGAAGAGAAATCAGGCGAGGGCCCAGATAGCAGGTCCAACCTTCATCCTCCACCCCTAGTTTCCTCTCTTCCTCCTTGGGCTTCCTCCAACCCTAGTTCTCCCTCTTCCTCGTTGAGCTTCCTCCACCCCTAGTTTCCCCTCTTCCTCATTGGGCTTCCTCCACCCCTAGTTTCCCCTCTTCCTCGTTGGGCTTCCTCCACCCCTAGTGTCACTCTTAGTAGTGGATGGATTTAGGGTTCAAGACAGTTTAGGCAGCCTTGCTTTTTAATCTGGGGCATGTTCAGTTGAGGCTGATGAACTGGACTGTCCTCCTTAATTTTAGCCCACTGCGAAGGGGAGCCATGCCTGTTACGTGGCCATGATAATCTTGAAATGTTATTTATAAAGTAGACAATTACTGGAAGGAAATTCCTTTTGTCCTTTGGTGAGGTTAAAAGGTGAACAGGTGTGACATGCACAACATTTAAGCAAGTAAGGAGAGGAAAAACAGCAAATAAAATAACATTCCCACACAAATAAGTCAAAATATTCTGGAGTCTACAGTCTGGCTAATTTGTGTACATACACATGCACACCTGCGCACGCACGCACGCACGCACGCACGCACGCACGCACGCACGCACGCACACACACACCACTTTAGAATGCCAAGAAGCAAGCAGATGGAGAATCTCTAACCTCTGTCCCCGTGGCACCCTCTCGCCTCCTCTGCAGCCGTTCCACGTCGTCGATCTCGTACACCTTGATCTCGAAGGGCTCTTTCAGGGTCCCACCCAAGGGGGGCAAGTCCACCCACTGGCCTGGTACGCCAGCCTTTCTGCCCAGGGAGGAGGTGTCCGGCAGGGGAGCAGGGATGAGACGGCGCCGCTGGAGGCCTGGAGCAAGTGGGTGAAGGGAGTGATCAGTGGGGGTACCGCTGTTCATTGGAGTTGGATATGCACACCAGCAATATCCTAGCACGTGCGGCACTGCCTTGAAATATGCATGAAGCAAAAACATGCCAAGATACAGACTGATAGCAGACTTCCATAGAGCCAGCTGGGATCACATAACCTTGGGCTAGCACTGATTACATATGCATTAGGCACTAGACCCTATCTGTTGCTGTTATGAATTACGGAGGATGGGCACATGAATCTGAATACACTCATAATTCTTGTTATGAGTGTACACTGCAGCCGGATACGCTGTCACTTCAGATACTACACTTGAATAGAGATTCATGACAATGCTAGGTGGAGTACATACTGTACATCGAAATATATATTCATAGGTTTATGAAAAATAGATATATAAATGTGAGATATCCATGTGCAAGGCAAATTCATACATGATATTAGAGTGTATGAATACATGCATTCTTACTCGCTTCAGCATGCATGCAATGTTGTATTGAGCACCAGGGTTGTCACCTAGCAACGCTTTTCAATAGAATATAAATAATCTACTAGTGAGAAAGCTAGAGAAAATATCGTATGTATATTTTATTTTACAGATATCAAAGAAAAGTTATAACTATTTTAATATGTATATTGTTCAATTGGATTATTGTGGGGCGCTAAATAAAATAACATAACACTTATTTCACAAGTACAACTTTATGAGATCACGAGTGGTGATTGATGTGGTATAGATGTCTGGATATTGTTACAGAACTCTCTCAGTGTAACTAATACTCACCATTGCCTCTCTTCTTGGGTGATTTAGACACTCTACTCCTATTAGAGGTGGACACGCCACTCTCGCTCATGGAGTCGTGGGCTGACGAGGCACTGCCTGTGGTCTCGCTGTCCCGGATCATGCTCTCATACCCGCTGCTTCCCCCGCTGTGGTAGAAGAGCGCAGTGCGCCCCATGGCCGGTGGAAGCTCCCCACTGAGCACACTGCTATTGTCACTACCGTGCCCGCTGCTGTAACGCTGGGGCCTCCGCGGGGCTGTGATCTTGCTATAGGGCGAGGGTAGCGGCGTGCTGATAGGGGACCCGCTGACGCTTGCCCCGCTATCGTTGGCATTGTCCCCTGAACCCCTGCTTAGATGTTTCCTTGGGCTTCCCGCCACAAGCTCACTAACTCGGCTGTTGGCAGCCCGGATGGCCTGCTTGGTGCCCATGATAGTGCCCCTGCCAGGCTTGCCATTACCATTGGTCCCTGCCAAAGAACGAGCTGGAGGTTTCCCAGTTGGAGGTAGGCTGGCATTGCGTGCGGTTGGCGCATCAACGGATTTGGTGGAGTAGTTAAGGGTCTTGGAACTGCTGGCAGACAAAGTTCTAGCCTTTGATCCACTGGCAACTATGGCCCTGGGGTTGACATTAGCTTTGAGCTGTCCCAACTTGCTTGTCGTCGCAAAGGTGGTAGAGGAAGGAGGAGAGGTAGCAGTGGATGTGGAAGTAGTGGAGGTGGGAACCCCAAGTTTCGGCACTGATCTATTGGATTTTCCATTGTCTCCTAAACTAATGCCACTATTCTCTCTCGACAGGCCAGGTCTGGACCTCACTGAGGTTAGACTGTCACTTCTCTCCAAGGACATTAGGCTACCATAGTACCTTCCAGAATCACCTTTCGCTCCTCGTGTCTTCAGGCTTGACGCTGTCTTAGCTGAGCCATGGTCAGCCTTCAAGCTGGATGTTTTGTAGCTAAACAAATCCCTTCTGAATCGGACATCGAATTCCTCCTCGGATACTGATGTTTTAGGCAATGAGGACCTTGCAGCATCGCTGGCTGCCCTTAAGGCACTAGGAGATAAGACTATCCTTGTCTTTTGATCAAGGCTTGATTTGCGAACAGGTGGAGCAGGAGGAGAGATAGAGCCGGACTTTGGAAGCATGCTGCTTTTCTGTCCATTTGCCTTCTTTCCCAAAGAGGAGAATCTCAGACTACCACTGCCTGAAGTACCATCGCGGCCCCATTTTGATTCAGGGGAACTGTGGGGGACTGACACTGTGCCAAGAGTGGTGGCGCCTCGCCTGAGCTGTGGCATCCTGCTCATGGTCTCTGCTTTCTTGCTGCTGGACTTCTCACAACCGTCTACCACCCTCTGAGTCGAGGAGGATACCTGTGCTTTCGGCGGTCGAGGTACACTGTTGCTGTTTCCTCCTGGCTTCCTGGAAGGGAGGCCACTCATGCCATTTCTGGGTGGCTTACTCGCCACAGTGGATTCAGTCGCTCTAGGATCCGAATGGCCGCCCCCTCGCAACCAGAGGTCATCTTGCTTGCCTTCCTGCCTGCTGCAGCTTGGGGCAACTGATGAGGTAGGCTTGGTTTTCCTGGGAAGACTGGAGTGAACAGCATGGTGTGGGATCTGAGAAGATGCTGAGGTGTTTAGAGTGTTTGCTCTGAGAGATGCTTTGGTAGAGTCAGGAGAAGGTGGGCACTTAGTTAGGGAGAGCTTGCTTGGGGTGGCGGGGTCACTGTCCAACTCAGAGAAGCAGACACCACTGTCATTTAGGGAGCTCTTGGTACCATGCTGCAAGAACGGCTCCCTACGGAATATACTAGGGGAGGACAATATGGAGGTGTTCTCCGGTGCCATGCACTTAGCCCTCTGTAAGAATCTACTTGCTGAATGGGTGCCGTCACTCTCCAGCGAGCACACGCTCACTTCACTCGGCCAGGAGCCAATAGAAGACTGTCTGCTACCATGATGGGCAAACATCTCCTCCTGTGAGGCTGAGCTCACCCCAGATGCACACTCTTGAGCCGAGTAAGCATCAAACTCATCGTTGATGCTGCTAATGATGCTGACAGGACGGGAGCCTGAGGCCAGGGCCTGAAGGGAGCAGTCACTGTTAAAGCTGATGATGCTGGAGGGCCGCCCATTGTCTGGGACCAGGCCTATGGGTAGGTCCTCCACAACTGTGAACACCAGCTCGTCTTCCCCATTCAGCTCCACAGGTTGCTGCAGGGTGATCGTGGTCCTCAGGACATCTCTCTCCAGGCATCTGCCCCTCAATGCTGCCCGAAGATGGCTCATCTCCATGGGACTCCTGCCATGATGAGCCCTCTCCAGGACCGGGGACCCCCCATGTTGTCCTTGCCTTAGGGCCTGCTGACTCATGCCCACAGGGGGTGCACGGCAGATAGCATCCAGACCCTGAGAGGGTGTTCTGGAAGATCTTGGCAAAGAAGGAGAGGCAGAAGGCTTAGGTAGAGTAGGCCCTTTGTTGAGGTAGACCTTCTCTCGCACCACAGGCTCTGAGTCTTGCAACAAAACCCTGCTGGGCTTAACCACGCAGGCCAGAACTTTCTCCCCATCTGCACTTGTCCGTTTGTGACTCTCTGGGACCCCTCCATCTAAGAACAATTTGGAATGTTCCTGCTCAGATTTAGTGGGAGCTGTGTGGGTGGTTGTTGTGCTAATGAGGGGCTTTTGGGAGGGGGATTTAACAGTCTTGGGGGACACAGCCTCCTCTGGGCTTTTGGTCCTTGGGGCTATTTGTGCCCCTTTGCCCTCCCCAGTGAAGGCAGCTGGGCCCTCGCTGCCATCAATGCACTCCAGTCTCTCTTGGAGCTCAGCAAACGTGTCGCACTTGAAGTATTCCACCTCCGGGCGTTGGGTGTCTTTCCCGCGCTTCCTGTTCAGCGAGGGGATGATCGGAACAAAGGAAGGTGGGCCCTCATTGTCGCTGAGCTCTCTGTCTGAAATGGTGGCCCCACCAGGCCCAATGTAGATGACCGTGTCGCAGGAGTGCTCACTGCTGGATGAGTAGTCTGGGTCACTGGACAGCAATGTGGGCATATCGGGGTCAAGAGCCACGGTTCGTGGGTGGAAGGGTCTCAAGTGTGGCTTGCGGATTCGTCCCTCCTCGCAGGAACTCTCGCCACCAGAGGAGCTGGATGCATACTATAAGCAGGATAGAGAACAAACATTCAAATCTTGTCTGCGGTAGGGATTCAATAGCTGAATTATAAACAGTGTTCAATTCCTAGACTTCCAATTTATTGGAAACCACATGTCAATACCAATCGAGGTTAAAAGTGCAAACCAAAGGCTACATGAAAATGTATCTAAAAATCATTTTATGTATCCTATGGTGTCCTGATCTATAAAATATAAATACATGCTGTCAATCTTCCTAATTATGTTGAAGGTATGCTTTCCAAATCTCAGGGCATACATTGGATTCTCTTTAGTATTGATTACATGGCATAAAACACTGAAAAAAGTATCGCTGTAACAGCCCTTCCTTTGGAAGAAATACAGATGAACTTTATAGATTTAATTATTTCTATGGCAGAGTCATTATTACCCTGGGAATCATTCAAACAATTCAGACATTCTCTAATTGAGTGATACCAAAGGCTGCTTGAGGAATAAAGTCTGTATCTATGAAGACCATGCAAAGAATGTAATGTGAATTTATTGATCCAAATCTTAATGGATGCAAGACCCAATACTCACGTACACATTCTGGATTCAGATGACCGCACTCTCACACACACATTAATTCAAACAAAACCCACTGGGCACAGACGTCAGTTCAACATCTAGTTTTGATTTACATTTTGGTTGAGTTGTCAACTAATGTGAATTCAATGTGAAATCAACCAAAAATGTCAACCTGTCATTGGATTTAGGTTCAAATGTAGGTTTTAATTAGGTTTAGGTTTAAAAAAATACAAAATTCCCTTACGTTGATGACTTTTTGCAAATCCAATCAGTTTTCCACATTGATTCAACGCCATCACACTGAATTTTTTGGTTGAAATGATTTGGAAACAGCATTGATTCAACCAGTTTTTTCCCCCCGTAGGAAGCCTTGAAATAGCTTGTTGAATTGTTACTACCTTGGATTTCTTCTTCCGCATGCGGTGGATACGCGAGGCCAGCTGCACGGTGGTGAGCGTCTCCATGTAATTGGTTGGTGAGTCAGAGATGTGTGCTATCATGGTGGTTCGGCAGTTGATGTTGCCCAGAGATTCCCTCAGCAACATGGTGAGCTTGCTATCCCTGAATAATACATCAAAAATCCCCTCGTTAGCCCCCCAAAAAAGACCAGCACCAGATCCTTGTAGCCGTAACACACTCCCCTCTAAACCTCCCAGGATCACAGCAACCACTCCTAATTGTACCAAAGGATTAGGCATAGACAGGCAAAAGGCAGCGGGAACGAGATCTCATTTACCATTTTCAACTACCACTTTCAGTTTCAACTACCTTCTCATGTTCTGTCTGTAAGTAGGGCAATGTGTGAAAGGTCCATGAAAGCTAGTTTTAAATAAACAAGAAACATTTTCATTAAACCCACCCTACTCTATACTGTGTATAAATAAAGCTGATCTTGTCTGAGACTCAAGTAAAAAAATCTCATTTCACATATTCCTTTTCACAGACTAAATCTTCTATATTACAATCCAAACCCCCTCATCTCATTGACGCCGGAATACACCCTTTCCCTGAACCATAACACTGTCAATAATTTCCCACGTTGGTGCTTCTCTAATTCCATCAACTTCTCTCTCATCCAAACAGGCTAATAGGGCTTCATAGATTTTTCCTGTGAGGTGGGAAGAACAACGGAGAGAGATAAAAAGGCCATGGCACAAAGCCAGACACACAGACATAATACAGACACATTCAGATTGGCATTGTGTAAAAAACTATTATTCACGAGCATCTGAATGTGTTTGTCCCTCGTTTCAGACATACCTGTAGGGTACGTGAAAAAATTATAATATTCAAGAGCGTTTGTCCCTCGCTTTCAGACATACCTGTAGGGTACGTAAAAAATCATTATTCATTAGCGTTTGTCCCTCATTTTCAGACATACCTGTAGGGTACGTGCTTGGCCCCATTGGCCAGGGCGAGGATGACGTTTCCCAGAGCAGAGAGAGACAGACACTGGCCTCCACCTCCTTCCCGGGTCCGACTTATGTCTGTCTCACAGCTGCCCAGATCCAGCAGGTGCAGACGACTGCGGCCGCCAGACACTTTATGAGAGAGAGAGAAAACAACAGAGACAGACAGAAAGAGAGAGAGAGAGAGAGAGAGAGAGAGAGAGAGAGAGAGAGAGAGAGAGAGAGAGAGTGTGTCAGAGAGGGAAATTGAGAGAAAAAGAGGAGAGATGGTAAATTATAAAACCTGAACTTTCACTAGAGCACCAAAAAAAAAACCTTAGGAGTTCACATTGAATGGACCACTTCAAACTTTACATCCCCACATTTAGCTTTGTGCTAAATGACCGATACACTGAATGACACTTTCAGGGGGCACTGAGCCCACTGAGCACAGCAGGGATTTTAAGTGGCACACAATGAAAAAGACATAGGGGCCTGACAGAGGTGGCCCAATAGATACACACGGTGAGGTGTGGCTTAACGTGACCACACCCCCGAGTAGGGTACCCCCCTTACTCCCATGTAATTAGCCTAACTTTGGCGTCATCCTCAGCAAATTACTGACACTTTTTGTTGTTGTTTCAATAAATGTTTTCAGCAGCTTCACTTGTCGTTATTAACATACAGTGCCTTCAGAAAGTATTCAGACCCCTTGACTTTTCCCACATTTTGTTAGGTTACAGCATTATTCTAAAATGAATTACATCGTTTTTTTCCCCTCGTCAATCTACACACAATACCCCATAATGACAAAGCAAAAACAGGTTTTTATAAATGTTTGCAAATTCATTAAAAATAAAAACATGAAATATCACATTTACATAAGTATTCAGACCTTTAATCAGTACTTTGTTGAAGCACCTTTGGCAGCGATTACAGCCTTGAGTCTTCTTGGGTATGACACTACAAGCTTGGCACACCTGTATTTGGGGAGTTTTCCAATTCTTCTCTGCAGATCCTCTCAAGCTCTGTCAGGTTGGATGGGGAGTGTTGCTGCACAGCTATTTTCAGGTCTCGCCAGAGATGTTCGATCGGGTTCATGTCCGGGCTCTGGCTGGGTCACTCAAACACATTCATAGACTTGTGCCGAAGCCACTGCTGCGTTGTCTTGGCTGTGTGCTTAAGATTGTTGTCATCTTGGAAAATTAACCTTCGCCCCAGTCTGAGGTCCTGAACAGGTTTTCATCAAGGATCTCTCTGTACTTTGCTCCATTCATCTTTCCCTCGATCCTGACTAGTCTCCCAGTCCCTGCCGCTGAAAAACATCCCCACAGCATGATGCTGCCACCACCATGCTTCCCCGTAGGGATGGTGCCAGGTTTCCTCCAGACGTGACATTTGGCATTCAGGCCAAAGAGTTCAATCTTGGTTTCATCAGACCAGAGAATTTTGTTTCTCATGGTCTGAGAGACTTTACGTGCCTTTTGGCAAACTACAAGCTGGCTGTCATGTGCCTTTTACTGAGGAGTGGTTTCCGTCTGGCCACTCTATCATAAAGGCCTGATTGCTGAAGTGCTGCAGAGATGGTTGTCCTTCCGGAAGGAACTCTAGAGCTCTGTCAGTGACCATTGGGTTCTTGGTCACCTCCCTGACCAAAGCACTTCTCCCCCGATTGCTCAGTTCTAGGAAAAGTCTTGGTGGTTCCAAACTTCTTCCGTTTAAGAATGATGGAGGCCACTGTGTTCTCGGGGACTTTCAATGCTGCAGACATTTTTTGGTACCCTTCCCCAGATTTGTGCTTTGATATAATCCTTTCTCAGAGCTCTATGGACAATTCCTTCGACCTCATGGCTTGGTTTTTGCTCTGACATGCACTGTCAACTGTGGGACCTTATATAGACAGGTGTGCCTTTCCAAATCATGTCCAATCAATTGAATTTACCACAGGTGAACTCCAATCAATTTGTAGAAACATCTCAAGGATGATCAATGGAAACAGGATATCGAGTCTCATAGCAAAGGGTCTGAATACTTATGTAAATAAGTTATTTATGTTTTTTATTTTTAATATATTTGCAAAAATGTCTAAAAACCTGTTTTAGCTTTGTCATTATGGGGTATTGTGTGTCGATTGCTGAGGATTTTTTTTATTTAATACATTTTAGAATAAGGCTAACGTAAGAAAATGTTGAAAAAGTCAAGGGCTCTGAATACTTTCCGAAGGCACTGTACTTGGCTGTCACAACAATTTGCATGATACTTATTCTGCCACTGTGTTACCCGACCTGCTAATGTGTTACCCGACCTGCTAATGTGTTACCCGACATACTAAAACTGACAGTAAAGCTAGGAAAGCTGTTGTATTATACTTACATCACTGTTTGTTTACCCCTAGCTTTTTCACCGGTTAGCTGACGTTAGCTGTCTGGCTATCGAGAGAACTTCATCTCGATCTAATTCGCTAGTCTTAGATATGTCAAGTAACTACTTCCAGTCTTTGCCTGCCCTTGGACGGTCTAAGTATTTAGAAAAGTTGATTCTTATTGGCTTGCCTATATGTCCTTTCAACTTGCCGCAGACCAGCTGGGGAGACAACCCTACCAAATATCCGAAGCCAGCGGAATCTCCAGGTTTGCATAAATAGCCAAATGCAGAAGAATATTATAGCTGTTATTTGGATGGATGACTAGCAATCTTTATGCAATGCACATAGCTAGTTAGATACAAAGAAGTGTTACGAATTTATCAGTGATGAAGTGCTTCGAACACTCATATAAATGTATTGAGTAACCGGAGCCTACAGCTTTCCATCAACATTGCGGTATAATAGCCTGAAACCATGAGATTTGTCTAACCTGGTCCCTGGGAAGTTGATGAAACTTAATTTGGTGTTTTTTTCTCTTACTATTGTTCAAACAAAAACAATATGCAACAGCTTTTCGGCATCTTAAAAGCAGGGTTAGTTAGATAGTTGGAGGAAATCTGTTGGGAAAGGCTCTTTGACTGATAATCGTGACTCACATTCCAGTGTCACGGCTGTCGTAGGAATGAGCGGACCAAGGTGCAGCGTGTGTGTCGTTCCACATTTTTATTTACACTGTGAAACTATGCAATACATAAATAAACTGAAAGACAAAAAACAACAAACCGTGACGCAGAGGTGAAACATACACAACTCAAAATGAATCTCCCACGAACCCAGGTGGGACAAACACCAACTTAAATATGACCTCCAATTAGAGACAACGATGACCAGCTGCCTCTAATTGGAGATCATCTCAAACAAAGCCCAACATAGAAATACAAAACTAGAACAACCCAACATAGAAATACAAAAATAGAACAACCCAACATAGAAATACAAAACTACAACATAACAACATAGAAAAACTAAACTAGAAAACCCCCCTGTCACACCCTGACCTACTCTACCATAGAAAATAACAGTTTACCATGGTCAGGACGTGACAGTACCCCCCCCAAAGGTGCAGACTCCAAATGCAAATTAAAAAATTAAAAAAACAAAAAAAACAAAAGGGAGGGTAGGGAGGGTAACAAGTGTCTATGGCGGCTCTGGTGCAGTACCCAGAACCTTATCATCCAGCGAATCCTCCAGTAGAGGAGGTGGCTCTGCTTCGGGGCGTAACCCCCGCTCTGCCCGCTGATCCCTCTGCTTCTGTGCCACCGAACCGTGGATCATCGCCGGAGGCTCTGTGCTGCAGGCTGCCGCTGGAGGGTCTGGGCTACAGGCCGCCGCTGGAGGTTCTGGGCTGCAGGCCGCCGCTGGAGGTTCTGGGCTGCAGGCCGCCGCTGGAGGCTCTGGGCTGCAGGCCGCCCCTGAAGACTCTGGGCTGCAGGCCATCTCAGGAGGTTCCGGGCTGGGGCCCGTCTCAGGAGGTTCCGGACTGGGGACCGTCACTACAGGCTCCATGCCATGGAGCATCACTGCAGGCTCCGCGCTTTGGATCACCACTGGAGGCTTTGTGCCATGGATCATCACTGGAGGCTCTGGGCCATGGATTATCACTGGAGGCTTCGTGCCATGGATCATCTCTACAGGCTCCGGGCCATGGATCATCCCTACAGGCTTCTTGCCATGGATTATCCCTACAGGCTCCAGGCCATGGATCATCACTGGAGGCTTCGTACGTGGAGCTGGAACAGGTCTCACCGGACTAGGGAACGTCGCTGGAGGCTCCGGATTTGGGAACGTCGCTGAGAGCTCTGGACTAGGGAACGTCGCTGGAGGCCGGGTGAGCAGAGCAGGCACAGGGTATACTGGGCCGTGGAGGCGCACTGGAGGCCTGGAGCTTATGGCTGGCACAACCCGTCCTGTCTGGATGCTTACTTTAGTCCGGCAAGGGCGGGTTGCTGGCACAGGACGAACTGGGCTGTGCAGGCGCACTGGCGACGCCCTGACCTACTCTACCATAGAAAATAACAGCTTACCATGGTCAGGATGCGTCAGACAGTTTATCTGTCCATGCTAATATTTTTACGTTTAGAATTCAAGTGTTTTTTGGTATGATGTCATTTGTTGATTAAGGCAACATGGAATTATATTAAAATGACCAACCAAGCATATACAAAATGTTTATAGAATGTTTTTTTTTTTAAAAACAGCCGTTGTCGGGTTATGATTAAAGTAGGCAATTTAGCAAAGGAGTGAAGGGAGTACCTTAGATATCTCAATATCTAATCATTTCTGGGTAACAATTATGTACCTTACTGTGATGTTTCTTTTTTTAACTATTTTAATTGAAAGCAAACAGCTTCTTAGCAAAGAGCAATTTCTCAAGCAAGTACCCTACTCAGTACCCTACTCTGGGCGTGGTCACGTTATGCCTTGCCCCGCCGTGTGCATCTATGAATCAAGAGTTATGGACAGTCGGCTCAGAAGTGACAATCAAAAAGGCTCGCACTTTCGGAGGCTAACTGCTCACAGATAAAAGACAAAGTTATGTTTGAGAGGACAGATTTCTTCCCATTTGAGCTCATCTAGGTCAGTGGTATGAAAACTCTGACTCATATCATTAAGAGTAATCCGAACGGTGTCCTGATTTAATACAGTGCTGGGGCTGAAGATTAACCTAGCGTCAGCAGGATTTACAATCCCCTGCGCTCTAGAGTGACAACCCTCCCCGGAACCCGGGAATGCAAACTAGCCTCCCCTTTTATGTGCCGCTCTATAAACATTCGCAGAAAGAGGACTCAAGCCTCATTACCTATTGAAATGTATTCTGGCTCCGGACAGCGTGTGCCGTGTCTACCCCCGCATTGCAGCGACGGGAGTGTGAAATACTAATGACAGCAGCTAATGTAGAGGATGCGGCGATGACAGGTAGGCTAGGGCAGCGTATAATGAAAATGAGCTAGCCTTCCTTGTTAGTATTCCTGTTAAGGCCTTATCAGCAACTCCAAATGAAGCTAATTAATACAAGTTGGATTGGAGAAAAAGAGGGAGGAAGAGCGAGAGAGAGAGGAAGAGCAGGAGAGAGAGATAATAGACTTGCTGGATGGCCTAGCCTTTCCAGCAGGTCTTAACATACTAATGATGCATGTGAAATATGTTCTCCAGATAAAAGGGCAAGGGTTTTTCATTGTGCTGATCAGAGTGGATCCTTTGAGCATCGAGCAAATTAAAGACACCATTATCTTTCAATGGTTTATCTGCATCAATATGGTGGTCAATGTGGAGCTACAGATCAATATTTAACATCACATGAACAAGACATCATATGTAACTGTCATCACATGAACAAGACATCATATGTAACTATCATCACATGAACAAGACATCATATGTAACTGTCATCACATGAACAAGACATCATACGTAACTATCATCACATGAACAAGACATCATATGTAACTGTCATCACATGAACAAGACATCATATGTAACTGTCATCACATGAACAAGACATCATATGTAACTATCATCACATGAACAAGACATCATATGTAACTGTCATCACATAAACAAGACATCATATGTAACTGTCATCACATGAACAAGACATCATATGTAACTCTCATCACATGAACAAGACATCATATGTAACTGTCATCACATGAACAAGACATCATATGTAACTATCATCACATGAACAAGACATCATATGTAACTGTCATCACATGAACAAGACAGCATATGTAACTATCATCACATGAACAAGACATCATATGTAACTGTCATGACATGAACAAGACATCATATGTAACTATCATCACATGAACAAGACATCATATGTAACTATCATCACATGAACAAGACATCATATGTAACTATCATCACATGAACAAGACATCATATGTAACTGTCATGACATGAACAAGACATCATATGTAACTATCATCACATGAACAAGACATCATATGTAACTGTCATCACATGAACAAGACATCATATTTAGTTGGAAAACTGTCATCACATGAACAAGACATCATATGTAACTGTCATCACATGAACAAGACATCATATGTAACTATCATCACATGAACAAGACATCATATGTAACTGTCATCACATGAACAAGACATCATATGTAACTATCATCACATGAACAAGACATCATATGTAACTGTCATCACATGAACAAGACATCATATGTAAGTGTCATCAAATGAACAAGACATCATATGTAACTATCATCACATGAACAAGACATCATATGTAACTGTCATCACATAAACAAGACAGCATATGTAACTGTCATCACATGAACAAGACATCATATGTAACTCTCATCACATGAACAAGACATCATATGTAACTGTCATCACATGAACAAGACATCATATGTAACTATCATCACATGAACAAGACATCATATGTAACTGTCATCACATGAACAAGACAGCATATGTAACTATCATCACATGAACAAGACATCATATGTAACTGTCATGACATGAACAAGACATCATATGTAACTATCATCACATGAACAAGACATCATATGTAACTATCATCACATGAACAAGACATCATATGTAACTGTCATGACATGAACAAGACATCATATGTAACTATCATCACATGAACAAGACATCATATGTAACTGTCATCACATGAACAAGACATCATATTTAGTTGGAAAACTGTCATCACATGAACAAGACATCATATGTAACTATCATCACATGAACAAGACATCATATTTAGTTGGAAAACTGTCATCACATGAACAAGACATCATATGTAACTGTCATCACATGAACAAGACATCATATGTAACTATCATCACATGAACAAGACATCATATGTAACTGTCATCACATGAACAAGACATCATATGTAACTATCATCACATCAACAAGACATCATATGTAACTATCATCACATGAACAAGATATCATATGTAACTATCGTCACATGAACAAGACATCATATTTAGTTGGAAAACTGTCATCACATGAACAAGACATCATATGTAACTGTCATCACATGAACAAGACATCATATGTAACTATCATCACATGAACAAGACATCATATGTAACTGTCATCACATGAACAAGACATCATATGTAACTATCATCACATCAACAAGACATCATATGTAACTATCATCACATGAACAAGATATCATATGTAACTATCGTCACATGAACAAGACATCATATTTAGTTGGAAAACTGTCATCACATGAACAAGACATCATATGTAACTGTCATCACATGAACAAGACATCATATGTAACTATCATCACATGAACAAGACATCATATGTAACTATCATCACATGAACAAGACATCATATGTAACTATCATCACATGAACAAGACATCATATGTAACTATCATCACATGAACAAGACATCATATGTAACTATCATCACATCAACAAGACATCATATGTAACTGTCATCACATGAACAAGACATATTTAACTGTCATCACATGAACAAGACATCATATTTAAATTATCATCCACCTTCATTATGTAACCTCTGATGACTGATGAAATTCATACACAGGTAGATTGCGCATTGAATGTCAAATTAACTCTCTAGAAAAAGTTTTGCTTGCCCAGTTTGCTCTAGTGGGTTTACACTATCTGGGCTATTCCATTGGTTGAATAGTGCCAGGCAAGTCAAACCAAGCAGTATATATATAAACCAAGTATTTGAAAGAAAACAAATACCTATTTGACCCAGGTCTACTAAGTGCACACACCAGACACACACCACGGGCACCCTACTCACTTCCTCCTTTGGCACTCTTCTCCATGCGGTACTGGTAGATATGGAGGGTGAAGAGCATGTGGGAGTTTCTCCTCTCCTCCTCATCGCAGTGAGGGCGGCTGGTGCTTCGTGCCTCCAGGGCTGCGTCCAGAAAGTAGGCTGCCCGCTCTGCAGTGGCCGCACGCAACTCACTCTGGTTCTGTAGCTGAGGGGGGAAGAGAGATGAAAAATGATGGAGACTGAACGAAAGAGAGGAAAAGAGACTACTCATACTAATACTACTGAGACTAGTACTGTACCTCCTACTGTTCTTGGTGTTTTAAAAGCTTTTCATGCCAATAAAACCCTTTGAATTGAATTGAGAGAGCGAGAGAGAGAGAAATAAATACAGAGAGAGAGCACGAGAGAGAAAGGGGGAGGTACAGAGAGAGTTGCTAGAAAGGTAAAGACAGAGGAAGAGAAACTGGGAGATGAATAAAGAGAGTAAGAGAGACTCCCACACAGACAGAATGAACGAGAATGAAAGAGAGAGGGAGACACAAATAGGTGAGAAAAGAACATGGGAGAGATGGATAGGGAAATAAAGACAGACAGCCATAGACATAAAGAAAGAAAAGAAGAGAGGGGGTGGGGGGGCGAGTGAACTGAGAGAGATGAAAAGAGACTGCATTAGAAGGGTCTAGCTAATTGGGCGAACAGCACACATTTCTGGCCCGGCGGAGGGAGTCTCCTGGGTGATCAGGGGGTCAGATATGCACACAAAGGGAGGGAGAGGTGAGAGAGAGGGTCCAGGGAGGGAGTGAGGTTGTCTGAGGAGGTCAGATGGAAGCGGCATCATAAGAGCCCAGGTAGCTAAAGAATTAAAGCATTCAATGACAGGTGATTTATTGTTGAGAAAGGAGCACACAACGTAAGCAAAAATTCAAGCTATTAAGTCAGAATACAGCTGAACATAGCCTATGCTAGGTCTGTCACAAACTATTAAAATGCTTTCTCTAGAACTCCCCACCCAAAGCGCACACACACACTCCCACTAGCCAACCAGCTCCATACCTGTGACCCGCAGATGGGGTCCTCGCGCAGGTACACCCCCGGAGACTGGCCATCCTGCAGGCTGCCTGTGGACACATTGGACAGCAGGTCGGTCAGCGCCTCGTCCCGGCCGGAGATCTCCACGGCGGACACGCGGACCGAGAAGCGTGCCCCGGCCTTCTCCTTGCGTTCCTCGATGAGCTTGAAGAGCCAGGAGATGGCGCAGGGAGCCACACCCAGGCTCTGTGTGGAGCAGTCCCGACCAATCATGGTGTATGTCTTACCTGTGGAGGAGGGTTCAGAGGTTATTTGAGGTGGTGAGTGGTGCGTTTTGTTATACTTGTTGGGTTGTTTTCTCAGACATGGACTAAGCCTATAGTTCTGGACTAAAAGGCATGTTCAACTGAGATTCTCCATTGCAAGTGCATCTTAGTCCTTGGCTAGACTAAATCTGTGTCCTGTAAACCGGCCTGTCGGATTTTAAGTCTGCTCTCCAAAACAGACAAAGGATGCTTATAGTTATATATTTGTTCAGAAAGGAAAATAGCTAGTTCAAATAGGAATAGACACATCATAAACAGGTTTATGAGTGCTGTCTGCTGTTGAAGTAGATAAAAGATAGGGTTGACAAAATGTTTTAACCCAATGAGTCCCACCATATCGCCGGGGCATCTTTAGACTTGTAATCCATTTTAAACAGTGTGTGTTTGAGCTACAGACTGCTGGGTTCTACCATCTGATTAGTCTATTTATCATGTATCCGTAGATACCAATGATGTGTAGTCTGTGTGATTAACGGGAGCTTAGCTAGAGCGGTGTTTGTGAGACAAGAGCGGATCCCGAAGGGGCCTGGGGCCGGGTCTTTTATACAAAAACGTCTATAGAGTCTGAATGGTTTGAGCTGCAAACTATTAAAGCTATCAAAGCTATCTATGAAAAGCTGAGACTATCACGAACATGTTTCGCTCTATGACGCTCACCAGCTACACAAGAGTCGTTAGAAGGTAAGGGGTTCCCAGGACATAGTGTCTATAATACTGTAACAAGCTCACATAGTTGCTGTCACAAAATCCAAATTCCACACAGTTGTCACTGACTAGTTGGATATTAATTTCCAAGAGAGCAAACCATTTCTGTAATTACTGCATTCATATAATTACATTTGTACCTGGTTTTTGGTTTGGCGTACCTTATATTTTTATTCATATCAATAAAACTCATGAATGCAACTGTTTATGTCAAATTATTTTGTGTTCTACTTACAGCCCTGGTTGTCCTGAAAATAAAATAGTAAAACACTTCATTGTGAGGCTAAATATAGGGGCTGGACATGGAGATAAACGAACGACTGATAAATGAAATACTGGAATCTCGTGACTAATAGGGTTAAGTGAAGTCTATGGATGTGGATCAAATATAAATATTTGTAGCAGTAAAATAAGTAACAGCAGAAGTAGAAGTTAACAAATAACACGGGAGATCTGAAGTCCTCATCAGTGGGTCTGGCAGGCCTACACAGCTGGAGGAGAAACAAAGGACGAGACAAAGGAAAGACTGGTCTAACAACCAGATGGAAAACAAGGGCACTTTACATTCTTCATAAAGCTCTTTTTCTCTCTCTCTCTTTTTCCCACTCTCAAAAAAACATGCGCGCGAGCACACACACACACACACACACACACACACACACACACACACACCCATCCTACAACATTATACTGAAGTGGCCGCTGCCTTCCTTCTCTCTGCCTGTCCTTCAAAGCTCTCCACACAAACTCAAAGAGGGCTTTAAAATAAGGCAGACAAAACAAAAGGGGATTCTCCATCTCTCTGTTCTATTGTAAACAATCATTGGGACTCCCGCCAGGAAATGAATTCCGTGAAGTGGTTTCCTAATGGGAAAGGGGGTAGGGACCCACTATGGTTGAGTCAATTAAAACAGGGACCTCTGTTCAGTCAGTCATCTAGTTTGTTTCTTGAGGTGTGAAAACAGGAAATTAAACTGTTTGACACATTAATGGGCCATCGTTCGTTATTTCAAGGGCATAGATGTGTGTGTGTGTGTGTGTGTGTGTGTGTGTGTGTGTGTGTGTGTGTGTGTGTGTGTGGTGTGTGTGTGTGTGTGTGTGTGTGTGTGTGTGTGTGTGTGTGTGTGTGTGTGGAGAGCGTGGTCATACCGAGGTTGGCATGGCCTAAGCAGAAGATGCAGCCGTCTGCACCGTTCACCACCGATTGGATGACCTCCGCCACCGTCCCCGAGCACACCTCAGCCTATCAGTAGAAAGCACAGATCATTTCAGCCAACGATAACACAGCATATCACACCTCAGTGTGACTGAGTCTCTGCGTGCAGAGCATTGTTTGTGGGTTCAGATCATTTGATATCACAGGACATCCCAATAGCAAAGAGGCAAACACAACCAAGCAAAAAAAAGCAAACATACAAGGAGGGGCCATCTACAACCCTTTGAAAGCATATCAAACGCAAACACTTCTAAGACCTAAAGCACTAGGGCGAAAGTTCATAGGATGCAGTGTATTTCTACACGTTGCATCACGTTGCAAATCTCTCTTGGGCGTTTTAATATGAAGGACCCGTCCACTTTATTCACAGTAGCAGAACTACATATAGGGCAGCACATTGCAGGTATAGGGCCTAGGTCAGTGGTTTTCAACCTGTGGTCTGCTGATTTTTATTCATTTATTTAGTTTTCTTCCAAAATGAATAACAGTCTGGAGTATTAATAGTACTACAAAGATTTTCTAATTCATTTTCACAATGAAATTGTGAATAATAACACAGAGCCATTTATTGTGTTACTTTCACTACTAACAATTGACCAAATTTGACCACCAAGATATTTTATTGGGTTGGGAACTGCTGGCCTAGGTAATGCTGCCTCGCTTGGCAATCTCATGACTCTGCCTGTATCCAGGATGCAGAGTAGGTCTGCATTGCATATTATTGACATATAACGTTTAATGTTCTCAGCTCTCTGTCTGATCAGTCCCATAGCAGCCTCAGCTCTCTCACTGATCAGTCCCATAGCAGCCTCAGCTCTCTGTCTGATCAGTCCCATAGCAGCCTCAGCTCTCTCACTGATCAGTCCCATAGCAGCCTCAGCTCTCTGTCTGATCAGTCCCATCACAGTGTCAGCTCTCTCTCTGATCAGTCCCATAGCAGCCTCAGCTCTCTCTCTGATCAGTCCCATCACAGCCTCAGTTCTCTCTCTGATCAGTCCCATAGCAGCCTCAGTTCTCTCACTGATCAGTCCCATAGCAGCCTCAGCTCTCTCACTGATCAGTCACATAGCAGTCTCAGCTCTCTCTCTGATCAGTCAGATAACAGCTTCAGCTTCAGCTGAGCTTCAGCTCTCGATCTGATCAATCCCATAGCAGACAGGCAGAGCAACAAAGCCTCCATGATGAAGTGTTCAAACTCTGGCACTATGCCTTGTGTGTGTGTGTGTGTGTGTGTGTGTGTGTGTGTGTGTGTGTGTGTGTGTGTGTGTGTGTGTGTGTGTGTGTGTGTGTGTGTGAGAGAGAGAGAGAGAGAGAGAGACAGAGTGAGAGAGAGAGTGAGGAGATACAGTAGTGTGTCTGTTGCTGTATGTGTTTATGTGTGTGTGTGCAGGTTGACTGACACTGTTGTAATAGGAGCTCGACAGTAGCTCTGAAGTCTTCTTCTTCAAAGCCGCCTCTCCTTTTGAGCAGTAGGGTAGGGTCACCAATCATCAGGCTGACGTTGTCTGACAGGATACCCTCTAACCTGTAGCACAGCGTGTGTTGCAGCTAAAACTGGTGCAGGGAGAAAGGTTTGTTGTTTCTTTCTCCTCTGCACTCTGGGGCTGGTTTCTAGTTCAGGGCTATATCCTCACACAACCATCACCATCATCACCATCATCACCACCACCACCATTCCCACCATCACCACCACTACCACTACCACCATTCCCACCATCACCACCACCCACCACCCACCACCATCACCACCCACCACCACACACTGTGCAATTAGATATGCATTTTTGGAAAGCTCGGCTAAGCCCTGACTGGAATTCAAAGCACTTTGACTTTAAAAGGACCAACTGCTTAGCCTGTTCACAACCCCCATGTCCAAAAATAGGAGCTGTGGTCCCCCACCTCCCTCTCCTGCCCCTCCTCCCCCTCGGACACCTCATCATATCAAGAACATCATACTGTTCGTCAACGCAGGTTCTGGAGATCCACAGAGTGGGAAGGCGTTTTTTCCAGCCCAGCACTAACACAACAGTTTCAGCTAATCAACTAATCATCAGGCCCATCATTAGTTTAATCAGTTAGTTGACTTAGTTGAAATTGTGTTAGTGCTAGGCAAGAACAAAAGCCTGCACAACCTGTAGGTCTCCAGGATTATGTATAAAGAACAGTTGCGAGAACAGTTGCGAGGTTGAGGAGAGTGTCTGTGGCTTACTTGTGATGCATCCTGGGAGAAAACAGCATCGAAAGCGAACATCTTGGGGGCGGCTGCGGCGGCGCGCCTCTGGGCAGCACTGGAGTGGCTGTTAGCGGACGTTTCGCAGAGGGTGAGCTGCTTCTTGCGGGCGTCCACCTTTAGAAATGACCTGGACTCTGAGGTGTTGCTGGAGCCCTGGGCAGAGCAGATGCGCACCATCACTTTGACCTGCAGAGAGAAAAGAACGTCCAAACCCCCCCCCCGACCCCCCCCAAAAAAATGTCAATGTACAATGTTGAGTGTGTAATGAACAGTGTTTATTTTGTACACAGCAGTGTGTCTAAGACAATGTTCCACTCAGGGACATTAAAGTTCATCCTTTCCTAGTGACTTTTTAAAATCAAAAGCTCACATTGCAGAAAGGTCAAGCCAGCCTTGCCAATACAGGTGTTTTCTATCTCAAGAGAAATGACTAGGTTAAGTGGAAAACTATATACACAACGCAAGACACCTGCTTACTGCTTTATGCTAATGAATTTTCACCTGGTCCTGCTAACGCTAAACTGAGGCACTAAAGCTAACTGTTAATGCTAATTAGCGTACCTCAATTACAATTAGCTTTGTGACACTATCTTGTGTACTTAGATAGCTTAACCTGTCATGGTGTAGCATGAATGGAGACAACATCACCGAGCATCAACATCACCGAGCATGCATGCTACGCTAACACCCTTCAGTTGCCTTGCCAAGGATTACCCTTCACGTTTGTTAAGACTTGGATGTGAGACTTGGCAGCATGGGGATATTCCGATTCCCGTACTCCCCACTCCTTCTCCCTCCTGCCTCATCCTCTGGCCCAGGAATATCCCACCAGTGACATGTGGGGATTCTCCAGACTGAAGAGGCTGTCCCTGACCTTAGCGTGTCATTGACTTGGGTACTGTAGTATCAAACCAAAACAACAACACTTCATGAGGAATGAAGCTGGTTTGTTTTCTATGAGTCCAGCAAGTACTTGGCTCAGTCTTCCATCTATGGTGTTGAAGCCCACAGCAGCTGGCTAAACACTGACCAGGCTAGTGTGGCGTAGTGTAGAGTCAGCTCTGACAGCTCCCATTCTCCAAAGGGTTTTTAATGTGCCCATCAAATAGCAGCTGAATCTGCAGTTTATTCTGAAGGGGAGGTTAAGTTCAAAACCAATAACAATCTTGGGGCGGCAGCAGTTTTGAAAACGATGTGACTCTGACCAAGTCAAGCGAATCTTAACCTCTAACTCACTCCACCACTAGGAATGGATGGACCAAAGAAGACCACAAGCCTTTTATCAATCTGGTCAATTCAAAAGAAAAACTCAACCGATGGATTTTAAATGATTTTCTTTTACAGTTCATGACGTGTAGTTCTTGACAGAACAGTTTAGTCCTGATCTGTAGGCTATAATATACCTGCAGTACCAAATCACAGTAAAACTAACAGTTCAAAGGATAACAAAATGAAAACAAATGAGCATACACTATCATTTAATTTGCCATAATGTCTGGTGATATTCAATACCCAACAGAACCTGTGGCAACAAATCTAAGTAAATTAAGTGATAAAAAATGATATATGCCGTCGGCAGCAGTTAAGCTGTTGCTGATTTTGGCTGCACTCCACGTGCTTAGAGTTTGTTGACATTCTACCACCGTTATCATTAGCGACTCAGTCTAGTGACCTGGAAATGTGCCACCCCCAACAGCTGTATCACGAAATTCATCTTGTTCATAAAATATAGCATGTTCCAAATCGCTCCCAGTATAGAAGTGCTGTGTCTATCCTGATTCAATTTCTCCATTTGGATTGCGTTCAACAATAAGCACACATTTACAGTTTCTGGATTAACGTTCCTCTATCGGTTTTGCATTTTCCATCATCCTAATCGATAAATCAAATCGATCAATTAACGTGTCACTCAGCGAGCAACACAATGCTCCCCCCTCATGAAATATGCATATCCGTACCTCAATTATGTGTCATAATTTTAACAAACCCCAATTAATTGAAAACCACTAATTGAGATTAATACATTCAAACCAGTTCATTTCATGGTGGCATTAAGCCTCTTACATGAGTTTTAACTCTGCATGTGTGGGAGAAGGTTTTATTCTGATTGGCTGACTCAAGTAGCCAGTCTTCCATTCTCCCTTTGTAGATGAAGTGGACCCATTACCACTGACAGTGCTACTCTTCCAGATAGATCAGCCATATACAGTAAGCTCCAAAAGTATTGGGACAGTGACATGTTTTTAGTTGTTTTGACTCTGTACTCCAGCACTTTGGATTTTTAGGGGACCAAAAGCATTTGGACAAATTCACTTATATGTGTAATTAAAGTAGTCAAAAGTTAAGTATTTGGCCCCCATATTCATATCATAGCATGCACTGATTACATCATTGTTGGGGGTGTATTTGCTGTTCATTCTGGTTGTGTTTCAGATTATTTTGTGTCCAATAGAAATTAATGGTAAATAATGTATTGTGTCATTTTGGAGTCACTTTTATTGTAAATAAGAATATAATATGTTTCTAAACACTTCTACATTAATGTGGATGCCTACCATGATTACGGATAATCCTGAATGAATTGTGAATTATGATGACCGAGAAAGTTACAAAGACAAATATCAATACCCCCAAGACTTGCTAACCATTACAATAGCAGGGGAGGTTATCTCTCTCTCTCTCTCTCTCTCTCTCTCTCTCTCTCTCTCTCTCTCTCTCTCTCTCTCTCTCTCTCTCTCTCTCTCTCTCTCTCTCTCTCTCCTCTCTCTCTCTCTCTCTCTCTCTCTCTCTTCTCTCTCTCTCTCTCTCTCTCTCTCTCCTCTCTCTCTCTCTCTCTCTCTCACTCTCTCTCTCTCTCTCTCTCTCTCTCTCTCTCTCTCTCTCTCTCTCTCTCTCTCCTCTCTCTCTCTCTCTCTCTCTCTCTCTCTCTCTCTCTCTCTCTCTCTCTCTCTCTCTCTCCTCTCTCATGCCTCCATGCCCATGCCCCATGCCCATGCCCATGCCCCCACCAGCCCCATTTGACCCAGAAAACCCCTGCTCTGTATGCTCCAGACAGCCGGCAGACAGAGGGAAAGGTTGAGGAGTTTTAATTTGATTTGAACGGAAGCCAGCCATGGACACACACCCAGTGGTTTTTCCCCTCTCATTTCAAATAGTGCTGAAAGGTTTGGGCACCCCGGTGGAGGGGGCAAGGGAGGAGAGAGAGAGAGAGAGAGATAAAGAGAGAGAGAGAGAACCGATTAAGAGAGAGAGATGAGAAGAGAGAGAGATAAAGAGAGAGATAGGAGTGAGCGATAAAGAGAGAGTGATAGTGAGAGATGAAGAGAGAGAGAGCTAAAGAGAGACAGAGCTAAAGAGAGAGAGAGATAAAGAGAGAGGAGAGCAATAAAGAGAGAGAGAGATAGAGAGAGAGATGAAGAGAGAGATAAAGAGAGAGAAGAGAGAGAGATAAATAGAGAGAGATAAGGAGAGAGAGCAATAAAGAGAGAGCTAGAGAGAGATGAAGAGAGAGATAAAGAGAGAGAGGAAGAGAGAGATAAAAAGAGAGAGATAAAGAGAGAGGGATAAAGAGAGAGAGATAAAGAGAGAGATGAAGAGAAAGAGAGACAGAGAGAGAGATGAAGAGAGAGAGAGATAGAGAGCGAGCGATTAAGAGAAAGAGAGAGATAAAGAGAGATAAAGTGAGAGAAAAATGTGTCCACATGTGGCTCAGTTGGTAGCATGTGGTGCTTGCAACACCAGGTTTGTGGGTTTGATTCCCATGGGGGACTAGTATGAAAATGTATTAACTCACTACTGTAAGTTGCTCTGGATAAGAGTGTCTGCTAAATTACAAAAAAGTAGAAAGAGCATGCTATGTCTCCACATTGTCATTATGGTCTACTATAGTCCCCAAACATTTATGAGGTTCACAGAACAATGCCGTACAAGCAATTAAAGACGAGAGAACCAACACCACAACCTGCTAGAGCTTGAAGGAACATGCCTCTCCAGCATGGTCCGATTGCTATCATTCACTCACTGTAAACAGATTCATTTTTATAGCCTAACCACCAGGGCCCGCTTCCTGCAGTGTAACTACAAACAGCTTGAGCATTTACAACCGCGGCAAACAGATAGATTAAGAATTCAATCCCCTGACAATGAGGGTCTCTGTGTCTAGGACTGAATTACAATAGTCTTCCCTCACACGTAACGTAGTATCGAGCGAGAAGTTTGACTTTCTATTTCCCACGAGCGTTAGGGTCGGGGTTAGGCAGCTCGTCAAAGGAGTATTGTGCTGAGGATTTCCGTGAGCGTGCATTGCAATGAGTCTAGTTTTGCGCTCCGCAAGACAATGTTTAGCTATCAACTAGACATATTCAGCATTCCGACAACATATTTTCTTCATTTCATCATTTGCATCCCAATGGGGGACCATTACATACTGTATGTCAGACAACAGGTCAGCTCGGACATTTAAGACTGGTTTCAAAGCTTCCCCAGTGATGTGTGGGTGCCCTCCTTTCAAAATGTAGTCTTTGTTTATTGATAAGATGAAACACAATATTGAATTGGAATCCACTGTGCCAAACCATGTATGCCTCCATCTACAGACTGTTCCCCTTCCTCCCTTCCTCCCCTTGACCCTTCTTTCTTCCTCTATCTGCCCTCTCATCTCTTAGCTCTATCCCTCCTACAACACTTCACCCCATCCCTCCTTCCGGTCCTGACAGATCTCACTTCTCAAAGGCTGCGTTTACACAGGCTGCCTAATTCTGATATTTTGCTCAATTATTGGCTAAAGATCTGATCTGATTGGTGAAAAGACCAATGAGTGGAAAATTATCAGAATTGGGCTGCCAGTGTAAACACAGCCAAACCTATTTATGCAGTAACAGTATTAACAGTAACATTAACAGTAGTAACAGTAGTAGCAGTAACAGTAGGAGCAGTAACAGCAGTAACAGTAGTAACAAAAGTAACCGTAGTAACAGTAGTAACCGTAGTAGCAGTAACAGTAACAGTAGTAACAGTAACATTAGTAATAGTAGCAGTAACAGTAGTAACAGTAATAGTAGTAACAGTAGTAACAGTAGCAGTAACAGTAACAGTAGCAGTAACAGCAGCAGTAACAGTAACAGTAGTAACAATAGCAGTAACAGTAGTACCAGTAGCGGTAACAGTAGTAACAGCAGTAACAGTATTAACAGTAGTACCAGTAGTAACAGTAGCAGTAACAGCAGTAACAGTAGCAGTAACAGTAGTAACAGTAGCAGTAACAGTATTAACAGTATTAACAGTAGTAACAGTAACAGTAGTAACAGTAACAGTATTAACAGTATTAACAGTAGTAACAGTAATAGTAGTAACAGTAACAGTAGCACCAGTAACAATAGTAGCAGTAGTAACAGTAACAGTAGTAGCAGTAGTAACAGTAGCAGTAGTAGTAACAGCAGTAATAGTAGTAACAGTAGCAGCAACAGTAGTAACAGTAGCAGTAACAGTCGTAACAGTTGCAATAACAGTAGTAACGGTAGCAGTAACAGTAGTAACGGTAGCAGTACCAGTAGTAACCGTATCAGTAACAGTAGCAGTAGGAGCAGTAACAGTAGTAACAGTAGTAACAGTAGTAACCGTAGTAACAGTAACAGTAAAAGTAGTAACAGTAACAGTAGTAACAGTAGCAGTAACAGTAGTAACAGTAATAGTAGTAACAGTAGTAACAGTTGCAGTAGCAGTAACAGTAACAGTAGCAGTAACAGCAGCAGTAACAGTAACAGTAGTAACAGTAGCAGTAACAGTAGTAACAGCAGTAACAGTAACAGTAGTAACAGTAACAGTATTAACATTATTAACAGTAGTAACAGTAATAGTAGTAACAGTAAGAGTAGTAACAGTAACAATAGTAGCAGTAGTAACAGTAACAGTAGTAGCAGTAGTAACAGTAACAGTAGTAGTAACAGCAGTAATAGTAGTAACAGTAGCAGTAACAGTAGCAGTAACAGCAGTACCAGTAGCAGTAACAGTGTAACAGTAGCAGTAATAGTAGTAACTGTAACAGTAGTACCAGTAGTAACAGTAGCAGTAATAGTAGTAACAGTAGCAGTAACAGTAGCAATAACAGTAGTAACAGTAACAGTAGTAGTAACAGTAGTAACAGTAGAAGTAGTAACAGTAGTAACAGTAGCACTAACAATAGTAACAGTAGCAGTAACAATAGTAACAGTAGCAGTAACAGTAGTAACAGTAGCATTAACAGTAGTAACAGTAGCAGTAACAGTAGTAACAGTAGCAGTAACAGTGGTAACAGTAACAGTAGTAAGAGTACTAGTAGTAACAGTAGTAGCAGTGACAGTGACAGTAACAGTAACAGTAGTAACAGTAACAGTAACAGTAATAGTAGTAACAGTAGTAGCAGTAGTAACAGTAACAGTAACAGTAGTAGCAGTAGTAACAGTAACAGTAGTAGCAGTAGTAACAGTAACAGTAGTAACAGTAACAGTATTAATAAGAATAGGGGGCAGTATTTTCACGTTCGAATGAAAAACGTGCCCAAATTAAACTGCCTGCTTCTCAGACTCAGAAGGTAGGATATGCATATTATTAGTAGATTTGGATAGAAAACACTCTGAAGTTTCTAAAACTGTTTGAATGATGTCTGTGAGTATAACAGAACTCATATGGCAGGCAAAAACCTGAGAAAAATCCAACCAGGAAGTGGGAAATCTGAGAATTGTAGTTTTTCTTTTGAATCCTTATCGAAACTACAGTGTCTGTGGGGTCACGTTGCACTTCCTAAGGCTTCCATTGGCTGTCAACAACCTTTAGAAAGTTGTTTCATCCGTCTCCTGTTACTGGGCAGAGAATAGGAGCTCAGTCAATCAGTGGACTGTCTGAGGACAAAGGATTGGTTATGCGCGAGCACACGAGCGCGCCGTTCCTTCTTTTTCTTCTGGAATGAATACGCTATTGTCCGGTTGGAATATTATCGACGTTTTATGTTAAAAAGACCCTAAGGATTGATTGTAAACAATGTTTGACATGTTTCTACGAACGGTAATGGAACATTTTGACTTTTCGTGTCTGGATTTACGCTGATGCATTATGCCTTTGGATAGTGATCTGAACGCGCGAACAAAAGGAGGTATTTGGACATAAATATGGAGTATTTCGAACAAAACTAACATTTCTTGTGGAAGTAGGAGTCCTAGGAGTGCATTCTGACGAAGATCAGCAAAGGTAAGTGAATATTTATAATACTAATTCTGAGTTTAGTTGATTCCAGAACTTTGCTGGTATCTGTATAGCTTGCTTTGATGGTTGAGCTCTGTACTCAGAATATTGAAAAATGTGCTTTCGCCGTAAAGCTATTTTGAAATATAACACAGCGGTTGCATTAAGGAGAAGTGAATCTATAATTCTTTCAATAACTGTTGTAAAGTTTATCAACGTTTATGATGAGTATTTTTGTAAATTGATGTGCTCCTTCACCGGAGGTTTTGGGTGGCAATACATTTTCTGAACATCACGCGCCAATGTAAAATGGGGTTTTTGGATATAAATATGAACTTTATCTAACAAAACATTGTATTGTATTGTCTAACATTGAGTCCTGGGAGTGTCATCTGATGAAGATCGTCAAAGGTTAGTAATTAATTTTAGCTGTATTTCTGGTTTTTGGAATGCATCTCCTTACTTGGAAAATGGCTGTTTGGCTTTTCTTGTTTAGGTGATGTGCTAACATAATCTAATGTTTTGCTTTCGCTGTAAAGCCTTTTTGAAATCGGACACTGTGGTTAGATTAACGAGAATCTTATCTTTAAAATTATGTATAATACTTGTATGTGTGAGAAATTTGAATTATGAGATTTTTGTTTTTTGAATTTGGCGCTGTGCTATTTCACTGGCTGTTGTCAAATCGATCCCGCTAACGGGATTCGCGTGTTAAGGGGTCACTAAGAGGTCAGTAGTAACAGTAACAGTAGTAACAGTAGTAGAACTAACAGTAGTAACAACAGTAACAGAAAATACTGTGTAAACAAATAATAATGGCACAGTGTGAAGTCTGAAACACTTTCCCCAGGAAGGAACCACAATCTTTGGCCGTCGGGCGAAGAACTGCAAAGCAGCAAAAAATACATCTGTATTCAAGAGTTACAGCCCGCCACAACGCTTTCCGAGCTCATTGGGCCTCATTAAATTATTTCCTCTGCTTCCTTGATGCGGAGCTCATTAACAATTTTGCAACTTTGTGCCCCAGATGTACGATTAGCGACTTCAAAAAGTTTACGCAGAACTCCTGACAGCAGCAGTCTTGAAGACGAGACGCCTAACAGAACTCAGAATGTGAGATGATAGGATCACAGAGGTATCGCGTTTCTGGCTCTTTTCATGTTAGCCCTCCTGCTGACTTACTGAACAGCAGTAATGAGGAGATACCGAAGAGACATCACCTCATCCCCCACAGTGAATAGTAAAGGAATAGGCTGTTATAGCCTTCTCATCTGCAACTGCCTGTACAGTCACATTAACTCACCTTACTTTGTGGGGAGAATGATGAGACAAAGGGAAAACGTTTAAGTTTTGGGCCAAAACACCACCATGATTGAGAGAAACGTTCATATTAAAATTACAATCAGAGATTGAGAGTTATTTTCAAGAGTTGAAGACAAGTCAAATGGCCAATCATCTGGTGCCTGTACAGTAGCACAAACCAGTCATGTGGGGGATTGATGGGACTACAAAAAATGGTTAGGTTCTAGACCAAAACTCTGATTTCGAGAAACATCCAATCAGAGATTTCCAGTTATGTCAATACTTCCAAGACATAAGTCGAATGGCCAACCAGCGTGACTGAAGCTAAAGGGGCGGGGGGCTGGCATTAGGAGGGGGTCATTCTGTGGCCATCCATGCCAGTTTCAAGCAGCTTTTGGCACCACATCCATGGGCTCCCAGGGAGTGAGGAATCACTTGGCCTCCAGGAGCAGGGCCACTCAGGCAGCCCATTGGACTCCATGGTGAGTGAGGAGGTGCCAAATTGGCCCACAGACAGACAACCATGGTGCACTTCACCATGATGTCAGCAGTCACAATGAAAACAAAGATACATGCCCATACCCAAGCAGCCAATGGGCATAAACTGTGCACCTTGGTCCGAATGAAGGTATTCCAGAAGCCCGTACTGTCCTTATAGCGGGGAGCTGTTGTGAGGGGATATAAGGACATCAGCCAATACCTCTCATGCTTTAGTCCACCTGTCAGTCTACTGGCTGGCCTGTGAGACAAGAAGGGAGGGGCTGTATCAGGACCCGTGTCTAATCCACTTTAGGATAATCGCTTCACGCTGTGTAATCTCCACTGAGCAGCACAGGCCTGGCGCTGGATTTGACAATGAACTCTGACGGCTACTCATTTGATCCGCAGCCAAGTCAGAGCCGAGCATTAACGAGACTAAACCCAATGCCTGCTTACACAAGGTGTGAGGGAGGAGGGAGATGGGGGATGGGGGTGGGGGGGACCAGGGTCCCTAAACACATTACGTAATGTCTAGTCTCGTAAACAACCCTGGACAGATTTTTTACAGTGAAGCCCAGAAGTACCAGTTCTTTATGGGCAAACTTCAGGTTATAAATTGCTATGAGCTGTCTCTGCTTGGAATTCATGAAGCGGAGTGGCTAACTACGCTGAAACAAATGTCGACTCGAAACTTGTAAAAATGGAAAAACACAGCTCTTCATCTTGTATCTGACAATGTGAAAGCGTATCAACGACTAGTCGAGGAGGTGAGAGAGGAGGTGAGAGAGGAGGTGAGATGCCAACAGATGGGGAGTGGAAAAAGAGCAGCTTGCGCTGTCTACGTAGATGAAAATTCATGGCTTCCAATGAGCATGACTTTATACACTCCCTGTCAGATAGAGTGGTGGTAGCAGACCAAGAAACCCACACTTACTCATCCAGACTGGTTGTAAATCCATCAGCAAATGTTGTTTCAGCAAACTCATAGATTAACAGACATTATTCTGTTAGATTGGTTGCTGAATCGGAGTACAGCACGTGTGTTTGAGGGTATCTGAGAGTGATTGTGTGTTTTGCATTAGATCAACACACCATTGTCTTAGTCAATCAGGACAATGAGCCTTTAGTTAATAGCAGAAAGGTGAGTTGATTTACATAGCTTCACAAAAATGCAATTGATTTGCAAAAGGAATCTCTCCTAAACAAAATGTTCAATGTTCCCTCCTTGGCCCTAGGCCTCTCATTGCACTGATTCACACAGATACCCATGACCTCAAAACACAAACACTTTCAAACACTTTTTTCTCACAAACAGACCCCCATTCTGTGAGCGGAATGTTCTCCACACAGATTATCACCTCTGAATGTCGTTGACCACTCTCCTCACTCTCCATTTCACACTCACAATTTTTCCCACTCCTACAGCCTGTCACTCACTCAATGAGAGGAATGCTCCATGGCATATGGACCGGGATTCATAAAATGCCAACGGCCTGGGAATCGGCGAGACGGGTCTCGCACACAAGCCCACAGCGGAGATGTTATCCTGACCTTTTACGTTAGACCAGCGTAACACCAGCATAAAAAACAGGCTTCAGCAAAGTGTCCTTTGTATAAACCACGCCCACCCTAAACATGACATCCCAAAAGGGCTCTACTGAGAATACAAGGAAACTCACTACGAATTATAACATTAAGAGTCAAAACTACAGTTGTAGTCGGAAGTTTACATACACTTACGTTGGAGTCATTAAAACTTGTTTTTCAACCACTCCACAAATTTCTAGTTTTAGTTTTGGCAAGTCAGTTAGAACATCTACTTTGTGCATGACACAAGACAGATTATTTAACTTATAATTCACCCTATCACAATTCCAGTGGGTCAGAAGTTCACATACACTAAGTTGACTGTGTCTTTAAACAGCTTGGAAAATTCCAGAAAATAATGTCATGGATTTAGAAGCTTCTGATAGACTAATTGACATAATTTGAGTCAATTGGAAGTGTACCTGTGGATAGATTTCAAGGCCTACCTTCAAACTCAGTGCCTCTGATTGACATCATGGGAAAATCAAAAGAAATCAGCCAAGACCTCAGAAAAAAATTGTAGACCTCCACAAGTCTGGTTCATCCTTGGGAGCAATTTCCAAACACCTGAAGGTACCACGTTCATCTGTACAAACAATAGTACGCAAGTATAAACACCATGGAACCACGCAGTTGTCATACTGCTCAGGAAGGAGACGTGTTCTGTCTCTTAGAGATGAACGTACTTTGGTGTGAAAAGTGCAAATCAATCCCAGAACAACAGCAAAGGACCTTGTGAAGATGCTAGAGGAATCAGGTACAAAAGTACCTATATCCACAGTAAAAGGAGTCCTATATCGACATAATCTGAAAGGCCGCTCAGTAAGGAAGAAGCCACTGCTCAAAAACCGCCATAAAAAAGCAAGACTACTGTTTGCAACTGCACATGGGGACAAAGATCGTACTTTTTGGAGAAATGTCCTCTGGTCTGATGAAACAAAAATAGAACTGTTTGGCCATAATGACCATTGTTATGTTTGGAGGAAAAAGGGGGAGGCTTGCAAGCCGAAGAACACCATCCCAACCGTGAAGCACGGGGGTGGCAGCATCATGTTGTGGGGTGCTTTGCTGCAGAAGGGACTGGTGCACTTCACAAAATAGATGACATCATGAGGGAGGAAAATGATGTGGATATATTGAAGCAACATCTCAAGACATCAGTCAGGAAGTTAAAGCTTGGTCACAAATGGGTCTTCCAAATGGACAATGATGCCAAGCATACTTCCAAAGATGTGGTAAAATGGCTTAAGGACAACAAAGTCAAGGTGTTGGACTGGCCATCACAAAGCCCTGACCTCAATCTTATAGAAAAATTGTGGGCAGAACTGAAAAAGCGTGTGCGCGCAAGGAGGCCTGCAAACCTGACTCAGTTACACCAGCTCTATCAGGGGGAATGGGCCAAAATTCTCCCAACTTATTGTGGGAAGCTTGTGGAAGGCTACCCGAAATGTTTGACCCAAGTTAAACAACTTAAAGGCAATGCTACCAAATACTAATTGAGTGTATGTAAACATCTGACCCACTGGGAATGTGATGAAAGAAATAGAAGCTGAAATAAATCACTCTCTCTACTACTAAGCTGACATTTCACATTCTTAAAATAAAGTGGTGATCCTAACTGACCTAAAACAGGGAATATTTACTAGGATTAAATGTCAGGAATTGTGAAAGACTGAGTGTAAATGTATTTGGCTAAGGTGAATGTAAACTTCTGACTTCACCTGTATGTTACACCAATGACCAGACGGTATTGTCTGTTACTCTACGCTACCTGATGATACCATGCCACTGACTCCACATAGTAACAATTTTACCACCAAGCAAAAAAAGATACCAAAGTCGGGAAAGTCTTACCTTTCCCATCCCCGGGGTGTCCTTGATCTTTGAACCGGCCCGGAGGAGGCATGGCGGCACGGCAGGCGGGGACAGCTGCAGGGCGCCGCTGAAGCCACCTGTGTAGACCAGGGGCTCGGCAGGTTCGGGCGGAGACTGGAGCTGAGGCTGCTGGGGCTTCTTCCACTTGGACGAGAGGCTGAGCTTCTGGGCAGCCCTGTGGAGAGAGAAAGACGAGTTGTGATGAAGAGTGTGGGGGAGTCCAGTGGTTCTCAGAAATCTTCATGACAGTGTTCACCTTACTTGAGGATGATTTGACACTTGAAATGAACAAGTAGGTTCCATTGATTTGCATACACCCTTGAGGCCTTTTTTAGATAGCGGCCATGATGAAAGGAGCATATTCATGGACCATCACTTTTTAGTATATACCCTATAAGCTAGGCTGGAAAACACTTCAAAAGGTTGGTCCATACGTCACACATCAAAAAGCAAACTCCTGATATCTCAAAGGCTTTAGAGCCCGAATCGGAGAGCAGTATTGACTTAATAATTCCATAGCTAGGTCGTGTCCTCAAGACTTTTATAAAACATGATCAAGAGTGAACAGACACATTTTGGCCAGTATTGATCGGCTGTCTGGAATCCAAGGTCATTATGCTGTCATCATGTCTGCAACTAAGTACGACTGGTGTTCTCAGTCTGCATAAGTAAAGGTTCACACACAAACACACACTCTGTCAGAGACGCACCTATTGGCAGACACAAACATACACACTCACACTCACACACACACACACACACACACACACACACACACACACACACACACACACACACACACACACACACACACACACACACACACACACACACACACACACACACTCATCCCAGGGGGCGTCAGAGTACGTCCTCGTCTCCTTTCAGCTGTCACTGTTGCACGTTGAACACTTTGCCCTGGCCTGCCTTCAAACAGCCGCGCTACTTTCCCCCTGTCAACAAGACAGCTGCTTCATGTCACCCCTCTTCAGACAGATGATTAAAGTCATCAGTGAGGGGGAGTGGAAGTCCAAATTCAATGTTGTTTAATACAGTAGATGGCGAGGGTCTTGGAACTGGAATGGGAGTATAACATACTGTACAAATTAAATATATTTGATCGTAGTTAGAACCTAGTGTCATGTCATGGCATGGCATAGCCTATGATGACTGAAACAGGGAGTACTTGATTTAACTAATCAAGGGCTTGATGAGAATTTTGAATCAGTTATATCAGTGTTAGAATGGAAATCCTGCACACCTCGTAGCCCATCCAGGTCCAGGGATTGGACCAGTGTGTTATGCTGTTAGAGAAAGTCCAGGGATTGGACCAGTGTGTTATGCTGTTAGAGAAAGTCCAGGGATGGACCAGTGTGTTATGCTGTTAGAGAAAGTCCAGGGATTGGACCAGTGTGCTATGCTATTAGAGAAAGTCCAGGGATTGGACCAGTGTGTTATGCTGTTAGAGAAAGTCCAGAGATTGGACCAGTGTGTTATGCTGTTAGAGAAAGTCCATGGATTGGACCAGTGTGTTATGCTATTAGAGAAAGTTCAGGGATTGGACCAGTGTGTTATGTATGCTGTTAGAGAAAGTTCAGGGATTTGACCAGTGTGTTATGTATGCTGTTAGAGAAAGTCCAGGGATTTGACCAGTGTGTTATGTATGCTGTTAGAGAAAGTCCAGGGATTTGACCAGTGTGTTATGTATGCTGTTAGGGAAAGTCCAGGGATTTGACCAGTGTGTTATGTATGCTGTTAGAGAAAGTCCAGGGATTTGACCAGTGTGTTATGTATGCTGTTAGAGAAAGTCCAGGGATTTGACCAGTGTGTTATGTATGCTGTTAGAGAAAGTCCAGGGATTTGACCAGTGTGTTATGTATGCTGTTAGAGAAAGTCCAGGGATTTGACCAGTGTGTTATGTATGCTGTTAGAGAAAGTCCAGGGATTTGACCAGTGTGTTATGTATGCTGTTAGAGAAAGTGGAAATAATAGGTCTGGAGGTACATGAAGACGTATCGCAAGGCTCCACCGTTGACAGTTAACCCATGAATGAAAGATAGAAGTTCCAGGTTACGGCCAAACCACATCCATCAACTTAACCCACACTGTAATCGTCTGGGTCAACCCACGGGGGGGGGGTTTCAGTTCTAGCTGTTCGCCAGCAGGGGCACTGTGAGAGTGAGATCTAGAAAGAGAGAGAGATCTAGAAAGAGAAAGAGCGAATGAGAGGGTTTTGGAATGCTTCTTTGAGTTTTACATAATGCATGTCATGCCAATAAAGCACCTTGGATTGAGAGAAAGAGAGAGAGAGGGTCTGTCTGTGTCTGTCCCAGCAGGGGGTCGATGTAGAAACTCCGCTCTCAGCGCATCTGTACTCTTACTCCTCACTTCCCTCCTGTCCCTCTGTCCCTCTGTCCCTCACTTCCCTCTTTCCTTTCCATTCATCTCTTTCAGACACTTCACCAGAACATAATCAGGGAACACCGTGTAATCACACCCTCCATGAAGGACACAGTACGAAGCCCCCCTGGGAATCGCCTCTATGTGTGCTGTGCTGTGTTTGTGTGTGTGGTGTGTGTGTATGTGTGTGTGGTGTGTGTGTATGTGTGTGTGGTGTGTGCGTGTGTGCGTGTGTGTGTGTGTATGTGTGTGTGTGTGTGTGTGTGTGTGTGTGTGTGTGTGTGTGTGTGTGTGTGTGTGTGTGTGTGTGTGTGTGTGTTAGGGCGTTTGTGCTGGACATACAATGTGGATAACACACAGACAGAAAAGGGAATGAGTTGTATTTTACGTGTGTTTGCGGTGTGTGTGTGTGTGTGTGTGTGTGTGTGTGTGTGTGTGTGTGGGACTGAAAGCTCAGGTCCCACTAGGAGAGAATAGATTGTGTGTGTGTCTGTGTGTCTGTGTGTGTGTGTGTGTGTGTGTGTGTGTGTGTGTGTGTGTGTGTGTGTGTGTGTGTGTGTGTGTGTGTGTGTGTGTGTGTCTGTGTGTGTGTGTGTTTGTGTGTTTGTGTGTGTGTGTGTGTGTGTGTGTGTCAGACAGAAAGGATGGAGACAGTGCAGTGCTGGCAACAGAACTCATCGGCGCCAAACTGATCCTGAGGGACAGGGCTGCAGCTGAAACAGTCTGCCTCACAAATGGCACCCTATTCCCCATGTAGTGTATTATTTTTGCACCCTTCCTCCCTCTCTCCCTCCCATAGGGCTCTGGTCAAAAGGAGTACACTTTATAGGGAATAGGGAGCCATTGAGGACATTGGAAATGAAGAGGACCAAATGCACAGTGAAAGCCTTATTATGCAGTCTATGTGTATGTTAAGGCAAAGTAAATGTTAGTTTTTTAATAAAGCCAGCAGAGGACTCTGAAGTGAACGTAACGCTGTATCTGGGGAGAAAGACGCTGACATTTACATGTACATCTACAGTTCATTATATTGGCAGTGTTTGTTTAGGGGGAGAGAGGAGAGGGGAAAGAGAGAGAGAGGAGCAGGAGAGAGAGATGCAGGAGAGAGAGGAGCAGGAGAGAGAGGAGCAGGAGAGAAAGGAGCAGGAGAGAGAGAGAGAGGAAGAGAGAGGAAGAGAGGAGAGGGGAGAGGGGAGAGAGGAGCTGGAGAGAGACAGAAAGAGAGAGAGAGGAGCAGGAGAGAGGACAGGGGAGAGAGGAGCAGGAGAAAGGAGAAGTAGAGAAGAGAGGGGAAAGAGGAGCAGGAGAGAGAGAGAGACAGGGAGAGAGGAGAGGGGAGCAGGAGGGAAGAGAGAGAGAGAGAGAGAGAGAGAGGGAGAGGAGCAGGAGAGACGAGAGGGAGAGACAAACAAGGACATATAAGGGGGAGGGGGGGCAGGAGAGGAAGAGAGAGGAAAAGGAGGAGGAATAAGGGGTGGTATCCACACACAGCATCCACCTTTGAAGACAATGCCCTTACCTCAATCACCTTGACTGTCTGTGAAAGCCCCCCCTCACTATCCCCCCTACATATCCCCCATTTTCCCCTGGGCCCACTCACACAAAGCGCTCCACTCCCCACAACCACAACACCAGGAAGAGACCCACCACACTATATTACCAACAAGAGACCAACCAACACTATATTACCAAGAAGAGACCATCCCACCCTATATTACCAAGAAGAGACCCACCCATACTATATTACCTAGAAGAGACTAACCACACTATATTACCAAGAAGACACTCACCCACACTATATTACCAAGAAGAGACCCACCACACTATTTTACCTAGAAAAGACCCACCCACACTATATTACCAAGAAGAGACCCACCACACTATATTACCTAGAAAAGACCCACCCACACTATATTACCTAGAAAAGACCCACCACACTATATTACCAAGAAGAGACCATCCCACACTATATTACCAAGAGACCCACCCACACTATATTACCTAGAAGAGACCCACCAACACTATATTACCAAGAAGAGACCATCCCACACTATATTACCAAGAAGAGACCATCCCACCCTATATTACCAAGAAGAGACCCACCCACACTATATTACCAAGAAGAGACCCATCCACACTAAATTACGAAGAGACTCACCCACACTGTATTACCAAGAGACCCACCCACACTATACTACCTAGAAGAGACCCACCACACTATACTACCTAGAAGAGACCCACCACTCTATACTACCTAGAAGAGACCCACCCACACTATATTACCAAGAAGAGACCCACCCACACTATATTACCAAGAAGAGACCCACCCACACTATATTACCAAGAAGAGACCCATCCACACTATATTACCTAGAAGAGACCCACCACACTATACTACCTAGAAGAGACCCACCCACACTATATTACCAAGAAGAGACCCACCCACACTATACTACCTAGAAGAGACACACCACACTATACTACCTAGAAGAGACCCACCACACTATACTACCTAGAAGAGACCCACCCACACTATATTACCAAGAAGAGACCCACCCACACTATATTACCAAGAAGAGACCCACCCACACTATATTACCAAGAAGAGACCCACCCACACTATATTACCAAGAAGAGACCCATCCACACTATATTACCTAGAAGAGACCCACCACACTAAATTACCTAGAAGAGACCCACCCACACTATATTACCAAGAAGAGACCCTTCCACACTATATTACCTAGAAGAGACCCACCCACACTATATTACCAAGAAGAGACAAACCCACACTATACTACCTAGAAGAGACCCACCCACACTATATTACCAAGAAGAGACCCACCCACACTATATTACTAAGAAGAGACCCACCCACACTATATTACCAAGAAGAGACCCACCACACTATATTACCAAGAAGAGACCCACCACACTATACTACCAAGAGACCCACCCACACTATATTACCTAGAAGAGACCCACCACACTATACTACCTAGAAGAGACCCACCACACTATACTACTAACAGACCCACCCACACTATACTACCTAGAAGAGACCCACCCACAATATATTACCAAGAAAACACCCACCCACACTATACTACCAACAAGAGACCCACCACACTATGAAACCAAGAAGAGACCCACCACACTATGAAACCAAGAAGAGACCCACCACACTATAAAAGCAAGAAGAGACCCACCACACTATAAAACCAAGAAGAGAACCACCACACTATAAAACAAAGAAGAGACCCACCACACTATAAAACCAAGAAGAGACCCACCCACACTATACTTCCAAGAGACCCACCCACACTATAAAAGCAAAAAGAGACCCACCACACTATAAAACCAAGAAGAGACCCACCACACTATACTACCTAGAAGAAACCCACCCACACTATATTACCAAGAAGAGACCCACCACACTATAATACCTAGAAGAGTCCCACCACACTATACTACCTAGAAGAGACCCACCCACACTATATTACCAAGAAGATACCCACCCACACTATATTACCAAGAAGAGACCCGCCCACACTATATTACCAAGAACAGACCCACCACACTATATTACCTAGAAGAGACCCACCACACTATACTACCTAGAAGAGACCCACCACACTATACTACCTGGCCCCCCACCTCCAAGAAGAGACCCACCCACACTATATTACCAAGAAGAGACCCACCCACACTATATTACCAAGAAGAGACCCACCCACACTATATTACCAAGAAAAGACCCACCAACACTATATTACCAAGCAGAGACCCACCCACACTATATTACCAAGAAGAGACCCACCACACTATAAAACCAAGAAGAGACCCACCCACACTACATTACCAAGAAGAGACCCACATCACAATAAAACCAAGAAGAGACCCACAACACTATACTACCTAGAAGAGACCCACCACACTATATTACCAAGAAGAGACCCACCACACTATATTACCTAGAGAGACCCACCACACTATGAAACCAAGAAGAGACCCACCACACCATGAAACCAAGAAGAGACCCACCCACACTATATTACCAAGAAGAGACCCACCCACACTATATTACCAAGAAAAGACCCATCCCACACTATATTACCAAGCAGAGACCCACCCACACTATATTACCAAGAAGAGACCCACCACACTATAAAACCAAGAAGAGACCCACCCACACTATACTACCTAGAAGAGACCCACCACACTATATTACCAAGAAGAGTCCCACCACACTATATTACCAAGAACAGACCCACCACACTATATTACCAACAAGAGTCCCACCACACTATACTACCTAGAAGAGACCCACCAAACTATACTACCTAGAAGAGACCCACCAAACTATACTACCTAGAAGAGACCCACCACACTATACTACCTAGAAGAGACCCACCACACTATATTACCAAGAAGAGACCCACCACACTATATTACCAAGAAGAGACCCACCCCACTATAAAACCATGAAGAGACCCACCACACTATAAAACCATGAAGAGACCCACCCCACCATATTAACAAGAAGAGACCCACCACACTATAAAACAAAGAAGGGACCCACCACACTATATTACCAACAAGAGACCCACCAACACTATGAGACCAAGAAGGGACCCACCCACACTATATTATCAAGAAGAGACCCACCAAACTATGAAACCAAGAAGAGACCCACCCACACAACACCAAGAAGAGACCCACCAAACTATATTATCAAGAAGAGACCCACCAAAGTATATTACCAAGAAGAGACCCACCACACTATATTATCAAGAAGAGACCCATCCACACAACACCAAGAAGAGACCCACCAAATATATTACCAAGAAGAGACCCACCAAACTATATTATCAAGAAGAGACCCACCCACACTATATTACCTAGAGAGACCCACCACACTATATTACCAAGAAGAGACCCACCCACACTATATTACCAACAAGAGACCCACCCACACTACAAAACCAAGAAGAGACCCACCCACACCAAATTACCAAGAAGAGACCCACCCACACTATATTACCAAGAAGAGACCCACCACACTATATTACCAAGAAGAGACCCACCCACACTATATTACCAACAAGAGACCCACCCACACTACAAAAACCAAGAAGAGACCCACCCACACCAAATTACCAAGAAGAGACCCACCCACACTATATTACCAAGAAGAGACCCACCACACTATATTACCAAGAAGAGACCCACCACACTATATTACCAAGAAGAGACCCACCCCACTATAAAACCATGAAGAGACCCACCACACTATAAAACCATGAAGAGACCCACCCCACCATATTAACAAGAAGAGACCCACCACACTATAAAACAAAGAAGGGACCCACCACACTATATTACCAACAAGAGACCCACCACCACTATGAGACCAAGAAGGGACCCACCCACACTATATTATCAAGAAGAGACCCACCAAACTATGAAACCAAGAAGAGACCCACCCACACAACACCAAGAAGAGACCCACCAAACTATATTATCAAGAAGAGACCCACCAAAGTATATTACCAAGAAGAGACCCACCACACAATATTATCAAGAAGAGACCCATCCACACAACACCAAGAAGAGACCCACCAAACTATATTACCAAGAAGAGACCCACCAAACTATATTATCAAGAAGAGACCCACCGACACTATATTACCTAGAGAGACCCACCACACTATATTACCAAGAAGAGACCCACCCACACTATATTACCAACAAGAGACCCACCCACACTACAAAACCAAGAAGAGACCCACCCACACCAAATTACCAAGAAGAGACCCACCCACACTATATTACCAAGAAGAGACCCACCACACTATATTACCAAGAAGAGACCCACCTAAACTATATTACCAACAAGAGACCCACCCACACTACAAAACCAAGAAGAGACCCACCCACACCAAATTACCAAGAAGAGACCCACCCACACTATATTACCTAGAAGAGACCCACCACACTATACTACCTAGAAGAGACCCACCACACTATTTTACCTAGAAAAGACCCACCAACACTATACTACCTAGAAGAGACCCACCACACTATACTACCTAGAAGAGACCCACCCACACTATACTACCTAGAAGAGACCCACCACACTATAATACCTAGAAAAGACCCACCCACACTATATTACCAAGAACAGACCCACCACACTATATTACCAAGAAAAGACCCACCACACTATATTACCTAGAGAGACCCACCACACTATGAAACCAAGAAGAGACCCACCACACTATGAAACCAAGAAGAGACCCACCACACTATACTTCCAAGAAGAGACCCACCACACTATACTTCCAAGAGACCCACCCACACTATAAAACCAAGAAGAGAGCCACCACACTATAAAACCAAGAAGAGACCCACCCACACTATATTACCAAGAAGAGACCCACCACACTATATTACCTAGAAGAGACCCACCACACTATAAAACCAAGAAGAGACCCACCACACTATATTACCAAGAAGAGACCCACCCACACTACATTACCAAGAAGAGACCCACATCACAATAAAACCAAGAAGAGACCCACAACACTATACTACCTAGAAGAGACCCACCACACTATATTACCAAGAAGAGACCCACCACACTATATTACCTAGAGAGACCCACCACACTATGAAACCAAGAAGAGACCCACCACACTATAAAACCAAGAAGAGACCCACCCACACTATATTACCAAGAAGAGACCCACCCACACTATATTACCAAGAAGAGACCCACCCACACTATATTACCAAGAAGAGACCCACCACACTATATTACCAAGAAGAGACCCACCACACTATATTACCAAGAAGAGACCCACCCCACTATAAAACCATGAAGAGACCCACCACACTATAAAACCATGAAGAGACCCACCCCACCATATTAACAAGAAGAGACCCACCACACTATAAAACAAAGAAGGGACCCACCACACTATATTACCAACAAGAGACCCACCACCACTATGAGACCAAGAAGGGACCCACCCACACTATATTATCAAGAAGAGACCCACCAAACTATGAAACCAAGAAGAGACCCACCCACACAACACCAAGAAGAGACCCACCAAACTATATTATCAAGAAGAGACCCACCAAAGTATATTACCAAGAAGAGACCCACCACACAATATTATCAAGAAGAGACCCATCCACACAACACCAAGAAGAGACCCACCAAACTATATTACCAAGAAGAGACCCACCAAACTATATTATCAAGAAGAGACCCACCGACACTATATTACCTAGAGAGACCCACCACACTATATTACCAAGAAGAGACCCACCCACACTATATTACCAACAAGAGACCCACCCACACTACAAAACCAAGAAGAGACCCACCCACACCAAATTACCAAGAAGAGACCCACCCACACTATATTACCAAGAAGAGACCCACCACACTATATTACCAAGAAGAGACCCACCTAAACTATATTACCAACAAGAGACCCACCCACACTACAAAACCAAGAAGAGACCCACCCACACCAAATTACCAAGAAGAGACCCACCCACACTATATTACCTAGAAGAGACCCACCACACTATACTACCTAGAAGAGACCCACCACACTATTTTACCTAGAAAAGACCCACCAACACTATACTACCTAGAAGAGACCCACCACACTATACTACCTAGAAGAGACCCACCCACACTATACTACCTAGAAGAGACCCACCACACTATAATACCTAGAAAAGACCCACCCACACTATATTACCAAGAACAGACCCACCACACTATATTACCAAGAAAAGACCCACCACACTATATTACCTAGAGAGACCCACCACACTATGAAACCAAGAAGAGACCCACCACACTATGAAACCAAGAAGAGACCCACCACACTATACTTCCAAGAAGAGACCCACCACACTATACTTCCAAGAGACCCACCCACACTATAAAACCAAGAAGAGAGCCACCACACTATAAAACCAAGAAGAGACCCACCCACACTATATTACCAAGAAGAGACCCACCACACTATATTACCTAGAAGAGACGCACCACACTATAAAACCAAGAAGAGACCCACCACACTATATTACCAAGAAGAGACCCACCCACACTACATTACCAAGAAGAGACCCACATCACAATAAAACCAAGAAGAGACCCACAACACTATACTACCTAGAAGAGACCCACCACACTATATTACCAAGAAGAGACCCACCACACTATATTACCTAGAGAGACCCACCACACTATGAAACCAAGAAGAGACCCACCACACTATAAAACCAAGAAGAGACCCACCCACACTATATTACCAAGAAGAGACCCACCACACTATATTACCTAGAAGAGACCCACCACACTATAAAACCAAGAAGAGACCCACCACACTATATTACCAAGAAGAGACCCACCCACACTACATTACCAAGAAGAGACCCACATCACAATAAAACCAAGAAGAGACCCACAACACTATACTACCTAGAAGAGACCCACCACACTATATTACCAAGAAGAGACCCACCACACTATACTACCTAGAAGAGTCCCACCACACTATACTACCTAGAAGAGACCCACCCACACTATATTACCAAGAAGAGACCCACCACACTATATTACCAAGAAGAGACCCACCCACACTATATTACCAAGAAGAGACCCACCCACACTATATTACCAAGAAGGAGTCCCACCACACTATACTACCTAGAAGAGACCCACCAAACTATACTACCTAGAAGAGACCCACCACACTATGCGAACTAGAAGAGACCCACCACACTATATTACCAAGAAGAGACCCACCACACTATACTACCTAGAAGAGACCCACCAAACTATACTACCTAGAAGAGACCCACCAAACTATACTACCTAGAAGAGACCCACCACACTATACTACCTAGAAGAGACCCACCAAACTATACTACCTAGAAGAGACCCACCACACTATACTACCTAGAAGAGACCCACCACACTATATTACCAAGAAGAGACCCACCACACTATATTACCAAGAAGAGACCCACCACACTATATTACCACGAGACCCACCCACACTACATTACCAAGAAGAGACCCACATAACAATAAAACAAAGAAGAGACCCACAACACTTCATTACCAAGAAGAGACCACCCACACTATATTACCAAGAAGAGACCACCCACACTATATTACCAAGAAGAGACCCATCCATACTATATTACCAAGAAGAGACCTACCACACTATATTACCAAGAAGAGACCCACCACACTATAAAACAAAGAAGAGACTCACCACACTACATTACCAAGAGACAACCACACTATAAAACCAAGAAGAGACCCCCCACACTATAAAACCAAGAAGAGACCCACCACACTATAAAACCATGAAGAGACCCACCCCACTATAAAACAAAGAAGGGACCCACCACACTATAAAACAAAGAAGGGACCCACCACACTATATTACCAACAAGAGACCCCCCACCACTATATTACCAACAAGAGACCCCCCACCACTATATTACCAAGAAGAGACCCACCAAACTATGAAACCAAGAAGAGACCCACCCACACAACACCAAGAAGAGACCCACCCACACTATTACCAAGAAGAGACCCACCAAACTATATTATCAAGAAGAGACCCACCCACACTATATTACCAAGAGACCCACCACACTATATTACCAAGAAGAGACCCACCACACTATATTACCAAGAAGAGACCCACCACACTATATTACCAAGAAGAGACCCACCACACTATACTACCTAGAAGAGACCCACCCACACTATATTACCAAGAAGAGACCCACCAAACTATATTATCAAGAAGAGACCCACCCACACTATATTACCAAGAAGAGACCCACCACACTATATTACCAAGAAGAGACCCACCACACTATACTACCTAGAAGAGACCCACCCACACTATATTACCAAGAAGAGACCCACCAAACTATATTACCAAGAAGAGACCCACCAAACTATATTACCAAGAAGAGACCCACCAAACTATATTACCAAGAAGAGACCCACCACACTATATTACCTAGAAGTGACCCACCCACACTATACTATCAAGAGACTCACCCACACTATATTACCAAGAAGAGACCCACCCACACTATACTACCAAGAAGAGACCCACCCACACTATATTACCAAGAAGAGACCCACGCACACAAAAAACTAAGAAGAGACACACCCACACTATACTATCAAGAGATTCACCCACACTATACTACCAAGAAGAGACCCACCCACACTATACTATCAAGAGACTCACCCACACTATATTACCAACAAGAGACTCACCCACACTATATTACCAAGAGACCCACCACACTATACTACCAAGAGACCCACCACACTATACTACCAAGAGACCCACCACACTATACTACCAAGAGACCCACCACACTATACTACCAAGAGACCCACCACACTATACTACCAAGAGACCCACCCACACTATACTACCAAGAGACCCACCACACTATACTACCAAGAAGAGACCCACCACACTATAAAACCAAGAAGAGACCCACCCACACAAAAAACAAAGAAGAGACCCACCACACTATATTACCAAGAAGAGACCCACCCACACTATATTACCAAGAAGAGACCCACCACACTATATTACCAAGAAGAGACCCATCCACACCAGGGACCTACTCAAAAGGGTGCAAATGTTACAGAGCTTTCAGATGTAATTATATTATGTAGAACTGACATGCTTCATTAACACCTTATTTGAAAACTCCTTATTAATGATCTTGAATCAAATTTGTTATGAAGGTTGTTGTTACGACTGGTTTCTTAAAGGTGTTATGACTGGTTTCCTAAAGGTGTTATGGCTGGTTTCCTAAAGGTGTTATGACTGGTTTCATAAAGGTGTTATGACTGGTTTCCTAAAGGTGTTATGACTGATTTCATAAAGGTGTTATGACTGGTTTCATGTGTTATGAATGCCTTATATATCCCCCCCCCCCCTCCATTGTAAAGTGTTATCAATGCTTCTCTGTCATGTAGGATCGAGAATCATATCAGTTCTATTCATCACGTTTCTATTTGCAACAGACAGAGTTTCACCTCACTGATACAGAATGTCAGATGGAAATACATGTTGTAGAACAGACATGATTCTCTGTCATGTAGGATCGAGAATCATATCAGCTCTATTCGTTACGTTTCGAGATCAGAGAGCACGCAGCATGAGCCAGACTGTGGGGTGTGTCAGCAGACCAAGCAGCTCCTCGAAGGGCCTTTTCCTCATTCTGGTCTCTCTTCTCTCCTCCGGAAAGCGATAAGTGGCCGAGGAGAGTGTCAATTTGTTTAGTGGGTGAACGGAAGAGTCCTCCCAACCTCGATAGCCACGTTTCATCGAGGATAGTCATGCGTGTCCTACCTGAGTCCTTCACGAAAGAGTTTTGATATCTGCCACACCCCCTTTGAAGCAATTGTTGTTTTCTCGAAGGAGAAAAGCATGCAAACATTTAAAAAAAATGATATGCTACTTATCCTTTTACTTATCTATAAAATGTTTTGTAGAACTAAAAAGTGCATTTTCATCCACGTTGCTTCTTCCTCGCCACCTCACCTCGATTACCTTTGACATTTTTCAAGATAAGGCACAATTGGAAGGAGGAGAGAGAAGACAGGGGTTGAGCAAATCCAATTGAGAAAAGGCCAATGACTCAGCCACTATCAATACCACGTGTCCTCGCCCCTGTGGGATCATATGCTCTGGAGTGAAGGTTCCCTTAGGTACAGATCTAAGATCAGCTTCCCCTTCCCCAATCCTTAACCATTAGTGGGGAAAATGCTAAACTGACCCAAGATCAGGGTCTAGGGGCAACTTCACCCTGCTCCCGATCACTCAACACAGAGGTATCTCCATTGGTTAATTGAGATGTCTGTCTCAGCTCCAAGCCCCTCCCAACACATGTAATTTGGCTCGAGGTAGAAGAGGTCCACTGAACCTCAGATCTAGGATTGGATTACCTTATTCTACAATTCAAACCATAACCAAATGGAGGATGAAAAATATCTGATGTTGTGTCAGTGGTTAGGGGTTAGTAACTTCTATCTACACTCCTGTTGCTCGGCTGTGTTAGCAGAGCATGGCATAAGCGAGGAGACTCACTTGGGTGGTTACACCAAGACACGCCCACCCGTTCAACCCTTCTTCCCTACTACCCTACATTGAGACTTGCTAGTCGTAAACATAGTGTAGTCAGCAAAGTACAGAGGGGTGGAATGCTTTGAGGTGGATAAGGGTTAAGAGTATGACCCCCCCCCCCCCCCCACCCACCCAAAGAAAGAGAGTGTAGTAGGGGTCAAACTTCAGAAAGTGACATCTCAATGATAAGTATGAAGAGGCAGGCTTAGGCCAGGGGGGTAGGCAGAGCTTTTTGAGCATAGAACGAGGGTAAAGTAAACAATTTTGGAGCGCAAAACTGCCCCTCACAAAAATTGTCCGACTGTCAACATTGATAGTTTGAATTTCCCATCATTCATAATGTACTATCCATAACAACATGAGAATATGAGGATGGAAATTAAATACAAAGCGCAAAAAAAAAAATGAAATTGAAGTAAATAAGACATTCGCAAGAGACAGAGCCACAGTACTCACAGTTCTCTCCAATCCATTATCTACTCCGAGTTCCTAGCCACAAATTGTAGACGTGACGATACTTGTGCTTTCTCATAATCATCACAGTATAGAGCCGGAATATTCCATAGTCCCGACGTGCAAGGACTGTTCAGGAGGGGTGGGATAGTTTTTAATGAGGGGGGATGAGAAATTACTACGCTCCAAACGGAGGGGGAGTTGTGGAAACCGGTGAAGTTGGAAGAGGTGGGGCTGACGCATGGCAACGGGTGTCAGTGGTGGCAAACGTGGCTGGGAGTACAGCGGTCCCGGCGAGGGGGAAGAGGGTCCGCCAAAGTTTTAGGTGATTTTAGCTGATTGAGGAAAGAGTAGAATAAGGTTTGGTGCAACCTTGAGACCGATCATCTTTTTTTCCCAATAGTCACCTTTGCGCAGTGTGATGACAATGTGCTCAGGCCAGTAGAATTCTCCCAGGTACAGAAACGCAGTCCAGAAAGTAGAAGTGCCTCCTCTCAGTTTGTTCCTGGATTACAAACGTTTTGCAGTTCTGTCACCAGAGCTCTACAGACAAACATCTCGTCTTTCCATTTTCCATTCTTTTTCCTCTGGTCTTCAGCTCTCCTCTGTTCTTATATCAACACCTTTCCTTTCTGTTCCCCTTCTTCGCTGCGATCTTGTTCTCCATGTGTAAACTCCCAACACACACCTTCCAATAGCGCTCTCTCTCTATTGCGGTTTTCCTCTCCCTCTCTCGCTCCATCTAAGCACTCCTGCCTGCCTTCTCTCAATCCCTATTCACTCATTAACCACTCCCTCTTCCTCTTTTTCACCTCTCTCTCTCTCTCTCTCTCTCTCTCTCTCGCTCTGGTAACCCTTCAGTCTTCACCTCTGCAGCGCTCTCACGCCTCGCCGTTCCACTCCTCCTCTCTCTCCTGCCAGTAAGGCACTGGGAGACGGTGCAACTCCAGGAGAGGGATGAACGGAAAAGAGGGAAAGAAACGAGAGAAAACCCACTGGGAGGTGGGGAAAGAGTACATTCCTGCTCCCGCTGTTGCTGGGAAACAATGGCAGTAGTCCAAGCGTTCCTCCTCTCTTCTCCCCTCTCCAGTCTTTCCCTCCCTCTGTCTCGCTCACCTTCCCCCTCTCTCTCTCTCTCATGCACTCACTTGCTCACTCTTCCTCTTCAGCCCAGCCTCTTTTCCACCCCTTCCTGCAGTGTCAGTACACAGCTGCTGTGAAAACTGCTGGTGATCGTCTGCGTGCTCCTCAGGCACACTGCATGAATAGTTCCTGAGATGACAGAAGCCCCCAGAAGCCCCCATTCTACCCGGACTTCAAAGACATTTGGTTAGTGGGTGTATGTGTGTGTTCACATCTATGTGTATGAGTATGTGTGTGCCCACATGAACTGCACTTGTGCACATGAGTGAGTGAGTGAGTGAGTGAGTGAGTGAGTGAGTGAGTGAGTGAGTGAGTGAGTGAGTGAGTGAGTGAGTGAGTGAGTGAGTGAGTGAGTGAGTGAGTGAGTGAGTGAGTGAGTGAGTGATGTGTTTGTATGTACCTTTTATATCTTTCAGTGTATCACTGACATAAAACAAAAGATTATCAAGAGGACAATACAACATTAAGTCAGAAAGACAGGTCAGAGATAGTTAATCAAGGGTTTATATAGACAGGTCAGAGACAGTTAATCAAGGGTTTATATAGACAGGTCAGAGACAGTTAATCAAGGGTTTATATAGACAGGTCAGAGACAGTTAATCAAGGGTTTATATAGAGAGGTCAGAGACAGTTAATCAAGGGTTGATATAGACAGGTCAGAGACAGTTAATCAAGGGTTTATATAGACAGGTCAGAGACAGTTAATCAAGGGTTTATATAGAGAGGTCAGAGACAGTTAATCAAGGGTTGATATAGACAGGTCAGAGACAGTTAATCAAGGGTTTATATAGAGAGGTCAGAGACAGTTAATCAAGGGTTTATTTAGAGAGGTCAGAGACAGTTAATCAAGGGTTTATATAGACAGGTCAGAGACAGTTAATCAAGGGTTTATATAGAGAGGTCAGAGACAGTTAATCAAGGGTTTATATAGACAGGTCAGAGATAGTTAATCAAGGGTTTATATAGAGAGGTCAGAGACAGTTAATCAAGGGTTTATATAGACAGGTCAGAGACAGTTAATCATGGGTTTATATAGACAGGTCAGAGACAGTTAATCAAGGGTTTATATAGACAGGTCAGAGATAGTTAATCAAGGGTTTATATAGAGAGGTCAGAGACAGTTAATCAAGGGTTTATATAGACAGGTCAGAGACAGTTAATCATGGGTTTATATAGAGAGGTCAGAGACAGTTAATCAAGGGTTTATATCAAGGATAGATTGAATCGGATGGATGGATGGATGGATGGATGGATGGATTGGGTTGGAAGGATAGATTGGGTTGGATGGATGGATTGGGTTGGATGGATTGGGTTGGAAGGATAGATTGTGTTGGATGGATAGACTGGGTTGGATGGATGGATTGGGTTGGATGGATGGATGGATGGATTAGAAGGATAGATTGTGTTGGATGGATGGATTGGGTTGGATGGATGGATGGATTGGGTTGGATGGATGGATGGATTGGGTTGGATGGATGGATTGGGTTGGATGGATAGATGGGGTTGGATGATGGATGGTTGATGGATGGTTGGATGGATTGAGTTGGATGGATGGATGGATGGATTGGATTGGATTGGCTTGGATGGAAGGATGGCTGGATGGATGGATTGGGTTAGGTTGGATGGATAGATTGGGTTGAATGTATGGATGGATTGGGTTGGATGGATGACAGCTTATAAGGATAAACCAATGCTCTTAGAAAGAGCAAACAATAGCAGTAGACAGACAGAGGTTCAGGGTGTTTTGAGACACTAATATCCATGTGAGTTGATTAATCAGTGTGTGGCTCAGGATCTTTAGACAATTTGATTCTTTAATAGAAATGGAATACCAGAACTGCCTCTACAACTATGATGAGAGCACTGCGCGTGCTAGACACACGGATGTAATATCACGTATTTGGTCGTAAGGTAACCAGGAATCAAAGCATCTCCACCTGCACAGTTTTGAACTGAAAAAAACGGTTTACTTCAGAGCATTAGACAAGCTGTTCCAATACAGGGTGTAAGCATGTCCTTGAACTTCCTTTAGTAACATAAACCATCATTATGCTAAATGTGAAAAATGAATTGCTCATAAAATGTCTTGCAGAATTACTAGAAACTGTGATCATATCAAAGCCACCATGTACTGAACATAGTGTTGTCTTCTTATACCTCGTCCAGCATGAGACTTGAACCATTATGACTGGTAGAAATTGCCTCAAAATGCACCCAGGAGAAGCCAGGTCCACTGGCGATTATGTATGTCAGCCATGGACCTTGCATTTGGGAAAATATCAGTGTAAAAAGGACAATGACATTCAATAGAGTTCAAATTCAATGACATTCAATAGAGTTCAAATTCAATGACATTCAGTAGAGTTCAAATTCAATGACATTCAATAGAGTTCAAATTCAATGACATTCTAGTAACATCCATTATGCACTCTTGAACGACATAGAGGAAACCGAAGTAGCTAACGCTAGCCTTCTTTCCCTTTGAGTCAGTACTAATGAGGCCATTGGTCAACATGATAGTGCTAAAATAGAGCTCTCTACCTTGAAGCATCACCAAGGATCAAGGATCCGCATGGCACACTCACATGATTTTACATCTGTCATGTCCTTTAAGACAAAAGACGAGTTAATTCCGACAAGGGATGGAAAGGGAGAAGAGTAATGGCTTTGTAGTGTATATACGGTCCTAAACATTGGTCTGGTGTCAATGGAACTCGTTTTCAACTCTGTCAAATTAGCAAGAGCAATTCGTCCACCCTGACCACAGCCACTAACTAGCTTATTGTCACTAGCTTTCACAATCCCCCATCAGGCTTTGGGTTTCAGCTAATTACCTTGCCAGATTCTTCCTGTTAACCACTAAGGACACTTCTATACTTCCTCTCTCATTTTGTCACTTCAACAAGGGGACCAGTCAGAATAGGCAGCTGCTCGCCCAAGACTTCAGACTGACTGCTTCCTTTCTCTGCCTCTAAGGTTTGACCAATGATGGTCTAAACAGCTACAGTTGAAGTCAGAAGTTTACATACACCTAAGTCAAATACATTTAAACTCAGTTTTTCACAATTCCTGACATTTAACCCTAGTAAAAATTCCCTGTCTTAGGTCAGTTAGGATCACCACAGAATGTGAAATGTCAGAATAATAGAAGAGAGAATGATTTATTTCAACTTTTACTTCTTTCATCACATTCCCAGTGGGTCAGAAGTGTACATACACTCAATTAGTATTTGGTAGCATTGCTTTTAAATTGATTAACTTGGGTCAAAAGTTTTTGGCAGCCTTCCACAAGCTTCCCACAATAAGTTGGGTGAATTTTGGCCCATTCCTCCTGATAGAGCTGGTGTAACTGAGTCTGGTTTGTAGGCCTCCTTGCTCGCACACGCTTTTTCAGGTCTGCCCACACATTTTATATAGGATTGAGGTCAGGGCTTTGTGATGGCCACTCCAATACCTTGACTTTGTTGTCCTTAAGCCATTTTGCCACAGTTTTGGAAATATGCTTGGGGTCATTGTCCATTTGGAAGACCCATTTGCGACCAAGCTTTAACTTCCTGACTGATGTCTTGAGATGTTGCTTCAATATATCCACCTAATTTTCCTCCCTCATGATGCCACCTATTTTGTGAAGTGCACCAGTCCCTCCTGCTGCAAAGCACCCCCACAACATGATGCTGCCATCCCCGTGCTTCACGGTTGGGATGGTGTTCTTCGGCTTGCAAGCCTCCCCCTTTTTCCTCCAAACATCACGATGGTCATTATGGCCAAACAGTTATATTTTTGTTTCATCAGACCAGAGGACAATACTGGCCCCATGGTGTTTATACTTGCATACTATTGTTTGTACAGATGAACGTGGTACCTTCAGGCATTTGTAAATTGCTCCCAAGGATGAACCAGACTTGTGGTCTACAATTTTGGCTGATTTCTTTTGATTTTCCCATGATGTCAAGCAAAGAGGCACTGAGTTTGAAGTGGAGTCAGTAGAGTCAATAGAGTTAGAAGAGTCAGTAGTTAGCAGAGTCAGTAGAGGCAGTAGTTAGTAGAGTCAACAGAGTTTGTAGAGTCAGTAGTTAGCAGAGTCAATAGTTAGTAGAGTTGGTAGAGTCAGTACAGTCAGTAGTTAGTAGAGTCAGTAGAGTTAGTAGAGGCAGTAGCTAGTAGTCAGTAGAGTCAGTAGCATTAGTAGAGTCAGTAGAGTCAGTAGAGTTAGTAGAGTCAGTAGTTAGTTGAGTCAGTAGAGTCAGTAGAGACAGTAGTTAGTAGAGTCAGTAGAGTCAGAGTCAGTAGAGTCAGTAGAGTTAGTAGAGTCAGTAGTTAGTAGAGTCAGGAGAGTCAGTAGTTAGTAGAGTCAGTAGTTAGTAGAGTCAGTAGTTAGTGCAGTCAGTAGAGTTAGTAGAGTCAGTAGTTAGCAGAGTCAGTAGAGTCAGTAGTTAGTAGAGTTGGTAGAGTCAGCAGAGTTAGTAGTGTCAGTAGAGTTAGTAGTTAGTAGAGTCAGTAGAGTTATTCGACTCAGTAGAGTTATTAGAGTCAGTAGGTAGTGAAGTCAGTAGAGTCAGTAGTGTTAGTAGAGTCAGTAGTTCATAGAGTCAGTAGTTAGTAGTCAGTAGAGTTAGTAGAGTCAGTAGAGTTAGTAGAGTCAGTAGAGCTAGTAGTTAGTAGAGATAGTTGTTAGAGTCAGTAGTCAGTAGAGTCAGTAGTGAGTAGAGTTAGTAGAATCAGTAGAGTTAATAGAGTCAGAAGTTAGTAGAGTCAGAAGAGTCAGTCGAGTCAGTAGTTCGTAGTCAGTAGTTAGTAGAGTCAGTAGAGTCAGTAGAGTTAGTAGAGTCAGTCGAGTCAGTAGATCGTAGTCAGTAGTTAGTCGGTAGAGTTCATAGAGTCAGTAGAGTTAGTAGAGTCAGTAGAGTCAGTAGAGTTAGTAGAGTTAGTAGAGTCAGTAGTTCGTAGTCAGTAGTTAGTAGAGTCAGTAGAGTCAGTAGAGTCAGTCGTTCGTAGTCAGTAGTTAGTAGAGTCAGTAGAGTTCATAGAGTCAGTAGAGTTAGTAGAGTCAGTAGTTAGTAGAGTCAGTAGAGTCAGTAGAGTTAGTAGAGTTAGTAGAGTCAGTAGTTAGTAGATTTAGCAGTCAGTAGTTAGTAGAGTCAGTAGTTAGTAGAGTTAGCAGTCAGTAGTTAGTAGAGTCAGTAGTTAGTAGAGTTAGTAGAGTCAGTTGAGTTAGTAGAGTCAGTAGTTAGTAGAGTTAGCAGTCAGTAGTTAGTAGAGCCAGTAGAGTTAGTAGAGTCAGTAGAGGCAATAGAGTCAGTTCTGGTCTTATACACCGATATAGACTTTTAGCAGAGGTCATATATTGTGTAAATTGCATTTCAAAAAGAGAAAAATTCCTTTCACAAACTATATTTTTAATGGATCCATTTTTTTCTTCATTTTGATTTCTTCTTTTATGGGACTTTTATAGTATTACAAATATTTTACGTATAACTCTACCTTTGACTGTCTGATCTGTCCTTCTCAATGGCAGGGTTGCACTTTCCCGAACCGAGGTTTAGAAACAGCAAAATCCAGACCAGCCAGCTCATCTTTTCTGTCCACCATTATGTCCCTCGTGATGAAACCCATATCGTCGTCCTAGCCTTCTGGCAAACACGAGCCCCCACAGATTGACAGTCTGATGTATCCTGCGTGACATGCATGCATTACCCAGACTGTGATATATGTTCAACAGCTAGCTGGATGGAAGCCTTGAAATAACCCAGATGCCACGCGAACACGAGAGCTCTGTTGTGTCTTAAGGTTTCTGGCAGACATGCTATAGAAGTGGTTTCTCTGACCAAGGCCATAGGGGTATGGGGGACATATGGAGACATATAGAGGAGGGGTGTTAGATTGATGTGGGTGTCTGTTCTATTTCTCTTCCCATACAGTGGAAGGGAGCTCCAGTTGTTGTGTCAATTTTTGTGTCCTTCCAGGAGCTGTGCGCAAACTGATTGTGGTTGTGGTCGAATAAAGTAATGAAGATACATTTAATGCTGGTTGCGATCTATAGCTATGATGCTGGTTAGTTCTTAACCAATCAGGGTCACACAGAGTGTTTCTTGGTCGTCTTAAAAAAATCTACTTTGAAACAAATGTATACACCTCACACACATGGTTATGGGCTTAAAGAAAGAAGACACCTGTACCATGTCAGATATAGAGTTGAAATGTATTACATTGAGTTTGCATCCCAATATTACACTTTATATACATCACAGAAGATAGAAATATAACAAAACCGTTTGACATAGAAACATCGGATTTTTGGCGGCTTTAAAAAAAGAATGTTTATTAATTATGAAATTATAAAAAATATGAATAACATTCCACCCATGAGGCCACTAGGTCATTTGCCTGCAGGAAATGGCTATGCTGTATTGTTTGGTCAGAGTCTATGAGGTTGGACAAAGGCCTTCCATATGATATTGGGCAACTCACATACAGTACATTTATACTGACTAAACACCCACTCACATACAGTACATTTATACTGACTAAACACCCACTCACATACAGTACATTTAAACTGACTAAACACCCACTCACATACAGTACATTTATACTGACTAAACACCCACTCACATACAGTACATTTATACTGACTAAACACCCACTCACATACAGTAATGTGACATTAAAACTTGAAATTTAAGGTCTTCCATGCTAATGTTGAGGTGAGATCTGAAACAATGAAAGATAAAACTCCCAGAACTTCCACTTCACTATGAGGAGGTTAGGCAACAGCATTGGTTTTAGTGTTGTTGTCTTAAGCTCTGTGGGAACGAGCAGCTTGACCTCTCAACAGTAACTCCATCATCCAGATAGCGCAGAAAGCAGGTCACAAATCAGTGCTGGACATTTTGTGTAGATGTGTCGGAAACTGGGGCGCTCATCACCCCTCCATCCATCCCATCATTCCTCTGAAACTGTTCTGGCCTTCAGTGAAACCTCACGCGTTTCATGAGAGATCCATCAAACACATCCAGATGCTTGGCCTAAACATTTCCACAAGCGGCTCATGGTGAGTGTCGTGAGGAGTGAATGAGAGATTCCATATGTCTCCCCCCAACTGAGACAAGACAGATACTGTAGTTTTGTTGAATTATGGAGGGTCTTCTAGTATCGCCTCCTTCATGTCTCCGGTTTTGATCCCGACTGAAACTGAATACTATATGAGCCCCTTTTCATGTAAAAAAAAATGCATATTTCCATTATCTGGGACTCCCTCCATTTCCTTTATCAGGGGAATTAATTAATATCAAATAAGGTGTGGGCAATGAGGAAAATGACACTCCCTCCTTCATCCTCTGTGTTCTAGATCCCTCCCATTCCCTCCTGTTTCCTCTGTGTTCTAGATCCCTCTCATTCCCTCCTGTTTCCTCTGTATTCTAGATCCCTCCCATTCCCTCCTGTTTCCTCTGTGTTCTAGATCCCTCCCATTCCCTCCTGTTTCCTCTGTGTTCTAGATCCCTCCCATTCCCTCCTGTTTCCTCTGTATTCTAGATCCCTCCCATTCCCTCCTGTTTCCTCTGTGTTCTAGATCCCTCTCATTCCCTCCTGTTTCCTCTGTATTATAGATCCCTCCCATTCCCTCCTGTTTCCTCTGTGTTCTAGATCCCTCCCATTCCCTCCTGATTCCTCTGTGTTCTAGATCCCTCCCATTCCCTCCTGATTCCTCTGTGTTCTAGATCCCTCTCATTCCCTCCTGTTTCCTCTGTATTCTAGATCCCTCCCATTCCCTCCTGATTCCTCTGTGTTCTAGATCCCTCCCATTCCCTCCTGTTTCCTCTGTGTTCTAGATCCCTCCCATTCCCTCCTGATTCCTCTGTGTTCTAGATCCCTCCCATTCCCTCCTGATTCCTCTGTGTTCTAGATCCCTCTCATTCCCTCCTGTTTCCTCTGTATTCTAGATCCCTCTCATTCCCTCCTGATTCCTCTGTGTTCTAGATCCCTCTCATTCCCTCCTGATTCCTCTGTGTTCTAGATCCCTCCCATTCCCTCCTGATTCCTCTGTGTTCTAGATCCCTCCCATTCCCTCCTGATTCCTCTGTGTTCTAGATCCCTCCCATTCCCTCCTGATTCCTCTGTGTTCTAGATCCCTCCCATTCCCTCCTGATTCCTCTGTGTTCTAGATCCCTCTCATTCCCTCCTGTTTCCTCTGTATTCTAGATCCCTCCCATTCCCTCCTGATTCCTCTGTGTTCTAGATCCCTCCCATTCCCTCCTGATTCCTCTGTGTTCTAGATCCCTCCCATTCCCTCCTGATTCCTCTGTGTTCTAGATCCCTCCCATTCCCTCCTGTTTCCTCTGTGTTCTAGATCCCTCCCATTCCCTCCTGATTCCTCTGTGTTCTAGATCCCTCCCATTCCCTCCTGATTCCTCTGTGTTCTAGATCCCTCTCATTCCCTCCTGTTTCCTCTGTATTCTAGATCCCTCTCATTCCCTCCTGATTCCTCTGTGTTCTAGATCCCTCTCATTCCCTCCTGATTCCTCTGTGTTCTAGATCCCTCCCATTCCCTCCTGATTCCTCTGTGTTCTAGATCCCTCCCATTCCCTCCTGATTCCTCTGTGTTCTAGATCCCTCCCATTCCCTCCTGATTCCTCTGTGTTCTAGATCCCTCCCATTCCCTCCTGATTCCTCTGTGTTCTAGATCCCTCTCATTCCCTCCTGTTTCCTCTGTATTCTAGATCCCTCCCATTCCCTCCTGATTCCTCTGTGTTCTAGATCCCTCCCATTCCCTCCTGATTCCTCTGTGTTCTAGATCCCTCCCATTCCCTCCTGATTCCTCTGTGTTCTAGATCCCTCCCATTCCCTCCTGTTTCCTCTGTATTCTAGATCCCTCCCATTCCCTCCTGATTCCTCTGTGTTCTAGATCCCTCCCATTCCCTCCTGATTCCTCTGTGTTCTAGATCCCTCTCATTCCCTCCTGTTTCCTCTGTATTCTAGATCCCTCCCATTCCCTCCTGATTCCTCTGTGTTCTAGATCCCTCCCATTCCCTCCTGATTCCTCTGTGTTCTAGATCCCTCCCATTCCCTCCTGATTCCTCTGTGTTCTAGATCCCTCCCATTCCCTCCTGATTCCTCTGTGTTCTAGATCCCTCCCATTCCCTCCTGATTCCTCTGTGTTCTAGATCCCTCCCATTCTCTCCTTTTTCCTCTGTGTTCTAAAACACTCCCATCCTCTCCTTCATCTTCTGTGCTCCCTGTACCATGAACAGCATGTAACAGCTAATGTATATGATGTCAGATGCTGTTGAGGGGAGAAAGGGGATTTTCACTTGTGACCTTGCCGCCATGGCATTTCAACGATAATTGCAAGAGAAGGTCTCCCGTTGGGTGTCCACGACACCTGCCAAACCCAATACGGGCCACTGCTTGGCCCCCTGTTTAGGCCTTTGTCTTGATTCTCTGAGACAGCTGCTTTCACGTGGCGTGTGCTATTAGGCCACCTCCCAGGGCCTAAAATGAACACCCGCCACCCACGACCCACCAAATGTGGGTAGATTTTGGTATTGGCCGGGGTCACACACAGGGCTCTACAGTGCAAGCATTTCATTAAAAGTCAAAAGTCAAGTATGTTCAAAACAAAATGCTGCAGTAGCTGTTTTCAAAGTATTTCTGCCATTTTGTTTCATATCTGCTAATGCACAAAGAAATAGGAATTCTAAAGTTGTTGCTGTCCCACCTGGCTGGGGGGGCTGTGTGCTGAAAGATTTGTTTTTAGAAGCATCGCGCACAGGCATAAATGTTGGTCTAACTACTAAAGTGAGACTATCCTCGTGTTCATCGGATATTTACATTTTTTGGTTCGCAAGTTAAGTTGTTTTTCAATGTTTGAGTTTGCTTCCACTGCTAGAGAAGCGACGTTGTCGGCCTCAACTAGACTGGTTTTCACTGGAGTGGCCCCATCACCACGGTAAGCTTAAAGGGGCAGCTGAACATTTTTGTCTCATCTGTGATATTTTGGTTAAAAGGCTCAGGTCACAAAATATGAAATGAAATAAAAATATATACCACATTACTTCTTACCATTAATACATTCCTTGTTTTAGAAACATTACTAAGCATGATCATTCGTTTTGTTTTGTGTTTTTTGGGTGTAATTAATCCCCACCAAAATATTTGGGCTGGTAAATAAATCTGAGTTGGCTGTTCGATTTAAAAATCTATATGCCACAGTGGCTGGTCGTCAAAAACGTTCGTTTAAGACCCTGCCGCTTATTGTAAACATTCCTGAGACCCAGGAGACACAGAGGCCCTTTTGTTACGCTGATTCAGGGATCCATTAAGGGGCTTGTGTCATAGCGCCCGACCCCACAGCGTGGTTCCATGTCTGGGCTAGCTGGGGCTGATTGTGGCAGGGTGGGGCCACATTACATGGTTCTCTGAAGCAAAGTACAGTGTCAACAGTTGGCGCATTCCCCAGGCTTCCATAGCTGTGATTGAGATGAAGCCAACCTGTTGTTCTTAGCTTTGTATGGAATTAGGAAATATGATCCGGGGTCGTTTGTTCAGCATCAATCTCGTATTAATCTAACGTTACAAGCCCACCCGCCGTTTGCATGCTTGTGGTGTGAGCCAGGAAACTGTAGGGGAGGGAGGCACAGCTGCTGTGGGATCATTCTAGCCAAACAATTAGCTAACCATTCTTTCACTGCTACTACTCATACAATAAAATGATCTTTTCAGAATGCAGCGAGATGAATATGACTATGCCTACAAGAATCAACGGAGATTCCGATATTCCGAAATCCAGCCGACATAACATGCACAGGTTCTGTGACGATTGCCTGTCGCCCATTCATTGCCGTTGCAATGTTCATTGTTTAGCTCATTGTCTCTCCGTAACACAGGGATGAGGCTCATTACTGTAGACGTGTTTTTTCATGCTGCTCACCCCTTCAATAGAGGTTAAAGCACTGAGGCTTTTTAAAAATGAAAAGCAGGTAATCTCTGGTGATCTTATTAGCATTCATCTATGACAGCGTGGAGTGTGAAATGAGAAAAGGCAAGGATTAGTGGGGTACCTCAGGGGGGATCTGGAGACATGGGGGGAGAAATGGAGCAAGAGGGTAGGTGTGTGTGAGAGAGAGAGAGAGAGAGAGAGACAGAGACAAAGAGAGAGAGAGATACAGAGAGAGAGAGAGAGATAGAGATAGAGATAGCGAGAGAGAGAGAGAGCGAGAGAGAGCGAGAGAGAGAGAGAGAGAGAGAGTGAGAGAGAGTGAGAGAGAGTGAGAGCGAGAGAGAGGGAGAGAGAGGGAGAGAGGGGGGTAGAATTGAGAATTCAGAAGACAGAAAAGACAACAGAAGGGGTGAGAGCGGAAAAGTGAGAATGCCAATGAAAAGGATAGAAGGAAAGAAATAAATATGGAAAGAAAGAAAGAAAGGCCAGGGAGAAAGAATGGAGGTAGTAGGGAGCCCCTTTCTGGCTAGCAGCCAATCGAAAGCTCACTGAATTAAGGCAAATCATTTTCAAACTAACATGATTGCTAAAACCACTCTGGCCTCGCTAGCTCAATGCCTCAAATTCCCAGGGTGAAAGCTCTTTGCCAGCCTCGAATAAATGAAACAGCACGAGCCTAAACGGGGAATGTTTAAATTTGAATAGTATGAAAAATAACACCGAAATACATTTCTAACAATAATAATGGCAGCAGGTGACGGAGGACCTCGCATCCTGAATCTCTAGTGAAATGTCAACGTATTTTATGCCAGCTAGTGGTGGAGGTCTAAGATACAAAACTGATCCAGGACTAGATTAAAGTCACGCTCATCCAGGTCATCTGATAAGAACATGAGGTACAGATCTGAGAGATGCCCAGTAAGACTGATCAAAGACTGTAAAACTGATCTAGTATCAGTTTATAGCGCATTCTTGTCATTTGATAAGAATCTGGGGTGCACGTCGGAGATGTAAGGTCTAAAACTGATTTGTGATCAGACTTGCCTCTATCTATCTCTCCCCCATCCTGAACTGTATAAAGCTGCTTGATGGATCCTGGCATGCCCTGACAGAGGTACCACAAAGTGGCACTAAGTAGATATTGCAGACAGAATTAAGTTCTGAAGTCTGTTCACTGGGTTTTTCTATAGGGGCATATGGACAGTAAGCAGGCTTCAGTGTGACTCTGTTCTGCCCATGTCAGACTTGGCTAAAGTAAGGCAACAAATCAATGTGTAGTTTTCATGTTATTATGACATAACAAAAATATTACAAATCTGATCGAATTGAAATGTGGATTTTGTCCACACATTCCCAGGCACAAACACTGCAAACACTACTCCCTTCCAGTTAGTGTAGATGCAACCTGAAGCTGTTGTGAGACTTACTATTTTCAGATTCTGCTTGACAGCTATTATGAAGACATTCTCTCTCTCTCTCTCTCTCTCTCTCTCTCTCTCTCCCTCCCTCCCTCCCTCCCTCCCTCCCTCCCTCCCTCCCTCCCTCCCTCCCTCCCTCCCTCCCTCCCTCCCTCCACTGCTGAACTGCTTGTGTTCACTTCAGGTTTGCTATTTGGAACAATGTTGTTGTTTTTTCTATTTCACCACTCCTCGCTGACATCTAGGGTGCTCGAGCGGGGTGTTGTCGAGCTTTCTTCGCGCTTAGAGTTGGTGGTGTAATTATGGTTCCCTTCACACACACACAGTCTCATTCATATGCACAAAAATACACACCCAATAAACACTCTTTCTCTCTCTCATACACACATACACTGACACACACACAATACACACAGCATAGCGTAGGACCTTGTCCCTGGCTCAGCACAAACACACACACGCACACACCCTTTCCCGGCTCACACACCTCCACTCATAAATCCTATGTGTGTTTGGGCCTTGCGCCTGTGCCTCCTCATACCTTAGTGTGGATTATAAAGCTGTTACTGACAGGTGCTCAGCACTCCCCTAGCAGCAGCCAACCAGTGCGATGAATCAAAGCGAGCACTGCAAGTGAAGGCAGAGGGCAGCGTATGTGTGTCCTAGCATGGGTGTGTGGAGAGAGAGAGAGAGAGAGAGAGAGAGAGAGAGAGAGAGAGAGAGAGGAGAGAGAGAGAGAGAGAGAGAGAAAGGCAATCTGTCCAAGGGCACTCACTCAACAGGAGAAGAGACCCTTGAGTGCCACCACTCTTCCTTCCTGTAGCTGAGGCGAAGGGACAAGCAGCAAGTCTCTCACACACTGTAATTAGTGTAGTGTATTCATCACCTCTAACACTATGTTCTACATCCTGAAAAGAGTTTCTGACAAGGAAAAAGAAGAGGTCGACAGAGAGAGAGGAAGATGATGGGGGATTGAGACAGAGCGAGAGAAAGAGAGGAATACGAGTGAGAGAGAGAGCCGAGGTTAGAGAGAGGGAAAAACACAGAGAGAGGGAGAGAGGGAATGTGAGAGAGGAAATACCAGAGAGTCGATCAGTTACGTAGAGTTTAGAGAGAGGAGGAGGAGGAGAGAGTTGATCAGTTACGTAGAGGTTAGAGAGTGAGGAGGAAGAGGATAGAAGGAGAAATCTTCACATCTGTAATGAATCTTTCCTTCAGCAGGGATGGGGCGACGCAGTGGTGTGCGATTATTTATTTTCCGCAGTCTCAACGCTGGGGCTATCAACACAAACAGCCTGAGGGCTGCAAGGGTAAGAAAGGTGTGACTGATTAATCAGTGAGTGCGCAGGCTGGAGAGTGAGAGAGAGAGAACGAGAGAGATGGACAGAAAGAGAGAGAGAGAGAGGTTCCCATCCACATGCCCTTGTGGGACACCAACTAAAGCAGTTATATTGACTATAAAAGGTGTGTCGAGGGAAGGGCTCCTGGGAGCACTGCTTTAAAGACTGTCAGACGTTTTTAGAACTCAAAATAAGTCAAATGTCAAGATCGGTCCCTGTTCAACGCCAACCAGCTGTACGCCTCAAACGAAATGAACGGTAAAGATAGGCACCCAAATGAAATCGGGAAATTAGAAGGTGCATTGTGTGCAAGAGTATGAGCTGCTTATTTGTGTGTGTGTGTGTGTGTGTGTGTGTGTGTGTGTGTGTGTGTGTGTGTGTGTGTGTGTGCGCGTGTGTGTGTGTACTTCATGTTTGTATTAGTCTCGGTGTCTGTTTGGAACACAGTAATGGTGGTAAGAGACGCTGAGCTGGCTCTGACTGCCCTGTGTCTCTGCATACATTAACCGTATTGACCAGCGGGGCTGCCCAGGATGGAATCAGTCAACGAACAGATGTGGTCAGCCCGCATCACTGAAAATGACTAACAGGCCACGGCCCTGTGCATCCCACTGGCCTATTATGAGAAACAGCCTCATCCTCCATAGAGATGAGATCTATGAAACGGGACTGAAACCCTACATATAGATGTTTTAGGTGGATCATGTACTGCTTTTTTAGGTGGGGGGGGGGGGGGGGGGTCATATTTTTGGGGAGCCAATGAAAGCATAATTTTCTATCAAAGTTGAATATTCCTACCTAATTAATGCTAGTGTTCCTCAGCAATTATAATTCTCAACCTCTTCTGTCCAAGGTCCACAATTATCTCAATGGTAGTACCAAGTCTACATACAGCAAATAGTCAGGTTTTTATTGTGTAGTATAGAAAGCGCTTTCTGGTCCTTCAAGACAAAGGGATTGCGATGAGCAAATTATAGCTGACAAAATGTCTATCCACCATGACTAACCTAACTACAGTGTAGCTTATTCCAACCTGTTAACCAATCACGAGCCAAGCCTACCATATTGACATGGCGATCAGCGAATCTGTGCAGGTGTCCAAGACACCAAGAGTCACTTACTTCCAGCGGACTAGAACAGCTTGAAAGCTCATTTTGAATGTGCAGTGTGTAGATATACATGGGGGGATATCGTGGCGTCGTGGCACACAAACATTAATACCATAATCCTATGAAACAAAGCATTAGCCCATTATGCAAATGATATGAGACAGACAAGAAGATTGAGCCGCGTTTCATTTGGTTCAGCTGCCCACCTCTGGGGCAATTATGCTGGATTTGTAACTTCTGTATTGTTGAATGCACAAGGCTCAATGCAGTGTGAATGTGGAATAGCAACTACCTCTCTCAAAGTCATCCCTGGGGTCCAGGAGAGCACCCGACCTCAACACTTTGGAATGGACCTCCAAAGCAAGTTGCCATGGCAGCAGGGTTGTATTTTAGAAACAAATTAAGGGGGATGGAAGGATGGAGGATGAAGAAGGGAGTGAAGTGGGGTTGTGGGATGGATTGTGAAAATTGGGGCTCTTCACTTTCATCTATAGTAGGTGACTGGTTTGATGCTATTTGAAATCCACTGACATTTTTTCAGGAAGGGCTGAATTAAACTGTAGTATATTGGATACATATTTTGTCAGGTTGCTTACACTGTACGTAAGAAGCGTCAACCACATTATGGTCAACAAACAACCCATTCTACTTTCAGTTGCATCCCTGGGCATTTTCATATTGCACGTAGACGCTAAGCCACCACTGATGGAATCGAAACCCCAGGACCCAAGCAGTGTTGTGACAGTCGTCCTCCCACTTGCCGGCTTGGAGCTGGCAGTGTGGTAAAACAAGTCGTGGTAGGAAGGAGTACTCATGCTGGCATTGTCAAAACAGGACATGTGGAGGCTGCCCATGTAGAGGCTGCCCATGTAGAGCCTGCCCATGTAGAGGCCGCCCATGTAGAGGCTGCCCATGGGGTCCTACAGCAAAGCAGCCCTTCTCTTTAGGTCTATGTGTCAATGACAAATGCTGTTTCTCATGATTTGCTGCACTGAGAAGAAATTCACCTAAGATATAGTCAGATATACACTCACCAGACAGTTTATTATGTACACCACCCCGTTCACGAAAATGAGTCAAGTGGCTGTGGCTTGATACATACAGTGAGGGGGAAAAAAGTATTTGATCCCCTGCTGATTTTGTACGTTTGCCCACTGACAAAGAAATTATTAGTCTATAATTTTAATGGTAGGTTTATTTGAACAGTGAGAGACAGAAAAACAACAAAACAATCCAGAAAAACGCATGTCAAAAATGTTATAAATTGATTTGCATTTTAATGAGGGAAATAAGTATTTGACCCCTCTGCAAAACATGACTTAGTACTTGGTGGCAAAACCCTTGTTGGCAATAACAGAGGTCAGACGTTTCTTGTAGTTGGCCACCAGGTTTGCACACACATCTCAGGAGCGATTTTGTCCCACTCCTCTTTGCAGATCTTCTCCAAGTCATTAAGGTTTCGAGGCTGACATTTGTCAACTTGAACCTTCAGCTCCCTCCACAGATTTTCTATGGGATTAAGGTCTGGAAACTGGCTAGGCCACTCTAGGACCTTAATGTTTCTTCTTGAGCCACTCCTTTGTTACCTTGGCCGTGTGTTTTGGGTCATTGTCATGCTGGAATACCCATCCACGACCGATTTTCAATGCCCTGGCTGAGGGAAGGAGGTTCTCACCCAGGATTTGACGGAACATGGCCTCGTCCATCGTCCCTTTGATGCGGTGAAGTTGTCCTGTCCCCTTAGCAGAAAACACCCCCAAAGCATAATGTTTCCAACTCCATGTTTGACGGCAGGGATGGTGTTCTTGGGGTCATAGGCAGCATTCCTTCTCCTCCAAACACAGCGAGTTGAGTTGATGCCAAAGAGCTCCATTTTGGTCTAATCTGACCACAACACTTTCACCCAGTTGTTCTCTGAATCATTCAGAAGTTCATTGGCAAACTTCATACGGGCATGTATATGTGCTTTCTTGAGCAGGGGGACCTTGCGGGCGCTGCAGGATTTCAGTCCTTCACGGCGTAGTGTGTTACCAATTGTTTTCTTGGTGACTATGGTCGCAGCTGCCTTGAGATCATTGACAAGATCCTCCTGTGTAGTTCTGGGCTGATTCCTCACCATTCTCATGATCATTGCAACTCCACGAGGTGAGATCTTGCATGGAGCCCCAGGCCGAGGGAGATTGACAGCTCTTTTGTGTTTCTTCCATTTGCGAATAAACTGTTGTCACCTTCTCACCAAGCTGCTTGGCGATGGTCTTGTAGCCCATTCCAGCCTTGTGTAGGTCTACAATCTTGTCCCTGACATCCTTGGAGAGCTCTTTGGTCTTGGCCATGGTGGAGAGTTTGGAATCTGATTGATTGATTGCTTCTGTGGACAGGTGTCTTTTATACAGGTGATGCCATTGCATCAGCATGGACCCACGTCCCTGTGGAACGTTTCCGACACCTTGTAGAATGCCCCTAAGAATTCCGGCTGTTCTGTGGGCAAGGGGGGTGGTCTGACCCAGTACTAAATGGGTGTACCTAATAAACTGTCTGGTGAGTGTATGTCCATATAGAACTCCCTTAAGCTGAATTCCCATTCTTCTAAATGCATCGAAATCCAACAAGATGTGCGCTATAGCACACACAGTGCATAAACCAGTTGGATGGGTCCAAGTTCTTGCCTATGTATAATGCGTCAGCTACTGTATCTCCAATAAGTCAGTGTGTGTCAGATAGGTATATGATCTATCTGTTTCGGATGATCCATCCCTCGCAGGACGGTTCACTCCCAGGCGTTTGCCCTGGCATGGCTCTCAAAATCTGCTCGGCGGTGCAAAAATCCAATCTGCTGGGAGAGAGAGGTTTTATGACTGTAATGGTAATCTAACCTTCAAAGATTTACAGATAAAAGGAGAGTGGTTCTCTCTCTCTCTCTCTCTCTCTCTCTCTCTCTCTCTCTCTCTCTCTCTCTCTCTCTCTCTCTCGTCTCTCTCTCTCTCTCGTTCTCTCTCTCTCTCGTTCTCTCTCTCTCTCTCGTTCTCTCTCTCTCTCTCTCTCGTTCTCTCTCTCTCTCTCGTTCTCTCTCTCTCTCGTTCTCTGTGTCTTTAGAAAAGGCTGCCCGGGATGACTTTGATGTGATCGTAGGTTTAATACTTAAGGCTCTCTGTCTCTCGCCTGGTGATTTCTGAAGGGCTTTTCCTTTGGTATGTGCTGTAACGTTTTAAGGGTGGAGGGGCTTTGAGAGACAGCACTGGTGATGGAAAGCACTTTCTAGAAATTATCTGTGAAGCGGCTTCTGTGTGCTTTGTGGCATTGTATATCTGAGTTGTTAATGTCACTCGTATGTCATGCTTTTTTCCCGCAAAGACCTTCTTCTTCCTATTATCCTACCAATTTTCCACTGTAGATTTACTCTGTAGTTTTACTCTGTAGTTTTACTCCGGCTTTCAAAGAAATCATTTTGAGTGCTCTCATCTATGAAAAGCACTTTTCTCCATCCACCTCTGTAGTATTTATCCTATTCACATCATGATATTGTGCAAAATGTTTCTCATACCGCATACTCCTATCATACCAACTGTCCATTTCAGTTTCCACCTGGTTATATGGGATGTTACACATACCCCTATAGGTTCTATAACCTAACCTACACCATATAGGTTCTATAACTTAACCTACACCATATAGGTTCTATAACCTAACCTACACCATATAGGTTCTATAACCTAACCTACACCATATAGGTTCTATAACCTAACCTACACCATATAGGTTCTATAACCTAACCTGCACCATATAGGTTCTATAACCTAACTTGCACCATATAGGTTCTATAACCTAACTTGCACCATATAGGTTCTATAACCTAACCTGCACCATATAGGTTCTATAACCTAACCTGCACCATATAGGTTCTATAACCTAACCTACACCATATAGGTTCTAGAACCTAACCTGCACCATATAGGTTCTATAACCTAACCTGCACCATACATAATCTATAACCTAACCTGCACCATATAGGTTATATAACCTAACCTGCACCATAAAGGATCTTTAATCTAACCTGCACCATATAGGTTCTATAACCTAACCTGCACCATATAGGTTCTATAACCTAACCAGCACCATATAGGTTCTATAACCTAACCTACACCATATAGGTTCTATAACCTAACCTACACCATATAGGTTCTATAACCTAACCTGCACCATATAGGTTCTATAACCTAACTTGCACCATATAGGTTCTATAACATAACCTGCACCATATAGGTTCTATAACCTAACCTGTACCATATAGGTTCTATAACCTAACCTGCACCATATAGGTTCTATAACCTATCCTGCACCATATAGGTTCTATAACCTAACCTGCACCATATAGGTTCTATAACCTAACCTGCACCATATATGTTCTATAACCTAACCTGTACCATATAGGTTCTATAACCTAACCTGCACCATATAGGTTCTATAACCTAACCTGCACCATATAGGTTCTATAACCTAACCTACACCATATAGGTTCTATAACCTAACCTGCACCATATAGGTTCTGTAACCTAACCTGCACCATATAGGTTCTATAACCTAACCTGTACCATATAGGTTCTATAACCTAACCTGCACCATATAGGTTCTATAACCTAACCTGCACCATATAGGTTCTATAACCTAACCTGCACCATATAGGTTCTATAACCTAACCTGCACCATATAGGTTCTATAACATAACCTGCACCATATAGGTTCTATAACCTAACCTGCACCATATAGGTTCTATAACCTAACCTGCACCATATAGGTTCTATAACCTAACCTGCACCATATAGGTTCTATAACCTAACCTACACCATATAGGTTCTAGAACCTAACCTGCACCATATAGGTTCTATAACCTAACCTGCACCATACATAATCTATAACCTAACCTGCACCATATAGGTTATATAACCTAACCTGCACCATAAAGGATCTTTAATCTAACCTGCACCATATAGGTTCTATAACCTAACCTGCACCATATAGGTTCTATAACCTAACCAGCACCATATAGGTTCTATAACCTAACCTGTACCATATAGGTTCTATAACGCAACCTACACCATAAAGGTTCTATAACCTAACCTGCACCATATAGGTTCTATAACCTAACCTGCACAATACAGGTTCTATAACCTAACCTGCACCATATAGATTCTATAACCTAACCTGCACCATATAGGTTCTATAACCTAACCTGCACCATATAGGTTCTATAACCTAACCTACACCATATAGGTTCTATAACCTAACCTGCACCATACATAATCTATAACCTAACCTGCACCATATAGGTTATATAATCTAACATATATGAATCATATAGGTTTTCTTGTACCTCCTTTCGTTGGATTTCGTTGAAAGAATGTAGAGCCTGTACGGACTCACACACACACACACACACACACACACACACACACACACACACACACACACACATACACACACACACACACACACACACACGCAGACACGCAGACACTCACACACGCAGACACTCACACACGCAGACACTCACACACGCAGACACTCACACACACACACACACACACACGCAGACACTCACACACGCAGACACTCACCACGCACACGCTCACACACGCAGACACACACACACACACGCAGACACGCAGACACTCACACACGCAGACACTCACACACGCAGACACACACACACGCAGACACACACACACGCAGACCACACACACACACACACACACACACACACACACACACACACACCACACACACACACACACACACACACACACACACACACACACACACACACACACACCACACACACACACACACACACACACACACCACACACACACACACCAGAATCCAGAGTAGTGGTATTGTGAAGCCTGTCAGTTCAGCCTTCTCCCCTTCTCCTCCATGTTTGTTGTTGACCTTTCAGTAGAGAATGCCTCGCCTACTTGCTGAAATGGATCCTATCTGATAATCTGGCCACCTGCTGAAACGGTGTCGAAGTGGATTGATATGGTCTTTGCGTGGGCAGGTTCTACTTTTTCTTTGAAGTGGTAGGCTACTTTGAACTAGAGCTTTGGCTGATGTGAAATATAGCACGATAAGACAACGACTACAGCTGACTGTACAGCCTAATACATCCAGGCCTACAAGAAACTACCGGAACATACATATGATTTACGTAGTTAGATTTTGTCCTGCTATAGTTGTCTGTCTAACTCAAATCCAACACCAATTTCAGTTTCCAATGAAAATCGGAGTCAAAATACAGACAGACACAGTTGCAATTTTTAGAACTGGAAAAAGAGTGTGGAGGCATTGTCAAAGTCCCAAATGACACCCTATTCCTTAGATAGTAGACCAGAGCCCTGTGGGCCCTTGTCAAAAGTAGTGCACTATATAGGGTATTAGGTTGCCATTAGCGACGCAGAATTGTCAGACACAAACTAGCAACTCTATATTAATCCCTGAGACAAAGATTTATGACAAGTGTGTCAATCTCACCAGGATAAAAATAGTAGTCCAACCAAATAAAGACTGTAGCATATGAGTGAACGTTACGCTTGACATTTGAGGTATGTTCTCTTACACTAGATAAAGATTATTATTTCACAGTGCTGGGAGAAAATATCCTCAGTGTCAGAGTGTGAAATCTTTCTCAATAAGTTTCCTTGGTTCGGCTCAGGGAAACACAAGTATTTACTTTGTCTCTGTCTTCGACCCATCTTTCTGGATGCACTCTAAACAACCTCCGAATACTACAACGTAGGAAGTTAACCTAGTCAGTTAGTTGGTCTTTAGACTGCACAAACTTCATTCTGGACAGAAAAGTTCACTTTGAGGCTTTCATTTAGTTTGTTATGCTTTTAGTTTCTAATGTCGTGTTCCAGAGCTAAGGAACATCTGCATCATCATTTCCATAGGCTGTCGAAAAGTCGCTAATGTGTGAAAATTATATATACATTTCTTATCTCCCCACTCCAAGTGACTAAAACAGGCATCCATCACTGACATCTTAGGCTAGGGCTACAAGCAATACTAGCAATATATATGGATTGCCAGCAGCGACAGAGTATTTTGGTAGCCTGGGAAAAGTCTTAGAGATTTTGACACGAACCGTACTGGAGGGCTGAATAAGTAATGGGGCAGACTGTATCCTGCCTTCCCTTTGGAAGTGGAGAAGGAGACTAAGGTTTAGATTTAATCTGGACCGAGGAAGATCTGCGTTATAGCGCGATTGGCATTTAAAGATTTCCAATTAAGTCGACACATGCAGCGTTTATCATGAATGCAGTCTTCCTTAATTGCCTTTAAAAGGTATATAGCCTTAAAAACAACCAGATAGGGGGAGGGAATGTGTTGAGTCTCTGGTCATGTAACTAGTTTTAGGAAACTAGGCGTATGTCGCACATCACTACTTCACAGGAGAGGCATTTGAAAGTAAACATGTATTTTTTTATCAAAATTCTGTTTTTTTTGGCAGAAATGCCTTCTGGAACATGTGAACTTTCCTGTGCTTTAATAACAAACTTGTATTCTATCCGTAAATACCAGTAAAACTGTTCAATTACAAGCCTAGTTGGTTTAGCCAGGGAAAAGACAGGAACTTTCCTGCTAGCCATGATTGGCTGAGATAATGGATGGTCTGGACGTAGCATGCTTCTGTCTATAACGTGAGCTGCTCATTATGTGTTGATAGTCCTTTCTACTGCACAGTTTTTAAAGATATAACGTTAGCCATCAATAACTATTTTTTATTTATTTTTATTTCACCTTTATTTAACCAGGTAAGCTAGTTGAGAACAAGTTCGCATTTGCAACTGTGCTACTTTTGCTACTTTTTCTCAACAACATTGATGCCCTGAATTTAGCAGACCCTATCGACAGATCAGTTGGAAAAAGTGATGGGCTACTTTCTGCATACGCCACGGTCAGTGTGAACCAATGTGACTTGACACAACACTGGCCAAACAAAACAGAGTTAAATGGTTCCAGCTACCTACAGATTCCTACTACAGCTATGACAATTTTGCATTGGTAGTAGTATAAATTGGGATTATTCCGGTTCAATTGTTTAGCTAGCCAGTTAGCTAGCTAGCTATCTAGCTACATGTCTAAACAAGACTCTACATGTCTAAACAAGAGAGATGATCACATGACCCCATCATGATAGCCAGTTATGTCTGGGGGTGATTAAGACCATCTATTGTATTTAATGAACATGTGTACATGTCTAGACAATAGTGACCCATCCACTTAGCTATATGTGGCTGGGAGGTTGATTATAGCATTTCCTTCACATGACCCATCAATTTAGACAAGTGTGTCTGGGTAAGGGTCATCTAATAATGATAAAATATTTATATCTGTACACATTTTACATTTTAGTCATTTAGCAGACGCTCTTATCCAGAGCGACTTACACTAGTGAATGCATACATTTAATACATTTTTTCTTCTGTGCTGGCCCCCAGTGGGAATCGAACCCACAACCCTGGTGTTGCACACACCATGCTCTACCAACTGAGCTGCTTTTGATATTGCTACCATGCAAGTAATCATTTCACTGTACTGTTTACACCTTCTGTATCCTGTGCATGTGACAAATAAACATTGATTTTATTTGATATAGTGTGTGTTTACCAGAGACGGTAATGTGAAGAACAACATGACCTGCACCAAAGTCAGATTAGGGATATAGGCCAAGGACTAGATAACATGGATTTTTACCTGGAGTTTTTCCTTATTGTAGGCTACTACTTTTACCACTTTTAGTCTTGAAATCTTTAGTTGTTTACTAAACTACTCACTCTGTTTAGCACATGGTCTCATGTGAATCCTTAAAAGAGGTGGGTGGGACTAAGGCATAAGAGGGTGTGAACAATGCTGAATGGATGTAGACAAAGAAGAGGTCTCCAGTAGGGATACCAAAACATTCAAGTGCCATTTTCTCAAAAGTGGGGATACAAGTTTATCAGCATTCGAGGCAGAATTCCTTCCCCATTGTTTCTCAACTGCAGTGTTTGATATACCATTTTCTTAGCTCTGAGTCTCTACTTTAAATCCAATGTAAAAATCACAATTTCAAATTTTGCTACATAAGACCAGAATCGAGGCTGGTTGGTCACATATGCCCTATTGGATGGGTTCCAATCCAAGACAAAGGTGGATATAACCATTATTTGTATGATGTGTAGCAGGTTTGGGGTCAATTCGAATTGAAGGCAGTCAATTTAGGAAGTGGTTTAAATTTCAAACGTAAAAACTTTCCAATTGAATGAGTCATTGAAAATATATGCCATTTTTTTATTATTGAATTGAAATTTCAGTTCACTTCCTGAATTGACTGCTCTGATATGTGGAAAGAGGCAGCAGTTTCAAAGTGGATTGCGTCATCGATCAAGCCACAAGTTCACAAGTCTCTGAAATCTACATATGCATATATCACCCACAAGGCTCTATAGGGTAAAGTATGGCTTTGACTTACCTGATGAAGAAGGAGGCTGCAGCAGAGGGGTGTGTGGCTGGTTTGGGTGGGGGTGGGCTGGGGCTGGGGGACGGTAGGAGTGATGGTGGCATAGTCATAGATGGGGCTCCCAGGGGCAATGGGCATGTAGTTCCTGTATGGATCAGGAGCCAAGCCCGGCGTCTGGACAGGGAGAGAAGAGGAAGGGGGTGGGTGGGAGAGAGAGAGAGATAGATAGAGAGAGAGAGAGACATGAGCATCAACCAATGTGACAAAAAAAGTATAACAATTCCTCCCAGCTCCTTCTTCTTTGGTTTGGAAAGACAGAGCAGTGAAGCCAAGGGTATGCATTGTCTACGGCTGTCTGATGGGCGGGTGACCTCTGTGGTGGGTGAGATGCGGGAGCGGACTGTGGAGTTTTATACTGAATTGTATAGGGCAGAAGAGTGTGATCCTTTGTGTGCTCAGGTCTTGTTCACAGAACTCCCTAAACTCTCTCTGGCACAGAGGGACGATTTGGACGTTCCTCTGTTGTCCCATGAACTGGCAGAGGCCGTAACCCAGATGTCCCCCGGTCGTGCACCGGGGGTCGATGGACTCCCAGTGGAGTTTTATAAAAAATTCTGGGGAATAATTGGACAGGACTTCTTTTGCGTGTTGCGTGAATGCATCGGGGTAGGAGAGTTGCCGATGAGCTGCCGTCGGGCGGCTCTGACTCTCCTGCCCAAAAAGGGGACTTGTGTGAACTTAAGAACTGGAGGCCTGTGGCATTGCTCTGTGCGGACTACAAGATATTTGCCAAGGTCCTCTCTAACAGACTGAAGTCCCACTTGGACTCGATAGTACATAAGGACCAAACATATTGTGTACCGGGACGCTCAATCACGGACAACCTGTTCTTAATTAGGGACATGTTGGACTTGTCGAGAGGTTCTAATGTGAACTTTGGACTGGTCTCTTTAGATCAAGAGAAGGCTTTTGACAGAGTGGACCATGAATATCTGTTTAATGTGATGTCTGTGTTTGGGTTTGGGAGGAGTTTTTTGACCTGTGTGAAGCTGTTGTATGCTGGGGCATCATGTATGGTTAAGGTGGGAGGGGGGCTCAGTAGGCCAGTCTGGGTGAGACGGGGCATTAGACAAGGATGCCCTCTATCTGGGCAGTTATACACATTAGCCATTGAGCCTTTTTTAGGCCTGCTACGCAGGAGACTGCAGGGAGTGTGCTGGACAGGTATGGGTGTGGTGACAGGCATAGCAGTGTCAGCATATGCAGATGATGTCTCTGTGATGGTCAGGGATGGTCAAGATATGCAGGCACTGGAGACCAGTCTGAAGGTGTACGAGGGAGCTTCATCAGCTAAGGTAAACTGGGGCAAGAGCAAAGCTCTGTTATGTGGGGCATGGGGGGATAGGGCTCCTCCTCTGCTTCCAGGGGGTTTGCAGTGGGGTTGTGAAGGGCTTAAAGTGTTGGGGGTGTACCTGGGCTCGGAGAGGTGGGTCAGGAAGAACTGGGAGGGGCTGTCACAGGCAGTGGTGTCAAGACTGGCCAGGTGGAGGTGGCTCCTGTCCCAAGTGTCATATAGAGGGAGGGTGCTGATAATTAACAACCTGGTGGCATCCTCCCTGTGGCATAAACTGGCTGTCCTCAACCCCCCCGCCGGTCTGCTCGCAGACCTGCAACGCAAGCTGGTGGACTTCTTCTGGTCGGGCCATCACTGGCTGAGGGCGGCGGTGTTGTATATGACCGTCCACGAAGGAGGACAGGGCCTGGTGGAACTGGAGAGCAGGATGGCTGCTTTCCGGCTAAAGGCGGCACAGAGACTGCTGTACCATACTGATGTTGGCTGGAGGGAACCAGCATGCGCGCTGCTGAGGAGAGCTGGAGATTTAGGGTTGGACCGGCAGCTGTTCCTCATGAAGCTGGAGAGGCTGAGTACAGCAGGTCTCTCCGATTTTTACTCTGCGGTGCTGAGGGCCTGGCAGCTGCTAAGGCACACACGAGAAGGGGGTGTGGAGCCTGGGCTGTGGGTGTGGGAGGAGCCTATCTTCCACAACCCAGCCATCCCTTTGAGATCGGTCCAGTCGGCCACCCTGCAGAGGCAACTGATGGCAGGGGGTGTAAAAAGGCTGGGTGACTTGAGACTCCTGGGAGAGGAGGGGTGGAAAAGCCCGGAAGTCTTGGCACAGCAAACAGGAATAACGTCTCTTAGGCTGCTGGAGAGATTCCTGGAGGAGGTCCAGGAGGCACTGTCTGAGCCGGTAAGGGGGATGTTTGAGCAGCCAAAGGGAGAGGGGCCACCAATGTTTCCGCCACTGCAGGTGACGGCAGAGACTGGAGACTGGCAAGGGGGTCTGGAGGACTTGTTAGATTTTAACACTCCGAGCCTGGGGGAGTTTGAAGGGGTGGGAGGTAAAGCCCTCTACAACCTCTGTGTTAAGGTGAGGAACATTAGGAGCCTAACAGGAGTGAAGGCACATCAGTGGCAGGGGGTATGTGGGGTGGAGAGTATGGTGGGTTTTAGATGGAGGGGGCTCTACAAACCCCCAGTACCAAAGAGGTCAGGGGACCTCCAGTGGAGGGTTCTACATGGAGCCCTGGCCACTAACAGCTGGTTGGCACGGGTTGAACCGGGAGTCGGGCAGGAGTGTCATTTCTGTAAAATGAAAGAAACTGTGATTCATGTGTTTTCTGTGTGCACCAGATTAATGCCATTAATGTCTCTGTTGGAATGTCTGTGTGAGAGGTTGGGGGTGGTCTTTACTGTATGGGGTGTTCATAATGGGATACAGGTATTCAAGTAAGGAGAAGGAAAAATGTGTTTTGTTGAATTTTCTGTTTGCTCAGGCAAAGTTAGCTATTTGGCTAACAAGGAGGAACAGGGTCAAAGGTGGGGGGATAACAGACCCTTTATTATTGTTTAATGGGATGGTCTCTGCGCGCCTTAGGGTTGAGTTTGAGTTCTATAAAATGATAAAAAGTGTGGAGATGTTTCAGGAGATATGGTGTGTTGGGGGGGCTGTCTGTATAGCTGGGGAAGATGTTTTGGATATACGGTTGTAGGAGTGGGTATTGTCTTGAGTATTGTGATGTTGGCTTGTATCATGTGGTTGCTGGAAAGGCGAGTATGGTACATGTATGCATTACAGGATGTATTTTTGGTTTTATTTTTAAGGGGGAGGTTGGGTGGTGAGTTTTAAATGAAATGAGAATGTTTCAGTAAAGAAAGACAAAAAGTCTCTCTCTCTCTCTCTCTCTCTCTCTCTCTCTCTCTCTCTCTCTCTCTCTCTCTCTCTCTCTCTCTCTCTCTCTCTCTCTCTCTCTCTCTCTCTCTCTCTCTCTCTCTCTCTCTCTCTCTCTCTCTCTCTCTCTCTCTCTCTCTCTCTCTCTCTCTCTCTCTCTCTCTCTCTCTCTCTCTCTCTCTCTCTCTCTCTCTCTCTCTCTCATAAGGAAATGAAGAAACTGGGGCAGGCATCGACTCTGTACTCATCACAGTGGATTAACGCGGCGATGTCTGCGGAGTGCCGACATTTGGCGGGGAGTCCATTATTCAGTTCTTTGACTGCGGCGTTGGCGCGGCAGCTAACAGGATTACAGAGACGCACGCCGTTCGCCCCTCCACGGAAGTGCCGCCACACAGAGAGAGGACGGAAGTAGTCAACAACAAAAAGCTGCCACACTGACACAGCCAAGACGCCCCCAGCTGCCATACTGTCACAGATGCCCCCGTACTGCTCTTAAAGTGATTCTAGGTCTCTGAGTAAAAGAAGGGCCAGTACCTGGTTGTTGTATATGTAAAATGTATGTTAATACAGACAACTATAATTGTTGATGGCCAGCAATTTGATCTACTGCTCGGGTTGGCAACAGGCGGCCCGTGGACCAATACCGGCCCCGGAGTGATTTCTTTTGGTCCCATAAAGTGAAATTTATTGACTGTAAAATGAGTTTATTTCAGGAAACTGTTCCCAAGTATTCCCATGAATAAAAAAAAGACACGTGGTCGTGTCTCAATGTCTCGTGTCTTTTTGGGCTTAGCTGTGGTCAATTTGCAGTGTACAAACTATTATCATTGTGTTCTACCGAACAACCTTCTCTGACAAAAATCGGCCCGCGGCTGAACCTAGTTGCCTACCCCTGATCTACTGCTTTTCTGTTGGCAGTAACAGAGAAATTGACTCAAACATAAGATGCAGTGGTCAGGGAATCATCATTTCTCATAGGTCAAGTTCTATTTTCCTTACAATTGTTCCAATCCTAATGAAAAGAACAGTATTTTTGGGGGTTCTTCCTAACAAACAGGGTCTTCCCCCAATCTATAGATAGTATTTACATTGAGATAATGTATAGAATTAAATACCTTATGAAAAAGGTAGAGCAAGCTGTTATTTCTTTGTTAATCTTTGGCATGTTACATCACCCCCCCCCCCCCCCAATCACCCTCCCCTCAATCATCCCCCACAATCACCCCCCCCCCCCCCCACAAAGACTGCAAACATGCGTATCTATATGGTTGTTGAAGCATGTCTACAGTACAAACAACAACAGTACTCGTTTGGTAACTTGTTTATCCAGCCCAGGGGTAAACCATCTGCCGACTACACCTGATAGCACTGCTATTTATATAACCCCTAACAGGAACGCCCTAGTCTGACAGACACATGTGACCATGGGAAGAGGCACCTTCAGTATGGCTTCAAAGGTGCCCTTCGTGACACACTCGCGTTTTAATCATCTCCAGGGTGCCACTCATAGACGCTGTAGCACGTTTTTTTCTCATTCTATAGCATGGCAGTTTGAGTGAGCGTACCTGTACGTGACACGTGTGTGCTAAACTACATATAAGATAATGGCAACAAGTAACCCAGATGCATTATGCTTTGCTATTTTTGTTTCCGAGCTTCAATGGAAGTCACAGTGAATAAGCCACGAGGAGGAATGTTGCAACTTGGAAGTCAGACCCAATCCAAATGGCTGATGGGTAGATAACGAGCTGTAGATTGTAGAATAATGTTGTCTCTTCCTCGCAGTGGAACAGATTACAGAGATCCAGAATCACTCAAACACCCACATCCCACTGAACACGACTGTATATATTACCACAAACTCCTCTCACACATCCTATAATCATTCAAATGTAGAGGCTGGCCAGCAGAGCAGTAGCCTATTAATGGCCAGCAGGAGATCTACATTTGGGTCTAAATTGGAGGTCCATATTTTTATGATGTAACGGCTAGGTTATGGTGTTAGTGTAAGGCAGTGGGTGTGAAGAGCTGGGGTGGCTGAGATGTTACCGGGATGGCTGAGGTGTAACCAGAGTCTGACAAATCCATACAGTACTGGGCCTTTGCACCTCTAGGAACTAAAAGCAATAAGTCAAGTCACATGACTTAATGAATTATGTAACTGGGTCATATACGGTGCTATGGCGGCAGTTTGGCCTTGTGGTTCACCCGTTAGTCAATTCTACATTTCTTCAGCTCAGAATATATCTTTAACGAGACTAGTATCTTTTCAGTAAGCGTGCTTTGCCATAATTCCTTGTTGTTAGTGTATGGGGTTTGAGATTTGTAGTTTTAGCATTCACAAGTAGAAAATGTTGCTCTCTTTTTTCCATTCTCTTCTTATTCTCTTTCTCTCTCACTCCTTCCCCTACCCCTGGGAGGTGTGCAGGGTTGGAGAGTAACCGATTACATGTAAGGGATTTTTTTTAAACGGTAACTGTAATCTGTTACATTAGCAGCAAACTTTTTGCAATCAGATTACAGATACTTTTGAAAAACGAAATTATTACTTTGAAGATTACTTTTAAATTCAGAAAGAATGTTTGCGATATAATCTTTGACAATTTTTTCTCAATGACGTTCAAATCAGCTTCGAAAAAAGACGCATGTTTAAATTTGTTCCACCTCAGCAAGTCTGACCACAAGTCAGAGACCACTATGATGACACATCAAATTATGTTTGATGGATCGCGGGAAAAGAGCAGGAATAGGCTTTTGTAGGCTACAGTCCAATCTATGTCTTCCAATGGTGCGACTGCTGTCGACATCCAAAGATTATCCAAATTGAATAAACGCTTGGAGATAAGGATGACAGCAGTGGTGTAGTCTACGGCAATACGGATATCACTTATTACTGATATATACTGTACATAGCGCATTGATGTGAAACAATGCTACTCTCTCATTTAGCTATTTGCGCCTTACGGATTGTGGTTGTTGTGGATGGCTGTTCACAAATCGAAATGTTTATTTGAACCCGATAATGTTTGAATTCAAGAAGTTTAAGCTGCCTATCAATCATTGTTTTTGAAACCAGTGGACAGCCAGTGATAAATAGCTCTTGTAGCAGCTGCATAGTGCGGACCCAGCCTATGGAACAAAAGTGAGGCTTTTACTGCTCAATCTAATTCATGCTGATTAAAAAAGAAATCCATTGGCCTCATGGACACATGCTCAAACTCACACACTTTTGATTGACTTAAAAGGGGCAATCTATAGTTTCATCCATTTTTGAATTTATAAATTATATATATATATATCCATTGATTCTTGAAGAATATAACTTATAAATGCCTCATAGTTCAATTGTAAATGTAACAAACACTGTATAGCCTCGTAACATGGTTAAAACAATCATTTTGATATCATGGATGGCCAGTCCTTGTATCCATAGCTCTGTCTATTAATCTATACTTCCATATTTCCGAATCCTATTCTTGAAGATCAAGGGGTATAACATTTATTGGAATGTCTGGGATTCTGATAGACTTTGTTTTTTTATTGCAAAGAGCTAATTTAATTGTATTATTATATGTAGTAGAAAGCGATGGGTTAGAAGAAGCCTACATAACCAACCCATAAAGTAAAATGTAACATCCATATATGTCCAGCTATGTAAACTTTAACATTGATTTATCCAATAGTTGTCGTTCAATTGGTAACATATATTTTTGTCTTCTTCTAATGCCTCTTAAGGGGAAAGTAATCTAAAAGTAACTGAATGTAATCAGATTATGTTACTGATTTTGGGTAATCCAAAAGTTATGTTACTGATTACAATTTTGGACGGGTAACTAGTAACTGTAATGGATTACATTTAGAAAGTAACCTACCCAACCCTGGAGGTGTGCAATATTGGCACGGATGTTCGCGGGGCAGACCCAGGCACCGATGACAGCGGGAAGGTCACTCTGGGCAACAAGAAACGTTTAAAAAATGCTCACGAAATGTGATGCCTATGGGACTAATTGAGAGGGAGGAACCCTACAGTGTGCCTGCCATTGGGTTGGCTCAAAGTGACCTGTTGGTGATTTGAAGCAGAAAGCGAAACAACTTTTTTTTGTCGGTCAAACCTTTCACAGTTTGTGAGGCTGTTTGTCTGCACCTGGTTTTCAACATTGTGCAAAAAATACATATTTGATCGGCAATTCATCCTCTTGATCCCTTTCTGCTTGTCAACTAAGTCTGATTTAAATCCCAGGTGTAGGTTACAAAATAGAAATTAAACTAATAATATAGCTTGCTTTGTTGGTATGTGTCTAGTCCTTCTCTGTTCCCAGTAATCAAACATTTTAGTCTTAGTAAATTCAATGTTTAGTGAATGGAACAATTTATTTGATGGAAAATGCTTATATTCATCTAATTATACTCCTATATCTGTCTGTATATTTCAGCATGGTACACTGAAATGATTACAGATCCTTCTCTGATCTTTGATCGTGTCCTTCATAATCAGAGCCCAGTCCAAAATGGGGGAAGGCAGTGAAGCGTGAAGTGTACCCACTCTACCACTCAACCCAAGCCAAGCCTCCCAGATGGATGTCAGACGTGCTTATTCACCTCAGGTGAGAACCAGGTCCCATCTGTCAGCACAGAGAGGAGGGAGGCATGATCCTGGCTTCCTTTTCCTTTGTGTTCTCTTCCATTTGTCCTTCCCTTGTTTCTCTCAGTCTCAACATAAACCAACACCTTTCCCTCTCCTCCGAGAATTTGGTGAGTCACTTTTTTGGTAGGGTCAGCATTCGAAGGCTGCAGACGGCATTGAACCATCTGGCTCGGCCGAATGGGGTGGTGTCTCCTTAGAGCGTTACTGAAATGTCTCCTTGTCTCCAGTGCCCTCGCCTACCTCCTCCCTAATTAAATCAAGTGCCCATCTTTCATTCTCAGGCCTCCCAAATCCTATGGCTTCTGTAGTGTTCTGAGTTATTTTGCTTGAAATGGGAGGAGAACATTTTGAAATTAACAGCCCACACAAAGGCATATACACCCTTCTAGTACCGGGTCGGATCCCCTTTGCCTCGAGCACAGCCTGAACTCTTCGGGGCATTCTACAAGGTGTCGGAAACATTCCACAGGGATGTTGGTCCATACTGAAGCGATGGTATCATGCAGTTGCTACAGATTGGATGGCAGTACATTCATGCTGCAAACAGCCCGTTCCTTCTCATCCCAAAGATGCTCGACTGGGTTGAGGTCTGGGGACTGACCAGGACACTCAGGTAAACTAAACTCGCTGTTATGTTCCATTCAATGTTTTTCCACTCTTCTTCTTGTTTCTTGTGTTTAGCTGATCGGAGTGGAACAGGGTGTGGTCGTCTGCTGCAATAGCCCATCCGTAACAAGGATCGACGAGTTGTGCATTCCGAGACGCCGTGCTCACACCACTGTTGTACTGCACCGTTATTTATCTGTTTGTGGCCCGCCTGTTAGCTTGCACGATTCTTGCCATTCTCCTTCGACCTCTCTCATCAACGAGCTGTTTTGGCTCAAAGGTTCACCGCTGGCTGGTTGTTTTGTGTTTGTTGCACCATTGTCGGTAAACCCTAGACACTGTCCTGGGTGAAAAGCCCAGGAGGTCGGCCGTTTCTGAGATACTGGATCCGGTGCGCCTGGCACCGGCGATTATACCACACTCAAAGTCACTTAGGTTACTCATTTTGCCCATTCTAACGTTCAATAGAACAGTAACTGAATGCCTTGATGCCTGCCTGCCTGCTTTATATAGCAAGCCATAGCCAAGTGACTCACTGTCTGTAGGAGCGATTCAATTTTGTGAACGAGTGGTGTACCTAAAAACTGTTCGGTGAGTGTAGATCAGTACACACATCCACATGGACACACACACACACACACACACACACACACACACACACACACACACACACACACACACACACACACACACACACACACACACACACACACACACACACACACACACCCGCAGCTACTCACGTACGAGCAACCACATGGCCACAGACACACCCGCGGCTACTCACGTACACGCACCCACATGGACCCCACCCACAGACACACACACCCCACCCACTCACAGACACACACACACCTCACCCACTCACAGACACACACACACCCCACCCACTCACAGACACACACACCTGCCATACGTCCACTGAAAGGTCCCTACAGGGGCACTCAATTCTCTGAGGTGTCCAACTCAGGTTTTTGTGTAATTGGGATGCGATGTGCCAGCTCAAGGTCTAATTGCTTTCAGACACCGAGGAGGAAAAGGGGATACGATTGGCTGCCTTAAGCGGCACACGTTCAATCAAAAGCATTAGCTGTCCAACTCTTGGCAGCACAGAGGCACTTGTTGACATTGGAGGGAGTGGATGCTAACAGATACACAGAAAATAAACATTGAGAACAGATTGCCTGTAAGTCCCAACAGCATAGCAAATGAGTATACAACATACTTAGGATCATTATTATACAATACATACTGGGTGGATATACATTCATATTCTGTTTTCAAAAGTCTTTTCTTAGGTTTTTAGAGCACACATTGGGATATCAGGTGAGATGTTAAGAGACAAATTACCATAGTAGTCAAACCATCCTCCTTTTCTTGTATTGTGAAATTCAAAACAATTCTATTCAATCAGAAAATACATTGTTGAAGGTATCTGACTGGGTAGATAGGTTCCAGAGAGGAAAAGGAGAAGCGAGAGGTTTCACTTTTGCCAAAATCTGTCCAAAATAAGCCATATGAGCTTATTTTAGACCTAAACTTGTCACCTGCCTTCCCGCCTTTGGGACAACGACTCCCATTGTTGGGGCGAAGACAAGAGCATCTCGTCCTTATATACAGATCTCTGGTATATCTGCTGTAAAACAAGCTCTGACCAGAGGCTACCATGAGGCATAGAGGTCAGCCCTCAATGAAAACTATTGTAGCTGTCAATCGACACAAAAGACAGAAGATAAGCCAATCAGAGCTGTTCTCTGGTCCATCAGTCATCTCGGTGTCATCCTCCACACCCAAATCGTCCAATCAATCAAACCACTCAGTTTCTCATCCGTTTCTTCTCTTCAATCAAGAGAAATTGGCATTAATCCCATTCTGACCCACAGCCTCCTCCTCCACTTCGCCACAACACGCACTTAATGCCGTTGTCCAGCACTTCACAAATCTCGCCCGCGATCAATAGCGACCATTCTCTCTGTAGATTCTACAATGACCTCAGACAACATTTGCATATCCAATCCTCTCCCCATTGATTTCTGGCCCTCATTACAACCCCATTACAAACAGGAGTGTGATGCCTAATCTATAGGAGTGCCTCTATGGAGGGGTATACAGTTAGCATGGTTATGCTTTAGATGCCATGTGTCTGAAAGCAGTGTCTGAAACTAATCCAGACTGACTTGGCATGGGGGTGTGGGGCGGCCAGGAGGTCATTCCTGCCTTCCCAAGTTTAATCAGCCCATCACTGGAGTTGGGAGTTAGTTGGCACGTCGATGGATGGTACTTGTGTGGCGGTGAGGTCAACAATGGCCATCATCAGCATGATAATCCTTCCGCATTGAGATGACCTAATGTTCAATCTCCAGGTAGGAAGGTCAAGTGGTGTTTGGAAAGCTGTGATACCGGCTCGGAAGGTATTGTGCTTAGAGTAGGCAATCTGCTTGTTTAATGACTTCTGATGCAGCCTTGGGGTGTACTTTATTGTGATGGCCAACATCTATCTATCTACCTGGGTTTACCTAGGACTGACTGGACTGCCATCACAGGAGGTTGGTGGCACTTTAATTAGTGAGGACGGGCTCGTGTTAATGGCTGGAGCGGAATAAGTAGAATGGTTTCAAATATATAAAATACATGGTTTGATGCCATTCCATTCGCTCCGTTCCAGGCATTATTATGAGCCGTCCTCCCCTCAGCAGCCTCCACTTGCTGCCATCATTTTTCATGGGGATGAAGTCTGTCACTTGAATTGGCACTAGCCAAACAACCTTTACAGTTGTTTATAAGAAGAGTGTAAAAAGGAAGGTGAATAGAGTTGCCTGTAACTCTCCGGTGATATGAACCTCAGCTTTGTTTACCTTCTGTAATCCTCAGTGGACTGTGAGTCAGAGGGGATGGCATTTTCGTTTTGTACAGGCTAGATGATGTAGTGGTGTGTTCATTTCATTACGTCCAATATATGGATAGTTTATTTTTCTAGATCAGATAATGTCCTGAGTGGGATGCACAAAACAGTACAAGGTGGATTAAAAGTTATCTGACTAACTACTATGCATGATTATTCTGCTATGAATGGAGTAGGAGGTAAATGTTAAAAAGATAATCTCTAAAATAAGTGATATGACAGAGACTCCCAACTCCACTGTTTATATTGAGCTATGAGCAGGCACCTGCCTTGACACTGGTCATGTCGCCCCCGAGTCCTGATTAACACCCCAAATGACATCAGAGGGTGACATCTCATTCAGGCAGATGAAGGCCCCCTGTGGTTGCAGCCCTGTCATGCCACTTAACTGGAGTGGTATTCAAGACACCTCAGCCTTGAACTAGGAGTGCGAATCATGATGATATGGTTATAGGGCCAGCCATAAAATTGACACTGGGTCATTTAATGAAGCCTAATAAATAAGTGGCCTGAAAAAAATACATAAACTACAGTAGTTTCAGTCAAATACACACTATTCCAGAGAGATGGCAATGTCATGCTCGGCAACCAAACTCCTAACAGAAGCCATGGATGGAGAAATACGTCCTTTCCCATTGACCCTGGTCACAACTCCTAACTCTTTCTAGAGTCACAGCAATTCAAATTGTTCTGCGTTGCCAAGGTAACAGCAAAACCAAGGTCTTTTCTCAGACCTGAATGGTTTTGTCATAGCACATGGAGTATAAAAAAGTAGAATGTGTTACCGTGCAGCACTAACCAAAGTGAATGAAAATGGTAGCCATTCTTGAATGAAAATGGAGGACAAATTCATGGTGTCTTTTTTGCCAAAAAAAACAATGCATTTCGGCTTGAAAGTGTTTGCTAGGTAGCTTTCAGATGAAGGACAAACACGGGTCTGAATACATTTCATAATGCTTAAAAGACCGAAACTGTATGAATGAAGTCTAGCCCAAAATACTCTAACCTAAAGAAAACAAAAGAGAATATGAACTTACCATAGCAGAATGAGGATGATGATCCCTCCTGACACGAGAGACTCTCCACACTCCCTCCAGAAAGTGCTGTGGTATGGGAGTCACCGTGGACTTGGACCCTCCCATGTAGCTGCTCTGGATCCCACCCCAACCCTGGAGTCCCCCCCTGAACCTTTCCCCAGGAATCTGATCATAGAACCTGGGTGGCTGCTTGGCTGGCGAGTCCTCCATGGACCAGTCCTGGCAGGGTAGGGTGACCACGCTGTGGGCGGCAGGGCGGGGGGTCAGCCCTGAGGAGAAGGCTCCAGGATGCAGGTCGGGCATGTCTCCGGTGAGGCCCAGGGCTTTCTGCAGGGCCAGGCGTCTCAGGTGGTGGAGGGCAGTGCCACAGACCTGGCAGGTGCTGTCCTCTCTAGCATACGGGCCCCTATGAGGACACTGGAGGTGCTGGAGCTTGTCGAACAGGAACACTGCAAAACCCGGGTCCTGTGGAGAAACAACGAGATCAGAGTCAACCCACAAGTCAGATCTCAAATATTCAGGTTCGTACAAGATCGAACCATTTCTCTTATTTCTGATATGCCATACTCCTACTGATTCGAAAAAATACATTGCAGTATTCTATTAAAAGACAAACACATTACATAGCCTACATACATGCAAGCACACACACACACAGGCTCCAGGCGGATACCATCACAGAGGAGTGCACACCATCAAGAGCTAGGGTAGTCATGACTACCATATCCACTGATCAACTCAATGGCCTCAATGAAAGATGGGTATCCAAGAGTCTCAACGAATACAACACAGCTTCAGGAAACAGTTAGCTGTATAAGGATGTTAGTGATGCGCGGGTTGACTCATAGACCGCAGTCCCTGTGGATATGGGTCATGAAATATTGAGAGAAAACAATGCATTGAAAATCCATAAATGTACAATTCTTGTTAAATTCATATCTATAGGCTACATTGAGGTTTTTCTTTCATTACTTTTATCTGGCGTTAGTGCGTAGTCTTAAGTGTTAAGGCCTAACTGTAGCGCACCAAATACACGCCAATTGCCAAATACTTTGGGGCAGAAAAAGTTTACGTTGATCCGCTGAGGCAAAAAGGATGTTTTTTTTAATTCAATAAGAGAAAAGCTGCGAAATAGAGAGTTTAAAATTAATTGAAGGGAGGGCCAGAACAGTAGCCTAATGTTGGGGAAAGATTTGGTGAAGTGGTAAAATAGAATGATAGCAGTGCCGGCTATGTCACATGTGGTGATTGTGAGGCGCTATACACATTTGAGAGTCACAAGAGGAGGACTTCAAAATGACGTGTCAAGGGAACTGTACTGTTCAGATGGGTTGAATGGAATAGTAGCCTAACTGAAATCTTTACGCTGACTGTAGGTCTATAACCTCTCACATAGTCTAATATAATATTAACTCCTGCAGAATTAAGTATTTCTTGCAGTGAAATGATACACCAAATGTACATTTTAACTCGGGAACAGGAGTGGAGAAATATAATTTACTTCATTCAGCATCTTGAGAGAATGAATATGTGGTTAGGGACCGTCTGTAAAGGTACTATCTTAATCTGCATCATAAAAGCAGATAGTATTTCAGCCACTTAAATGTACATGTTGGGTAGTTTTCACAGCTTTTATTTCCTTAAAACCGGTCAAACTGATGTCATTTTTAGAGTCGCTTAATTTTCTCCCCGGTCCCTAGACATATTTGCTGCCCGAGAGAAGCAGAGATGAAAGATAAAACTTTACAGATGTCAACTAGATTGAAGCATTCATTCTATTGATTTATGACATTATTCTGGTGAGCAAAGGTTAATTTAGTATTCTAGGGCAAGAAGTATTAACAGAAGAGAAGCAGCAAGCCTTACATTTTTGCACTGAGTAAAGGGTCTGAATACTTATGTAAATAAGGTATTTCTGTTTTTTATTTGTAATAAATTTGCTATCATTTCTAAAAACCTGTTTTTCACTTTGTTATTATGGGGTATTATGTGTAGATTGATGAGGAAATCAAATAATTTAATCAATTTTAGAATAAGGATGTAACGTAACAAAATGTGGAAAATACTTTGAATGCACTGTACTTGCCGGCTACCACCCGGTACTCAACCCTGCACCTTAGGGACTGCTTCCCTATGTGCATAGTCATTTAACACTGGACACTTTAATAATGGACTAGTAACCCGAAAGGTTGCAAGATCAAATCCCCGAGCTGACAAGGTAAAAATCTGTCGTTCTGCCCCTGGACAAGGCAGTTAACCCACTGTTCCTAGGCCGTCATTGAAAATAAGAATTTGTTCTTAACTGACTTTCCTAGTTAAATGAAGGTAAAATAAATAAATAAAAAAACAAAGTAGAGTAACTTCAGAAAGTGTTCATACCCCTTGACTAATGCCACATTTTGTTGTGTTACAGCCTGAATTCAAAATGTATAAAATACATATTTCTCACCCATCTACACACAATACCCCATAATGACAAAGTGATAACATGTTTTTAGAAATGCTTGCAAATTTATTGAAAATGAAATATAGAAATATCTAATTTACATAAGTATTAACACCCTTGAGTCAATACATAGAGTTAGAATCACCTTTGGCATCACCTTTGACATCTGTGAGTCTTCCTAGGTAAGTCTCTAAGATCTTTGCACACCTGGATTGTACAATATTTGCACATTATTCTTTAAAAAATTCTTCAAGATCTGTCAAGTTGGTTGTTGATAACTGCTGGACAGCCATTTGCAAGTCTTGCCATAGATTTTGAAGACGATTTCAGGCAAAATTGTAACTAGGCCACTCAGGAACATTCAATGCCATCTTGGTAAGTAACTCCAGTGTATATCTGGCCTTGTGTTTTAGGTTATTGTCCTGCTGAAATGTGAATTTGTCTCCCAGTATCTGTTGGAAAGCAGACTGAACCAGGTTTTCCTCTAGTGTTTTGCCTGTGCTTAGCTCTATTCCATTTATTTTTATCCTAAAACACTCCCTAGTCCTTGCCGATGACAAGAATACCCATAACATGATGCAGCCAACGCAATGCTTGAAAATATGAAGAGTTGTAATGATGTGCGATGAGAGTCGGGAAGCAAGTTCAGGGAGTGAGTGTTTTAATAAATAAACATAAAATAACACACGAATAACATAAAATAACACACGATTACACGAACAACGAACAGAACTGACACAGGAACAGAAACAATGACGACTGGGGAAGAAACCAAAGGGAGTGACATATATAGGGCAGGTAATCAAGGAGGTGATGGAGTCCAGGTGAGTGTCATTATGCGCCTAACGCTGGTGACAGGTGTGCGCCCTAACGAGGAGCCTGGTGACCTAGAGGCCAGAGAGGGTGCACACGTGACAAGAGTGGTACTCAGTGATGTGTTGTATTGGATTTCCCCCAAACATAACGCTGTGCGTTAAGGACATAAACTTAATTTCTTTGCCAAATTTATTGCAGTTTTACTTTAGTGCCTTATTGCATACAGGATGCATGTTTTGGAATATTTGTATTTTATACAGGCTTCCACTCTGTCATTTAGATTAGCATTGTGGAGTAACTACAATGTTGTTGATCCATCCTCAGTTTTCTCCTATCACAGCCATCACAGTCAAATCTGTAACTGTTTAAAAGTAACCATTGGCCTCAAGGTGAAATCCCTGACCGGTTTCCTTCCTCTCCGGCAACTGAGTTAGGAAGGACGCCTGTATCTTTGTAGTGACTGGGTGTATTGATACACCATCCAAAGTGTAATTAATAACTTCACCATGCTCAAAGGGATATTCAATGTCAGATTTTTTTTTGATCCATCTACCAATAGGTGCCCTTGTTTGTGAGGCATTGGAAAACTTCACTGTTATATGTGGTTCAATCTGTGTTTGAAAATCACTGCTCAACTGAGGGACCTTACATATAATTGTATGTGTGGCGTACAGAGATGAGGTAGTCATAAACAAATCATGTTAAACACTATTATTGCCCACAGAGTGAGTCCATACAATTTATTATGTGACTTCTTAAGAACATTTTTACTCCTGAACTTATCTAGGCTTGCCATAAGAAAGGGGTTGATTACTTATTGACTCAAGACATTTCAGCTTTCCATTTTTAATACATTTGTAAAAATTAAAAATACATATAATTTTACTTTGACATTATGGAACATTGTGTGTAGGCCAGTGACACAAAATCTCAAGTTAATTAATTTTACATTCAGGCTGTAACACAACAAAATGAGGAAAAAAGGGAATCATTTCTGAAGGCACTGTATATCCTGTATTATAGTCAAGGCTCATCCTATATAACTACGACTGTACTCACCTTTTTTATTAATATAAGAATACTAATGTCTATACACACCATCATATACATATCTATTTATATTGCTCGTTTTAATATTTCAAAATGTCTTAATTCCTTTATTTTTATGTTTTTTATGTTTGTATTGTTTAGGTATTACTGCACTGTTGGAGCTAGGAACATAATAATTTTGCTACACCCACGATAACATCTGCAAAATATGTGTACGTGACCAATACAAATTTATTTGATGTATCTAATTATAGAAAAGTTGACTAAGAAATAGCCTACCAAAATGTTGGAAATCATAAGCAGAAACATAGGCCTACCTAAAAGCCTGTGAAAAAATCTCTCAGCCATCTCTGACTGTACAGCGAATTTTCTATATCTGCGGATGGGTTAATAGTAATTGCGGGCAGGTGAGGGTGAACAAACATCTGACCCGCACATCACTAAAGGACGTTACTCTAACAGGAAACTGTTCAGACCAAGACATTTAGAGACTACCTAAGGGCTCAGATCGGTAAAAAAGAATCCCTCCTTAGCAGAAAAGATAGGATGAGGCATAGAAGAAGGATAACACACGCAACAAAGATTTTTTTGCTCAAAGGTTTCCTTCCTTGATGGGTGGTGTAAGATATCTGCAGGGGTAAATATGAATGTGAGCCAAGAGAAAGACCTGAAAAACACCCGCTGTACTGTACTACCTTAACATCTGATTGAGAACATCTTTTTACAGAATAGGGTAGTTCAACAATGTCTAGTAATATCAACACAACAAGTTGTTGAGTACTCATGAGGGATAGATTACTGAACTCATCGCTAGACACCTTTTTTAAAGGAAATAAACGCAGCTGAACACATCTATTACCATTACCAACACTCAAACACTGTGAGTGAAATGTTTCCCTTTCAAATCATTATTCAAACACCTTGCCAAGAGGTCCTGATTCTGAAAAGTGACTCCCACATCTGAGCGAACTTGAACGCACACTGAACTCACGACAGCTGCTCGCAGTACCTCAACAACACACAGTGCACAACTCCTCTATCCTCGCACTGGACATTGTATAAAAGTTGATTTAAGGTTGGTAATAAACTGCGCTTGGCCCTGCCTGCGGTTGTGTCTCAGGCGTGAGTGGGAGTGGGAGTTCCCCTCCTATATGTCACTGAGGTTTATGTTGTGTTGGAGTGAGCCGGAGGTCAGGGGCAGAAAGAGCCATCCTCAGCAACAGTGCTCGATGATTGAGTGCTTTTGTCTGGGGCAGTGGAGCATGGGAGGGGGCTGACAGGGGGTTGGGTACTGGTGGACAGGCTTTGCCAGATGCTGCAATCTGTTCTAGGCTCCAGGGAGCTCTGCGTTCCAACGACCTGTTCCTTATCTGACTTAGATAACTTTTTGGGATAAAAAAACAACATTGTTGAGAATGTCTCTCGTGATTTTGCGCACAATGTCATGCGAGAGGAATGAGTGGTTCTTCTGAAATAGACAGCCTTATCACATGAGACATGACTGGTGGATGAGAAACCAAATACAAAGGGACCCAAACTAAAAAATGCCCAATTGAGTTAGTTATTGCCTTCTGTCTGGAGTCTGGACTCAAATTCTTGTAATATCAGCTCTTGTGTGTCTGTAAGGTAATGCATAACAAGCACTGGTGTGTCTGTATGGTAATGCATAACAAGCATTTCCCGTAACAATGATACAAAATGGTCTGGCTTTTGTCAGTCTATAATCTACGTTTTAACAGCTGTCGAGCTTCTAAAAGTCCTGCACACAGATGGAAGCTCCCGGTACGACCCAGAGTCTCTCAAAGACCATCCACCCTCCCCCCTGACTCGTCAATACCCACTTGTGTACCGCAGGCCCAAAAACAATCCTATTGGAAGGTCTTCTCACTTTGTCCAGAGATTTAAGAGCATGATGTTGGCTGTGGTTCCTACTGTCAAAATGGATGCCGGAGTCCTTTGCCAGGAGAAACAGCAGGGTTGTGACCTCCCTTTGTAATGAGTCAATGCCTTTGAATGGGAGAATGTCTCCATGTCTCTGCTCCGAGTGTGTCTGCGCTGGGCCCTGCATACCCATAGACCCAGACCCGGGTGGCAGTAGCCAGGCACACTTTGGAGACACTCCAGACAAGAGGCTTTTGGGGGGACATTGCGATAGTTTACAACCCCAAACCTGCTCATCATTGCCTTTGTCTCATGGCCCGTTGAAAGAGACAGACTGTGGAGTCTGGTGAGGGTAAAGGCGTAGTACTGTACATCTGTTTGAAGGGATCCCAAAGACGTGAGTGACGTTGTTCAACAAGTGTCAGTGACGCTATCAACGGTGGCGGTGCTGAAACCTGGTTTCCACATTTGAACTGACACAAGACAGTCCAATATTATCATTCTAATATCACACTGAAATTGAAAGGATAGTTATTAGGAGAGTACACCTCTTGAAATAATCCCATTTCTATGCCTTCTGGAGGAAGCGTCCTTAATGAATTTACACCATGGGACTTCACTGTAAAACAACCAGGGGAGAATGACATATTGTTATTGATGACAGTGTCAACAGTGTAGAGAATGAGACCTAAAGTACTGTCACCTGGGTTAGGAGTGGCTTCTCTTTATAGATCTCTCTGAGGAGAATACACCTGTGTTCACACAGTATTGAAAGTTATGCTGAGACATACATACAAATACTGTGTGTAAACTGTATAGGTTTCTGATTACAGTGATATGATAGGGGACAAAGAGATGTTTCTGATTACAGTGATATGACAGGGACTAAGAGAAGACTACTGTTTCCAACATACATTCCATCCCAGTCTTCATGTTCTCTGCTTTCTGTCTGCTTCCTTCTCTTTACAAACAGACCAGAGGGGAAATAGTAGGTTTACACTATACAGCAGCAAGGATACAACAGCCAATTCTAATCTATACTTTCTCACACAAGTGTGTCTCCTGCACAGTTTATGGACTTCCTACCACAGCCTGTTGAGTTAAGCTGTTAACTAGCCACACAATGCGGCCATGTTTTCTTAAACTTCTAACGCCTACACATACAAATACGGGTACCGCGTCATTAACAGTCGATGCCCAGGGTGTTTAAACAACAAAACAATGGTGTTTCCCCTTTCTCCCTTCTCCTAATGCTTGAGAAACTGTTGAGACAGACGTGACTATTCTTTCTAAATTGGCCCCTGGTACCCCTGGTGCCTATGAGGGTACAGTGGTTCTACAGTGGACCAGCTGGAGTCTGCGACTTCTAACCTCCTTGCCCCTTACTTTCCCACAGGTACTGAGAGAGCTTGGCCTACTGTGAGGCCAACAGAATTACCTTTTGCATGTTTTATCAGATGTAGAGATGGAGGTTAGGAAACCATAATAATAGCCCTTGTCACGACTTCCACCGAAGTCAGTTCCTCTCCTTGTTCGGGCAGCGTTCGGCGGTCGACGTTGCCGGTCTTCTAGCCAACATCGATCCACTTTTCATTTTCCATTTGTTTTGCCTTGTTTTCCTACACACCTGGTTTTCATTTCCCTCATTAATTGTTATGTATTTAACCCTCTGTTCCCCCCATGTCTTTGTGTGGAATTGTTTGTTGTAAGTCAATTGGAGGTGTACCTGTGGATGTATTTCAAGGCCTACCTTCAAAATCAGTGCCTCTTTGCTTGACATCATGGGAAAATCAAAAGAAATCAGCCAAGGCCTCAGAAAAATAATTGTAGACCTCCACAAGTCTGGTTCATCCTTGGGAGCAATTTCCAAATGCCTGAAGGTACCACGTTCATCTGTACAAACAATAGAACGCAAGTATAAACACCATGGGACCACGCAGCCGTCATACCGCTCAGGAAGGAGACGCATTCTGTCTCTTAGAGATGAACGTACTTTGGTGAGAAAAGAGCAAATCAATACCAGAACAACAGCAAAGGACCTTGTTGTTAGGTATACGTAAATGGCTGTAAGGGAGTCAGGCGCAGGAGAGCAGATATTGGGTAGCAAATGGAGCCTTTTGTTAGGCGAACCAAAAACACACGGCACAACGAACACGAAATACAATACGGATTGACATAACCCAGCGCAACCAGTCGAACGTGCGGATACATGAAACAATAAACAATCCCACACAAACACTTGGGGGGAACAGAGGGTTAAATACACAACAAGTGATTGAGGGGATTGAAACCAGGTGTGAGGAAAAGAAGACAAAACAAATGGAAAATGAAAAGTGGATCGATGATGGCTAGAAGACCGGCGACGCCGACCGCCGAGCACCACCCGAAAAAGGATATGACCCGACTTCGGCGGAAGTCGTGACACATGTGAAGATGCTGGAGGAAACAGGTAGAAAAGTATCTATATCCACAGAAAAAAACAAGTCCTGTTTCGACATAACCTGAAAGGTCGCTCAGTAAGGAAGAAGCCACTGCTCCAAAACCAGCATTAAAAGCCAGACTACAGTTTGCAACTGCACATGGGGACAAAGATCATACTTTTTGGAGAAATGTCCTCTGGTCTGATGAAACAAAAATAGAACTGGTTGGCCATAATGACCATCATTATGTTTGGAGGAAAAAGGGGGAGGCTTGCAAGCCGAAGAATACCATCCCAATCGTGAAAAACTGAGATTAAATGTATTTGGCTAAGGTGTATGTAAATTTCCAACTTCAACTATATATATATATATATATATATATATATATATATATATACACACACACACACACACACACACACACACACACACACACACATTTATATACACATATACTCATTTATATACACATATTGAGCCATAGGCCTTTATACTAGGATTGCATTTAACTGTGATCATTATGGCAAATGGCAGTGCATATGGTTCAGCACGTGGAAGGATCATTTCCCACCAAAATGTAATTTATAACATGTTTGAACATGAACAACTTAGTACACTTAAGCAATGAGGCCCGAGGTGGTGTGGCATACGTCAAATACACCACAGCTAACGGCTGTTCTTACGCACAACACAACAGCCCTTAGCCGTGGTGTATTGGCCATATACCACAAACCCCCGAGGTGCCTTATTGCTATTATAAACTGGTTACAAACATAATTAGATCAGTAAAAATAAATGTTTGTCATACCCATGGTATACGGTCTGATATACCACAGCTGTCAGCCAATCAGCATTCAGGGCTCGAACCACCCAATATATAATATAGTTTATATCAATGCATTCAATGTCAAGTAAAACAAATAGCGAACATTTGCACCTGAACTGAACATTAGAGAATTGAGTTATTTTTTTTACCTTAAATTCTCGGCCCTACCAGGTCTTATACCAGGTCTTATTTTCTCTGACGACAGTATTCTCTCCAAAAACACCAGCACGCAGGTGGGCCCACAAGCCCGAGCAAGGACCTTTTCCAAGCACGGGAAGAAGTTCTTCAGCGTGCTATCTACTTAACTTTTCCAAAACGAACTAAACAGAGACGAACATAGTGGTCTCTCTACTCTCTCACAATGTAAATCACATAGCCTCTCTCATTCACAGATGACAGTTGGGCGTTCCAGCAGCAGTTGTGGCGGCTGTAGACACTTCAATAAACAAAGATTATCCAAAGTCCACTTCTACCGCGTCGCAAAGTCACTCGTTTATTCTAACCTAGACTATCATATGAGAAAATGCTGAATGTTGTGTCTCGCAAGTGTATCGCCAATTTGCGAATATGTCCTTGGATACATGATACAACTGTAGGTTAAAAAGTAATTGCATGTTCACTGAGTTGGACTTAATGGATATATAATTTGATTACCTACCAGTATTTCCTTCAAGGTTAAATTATATTTGTTGGGTAGTTCTATTTCTACTCTTTCTAAGTTGTTTTTCCAGTTGCTCTGTCTTTTCAGGCTGCATAGACCTAGGCCTACAGAATAACCTGCAGCTTTTATTGCATTGTTAAACACACAAGGCATTCACCTATAAAAAGTTGAATACACATTTAAATGTCATATTGTCACGTCCTGACCAGTAAAAGGGGTTATTTGTTATTGTAGTTTGGTCAGGGCGTGGCAGGGGGTGTTTTTCTGTGTGTTTTGGGGTTACATTCTATGTCCTTTTTTCTATGTTTGGTATTTCTTTGTTTTGGCCTGGTATGGCTCTCAATCAGGGACAGCTGTACATCGTTGTCGCTGATTGGGAGCCATACTTAGGTAGCCTGTTTTCCTTTGGGTTTTGTGGGTGGTTAATTTCTGTTTAGTTATCTTAACTGACAGAACTGTTTGGCTGTCGTCTTTTGTTTATTTGTAAAGTGTTCCATTTTTCCATTAAATTACAAACATGAGCACTAACGCCTTGGTCTACTCCATTCTACAGTCGTTACACATATACAGCAAATGAAATGCATAAAATGAAATATTATGGCAAAGGGTGATGCAAAAAATATACCAATGATCTACAATACATAATAATAAAGGGAGTAAGTAAACAAACAAAAAAGCACACCGAAAATGGACTAAATATAATACATTTGCACCTGTGAAAACAATGTGCTGTAAGAACACTGCACTGTAAGAACACTGCACTGTAAGAACACTGCTCTGTAAGAACACTGCACTGTAAGAACACTGCTCTGTAAGAACACTGCTCGGTAAGAACACTGCACTGTAAGGACACTGCTCTGTAAGAACACTGCACTGTAAGAACACTGCACTGTAAGGACACTGCTCTGTAAGAACACTGCTCTGTAAGAACACTGCACTGTAAGGACACTGCTCTGTAAGAACACTGCACTGTAAGGACACTGCTCTGTAAGTACACTGCTCTGTAAGAACACTGCACTGTAAGTACACTGCTCTGTAAGAACACTGCACTGTAAGGACACTGCTCTGTAAGAACACTGCGCTGTAAGAACACTGCACTGTAAGGACACTGCTCTGTAAGAACACTGCGCTGTAAGAACACTGCACTGTAAGGACACTGCTCTGTAAGAACACTGCGCTGTAAGAACACTGCACTGTAAGGACACTGCTCTGTAAGAACACTGCGCTGTAAGGACACTACACTGTGCTGTAAGAACACTGCTCTGTAAGAACACTGCGCTGTAAGGACACTGCACTGTAAGGACACTGCGCTGTAAGGACACTGCACTGTAAGGACACTGCTCTGTAAGAACACTGCGCTGTAAGGACACTTCACTGTAAGGACACTGCTCTGTAAGAACACTGCTCTGTAAGAACACTGCTCTGTAAGGACACTGCGCTGTAAGGACACTGCACTGTAAGAACACTGCACTGTACGAACACTGCACTGTAAGGACACTGCTCTGTAAGGACACTGCTCTGTAAGGACACTGCACTGTAATGACACTGCTTGGCAAGGTTAGAACACTAGACTACAGTATGTCAAAAAGAAACAGTGGAGAAACAAGTGTCTGCAAGCCTTGCCCAGCAGTGAAACTGCTCCAAAGTGTAGGGTTAATTATATGCTCCTAACATAAAGTCAGCAGTCTGCCCGCAGATGTATCTTCATGGTGCCACAGGCCTGTATCCTCTCTTATTCTGTCTGGCTAGGGGTTTAAAGCCCACGCTCCGGTCTCACAGGCTGCTGACAGCTGGGCGCTAGTTGGCTGTTCATTCATCGGGACCAGTCACTAGTCAAGGCATGGTGGTATCCCTGTCCCATAGCAGCAGATGGGCAATTGTACAGCAAGCTGATGAAAGAATCAGAATCTCATCTAGTCTAGTCTACTAATCTAGGACCCCCTTCATAAGGATGGCTGTTGGGAGCTGCTGGGAGCTGTTGGAAGCTGTTGGGTGCTCAGTGTGCTCTATCCCAGAGTTTACAGAATAAGGGTGGTGATGGATGAGTTTGAGAGGGTTTTGGGGATTAGCAAGGTGCACTTCAGGAGATGTCTTCTCTAATGTTGACAGGTCCTTTTCACGATGTGGCAAGCTATTATAAGACTGAGTTGATTGTAAAATAGAATTAAAATCAAATCAAAGTTGATTGTACACAGATTTGTAGATGTTATCGCAGGTGCAGTGAAATGCAATTCATTGTGTGCCGCAAAGAGAACAAGTTCAGGCTTTCAGAAAGTGGGTCAGCGCCACACACAGACAGGTTAATGTTGTTGGATGATTGGTTGTGTCGTGTTATACCAGTGTTTTGTTTCCTTTCTTTTGCCTGTAGCTCCAAGGTCTCACTGCAAACAGGAAGGTGAATTCCATAATGCCAACCACCCCACACACCCACCCCTCGCTCCCCAGCCACCCCCACATCATAGTCAAAACATAGAGCAGCCATGTTGAGCATATTCATAGGGCCAGCCAGATTCTAATTAAAAACCCTGTGTAGAACTCTCTGGCAGCCTTCCAAATGCTCTGCGTGGCTGGGGGGGGGGGGGGGGGCTGGGTACAGTACTTTGACAGAGAAGACAATATACAACTCGCCATTCAACCGATAGACCTCATACAGGATTTAGGGGAAATGGGGGTGTTGGGGGTGGTTAGTTGGGGGAGTGGGGATCTTCGCCAGAGGGTCCTTCTTCAAACGTGTCACTCACTCCATCTCCGGCTCTACTTGGACTGTGACTGAGGTTCTGGCGGTACCGCTACAGTTGGTGGCCGCCGTCAAGGCAAATGCCAAGTGTCATTTTCTAATGGAGTTTTTCATTGTTTGACTGTATTATCCGACACTGCTTCTCTCATCATAAACAAGTGTTATCAAAGTTGGCGCCCCCCCCCCCCTTGGGTTGTGCCATGGCGGAGATCGTTGTGGGCTATACTCGGCCTTGTCTTAGGACGGTAAGTTGGTGGTTGGAGACATCCCTCTAGTGGTGTGGGGGCTGTGCTTTGGCAAAGTGGGTGGGGTTATATCCTGCCTGTTTGGCCCTGTCCGGGGGTATCATCGGATGGGGCCACAGTGTCTTCTGATCCCTCCTGTCTCAGCCTCGAGTATTTATGCTGCAGTAGTTTATGTGTCGGGGGGCTAGGGTCAGTCTGTTACATCTGGAGTATTTATCTTGTCTTATCCGGTGTCCTGTGTGAATTTAAATATGCTCTCTCTAATTCTCTCTTTCTCTCTTTCTGTCTTTCTCTCGGAGGACCTGAGCCCTAGGACCATGCCTCAGGACTACCTGGTATGATGACTCCTTGCTGTCCCCAGTCCACCTGGCCGTGCTGCTGCTCCAGTTTCAACTGTTCTGCCTGCGGCTATGGAACCCTGACCTGTTCACCGGACGTGCTTGTTGCACCCTCGACAACTACTATGATTATTATTATTTGACCATGCTGGTCATTTATGAACATTTTAACATTTTAACATTTTGACCATGTTCTGTTATAATATCCACGATGCACAGCCAGAAGAGGACTGGCAACCCCTCATAGCCTGGTTCCTCTCTAGGTTTCTTCCTAGGTTTTTGGCCTTTCTAGGGAGTTTTTCCTAGGGAGTTTTTCCTAGCCACCGTGCTTCTTTCACATGCTTTGCTTGCTGTTTGGGGTTTTAGGCTGGGTTTCTGTACAGCACTTTGAGAATATCAGCTGATGTACGAAGGGCTATATAAGAAATAAATTTCATTTGATCAAATAAATAATAAAATAATAAAAAGTAACTGAAGAGAAAAGATGGGAGATATACCGTAACCACTCACAACTACAGTTGAAATGACCAATCATTCAAAGGTTAAATCACTTTTGAGTGCAGCGGAGACGTGTGCAACAGCAAAGCGATCGGCTTGTAGTTTATATGCGAACAAATGTGTACGAGCGCTTTGGCAGAGCGCAGCACAGCGGCCTGAAAGCCCTCAAGGAAGGACAGGTTCCAGCGGTGCGAAGCAGAGACCCAACTCCCTAAACAGACAGCACACCGTAAGAGAAAGGCTCCCTCCACACAGACAAAGAGGTGAGCAGGATGTGTAGAACGGCCACCCTTCTTTCGAAACACTTCTAAACAGAGAGAATTTCCAAACAAAATCCGAAGCATGTTAGTTATGTTCAGCAGACCTCCTCTGCTGACAAGGATTGTCGCCCACACTCCTTTTGGAAAATCAACTTATTTTACAATTTCACCCAGACTCAATCCACCACTGGTTGAATCAACGTTGTTTCAACATAATTTGTCAACGTAGTGTGATGTGGAATCAATGTGGAAAATACATTGGATTTGAAAGAAGTCATCAACCAGTATTGTTTTCATCTCATTTCAACCAGCGTTGTAAACATAGAAATTCGGATAAAACTTTAACTTAAATACATTACCTTAACCTGACTAACAGCTTGTTACGTCAATGTAATTTCAACATAATCATCAGAACTATGTACAGTATGTAAACGTTTTAAACAAACTATTATATTAATCTGACTATCCACAATAATCGTATTATTGTGTACATGTAAACCTACTCCATGATATTAAACATGGCAATTCAATGCAGCCTACATAAACCGAATCTCACTACGAATTTCTTTTCACATACACCTTGTGTAAGAAAAGTTAGAGGTTACCTTCAGCTATTCAATGTTATTTAGGTAGTCTATGTAAATGAGTATGGAAGCTGATCAATTTATAGATGTGATGTCAGCTGAATCAAACACAGCTCTTCTGAATGGAAGACTTTTTCTCAATGAAGTGCATTACCCCTCATATAACAGTAGCAGTCACTGTTCAGGCAGAAATCGTTGGACCGTGGCTTCACATTTTATTTCAATATACCTTTTAATTTAGGTTGATAGCATGACGTTGAATTAATGACGTTTATTCAAACCTACCATTCTATCAACATTGAAACAAGGTCAAATAAAATGTTGAATCAAATGTGAAATTCAACATATTTTCAACCACTCAATATACTGTATGTATACTGAATATAGGATATTGAATTGCGTTAGGTTCTAGGTGGAACTTTACGCAATTTCAACGTATGCATAATTCCGATGATTATGTTGAAATTATATTGAAGTAACAACCTGTTAGACAGGTAAAGTCAATGTATTTACATTTATGTTTTAGTCTAAGTTCAATGTTTACACGCTGGTTGAAATGAGATGAAAACAATACTGGTTGATTACTTTTTCAAGTCCCAATGTATTTTCCAAGTTTAAGCCATGTCCCAATACGTGTATAAATGAATTCTGTTAAAACAACGTTGATTGAAACAGTGTGTTCCCAGGTGGTTAACAGGACTGTCCACATGAAAGGCTCCTAGCAGAAGGTAAGATAATTGAATAACCATCTTCCTTCCTTTTAGCAAGATATGAAAGAAACAGGAAACAAGCCAATCCCACAGATTCACATTGAGGTCTGTGTTCTTAAAACCACCCATTGATGCTTTTAAAGAGCATATTGACCAAAGGATGTTTTACACTGTGGCTCCAGTTTCAGCGGAAATTAAAGTAAAGTACTTTGCACAATGGGGTACACGATTTCCTTGTTCTTTACTGCCCCCTAGAAGAACTGTGGAGTTGGCCCAGTCTGAGAGTGAAAGGATGACTACCGTATTTGTTGTGGTTAGATGACTACACATTTGAATTGAGTTCGAATCAAATCCAATAACTTTGGGTTTCACTGCATCTAGGCTACTGTTTCAGATACAGTACATCTTCCCTGTATATCTTTCTATTTAGGCATGGTATGGCATGGTATGTCATGAGTCATGATATTCAACCAGCACCGAGTTGATTTCCATATGACCTAAGCGCTTCTTCGACCTTCTTCGACCTTCGGCCTCTGAGACACACCATTTACTCATTATGACATAAGAATACCATCACTCATAGATGACCACTCTCCTTGTTAATTCAGAGAATCCTCTTTTCATCGAACCTCATTGGAGGCACTGCCTCAGAGCAGGATGTAGATACTGAGGACCCCCTGAAGAGTCTCTCTCTCTCTCTCTCTCTATGTGTAGGTTCTTAAACTGTGTATGGATACCAATTAGCCTTGAGCTCCGATAAAACATTACAGTACCCTAAATGTACTGAGCACAATGTTGCCAACTATAGTAAGTGCACGAAGGAGATGTTTATACAATACAACCTGTTGTAATGGAAATGGAATCCATTAATCAAAAACTGTATATAAACTGAGCAATTCAGTGCAGTTTAGATGATAGACATATGAAAGTACGGGATGCCTGGTTCGACTGAACAAGCAATATATACGGCTGAACTGTCACACAAATCCAGGCAACAGCAGGAAACAAGGCGACGGAAGGATAACGATGATAATGATACAGACGTAATTGACTATAAGAAGAGGGGGGAGGACGCTAATGGAGCATCTTAATAGAGCCATTACACCCTATTACAGTCACGTCCTGCCTTTTATCAAAGCTAATGGTAGTCATAATGGGGTAAGGTGACTCACAACCCCAGATATGAGATCAGTCTATTCAGAAATTATAACCCCTCCGCCTCGCCTTCCTCCGCTTCCCAAGTCCGTGGCAACGCTGTGATTCACAGCAGGTTCAATCCCATGCAAGTCAGGAGTGAAGACAGGTAAACATGGATGTTGAGTGTTAGCACTGGTAGCACACTAGGCAGGGCTGGCTGATGGAATTGCACACATGCTCTTCAGTTGGATATGATTAGCTGCTGCTAAAACACAGTGAATTGCTTGTTAACAGCAGCAACACTGCGAAAGACATCTGACCCTGTTAATGTTAATGTTGAGGTATGCGTAGCGCTTTTGTTTAACTTGACTCTCATGCTAAGTTAAAGTACCATCATTTGCATTGCAGTCAATCCATTATACAGTACAATCGGAAAGTATTCAGACCCCTTGACTTTTTCCAGATTTTGTTACGTTACAGCCTTATTAGAAAATGTTTTAAAAATACCTTATTTACATAAGTATTCTGACCCTTTGCTGTGAGACTCGAAATTGAGCTGATTTGGAAAGGCACACCTGTCTATATAAGGTCCCACAGTTGACAGTGCATGTCAGAGCAAAAACCATGAGGTCAAGGCACAGATCTGGGGAAGGGTACCAAGAAATGTCTGCAGGTCCTGAAGAAAACAGTGGCCTCCATTCTTAAGTGGAAGACGTTTGAAACCACCAAGACTCTTCCTAGAGCTGGCCGCCCGGCCAAACTGAGTGATCTGGGGAGAAGGGCCTTGGTCAGGGAGGTGATCAAGAATCCAATGGTCACTCTGACAGAGCTCCAGAGTTCATCTGTGAAGATGGGAGTATCTTCCAGAAGGACAACCATCTCTGCAGCACTCCACCAATAAGGCCTTTATGGTAGAGTGGCCAGACAGAAGCCACTCCTCAGTAAAAGGCACATGACAGCCCCCTTGGAGGTTTCCAAAATGCACCTAAAGGACTCAGGCCATGAGAAACAAGATTCTTTGGTCTGATGAAACCAAGTGTGAACTCTTTGGCCTGAATGCCAAGCGTCACGTCTGGAGGAAACCTTGCAACATCCCTGCAGTGAAGCATGGTGGTGGCAGAATTATGCTGTTGGGAAGTTTTTCAGCGGCAGGGACTGGAAGACCAGTCAGAATTAAGGGAAAGATGAACAGAGCAAAGTGCAGAGAGATCCTTGATGAAAACCTGCTCCAGAGCGCTCAGGACCTCAGACTGGGGCGAAGGTTCACCTTCCAACAGGATAACAACCCTAAGTATACAGCCAAGACAACGCAGGAGCGGACAAGTCTCTGAATGTCTTTGAGTGGCCCAGCCAGAGCCCGGACTTGAACCCGATCGAACATCTCTGGAGTGACCTGAAAATAGCTGTGTATCGACGCTCCCCATCCAACCGGACAGAGCTTGAGAGGAGCTGCAGAGAAGAATGGGAGAAACTCCCCAAATACAGGTGTGCCACATTTGTAGTGTCATACCCAAGAAGACTCGAGGCTGTAATTGCTGCCAAAGGTTCTTCAATAAAGTACTGAGTAAAGGGTCTGAATACTTATGTAAATTTGATATTTCAGGGTTTTTTTGCAAACATTTCTAAAAACTTGTTTTTGCTTTGTCATTATGGGCTATTGTGTCTAGATTGATGAGGAAAAAAATGATTTAATACATTTTAGAATGAGGCTGTAACGTAACAAAATGTGGAAAGGGGTCTGAATACTTTCCAAATGCTCTGTAAAATATGGGTTGTAGTTAGTATATTGTACATGTAGATAGAATTCTGATAGGGTTTCATACATAACGTATTCATATTGCGAAAGCTCAGAAGGTGATAATCCTCGTATTTGAGGGCAAATGGGGTCTTATTGTTGCCAGGCGCTCAACCTATCAAACATGGTGACAATGGTCGCTCAGTCACAATCTGTCTGCCGGCACGAGATTGACAATGGCCCCCCAGCCTTGCTGCCATAAAGAACAGAGTCCGGGAGCCACTTTCGCTGGTCCACTTTACATTCAAATGAGACAGGCGACACAGACAGAGCTTTTAGCAGACAAGGTAGGGTCACCTTCCATACAAAAAAGGTGACCTGTGCAACAAGCACCTGAGAGAGAAAAAAAGTCGCTAATTGGGGCTGAATTCATTTGAGGGATGAAAACCAGATATAAAAGAAAGATTTGACTTATTTTTCAACGCCTGAACGGACAAAGGAGAATAGTTGTAATATATGTGGTAATTAGAGCTCGAGGAGGATGTGAAGCAGTTCCCTTTCACAATATCAAATACACTTCAAAGAATAATTAGGATTAAAAACCTGCTTATCAGGGAAGCAAATTAGTACATTGATCAACGGAAGCATGTCGATTAAGTATACTGAAATATTTTATTTTCTAAGCAGTGGCGAAATAATCTCCTCCCAAGTAGATGTACTGTATGATTTTCTCTTCACGTTTGTTCAAATTGACATCTAAAAGGAACACAATTACAATGTAGGCTACAACTTCATTTAACAGCACTGATACTCTTCTCGGGAGAAAATGTACATTTAGAGCTGCTACAGGAGCGGAACTATAACCAAATATATAAATACAGCACAGTTTTTTTTAGGTTTTTCGAGCTTAAGTGCTAAGTGCTGTATAGAAATACAGTATTTATGCAGCTATCCAGGTGCATATATTGTTTCTAGGCATTTTGTGTAGGCTGTCAAAGGATAACCTATGTCATGTCACCCTGACTAACCCAATTGTTGACACAGTCTTGTCAGGATGACAAAGGACACTAGAGTTAAGTTACTGAAACATTTCCCTGACTTGTGACAAGCAAAGTGTTACAAAGTGATACTTCTACAATTAAAATGATAGGTTTATGACACCGAGTGATCCCCCACTTTGTCAAATTAATTCAGCGTCACATCAAGTCTTGATTCAAATTGAGGACAAACATCTTTACTATCACAAACTAGTCAGTGTTCATTTCTTTATTTGCACCATTCATTGACGACTCACCCCCGCTTCAGCGCTAGAAATGTCAGCTAGGAATGTCAGCATAGCCTGCAGATTTTCCTTCTTCAGGAAAATCCACTCCACCCACAGCCTCTAGATAGACAGACAGACACTCAAATGCAGCCCAGCTCTGACACTCTATAGGCCATCAGCACTCTCCTCAAGGTCGTTTCCAGACTCCTTGACGTCTTTGACACCTCCTGTCACTATAGAGGACATGTGACATTCACAGGAAGAGCTTAATCTTGCATCACTCCAAAGGACGAGCCAGTGATAGGGCTATTCTACCCCTCAAATGAATTTCTCACACACTGGAGTGCTTGACAATTCTATATTTGCCTCACATTCTTAGAGTTGAGCGTCAAAACCTTGAATAGCTATATGGTTGTGCACTCAATTCATCCGATTCCAACTCCTCCAAGTTATGCTTAGACGACAAAGGAATTTACTGTAGTTATATACTCTTAAGAACAAACATGAACCACTGCAGTTTTCATTATGTATGACAGGCTACTTCCTCGCTGAAATACAATACCTAACACTCGATAAGACCACCATAGCACGAGAATCTATATTATAAGTGTAAAGCTACCAGGAACACATGAGCCAGTGCATTATGGGTTTGTGAGTAACATCAATCACAGCGAGGGGCCAGAGAACAGGGTCCATGAGGACAACCCTATCTGCTTAACCATGAATGCCTCATCCAAACAGACGGCCATGGCAAACAACATCAAACACCACAGGCTTCAAACACACGCACACACACGCACACACACACACACACACCAGCTAAACTAATGCCTCATTGATATTCTAGGACAGTTCCTCCTCAGGCAAAGCCGGCACAGCCGTGGCGTATTTGCCAGCAGCAGTGCATTGTCGTCATTTTTCCAGACGGTTTGTGTTTCGCCTGATAATTAGCAGCGTTTGTTGAACTCGTCATGCGTTATTCTCCCTCTGTCTATCGAATTTAAAACATTAGTTCGGGTTAATGCCAACACAGTTCTGTCATTGTCAGTGCACGCCTGCTGTAACCTCTTACGCTGGCTGCCACACGATTCAATCCAGTCTGTGTTGTTGCCCATTGGGCAGCCAGTGTGCCACTGCCAACATGCCAAACTATTTTAACCCACTTGTAAGGTGTTGACACAATTGTTGTCCCTGGTGGGCAAAAGCTAATAAACAATGTGGGCTGTAAAAACAGAACGGAACTTTGTGGAAAAACTAACATGCATCAAGGTTATCAAGCAATAGATAGCCTCGTGGAAAAATCCATCAAACCCTCCAACTAACAGTGCCTTCCCCTCCTAAACGGACAATCAAAACAAATGCTGACAAGAGTGGTCAACAGGCCAGCGTATGTTCCACTCCAAATCCCCCTGATCCTCGCTCTGTTTTGGGCTGGGAAGTAGAATCTCTCCCAAAAAGAAAACAAGTGTCAAAAGCAGGGGTAAAGTATTCCGACATGCTGTGGTGGAGAGATGAAAATATCCCCATCAGGTGTACCCCAGCAGCAAGACCCGGCCTTTATGGACTTGTTTTTACAGCCAGGAAGGTCAAAGCAGAACACTATGGACCTCCAGCCAACTACACTTCAAATAGGCCTACAACACGTTCCTATCCTCCCTTTTGCCCCTTTCGGTTTCCTGTTTTGACAGGAAGCAGGGCCATGATAGCACGGACAACTCTTCGTGTCGACAATATAGGCAGGATATGTCTTCTGCTGTCAAATGTTGACATCCTCACCTCACTTCTAGACTCATATCCCACCTTGACTGGACCGCTAGCTTCCTTAGAAGGATCTATAGAAAAATCCAAATTCTGAAAAATGTTAGGTTTATGTGGCAATTCCGACATCTGGGAAGAGACAATATGATCACCAAGGCAAGTGGTGTTTGTCTACTTCCCCAAAACGGTAAAGTTTCACTACTTAGTGTCTTCACTACTTGGTGACAGCGCTAACAGAATGACTTCAGGATTTCCTGTCACGTAAAATATCTTGTATTAAAGACACTCTGATCGTAAAGAGTTTGTAGTGTCAAACCGTTAGGCCTACACCCGGATATGGAGCGGCAGAGAAGACTTGTGAAGAAAGGCCTGACGTGATTTCAGCCAGAGCACATCCCCCTCGGTTTTAATGGGCACAGCTGCCTCGAATTAATGCTTGAAGAAGCAAAGTAAGAGCATGAACAAGAAAATAAATGTTGGTTATGATCATAGTGTAAATACATGCACTGCAGCCTAAGGTGACCTGTGTGGCTCAGTTGGTAGAGCATGGCAATTGCAACACCAGGATTGTGGGTTTGCTTCCCACGGGAGACCAGTATGATTGACAATGTATACACTCACTGCTATATGTTGCTCTTGATAAGAATGGCTGATAAATGATTTTTTTTTTAAATGTACAACAAATTCACCTCTTCTACGAGACTGGCCTGGATTGTTTGTTTACTGGCTACTTCCTTTTCAAAGGTTGGTGAAAGGGGACTGAGGAAGGATCCCACAAAGCCAATGTGAGGCAGTTGTGAAAGGAGCTAACACGGAACAGTGAAGGTATCTGGCCGCTGGGAGTTCCTAAGAGACACTCATAGAAGAGGCCTATAACATTTCAATGTGCGTTGATATATACACTCCTAATGTTATTTTACTGCTGCTGTTGAATTATTTGTTACTTTCATTTTCTATTTATCAATTTATCAATTTTTTACTTAACACTTACTTAACTTCTTAAAGCGTTGTTGGTTAAGGGCTTGTAAGTAAGTATTTCACTGTAAGATCTAGACTTATTTTTGATACTTATTTTCCAACATAATTTGCAAATAAATTCATAAAAAATCCTACAATGTGATTTTCTGGAATTTTTTTTCTCATTTTGTCTGGCATAGTTGACGTGTACCTATGATGAAAATTACAGGCCTCTCTCATCTTTTTAAGTGGGAGAACTTGCACAATTGGTGGCTGACTAAATACTTTTTTGCCCCACTGTATATCGACATAACCTTGAAAGGCCGCTCAGCAAGGAAGAAGCCACTGCTCCAAAACCGCCATAAAAAAGCCAGACTACATTTGCAACTGCACATGGGGACAAAGATGGGACCTTTTGGAGAAATGTCCTCTGGTCTGATGAAACAAAAATAGAACTGTTTGGCCATAATGACCATCATTTTGTTTGGGGGAGGCTTGCAAGCCGAAGAACACCATCCCAACCGTGAAGCACGGGGGTGGCAGCATCATGTTGTGGGGGTGCTTTGCTCAAGGAGGGACTGGTGCACTTCACAAAATAGATGGCATCATGAGGATGGAAAATGATGTGGACATATTGAAGCAACATCTCAAGACATCAGTCAAAAAGTTAAAGCTTGGTCGCAAATGGGTCTTCCAAATGGACAATGACCCCAAGCATACTTCCAAAGTTGTGGCAAAATGGCTTAAGGACAACAAAGTCAAGGTATTGGAGTGGCCATCACAAAGCCCTGACCTCAATCCCATAGACATTTGTGGGCAGAACTGAAAAAGTGTGTGCAAGCAAGGAGGCCTACAAATCTGACTCAGTTACACCAGCTCTGTCAGGAGGAATGGGCCAAAATTCTCCCAACTTGTTGTGGGAAGTTTGTGGAAGGCTACCCAAAATGTTTGACCCAAGTTAAACAATTTAAAGGCAATGCTACCAAATACTAATTGAGTGTATGTAAACGTCTGACTCACTGGGAATGTGATGAAAGAAATAAAAGCTAAAATAATTATTTCTACTATTATTCTGACATTTCACATTCTTATAATAAAGTGGTGATCCTAACTGACCTAAGACAGGGAATTTTTACCAGGATTAAATGTCAGGAATTGTGAAAACTGAGTTTAAATGTATTTGGTAAAGGTGTATGTAAACTTTCGACTTCACCTGTACATATACAATGTAATAACTATAACTACAAGGATTGAATGCATGCTTACGCAGGCCTTCTGCACAACTTTCCTGTCGAGCCACCTTCCTGATGACTTCACTGACACTGGGGTCATTTGACACTGTGCAACAAAGTATGCAGAAACATTTGAGCATCGCCCGCTGAAATTTCGCCAGCATCCCAAACTGCAACATCTAAGAACATGTTTAATAGATCAAAAAGTAGGTGAAAAAACATCTTGTTATCTCCTCAAAAACAGCCGCAAAACAACCCCCAAATGCCAACGGGTTTAATCTGAGGCATCACTGATGACATCCAATCTGAGGGCATAACAGCCAGACCGCCTGAGGCAATGGGAGATAAGGGGGCAGAAAGTATGAGAGCGTGGTATGGGGGTAAGGTGACAACGAGGCTGATTATGAAGCAGGCAACTGACAGAGACCAAAAGGGAGTCAGCGGCGCTCACAGAGACCAAAAGGGAGTCAGCGGCGCTCACAGAGACCAAAAGGGAGTCGGCGGCGCTCACAGAGACCAAAAGGGAGTCAGCGGCGCTCACAGACACAGAGACCAAAAGGGAGTCAGTGGCGCTCACAGAGACCAAAAGGGAGTCGGCGGCGCTCACAGAGACCAAAAGGGAGTCGGCGGCGCTCACAGAGACCAAAAGGGAGTCAGCGGCGCTCCGCACAGAGACCGGGGCAGCGGCGCCACAGAGCCGGGAGTCGGCGGCGCTCACAGAGACCAAAAGGGAGTCAGCGCGCTCACAGAGACCAAAAGTTTAAAGCAGGTTGCGAAATGTCACCACAGACAGAACAGAGTTGACTGAAGTCTCAAATGCTTCTTACTCACTGCTAATGGCTTGGGCATTTGATGGTGTGTTGTTTTGGTAGTGGTCACGGAAAAAGCATAAACTAAGACTTTACAAATTTGTTTCTATTAGCAGTAGAGGGATTAGGAAAGAGAGAAGGGATGATGAAGGCTGTGAAAGGAGATGTGACTTTAAGTGCCTTGTACCCACAGGGGATGAAGACAGCTTGATATAAGTGATTGTAAAACTAGGAGTAAAGTGTGTCCCGTGTGGCTCAGTTGGTAGAGCATGGGGTTTGCAATGCCAGGGTTGTGGGTTCGATTCCCACAGGGGACCAGTACGGGGGAAAAAATAAAAAAATGTATGAAATGTATGCATTTGCTACTGTAAGTCGCTCTGGGTAAGAGTGTCTGCTAAATGACTAAAATGTAAGTGAGTACTTGAGTGAAGGCTACTTGAGCTGAATGATGGTGCTTTCACATCAACATGAACCTATTGGGCTTATTCATTCCTTATCAATACTCAGGGAGGAAAAAGGTGTAGATTTAAGCACAGAGTGTGGCAGGTGTTTATTTCTCCTTTGCAGAAGGCAGGAAATGTGCTCACAGGCAGGCAAAGGTCATACAGAGGTAGGCAAACAGGGAAGTGAACCAAAACTAGGACTGAAGGCAATAACTGGTTCTCACAAACGAGCTGGGAAAAGGCTTAATAGAGTCAAAAGGAACAAACAGAATGAACTGAACTAAGGAGCTGATGAGACCAGGTGAGCAACTAACACAGGTAAAAACAATGAACAAAAATGAAAGACAGGGCTACATTCAAGAACACAAAGAAACAGGGCTACATTCAAGAGCACAACAAAACAGAACACAAGGTTGACTAAGAAAATAAATACAGAACCTTACAGAATAGCTAGAATAGAGATGTACGATGCAGCCTATCATAGGTGATGGAACCGTCCCCAGAAATGGCCATGGTCATTTTCTACAGAAATAAATTCAGTCCACCACAATATGCAAAGTATCCTAAGATGGCGGAACTTCATTACATCACATTTGAACCCCTGCTCATACCACCTGTCGCCAGTGGAACAGTAGGGTGTGTAGCGATTAGGGGGGATAGGGTTTGTGGAGGATAGGGAGAGGAGGGTGTGTGGGAGTTCGGGAGGGTTGGGGGTGTGTGGAGGTTAGGGAGGGTTGGGGGAGTGTGGGGGTTAGGGAGGGTTGGGGGAGTGTCGGGGTTAGGGAGGGTTGGGTGTGTCGGGTTAGGGAGGGTTGGGGGTGTGTGCGGGTTAGGGAGGGTTGGGGGTGTGTGGGGGTTAGGGAGGGTTGGGGGTGTGTGGGGGTTAGGGAGGGTTGGGGGTGTCGGGTTAGGGAGGAGGAAAGATGTTAAGTACCCTGGCCTCAACCCACAGAGGGGCTGCTGTTCACCTCAACAACAGCATCTGCATAGTGTAGTGAAACTTTAGCATTGCAGTAATAAAACGATCCCCTGGGTCCTTTACTAGACGGTAAGTGATACAGTGGGGCCTTTAAGCATTCCATAGGACGCTAGCTGTGCTAAAACAGCACGAGAGGAAATCAATAATCAGGAAGTGACTCCATCTTGACATGGCACATAAATGCAATGAGGACAGTGGGCAACTAGGTAGGTGACATCTCCATATATTGTATATTTGCATAAAATAAAATAACTAATAGAAATAAAATTATATTTAATTTTATTGATGTGAAGATTGAATGTGCATTGATTAAACACCACTTTATTCTCCTCGAGATGCACTCTCTTACACATGCATTAAAGAGAACTTATAGAAAAAGAAACACCAGCATGTGTTTTAGATCCTCCACAACCCCCCATCCTCTTTTCACCTCTGTCCGCCTCTGTGCACACAGACTTTTGCTCAATGTCCCCTATCAAAGACAGATGGAGGCTGGGGCCGATCGAAGGTCCATTCATTCCACGGATGGGATAGACGGAAGAGGAGGGAGGGAAGAGTGATGATGGAGTTTTGGGCTTTTTGACAGTCCAGAATTAAGACTATGAAAACGGGGCAACATTGATCTGCCTCACGGCTCACTTAGCTTGTCAGTCAAATGCTGGAGTTTTCGGGCCCTGGCTCCAACAGGCTTATCTATCGTCTACTTATTCGCTGTCTCCACTCTTCCTCACTCATCCCCCTCCAACACCCCACCAGCCCCTTCTCCTCCCTCCACATCCCTACCCCAAACCCCTTAGGTCCTGGCAGCCACATCCAGACTAGACATCCCCCCCACCTCACTCCCCTCAGCCCCAGGTTAATGACAGGCTCTGATGGTAGCAATTACAGACCTTTCCATCTCGCCCCTCTCTATTTCCTTTCTCTCTCTATCCCTGTCGCTCTCCTTACTGTCTGTTTTGTCGTGCCTGACTAACTGTCTCTCTACCTCAGTCTCGCAGGCTCTCTGTCTCCTCTCCAATGTCTCAGCCCCTCACTGCCACTCTCTCCATTCCCCTGAATCACTCTAATTCTGTATCCTCTGTGTATTCTCCTTTTGCTTTTGCTTTCTCGTCATTCCACTCATGCCTTGTCCTTGGAAACACTCACGGAGAGCATCACAAGGCATTCCCCCTCTCATCTGCATCACTCTGGCCGTGGAATTGCCCATTTCAAAGTGTAAAACCATTCCTATCGTGTTTAAAGCCAAGTGTCCAGTTCCCGCAGAGCCTTGCATCATCTGATTTATATAAAAACATTCAAACTAAAGTGTTTCCTAAAAGCCTATTTTATAAAGGAACTGGATTAACACTAAGGGAAAAAAACCTGTAACGGAGGTTCATTCATCAAACACTTAACATAATTGTTTAAAGCCATATTAGTGAAAGAATTAAAGGAAAATCCTCTCAACAACCCAATAGTCCATGCAAACAACCCGGAGGAAGGATGCTATAATGAACACTCAGAACAATCACCAGCATTGGCCGTAACCACATGTGTAAGAGTCCACCTTAGATGTAAGAATTTTGTTCATTCATTGAGGTCATTTCAGTTTTAAAAAAATGACAGACTAAAAGCAATGCTGAGCAAACATAAACCATTACAAGTCCAGAACAGACTCAACACCTGTTATCTTTTCGTTGTGTCTCAAACCTGAAACCGCCCTTCATGCGCATTCCACTCCCCTAAATTATTGTCAAGTTCACCTGGAAAATGAGAGCCATCTTGTTATTTTTGGCAGGGACTGTCAGTAACCCCTCCCGTTTATACACACGCACAAATAAACCCCTCGAAAGCACCCCTGCCGGCACTTCGCCAATCATCTGCCATAATCATGGGTAAACGAACGACCTCACAGAGGTGGGTCCATCTACCCGCCTCTACCTCACGCAGTCTACAATTCTGTGGAAACTACAGGAGACAAGCTAGAGACACTGGTAGCATCGGGGTCAAGCCCCTGTCCGTCATAAGTGTAACCATGGAGACGACAGCACCAGCAATCATAGGCGACATGTTGGATTGATTGATCTCTGATGGATGTAACTCGGCCCCCTTTTGGGCTAGTCGTCTTTTCAGCTATAGATGTGTGGTGAAAAATATGTCAGGGAGGTCCTAGAAACCTCATCTAGCAGGGATTCACAACAAATATTATATAGATATAGTCACCAAAGGAATAAAAAGCCACTATAATAGCTATACAACTGGTGATAATACTTTAAAAAGATATACAGTACCAGTCAAAAACTTTTTTCATTTTTTTTACCAAATAGGGCCATCTTCTGTATACCACCCCTACCTTATCACAACACAACTGATTGGCTCAAACGCATTAAGAAAGAAAGAAATTCCACAAATTAACTTTTAATAAGGCACACCTGTTAATTGAAAAGCATTCCGTGTGACTACCTCATGAAGCTGGTTGAGAGAATGCCAAGCGTGTGCAAAGCTGTCATCAAGGCAAAGGGTGGCTACAAATATACAATATATTTTGATTTGTTTAATACTTTTTTGGCTACTACATGATTCCATATGTGTGTCCATAATACAACTAAAGAAAAACCCTGGAATGAGTAGGTGTCCAAACTTTTGACTGGTATTGTATATCAAAACAATGTTATACACTATATATACAATGACATACACTATATATACAAAAGTATGTGGACACCCCTTCAAATGAGTCGATTCGGCTATTTCAGCCACACCCATTGCTGACAGGTGTAAACAAATTGAGCACTCAGCCATGCAATCTCCATAGACAAACATTGTCAGTAGAATGGCCTTACTGAAGAGCTCAGTGACTTTCAATGTGACACCGTCATAGGATGCCAAATTTCCATCAAGTCAGTTCGTGAAATTTCTGCCCTGCTAGACCTGCCCCGGTCAACTGTAAGTTATTTTATTGTGAAGTGGAAACATCTAGGAGCAACAACTGCTCAAGTGGTAGGACACACAAGCTCACTGAACAGGATCGCCGAGTGCTGAAGCGCTCGGCACGTAAAATTGTCTGTCCTTGGTTGCAACACTTCCTACCGAGTTCCAAACTGCCTCTGGAAGCAACGACTGCACAATAACTTTGGGATGAATTGGAACACCGACTGCAAGCCAGGCCTTATCGTCCGACCTCAACAATGCTCTTGTGGCTGAATGGAAGCAAGTCCCTGCAGCAATGTTCCAACATCTAGTGGAAAGCCTTCCCAGAAGAGTGGATGCTGATATAGCAGCAAAGGGGGGACCAACTCCATATTAATGTCCATGGTTTTTGGAATGAGATGTTTAACGAGCAGCTGTCCACATACTTTTGATCATGTAGTGTAAGACAAACCTTGTTTAACAGCCACCTAAACTGTAACTAATTATGCGGGGAAAAACCCAGCGACTTTGTTACTGACATCTTTGTTACTCAACAACTGTTTACTGAAGTGGCAATTAAAAGACCCATCACTGCTCTCAGAACAGTCCTGACGAGCAGCGGTAATGGCTGAGGGAGACTTTATGGACCGATTAATTGACGGACCTACCACGAGCAGTGCATGACTCACTGATCTGGACCAATCAAAGTGTTCTGGCTCCAGGGCTAATGCATTTTGATAGGCTCTTAATCTGCGAGTCACTGATCGCACACAGCGGGTCAACCTATTAAGCGGTTCACAGGGCCGTTGCTCAAGCGTCACCGTTGAAACTGTGAAGCTAAGCATCTAGCTTGACAGAAAATGAACGCTTCGGAAATTATGTCCCGCCCAACCCTGAGCACTCTGGTTTACACAATTCCATTTTTATACTACAGCAAGTTAAGGAAATTCAATTAATTAACTCAGAACAAAAATCTTCCTATGTTTGATTAAAAACAGCATTTTGAATCACGAATTGCAATTTAGGTCATTTTGTTGCATTGATGGAACATTTTAATTAAATTCACCCCAATTGGGTTCCAAACTGTTTCCATGGGAGATGGGAAGATGACCCAACAGCAGCCCAGCCCAGTCCAGAATCACTTACAGTTCTCCAAGCCTCGTGTACAGGCTGTGGGTCACTGCAACCTCGTCCTTGGGTGTTGTGTATACGGAAGAACACAAAAAGAGCATTCATTCAGCCAGCAGGGACAGCAAGGTTCCCAGAAGCCATTGCAGTGAGAGAACAAACAGTGACAATAGAAGAGCTAAGCTGAGGAGTAAGAAGGTCCTTAGCGAAGGTGTATCCGACCAAGCGAAGCCCATGGGTGTTCGCATGTGCGCGCGCACTCTCTCTCTCACACACGTGCGTGCGCACGCACGCACGCACACGCACACACACACATACATTAGAGCCCACTCCTACCCCCACACCCCCAACACAAGCTCCTATAAAACCCCTGTCATTTCGGTTTGGCCAAAACGCTGAGGCAGCAAGCCAGGGTCCTTTGCATACCCCTTACAGAGGCCAGTGGTGTGACACAGACGCAGAGATCCAAAGGAAGCCGGGCTGAGCTGAATTATTCTCCTCCACACACATTGGAAACACGGCAGTGCGATAGATAAATGTTAGGTGTGAGCTTTTGTAAAACATCAAAAAGGCTCAGCTTAATGTGTCTGTTGATTCTCTGTGATGTATTAGAGTTTGTTACCTGCTATTCATGTCAACTGAAATTCACAGCCTTGGAAGATGGACAACCCCAATTTTGTGCAAGGTTAAGCATCTGACAGGACAAAGTCAGAGGCTGCATACCCAGGATACATTACAAGGCAAACAAAGACATCAAAGAGGAACAACCTTTAACGCTTGAGGTGAACCCATCCGAGCATGGTCCCGTCAAAACCTAAGACACTAAGTGCATTTAGAAAGAGATGCTTCTGTATGGACAGGGGTGGACAAAGAAAGGACTTGCATCGAGCAAGAGTGTCCCATCAGACCCGAGGGTCTGTCGAGGAACCTCCCTTAAGTAGCAGCATGACTGGTGATTGAGTACAAGTGTTTTCCTCCATGCCACCAAAACAAAATGCTGCCACTGCTAAAACTCCCCAAATATCCCTAGGCATTTACAGGCATTTACAATGTTGTTGCTGATGTGCCGTTGTAGCATAATGTACAGCATTTTGTGAAGCAGTGCACATGGCTCGTATGGATTTATTCCCATTCAAAGTAGTTCATTTAACCCTGTTGCACGTTATTCAGCCTTGTATTAATCTTTCAGTATGAATCTATTCAGGGTCCTCATACATATATACCATATATAAAAAACCCTTGCTACCTCTGTGTCACACACACACACACACACACACACACACACACACACACACACACACACACACACACACACACACACAACACACAAACGAGCACCACTGAACACTAATCTTTTCAAGAGGATAGGCTTCACACACGAGAGTGTATGTTCTCTATGTGAGAGATCACTTTGATAGATTCTTGTCTCTATACTGCCCCCTGACACCAGATTAACGCTGTCTAGTTTAATGCAGCAGCCGTGCCATAAAACACACTGGGACAACCTTAGTGGAAGTAGGAGATGTGTGTGTGTGTGTGTGTGTGTGTGTGTGTGTGTGTGTGTGTGTGTGTGTGTGTGTGTGTGTGTGTGTGTGTGTAGCCCCTGCCTAGCTGAATTATTGGGTTCTGTCAACTGTTTTTTACTCAGACCTCAGCGAGGTAGACAAAGGCAGAGGAGGTAACTCCACAGGATGGCTGTGTGTGAAACCAAAACAAAAAGTGTCAGAGAGAGAGAGAGAGAGAGAGGGAGAGAGAGAGAGAGAGAGAGAGAGAGAGAGAGAGAGAGAGAGAAGAGAGAGAGAGAGAGACAAGAAAGGAGAGAGATACGAGAAAGGAGAGAGAGAGGAGAAGAGAGAGGCGAGGTGAGAGAGAGAGAAGAGAAAGGAGAGCGAGATCCCAAACAAGCTCAATCGGTGACATGTCTGGTGAGTATGCAGGCCATGGAAGAGAGGAGAGAGAGGCGAGAGGAGAGAGAATAGAAAAGAGAGCGAGAGAGAGGAGAGAGAGAGACGAGAAAGGAGAGAGAGAGAGCGAGAGAGATGGATATAGACATATAGAGAAAAAGAAAGGTTGAAAGTGTCTACGCTGGAAGCAGCTTCCTTGTCAACCTTTTTCTGTAATTACATGCAATTAAGGTGTGAAAAGTTATTTTTTTAAAAGCACTGGGAAATTGGCTATGTTCTTGCATCAGTCACAAGAGGCTGCAGAGGTACAGAAGAGGCACAAATGACCTCCGTAGCCTTTTGAAATATTCTACCCCAATACTTCTCACTAGTTAGATAATCACTAATGGCCATGGTGGTAATACTGTAATATTGTCGTCTTGTAGAGGGCAATGTAATACAATAGAATGACTCACCATTTAAAAAGCCTAATGACTCAATATGGCCTTATATCTACAGCCTGGGCTTTGTGTTTTTAAAAGACATTCGTCGAGTTACTGAAAAAAAATCACTTTGACTCCTCGGATGGAGAAGATGCCTATTAGGCTACCAGATAGTGACTTTTTCTTATAAGTCACTTCTTTACGCAGTACCGTAGCTTGTTCGGGGCAACCATTTTGAGAGAGATGTTTTTTGACAGGTCTTGGGCTCTTGCTCTGGCTATGTTAGCGTGAAGGCTAAGATCGCTAAGGGAAGTTGAGCACAGCGCGAGCTCGCTCTGTCTGATTGAGCCAGTCTCCATGTTCTGCCTCCGGGATGAAGTCACACTCTCAGCTGCTCACTCCACAGGGGTCCTTGGGTGCACAGAGAACAGTGGAGCAGCACTCTGCATGGGGATGCCCACAGAATGCCTGACCAGAGAAGGGCGAGATTATGTGGAGATATGGATACACATGTACACAGATACATACTGTATGCATATGCATGAGAAAAGTTAATTACGTACCGTATGGAAATCTTCTAAAAATTTACAGAAAATAATATGTTACCAAAGGATTTACACTAGAATCTCTTAAGTCTTTCCTTTCTGTCACGACCGTCGTTTAAATAATCAGACCAAGGTGCATCCTGAGTAGAGTTCCACATATTTATTACAGTGAAACTTCAAAACAACAAAGAATTAACGAACGTGCAATACGTAGCGCACATACGCACTCATACAAACAATATCCCACAATGCAGGTGGGAAAAGGGACACACTAAGTATGATCCCCAATTAGAGGCAACGATATTCAGCTGCCTCCAATTGGGAACCATACTCACACACCAACATAGAACTATAATAACTAGGAAAAAAACCTAGTCACGCTCTGACCTATTACACCATAGAGAACCCTGAGGGCTCTCTATAGTCAGGGCATGACAGTACCCCCCCCCCCAAAGGTGCGGACTCCAACCGCAAAACCTGAACCTAGATGGGGAGGGTGCGGGGTGCGGGGGGGGGGGGGGGTACTAGCGTCAGTGGCAGCTCCGGTGCAGGACGTAGCACCCGCTTCAGCCCGGCCATGAAGCAGGCCTGGACGCCGTGCCTGGACTGGGCACCGGCACAGAGGAAGGCACCGGCCACGGAGCGGGACTGGACACCGTGCCTGGACTGAACACCGGCGCAGAGGAAGGCTCCGGTCATGGAGCGGGACTGGACGCCATGCCTGGACTGGGCACCGGTGCAGAGGAAGGCTCCGGTCATGGAGCGGGACTGGACGCCATGCCTGGACTGGGCACCGGCGCAGAGGAAGGCTCCGGTCATGGAGCGGGACGGTGCCGCCTGGACGGGCCCGGGCGGGAGGCTCCGGCCTGGGCGGGACTGGCGCCGCCGGACTGGGCCGGCGCAGAGGAAGGCTCCGGCCATTGAGCGGGACTGGACGCCATGCCTGGACTGGGCACCGGCGCAGAGGAAGACTCCGGGCCGTGGACCGTCACTGGAGGCTCTGGACTGTGAACCGTTGCTGGAAGCTCCGGGCCGTGGACCGTCACTGGAGGTTCTGGGCTGTAGACCGTCACTGGTGACACACTCTTCAGGGTGAGTGCGGGGAGCCGGCACAGAACGTACCGGACTGGGAAGGTGCACTGGAGGCCTGGTGCGTGAAGCCGGCACAGGTTGAGCCAGACTGATGACACGCTCTTCAGGGCGCCTGTGCTGCAGTATACACCTAACCAACATCTCTCTCCGATCTCCCTCCTCCAACAGCTCCTTCGACTCCCAGACGGTCTCTGGCTCTCTCCTCGGCTCGGCCGATCGCCCCTTGTGCCCCCCCCAAAACAAATCTTGGGGTTTCCCTTGGGCTATTTGTGGCCGTGGACAACGGCGTCGTCGCTGTCCTCCTATACTCCTCGGCGACTCCAGCCAAGGAAGGGTCTCGCATCCACCCAGTATTTCTTCCCATGTCCAACTCTCCTTTATCTCCCGGGCACGCTCCTTGGTCCTGTAATAGTGGGATATTCTGTCACGACCGTTGTTTTATTAATCGGACCAAGGCGCAGCGTGAGTAGAGTTCCACATATTTATTACAGTGAAAATTCAAAACAACAAAGCATTAACGATATTCAGCTGCCTCCAATTGGGAACCATACTCACACACCAACATAGAACTATAATAACTAGAAAAAAAACCTAGTCATGCTCTGACCTATTACAGATGAAATGAAAGTGTCAGGGCGTGACACTTTCATTTGACTTCTCTTGACCTAACCATCATCAGCCTACATAGGATTACATCTCAGATGCCATCTTTCCCAATGTACAATGAACAAGAATATAAATGCAACACGCAACAATGTCAAAGATTTTTCAAAGAGTTAGAGTTCATAAATAAGGAAATCAGTCAATGTAAATCAATTAATTCGGCCCTAGTCTATGGATTTTAATCTATGAATTTCACATGACTAGGAATACAGATGTGCATCTGCTGGTCACAGATACTGTACCTTAAAAAAAGGTAGGGGCATGGATCAGAAAACCAGTCAGTATCTGATGTGACCATTTGCCTCATGCAGCGCGACACATCTCCTTCACATAGAGAGGATCAGGCTGTTGATTGTGGCTTGTGGAATGTTGTCCCACTCCTCCTCAACGGCTGTGTGAAGTTGCTGGATTGTGTCGGGAACTGGAACACGCTGTTGTACACGTCGATCCAGAGCATCCCAAACAAGCTCAATGGGTGACATGTGTGGTGAGTAAGCAGGCCATGGAAGAACTGGGACATTTTCAGCATCCAGGAATTGTGTACAGATACTTACGAAATGCATTATCGTGCTGAACATTTTAGAAAGGCCTTTTATTGTCCCCAGCACAAGGTGCACCTGTGTAATGATCATGGTGTTTAACCAGCTTCTTGATATGGTACACCTGTCAGGTGGATGGATTATCTTGGCAAAGGAGAAATGGTCTCTAACAGGGAGGTTAACAAACTTGTGCACACATTTTGAGAGATATAAGCTTTTTGTGCGCATGGAACATTTCTGCGATCTTTCATTTCAGCTCATGAACCATGGGACTAACACTTTACATTGTGCATTTATATTTTTGATCAGTGTACATTATTACACCAGAGTAAGCTTGTGGTAAGGAAGCAATTCTGTCTAGATCTTTGTTTTTCCAATGATGAATAGTCCATTACTGGCTGAACCTGAAACCAGACAAGAAAGTCAAAGCCACACATCACTGAATCCACACCTAAACTACAGCAGAGGTAACTGAAGTAAGGAAGGACAGACGACAGTGCCTCCTGTGGCACTGCCAGTCAAAACAGGGAGAAGATTACAGATAGAGAGGAAGGGATGAGAGAGAGACAGATAAGGGTATAGAGAGGGAGTGGGTGTTGAGAGAAAGCGCCAGGAGTGATGGCGAGAAATCAGGACAGGAATGTGTAAAGTGACTTAGCGTTGGTGTGATGTCCTGTATTGGTAATTGAAGTAACAGGGATGAACTATGAAAATTGACGTCCAGGTCCGACACAAATGCAAAAGAGATTTCTCTTAGTGACCGTAGCTTTGTTTGTCACTAAACCTGGGACTAAAGGTTCAAGCAAAATACAGGCCCTGGTACAGCTCATGGCTCCATTAGTATGGTCCAAACATTGTAAAGGTTTTGTAAAAGTCAGATTAAATTAATAGTACACCAGAGGGCATCTGGTATCCCATTCATTCCAATGGGGATCATCTCTGACAATAGCCTACAATTTATAGTGAATTTGGTGGTAGCCCAAACAGGGACTGGAACCCGGGTCCCATTACCGTCAACCCAACACCTTAGCGACTACGCCAAGAGATACAAACCTTTCGACCAGATCGCTAGGTGTTGAGTTAAGGTTGCTACAGTGTTGGAAAAAAAGGCATGTGACTACTTCCTCTTACACCCACATCAACTTAACACTTCACTCATCATCAATGTTCCGACAGAGCAAACATTGCGATGAGTGTCAATAATGTATTGACAAGACTCCCCCAGTAGATCCCATCCCACTACCCTAGGGGTGGGACTCTCAATATACCCAATGGATGAACCAAGGGACAGGCTGATTCTCTATAATCAAATCAAATCAAATAGTTGTCACACGCTTTATAAAAAACTGGTGTAGACTTGGCACGGGGTACCAGTACTGAGTCGATGTGCAGGGGCACAAGGTAATTGAAGTAAGTATGCACATATAGGTGGGAATAAAGTTACTAGGCAACAGGATAGATAATAAACAGAGATGAGTCAATACAGATACTTAAATAGTTAACCAATAGCTACGTGGACTATTTAGCAGTCTTATGGCTCGGGGGTAGAAGCTGTTCAGGGTCCTGTTGGTTCCAGACTTAGTGAATTGGTACCGCTTGCCGTATGGTAGCAGATAGAACAGTCTATGACTATTAACAATTTTAGGGGCCTTCCTCTGACACCGTCTGGTATAGAGGTCCTGGACGGCAGGGAGCTCGGCCCCAGTGATGTACTGGGCTGTACGCACTAACCTCTGTAGCGCCTTGCGTTCGGATGTCAAGCAGTTACAGTGATGCAGCCAGTCAAAATGCTCTCAATGATGCAGCTATAGAACTTTGAGGATCTGAGGGCCAAGGCCAAATCTTTTCAGCCTCCTGAAGGGGAAGATGCGTTGTCGTGCCTTCTTTACATGTTACGTTTATATATAAAGTACCAGTCAAAAGTTTGGACACACCTACTCATTCAAGGGTTTTTCTTCTTTTTTTTATATTTTCTACATTTTTAAGGTACAGTATCTGTGACCAACAGATGCACATCTGTATTCAAGACTGTTGGAAAAGCATTCCTCATGAACTGGTTGAGAGAATGCCAAGAGTGTGCAAAGCTGTCATCAAGGCAAAGGGTGGCTACTTTGAAGAATCTCAAATATAAAATGTTTTGATTTGTTTAACACTTTTTTGGTTACTACATGATTCCATATGTGTTATTTCATAGTTTTGATGTCTTCACTATTATTCTACAATGTAGAAAATAGTAAAAATAAAGAAAAACCCTTGAATGAGTAGGTGTGTCCAAACTTTTGACTGGTACTGTATATACAGTGGCAAGAAAAAGTATGTGAACCCTTAGGAATTACCTGGAATTCTGCATAAATTGGTCATATAATGTAATCTAATCTTCATCTAAGTCAAAACAATAGATAAACACAGTCTGCTTAAACTAATAACACACCAAAAATTATACGTTTTCATGTCTTTATTGAACACACCATGTAAACATTCACAGTGCAGGGTGGAAAAACTATGTGAAGCCTTGAATTTAATAACTGGTTGACCCTCCTTTGGCAGCAATAACCTCAACCAAGCGTTTTCTGCAGTTGCACATCAGACCTGCACAACGGTCAGGAGGAATTTTGGACCATTCCTCTTTACAAAACTGTTTCAGTTCAGAAATATTCTTGGGATGTCTGGTGTGAACCGCTCTCGAGGTCATGCCACAGCATCTCAATCGGGTTGAGGTCAGGACTCTGACTGGGCCACTCCAGAAGGCGTATTTTCTTCTGTTGAAGTCATTCTGTTGTTGATTTACTACTGTGTTTTGGGTCGTTGTCCTGTTGCATCACTCAACGTCTGTTGAGCTTCAATTGGTGGACAGATAGCCTTACACTCTCCTGCAAAATGTCTTGATAAACATGGGAATTCATTTTTCCGTCGATGATAGCAAGTTGTCCAGGCCCTGACGCAGCAAAGCAGCCCAAACCATGATGTTCCCTCCACCATACTTTACAGTTGGGATGAGGTTTTGATGTTGGTGTGCTGTGCCTTTTTTTCCCACACATAGTGTTGTGTGTTCCTTCCAAACAACTCAAATTTGGTTTAATCTGTCAATCTGTCTGTTAATCTGTGAATATTTTGCCAGTAGCGCTGCGGAACATTCAGGTGCTCTGTTGCGAACAGACGTGCAGCAATGTTTTTTTGGACAGCAGTGGCTTCTTCCGTGGTGTCCTCCCATGAACACCATTCTTGTTTAGTGTTTTAGATGTTAGCATGTTCCAGAGAATTCTGTAAATCTTTAGCTGACACTAGGATTCTTCTTAACCTCATTGAGCATTCTGCGCTGTGCTCTTGCAGTCATCTTTGCAGGAAAGCCACTCCTAGGGAGAGTAGCAATAGTGCTGAACTTTCTCAATTTATGGACAATTTGTCTTACTGTGGACTGATGAACATCAAGGCTTTTAGAGATACTTTTGTAACTCTTTCCAGCTTTATGCAAGTCAACAATTCTTAATCTTAGGTCTTCTGAGATCTCCTTTGTTCGAGGCATGGTTCACATCAGGCAATGCTTCTTGTGAATTCTTGTGAACTCATTTTGTGAATGTTTTCTATATTGCAGGGCAGCTTTAACCAACATCTCCAATCTCGTCTCATTGATTAGACTCCACGTTAGCTGACTACTGACTCCAATTATCTTTTGGAAAAGTCATTAGCCTAGGGGTTCACAAACTTTTTACAACCTACACTGTGAATGTTTAAATTATGCATTCAATATAGACAAGAAAAATACAATAATTTGTGTGTTATTAGTTTAAGCACACTGTGCTTGTCTATTGTTGTGACTTAGAGGAAGATCAGATCACATTTTTTGACCAATTTATGTAGAAATCCAGGTAATTCCAAACGGTTCAAATACTTTTTCTTGCAACTGTATATCTAATTTTTTTTAAATAAATTCAGTCTCAATGTTTATTGAAAACATAAATACATTTGCACAATGAGCACTTGTTGTCTCTCAAATACAGTGCCTTCAAAAAGTATTCATACACCTTAACTTTTTCCACATCGTTGTTGTGTTACAGCCTGAATAAAAATTGAATTAAATTTAGATTTTGGGTCACTGGCCTACACACAATACCCCATAATGTCAAAGTGGAATTAGGTTTACAAAATGGATTAAAAATTTAATGGTGAAATGTCTTGAGTCAATAAGTATTCTACGTCTTTATTTTGGCAAGCCTAAATAAGTTCAGGAGTAAAAATGTGTATAACAAGTCGCATAATAAGTTCAATGGAATCACTCGGTGTAAAATAATAGTGTTTAACTATTTTGAATGATTACCTCATCTCTGTACCCCACACATACAATTATCTGTAAGCTGAAGTTATTAATTACACTTTGGATGGCATATCAATACTCCCAGTCACAACAAAAATACAGGCGTCCTTCCTCAACTCAGTTGCCGGAGAGGAAGGAAACTGCTCAGGAATTTCACCATGAGGCCAGGCCAATGGTTACTTTAAAACAGTTACAGATTTAAATGGCTGTGATAGGAGAAAATTGAGGTTGGAGCAACAACATCGTAGTTACTCCACAATACTAACCCAATTGATAGAGTGAAAAGAAGGAAGCCTGTACAGAATAAAATATTTCAAAACATGCATCCTGTTTGCAACAAGGCACTAAAGTAATACTGCAAGAAATGTGGCAAAGCAATACATTTTTTTGTCCTGAATGCAATGTTTTATGTTTTGGGCAAATAACACATTGCTGAGTTCCACGCTCCATATTTTCAAGTATAGTGGTGGCTGCATCATGTTATGAGGTTACTTGTAATCATTAAGGACTGGTGAGTTTTTCATGATAAAAAACTAATGGAATGGAGCTAAGCACAGGCAAAATCCTAGAGGAAAACCTGGCTCAGTCTGCTTTCCACCAGACACTGGGATATGAATTCACCTTTCAGCTGAGTTACAGTCACCAGTTTTAACTTAAATTTGTTTGAAAATGTATGGAAAGACCTGAATATGGTTATCTAGCAATGATCAATAATCAATTTCACAGATCTTGAAGAATTTAGAGAAGAATAGTAGGCAAATGCTTCACAATCCAGGTGTGTAAAATGCTTAGAGATTTACCCAGAAATACTGTCAGCTGTAATCTCTGCCAAAGGTGATTCTAGCATTTATTGATTCACGGGGTTAAATACTTATCTAGTCAAGATATATTGGTGTTTTATTTTCCATATTTTTTCATAGAAATGTTAGAATTTGTCTTTGCGTAGATTGTTGACATAAAAATACAATTAAATAAATGTTAATCCCACTTTGTAACACAACATTTGGAAAAAGTCAAGGGGTGTGAATACTTTCTGAAGGCATTGTACAACATTACAGTTATGGGTTAACTAGCTAGCCAATTTTAGCCATATTACAATAGACATTATGTCAAAACACCTCAAAACAAGACATGGTATCAATAACAAGATACAAGCTGAAACGAGCCACCTACGATTCCCCACGTCAGCTTCATTGTTGCTAGCTATCTAGCTATCTGACCGTTCAGAATCATAACAACGCATGCCTTCCAGCCACATCGATGCTCACGGATAATTTTCATGAGGTTGTCAGCCAACCCCTCTGTACCACAATGCTTGTTGTTGTGTTGGTGTATTGGGCAGAAATGAATGGGCTTGACTTCTGTGTCAGAGACCTACTATGAACTCTACTTTTACACTAAGGTTGGGAGAGATGAACTGAAACCTTGTTAGTTCTACTGAGAATGTCTGTGTCCCTTCTAACCTTTGATTATCCTCTTGAGGATACCCTAGGATAGGGGGCGCCACAGCGCATTTTGAAAAAAAATCGTTCCCATTTTCAACGGCCTACTAATCAAACTCAGAAGCTAGGGCATGCATATACTTATTATATATGGATAGAAAACACCCTAAAGTTTCTAAAACTGTTTGAATGGTGTCTGTGAGTATAACAGAACTCAAATGGCAGTCAAAACCCCGAGACCGATTGAAACAGGAAGTGGAATTCAGAATTGTGGACTCGACTTCTCATCTTTCCCTATAAATCACACCGTTAACCATGGTTCAGTGAGCACTTCCTATTGCTTCCACTAGATGTCGCCAGTCTTTTCACAGTGGTTTGAGCCTTATACAGTCGAAACTCAGTGAATGAGACACGTTGGAAATTGGTCACAGGGGATGGGCCATCACCATTATGACGCCGGCGGCCATGTCTACCCCCACCTTTGGAAACGGTTTTAAAGGCAATGAAATCATCCCCCTCGAATCTTATTGGCTCTCTTGGTGTTACAGGCCCTGAAGATTAATGTTTTACAACGTTTGACATGTTTGAACGAACCTACAGGCGGGAGAATCTCATTTTATCCGGAACTTCAGCCCTGCGCTTGGAGAGAGCCATAGGACGCGCTACCAACAGCAGGCTAATGGAACGTGAAGTATGGACTTTTTGACCGAAAATACATCTGTTGTGGACCTGGGATGCTTTCTGATGAAGACAACTAAAGGTAGGCGATTATTGACAATATTATACAAGATGAGATGTGACATGCGATTGTTTCCAAGATGGCGCCGAGCTCTGTATATTAGCTCATTTTCTGAGTATCGCATCTCCTTTTATCGCAAAGTGTGATTACCCAGTAAAGTTAATTTAAAATCTGGTATGACAGGTGTTCTCAAGAGATATTCATCTATAAATGTTAGATTGACAATATAAATTTAAAAAATCGTTATCGGATAGTAATTTAGGGAATTGTAGCATTGTTTACCGGGACGCATTTGAGGGGAAATTATTTAGTCAACGTCAGACGCCGATGTAAAATGCTGTTTTTATATATAAATATGACCTTTATTGAACAAAAGAATGCATGCATTGTATAACATGATGTCCTAGGGGTGCCATCTGATGAAGTTTGTAAAAGGTTAGTGCTGCATTTAGCTGTTTTTTGATTATATGTGATGCAAGTGGTTGGTCGGAAAATGGCTATGAAGCTGCTTTTTACGATGGACTCATCTAACATAATCTAATGATTTGCTTTTCCTGTAAAACCTTTTTGAAATCGGACGACGTGGGTCGATTCAGGAGAGGTGTATCTATAAAAAAAAAAATATTACTTTTTTTTAATTTTAATTATGATTTTTTTTTATGCTAATTGACGATATGATTTTTCGCTGGATTTTGATTCCGCTGATGGGATGAGACGCTGGAGAGGTTAAAGGAGCTTGCTGTCCAGACAGCAGTCTAAAGCGCACACTAATGTGCACACAAACACATTCCTACACAAAGACAGTGTCATGACGTGGCCCTTCTGGATGTAGATCATAGCTTTCCCCCACTCTCTCTCACTCTCACTCTCTCTCCTAACCCAGGTTTATTACCCCCGGTCGTAAATACTGGGTAGCAACTACCATGCAGTATTGAGGGAGAGAGTCTCCCAGAACAGAGACTTGGCCAAACTCCTAATCTTTTGAGAATGTGTGAATAGTCCGTGGACACTTAAGGGACAGTTATGATGAGTGTGTTTCATTTGGTGATCTCATGAAGGACAAGAAACACACATAACTGTATCTCTTAAAGTGTACTTTTCCCAGCTGTCCGGTTTACATCTAAATATTGTGAAACGTATGTGATTAAACATTCAACTATTTGTGAAAGATGTAATGTGATGTTAACCTTCTAAATGAGAGTATGGATTTTCATATAAAGATGAACTAGTCGGTGGCCACACCCCCGTGAGCCCAGACATCACATTAGGCGTCATGGACCACCCCTTTTCTACTGTTACGTATAAAACTCACTCCTGATGAAATTCACACCAGACTACACAAACCCCAGTGTAAGCTAAGGTTGCAAATGGTTGAATTTCTAAGACCAAAACATGCCAGGTGACGCTGGTGTGTGAAGTGGTTTAAACTACAACTCTACCAAAGGACAAGACTATACCACGTGGAGCATTGGCTACAGATAACCAACCATTTTATGACATTCAGATGAGACTGATAGAAGGTAAAGAATAATTAATGATTGACTGCTATTGATATAAAATATCTTCAGATCTTTAAGAGTGGATTCGGGAGATAGCTGCTCTATATAAACTAACTCTTCCGTGGTGCCCTAGGCTATTAACGAGTTAATTGTTTAATTAATGGTTTAATTCAATCATGTAATCAATCAAAAAACGTTAGGTAATCAATCAAAAGTTAGGTAATCGATTTGAAAATAGCATGTCATCTCATTTAACCATAGTGGAGACACAACAGCACACACACACACACACACACACACACACACACACACACACACACACAGACTAACTCTTGAATACTAGTCAGGCTAGTTGTTGAGGCCCGTCACCATGTCTGTCTCCATGTCTGTCTGTCTGTCATTCATGCTGGTACTGCATGTCTCCCAGGCATACTCATCTACCAGAGTAATCACTGACCCCCATGTACAGGCTCCTATCTGTTGTTTTCATTGGCGATGCCCCAAACAGTCACCTTGGGTCTCCCCCCCACACACACACACACACACACACACACACACACACACACACACACACACCACACACACACACACACACACACACACACACACACACACACACACACACACACACACACACACACAGGAGAGCCCACTCCTATCCCCACACCCCCAACACCAGCTGCTATGAAACCAGTCATTTTGGGACCAAAACGCTGAGGCAGCAAGCCAGGGTCCTTTGCATACCCCTCACAGAGGCCAGTGGTGTGACACATACACAGAGATCCACACACACACATACGACATGGGTTATTTGTTACACAATCACTTTGGCAGACAAGTAAGCAGACATTTTGGCCTTCACTCCCACTATATGGTTCACTGTGATGGGGTTCAGCACCTCTCAGTTTCCTCTCCTGATACTCTCTCTGGATATTAAGTCATTTTCGTCCCCCGACTCTGAGGGGTTTTGATGAAATGCTAAATTACTGAGTCACTGGTTATTATTATGGGCTCTCGAGTGGTGTAGTGGTCTAAGGCACTGCATCTCAATGCTAGAGGCATCACTACAGACCCTGGTTTGATTCCAGGCTGTATCACAACTGGCCATGATTGGGAGTCCCACAGGACGGCGCACAATTAGCCCAGTGTCGTCCGGGTTAGGGTTTGGCCGAGGAAGGCCGTCATTGTAAATAAGAATTTGTTCTTAACTGACTTGCCTACAGTAGTTAAATAAAAAAGAAATACAAATAAACATTTCACTCCAACCACCCATTGCTCTATTTGTTACAGGATCATATTTGTGTACTGCTTCAGTCCTCAACACAGACATTTTAAAAGGAAGGTTTGTTTAAGAGGCTTTGTAAAAAAAAAAAAATGAAAGAAGATCTTCATATGGTTGTGATATAATGTATTTGAGTCATTGTAAGATGTTTTTGCTTGGTGAAGAGTTTTGAGTAGTGGCTAGCCTTGAAATGTTTTTCTAGAACTTTCCCATACAAAAGTCAGGGTGCTTTCACAGCTGCCACCCAAATGTCTGCAGTAATTTGAGTCCAATCCGGATGATGCAGAAAAATTGGGACGTCGAGTCATGACAGCCATCTAGCAAAAGCCTTATTTGTCACCCCCCTCTCTTTTGTAAAAGACTTAGCATATTGGCATGACAACGCTAAGTGGTCTGTTGTCTGTGGAGACAACTGACAGGCGAGTCTAAGCGGACAGACAGTTAAGTTCTGTCCAAGATGGCTGACAGAAGACAAAAACGTGTCCAATGCAACACTGACAAAAAAGCCAAAAGTCTGCTTATTCACTGCTTGAAAGAGATGAAAAATAAACTACTGTTTCACTGAGCTGGATGTTTAAATGTGGGGCTCTACTGACAGATATCCTAGTGCTATAAAAAGAGTTGGCTTTACTTCAACTAAGTGTTGAATGATATTTCACCTCTCTATTCTGGGTGTATCGTATACCATTCAGTAGGATTATTTCAAAGAGAGCCTTTCAGTCTCTACGTTAGCATAGTTTTACATTATGACATAAATGCAACAACCTATTCTAGGTGTTTTCATATGCAGTTTCAAAGATGATTGCTTTTGAACAGGTCAATATAAAAAAAGTAATATTCTCAAATAACATGTTAGCCTTAATGTGATATTTTACCCAAATTACAAAATGGCATATTAGTTTCCTTAACCTGTAGGCAGTCTATGGACAAGGTAAGACAGCAATCCATGTTTTGGTTTGGTTTACCTGACCACTGTCTGGTGTTTACTTGGCAACTGTTTAGCATTTTTGTCCCAAAAAAATCAAGGCAAGTCAATATCCCCTAAACAGTATTATAGTTTTCCATGTCCAAATCATCTTAAAGTAACTTTATTGCGTTCCACAATCAAGTGTAGAGACGTTGGGATGATTTTGACATGGAACATAAAACACCGAACATGAAACACAAAACATGAAACACGAAACATAAAACACTGATCCAAAGTTCATGCAACATCTGACCAGAAAGACGTCACACCATGAATATTTTTATTTACTTCACACCTCTTTGAATCCACTGGCTGCAGCATCAAAACTGTACTATAATGTTATCATGACTGGCCAATCTATGATTATTTTTAGTGTGGTTGATTATGTTGTTATCGCTATTCATATTCTTGTGGTTTTGTTTTTGCGATAACTGACCAGGCCACATAAACCTATTTTTCACCTAGTCAGTTCGGGGATTCAAACGATCAACCTTTCGGTTATTGACCCAAAGTTCTTAACCGCTAGGCTACCTAAAGCCAACACAAACAGAAACTGTTCCCATAAACAGACATGTTTTGCAGAGTACACAGGCCAGGGGAGGGCAACCTCATGGGTATAAGACTGGCACTCTTCTGCTACCCTGGCACTGTTGTTTAATCCAGCTAGTGCACCAAAGGGCAGACATAGGAAGATATAGCGAGGCTTCAAGTAGACCACAGGAGATATACTCTAGTGACACGTGGTCAGACATGTTGGTCCTGTGTGTCATCTCTGTCTTCAGCCTTCTCTCAGTGGGACTGGCAGCTCCTCTGTCCTGTGAGGATCTACTGAGACCCCTAGAGACGAACATCACGAACCATGTTAGTACTATGTCTGTCAGGCAGTCTCTGTCTATCTATCTGTCCGTCCGTCCGTCCGTCCGTCCGCCCGCCCGCCCGCCCGCCCACACCACCCACCCATCTATCTATCTATCTATCTATCTATCTGTTAAGACATTTGGTTAGAAAATCTGTCTTTCTGCCTGCCTATCTAACTACAGCTTTTATCCATCTATGTTTGTATTGTTCGGTATATACCAGGTATTCCTAAACTGTGGTAGGGGGTACGCGCAATGCCGTCGGGGGTATGCTATATATATATATATACAGTATCTCTGGGTCCTATATATCTTGCAGATTTTGGGTAAGTGGATTTCTATCGCGGAGAGCACTGAGGTCCCTGGTGGCAGGGAGTATGCTGCAAAAGAATGGATCACAGGCTGGCTTCAGGTCTCTCCTGGGCTCCAGAACAACACTGTCAAAGAATTACAGATGTTCAACATGTAAGAAAATGATTGACTTTCAATGTGCTTCATGTTTATTTTATGTTGACTGTATGCATACCGTACCGGAAATGTGAATGTTAAAAACATGTTGAAAATGACAAAATAACAAACATCGTTGTAACACAAATAGTAATTGTAACACGTAAAAATGACCCCGTCTTTGCTTTTACGAACACTTGAAAACCCAGCTAGCACAAAACATTCTATGTTTCTTAGAGCATGGTGAGAGTGTGGTTGTCCTATGGTTATTTAGCTGCAACCTTCCCACAACGTTCTGGGAATGTTGCAGGATAGTTGCTTTGTTTTGGAACATTCTCAGCACATTTAGGAACAGAAAACAGAAAATGTCCTATAAGTTCACACATAGTAATTTTTATGTTAATGTAATAGCTGCTAATATTATAGGAGTTCAGAGGACTTTAAACACTCACAATTATTATTTTTTTGCATTTTTTATCATCATGATGTTGTGGCCGGTGACACATTACTTATTGAATAGCTTGAATATCCAATATCTTGAAAACGTGACTGCAGACATGCAGGACATTGTGGGACTGTATCAACAGTGGGGAAAAAATACCAAAAGACTTTACCTTTTAAAAAAGGTCCAATGCAGCTGTTTTTATCTCAATATAAAATAATTCCTGGTTAGCAATGAAGTACCTCACTGTAATTGCTTTCAATTAAAATATACAAAAATCTTCGCCACAAGCAATTTAGCACCTGGTGATGTCACCAGCCATGCCAAAACTCCATCCCACCTGTCACGCCCTGACCTGAGAGAGACGGTTTATTTCTCTATTTTGTTAGGTCAGGGTGTGGGGTGGTCATTCTATGTTTTATATTTCTATGTTTTGGCCAGGTATGGTTTCCAATCAGAGGCAGCTGTCTATCGTTGTCTCTGATTGGGAACCATACTTAGGCAGCCCTTTTTCCCTCCTTGAGTTGTGGGATCTTATTTTTGTACTGCTCGGTAAGCCTGCAAGACGTGACGGTCGTTTGCCTTTGTTTATTATTTTGTTTAAGTGTTCTGATTTAAATAAGATATCAAGATGAACACTTACCACGCTGCACCTTGGTCCCCTCATAGCGACGGTCGTTACAGAAGATCCCACCACCAAAGGACCAAGCAGTGTGGGCAGGATGACTGGACCTGGGAGGAAATCCTGGATGGGGCAGGACCCTGGATAAAGCCTGGGGAGTACCGCCGTCCGCAAGAGGAGATAGAGGCAGCGAAAGCGGAACTGCGATACTGGGAGGAACAGGCAAGGCAACAACGGAAGCCCGAGAGGCAGCGGCCCAAAAATTATTTGGAGGGGCAAACGGGGAGATTGGCGAAGTCGGGGCCGTGGGGAGCGAGTGACCGAGCAAGCACCGTGTTATGCGGTGATGCGCACTATGGCGCCAGTGCACACTCACAGCCCGGTGCACTCGGTGCAAGCTCCTCACAGTTGCCGTGCTAGAGTTGGCAGTCAGCCAGGAAGGAGTGTGCCGGCTCAGTGTTCCTGGTCTCCAGTGCATCTCTTCGGCCCAGGTTATCCTGCGCCAGCTCTACGCACAGTACCCCCCGTTCACCAGCACAAACCAGTTCGTACTGTGCCAGCGCTCCGCCCTTGCTGGGCTAAAATAAACATCCAGCCAGGACGGAGTGTGCCAGCCCAAAGCTCCAGACCTCCAGTGCGCCTCCACGGCCCAGTATACCCTGTGCCTGCTATGCGCACCCAGTCTCCTGTGCGTCTCTCCAGTCTCTGATTGGGAACCATACTTAGGCAGCCCTTTTTGTCTCCTTGAGTTGTGGGATCTTATTTTTGTACTGCTCGGTAAGCCTGCAAGACGTGACGGTCGTTTACCTTTGTTTATTATTTTGTTTAAGTGTTCTGATTTAAATAAGATATCAAGATGAACACTTACCACGCTGCACCTTGGTCTACTCCTTTGGACAACCGTTACACCACCAAAACAGGCTGAAATTAGAGGCAGTCTTTTCAAACAGCTCTTACACTAAAATGGAATTATCGTAATTTTCACAATTTCATAGTATTATTCCAACCTCAGTGCGGAAATATACTGTATATAAAACATAGGTAAATCAAGTTTCTTTACTGTACTGTGCCTTTAAGTAAATCAGATGATAAATTAGGTGAAAGGGAGACATTTTAGTAAATGTTCTCCTAACATTTACTAAAATGTTCTTCACAACATCTGTAAAAACTACCAGAGTTTGCCAGGGATGTAATTTTCCTGTAATGTATTTACAATATACTGCCACCAAAAAATGTGGCTACCTGTCACCCTCTCAATGGTCTAAAAGTTATAGTATGAAAAAATTCTGAAAACAATGGTGCAATGTTCTGCTAATGTGTAGTGTAACATTATTATTTGAAGTTGCCAAACTTTTAAACAAATGCCATTTCAATCATCTTACATCATTATATTAGGGTATTTTCCAAACATAGTTACAGATTTTGTAGCCCTTTCCTGCAGTCAAATGACCAAATCGTCCTCTAGTGGCCTGATGGGTGGAATGTTATTAATACGTCCCTGTGCCCAAGAACGACAAGGTAACCTGTCTAATTGACTATGGCTGTAGCACTCACATCTGTAGCCATGAAACGCTTTGAAAGGGTGGCTCACATGGCTCACATCAACACCATCATCCAAGACACCCTGGACCCAATTCAATTCGCATACAGTCCCAACAGATCCACAGATGACGCAATCTCGATTGCTCTTCACACTGCCCTCTCCCACCTGGACAATGCTGTTCATTGACTACAACTCAGCGTTCAATACCATAGTGCCCTCCAAGCGCGTCACTAAGCTAAAGACCCTGGGACTGAACACCTCCCTCTGCAACTGGATCCTGGACTTCCTAACGGGCCGCCCCCAAGTGGTGAGGGTAGGCAACCACACATCTGCCACGCTGACCCTCAACACGGGGGCCCCTCAGGGGTGCGTGCTTACTCCCCTCCTGTACTTCCTGTTTACCCACAACTACATGACTCCGATACCATCATTAAGTTTACTGATAGCACAACCGTGGTGGACAACGACAACATCTCCCTCAATGTCAGCAAGAAAAAGGTGCTAATCATGGACTACAGGAAACGGAGGTCCAAGCATGCCCCCATTCACATCGACGGGGCAATAGTGGAGTGAGCCGAGAGTTTCCTCGGTGTCCACATCACTGAGGAATTAACATGGTCCACACACACCAACACAGTCATGAAGAAGACATGACAACGCCTCTTCCCCCTCAGGAAGCTGAAAAGATTTGGCATGGACACTCAAATCCTCAAAAAGTTCTACAGCTACAGCATTGAGAGCATCTTCACTGGCAACAGAGGGTGGCGCTACAGAGGGTTGTGCGGACAGCCCAGTACATCACTGGGGCCAAGCTCCCTGCCATCCAGGACCTCTATATCAGGCGGTGTGAAAGGAAGGCTAGGAAAATTGTTAAAGACTCCAGCAACCCAAGCCATAGACTGTTCTCTCTGCTTTCGCATGGAAGCGGTACCGGAGCATCAAGTCTGACACCAACAGGCTCCTGAACAGCTTCTATTCCCAAGCAAGATTTGAAATGATTGTTTTAATCAAATATTATATATGTTCTTATATGTTCTTACGGTTAACCTGTTAGGGCTAGGGGGCAGTATTGACACGGCCGGATAAAAAACATACCCGATTTAATCTGGTTACTACTCCTGCCCAGTAACTAGAATATGCATATAATTATTGGCTTTGGATAGAAAACACCCTAAAGTTTCTAAAACTGTTTGAATGGTGTCTGTGAGTATAACAGAACTCATATGGCAGGACAAAACCTGAGAAGATTCCATGCAGGAAGTGGCCTGTCTGAGAAGTTGTGTTTCATCTTGGCTCTTTTTATTGAAGACTGAGGATCTTTGCAATAACGTGACACTTCCTACGGCTCCCATAGGCTCTCAGAGCCCGGGAAAAAGCTGAACGATATCGAGGCAGGCTCTGGCTGAAACACTTTATCGCTTTTGGCAAGTGGCCGATCAGAGTACTATGGGCTTAGGCGCGTGCCCGAGTCGACCGAATGCTTTATTTTCTTTTGTCTGTTTACCTAAACGCAGATTCCCGGTCGGAATATTATCGCTTTTTTATGAGAAAAATGGCAAAAAAATTGATTTTAAACAGCGGTTGACATGCTTCGAAGTACGGTAATGGAATATTTAGAATTTTTTTGTCACGAATTGCGCCATGCTCGTCACCCTTATTTACCCTTTCGGATAGTGTCTTGAACGCACGAACAAAACGCCGCTGTTTGGATATAACTATGGATTATTTTGAACCAAACCAACATTTGTTATTGAGAGTAGAAGTCCTGGGAGTGCATTCTGACGAAGACAGCAAAGGTAATAACATTTTTCTTATAGTAAATCTGACTTTGATGAGTGCTAAACTTGCTGGGTGTCTAAATAGCTAGCCCTGTGATGCCGGGCTATCTACTGAGAATATTGCAAAATGTGCTTTCCCGAGCCGGACATATCGAGTGCATAGAGGAGTTCTGTATCTATAATTCTTAAAATAATTGTTATGCTTTTTGTGAACGTTTATCGTGAGTAATTTAGTAAATTCACCGGCAGTGTTCGTGGGAATGCTAGTCACATGCTAGTCACATGCTAATGTAAAAAGCTGGTTTTTGATATAAATATGAACTTGATTGAACAAAACATGCATGTATTGTATAACATAATGTCCTAGGGTTGTCATCTGATGAAGACCATCAAAGGTTAGTGCTACATTTAGCTGTGGTTTGGGTTTATGTGACATTATATGCTAGCTTGAAAAATGGGTGTCTGATTATTTCTGGCTGGGTACTCTGCTGACATAATCTAATGTTTTGCTTTCGTTGTAAAGCCTTTTTGAAATCGGACAGTGTGGTTAGATTAACGAGAGTCTTATCTTTAAAATGGTGTAAAATAGTCATATGTTTGAAAAATTGAAGGTTTTGCATTTCTAAGGTATTTGAATAACGCAAGCGTCCCACCTAGCCCATAGAGGTTAATATGCAGTCTACAAATTAATTATCATTATGTTCTGGTTCCCTGACCATCTGTTCAAGACAAAATATGTGGCATAACCAGGCTCCCAAAGCACTTTATGATTACAGATGTGAGTGCTACGGGTCAGATGTGAGTGCTAATGTCCCCACATTGTTCTCACAGCAAAATGAAATGTTTTGTCAACTTTAAAATAACATAACAAATGTTCTATTAACATTCTTGCAACATCAGAGGACTGTTTTTTCCACATTAATACCAACACTGTATAATCATCAACACAACTGGACAGATTGTGTTATTACAACTTTTAGGGGGAATGTTCTTACACCTTTCCCACAACTTAATGAAATGGTCTGGGAACATTCACAGAAACAGTTTTGGTTTGCTGGGTATACTCTGGGAACATTGTCAAATTGTGTGACATCAGGAATGTTCTAAGAACAAAGACAACTTAGAGAAATGTTTTTTGAGTGTAATGTGATGAATGTGTTTTTATAATTGAATTTGTAGTTGAATACTGTAGTATATTTATCTCAGTTCATTACTCAACAGTGGAGGCAAATGCTTTAGCATGACCACTGAAATGATCATGGAAAACAACACATTTACCTCAAGTGAGTAAAGCCATAACAATACTATTACTAATCATCAAAATAATAATATGACTTTGCACTAAAGGATAGTGAATCAATGTGGTATGTCATGTTAAAAAAAGTGTGTGTGTGTGTGTGTGTATGTTTGTGCGTGCCATAGCGGGACCTTTGTCCTTTTCCCTGACCTACCTGAATACCTGCCCTGACTGCCTCCTTGCCCACCATAAGTTGTCATTGGTTAACAACTACAGCAGTCTGAATATCTTCAGTAAGAACATTACATTACAACTATCATGCTAAATTCAGTACTATAGTCTTATTTAAAAATGTATTACTACTTAACTAATGGGACATGATATACAATATGTGAAATATATGTATTTGAAAATATGTTTATTTTGGGCCCTCTGGCTCATAATACATTTTCTATTCCCTATGATGAACAGGTAAGAGAAAGGAGCTGACCTCTGCTGAACTGGAAGTGTTTAAGAAACAGGTGGACTGTCTCAATTTGCCACCAGCTGTATACACAAACCCACAGAAAGGTAAGCATCTTACCTTACCTAGAGTTTTCACCAGAAATTATTTTCAGCGGCCAAGCTACCATTTTAGAATGATTCAACCAAAGTTTGCAATGTTATCAATGAAGCGCCGACTGCATGATAAGCTAGCGAACTAGATTTGATATTGTTTCTTCCTAGGTTTTGGCCTTTCTAGGGAGTTTTTCCTAGCCACCGTGCTTCTACGCCTGCATTGCTTGCTGTTTGGGGTTTTAGGCTGGGTTTCTGTACAGCACTTTGAGATATCAATCAGCTGATGTAAGAAGGGCTATATAAATAAATGTTGATTTGATTGTGCTTTGATACTGTGTTGGATAGGCCAACAACAACGTGCTGTTTTGCATGCTGTTCGGAAGATGCACCCACATGGGGAGAAATAAGCAATACCTTACTGCAAAGTAGCTTCTGGGGAAAACTAAATGTTGTATCCTTGTGATGATGTAAATGTTAATTTACTCACGGACTGTCATAATTTGCCACATAGATTCCTGTCCAGATACGACACAGGACAACAGCAAAACTCTGGACCTGTCGAAAGTGATGGAATTGCTGGGTGACAAGATTGATCTTCAGAAGACTTTAGAAGAGATAATAAGTAAATTACAACTAGAGAGTAATAAAGCCAATTAATTGTTAAAATGTCAAGTGGCGCCTATTATGTAATTTTTCATATAATACATTAAAAAAAATATTTAAAAAAAAATATTTAGAAAAAGATTTGTATTTTTTCGTACTCATTGTTTTAATGGTTGGTATATCGCCACCATGGGACCATTTCACAACATATTTCTCCTACATTCATATAGTGTTTCAACCTTTAGAGAATTAACCCTAGCTAGCACACAGTGTCCTTCGTGGCCACCTGCCGAACACCTACCCTCGCTGTCGTTAATAAAACTGCAGGAAAACAATGCCGACAGGCGGGGGCGAAGTACACTGTCTACCGGTGCGCTAGCTAGCTACCTATCCTGCCTACTGTACACCAGTGTACACAGTGTCCTTGCTCGCACCTGTCAAACACCTGCCCTCACTTTCGTTAACAGAAGTGAGAGAAAGCAGTCTGACAGGTGGGGGCAAAGGACACTGTCTACCGGTGTGCTAGCTATCGTTAGCTAGCTACCTATCCTGCCAGCAGTGTACCAGAGTCCTAGTTAGCTAGCTAACTAGCTAGTAACCAGTGTCCTTCGCTAACGCCTCCCAAACACCTGCCCTCGCCACCATTATCAGAACTGCAGAAACAGTGCTCGACAGGCGGGGGCAAAGGATACTGTCTACCAGTGTCCTAGCTATTGTTAGCTAGCTGGCTACCTATTCTGCCTGCTGTGTACCAGAGTCCTAGTTAGCTAGCACCCAGTATCGATCGCTAACGCCTGCTGAACTTCTGCCCTCGCCGTCGTTAACAGAACTGCGGGAAAATAATGGGGGGGGGACACACACTATCTACAGTGTCCCTAGCTAGCTAGTTACCGGTGTTGTCACCCCGCCTCTTCTTCTGTGGTGTTTATCGGCGGTTGGCATCCAACGCTATTGTGCATTTCGGCCACCTACTGTAGTGGAGCACTCCTGCCTGTGTACCGGAGTCCTAGCTTAAAAATGTACCAATCGAAGCATAAAGGGTGGTTCCTGCAGATTGCAGGAATGCCCCAAATTGCGGGCTGCAATTGCACCCTTCTCAGTCTTCTTACTACAGAGAAGAGAAAGGTGGAGACTGGAGAGACCAACTCTCAACTCAAAGAATATGTTCTTGCCCTCATCAACCAGATGCACTCCACCCCTACGGTACATCCCAGGGACACATTGCTTAATGGCAGGGTGGTGGATTGTGTTCCCTGAAATGCATACACAAGCTGATTGACGGAGCACCGGGCCCTCTCTATGCACTTGTTTATCTTCTGGTCCCGATCGAACATCCAGCTCCTTCGCTGCGCGATATCAGAGAAGACCACCGTTGTCCCGGGAAACATTCGATTCACCACCTCAAAATCTGCAGATTTTCCGCACTTTGACCTACTACAGTAGCTATGTTGGTCTATTACTTCAAATAATATGCAAGTATGTAAGTTTCTTAGGATTCAAACTTTCTCAAACAGCCTAATTCATACTCTTCAGTGCAATAATGGACTTTTTTGTGTTTTTTTTTACATTAACCTCCATTTAATTTAACTAGGCAACTAACGCTTATTTAAAATGACGGCCGACCCCGGCCAAATCCGGACAACGCTAGGCCAATTGTGCGCCACCCAATCACAGTCATATGTGATGCAGCCTGGATTCGAACCAGGGACTGTAGTGACGCCTCTTGGACTGAGATGCAGTGCCTTAGACCGCTGCGACACTTGTGTCCTGCTATTAAAATAATATGCAGTACCAGTCAAAAGTTTGGACAAACCTACTCATTCAAGGGTTGTTCTTTATTTTTACTATTTTCTACATTGTAGAATAATAGTGAAGACATCAAAACTATGAAATAACACATATGGAATCATGTAGTAACCAAAAAAGTGTTAAACAAATCAAAATATATTTTAGATTTTAGATTCTTCAAAGTATCCACCCTTTGCCTTGATGACATCTTTGCACATCTTTGGCATTCTCTCAACCAGCTTCACATGAGGTAGTCACCTGGAATGCATTTCAATTAACAGGTGTGCCTTGTTAAAAGTTAATTTGGAATGGAATTGCATTCCTTCAAATAAGCAAAGAGAAACAACAGTCAATCATTACTTTTATGAAGGTCAGTCAATCAGGAAAATCAGGAACCCCTTTCTAGCTCTGACTCTATTGATAGCTACTTTATTGAGTATAAATGTAATTTCTATACCTGTGATATGTGGTTGTCCCACCTAGCTACCTTAAGATGAATGCACTTTCTGTAAGTCGCTCTGGATAAGAGAATCTTTTAATGACTCAAATGTAAAATGTAAAATACCCTTAAGGCTCTTAAACCTTTAGTCTTGCCCATTCACCCTCTGAATGGCACACATACACAATCCATGTCTCAGTTGTCCAAATCCTTCTCTAACCTGTCTCCTTCTTCTTCACTGATTGAAGTGGATTTAACAGGTGACATCAATAAGGGATCGTAGATTTCACCTGGATAGTCTATGTCTAGGAAAAAGCAGGTGTTCATAATGTTTTGTACACTCAGTGTATATATTTGTTCTCAATGACATTACATTAAGTAATTTAGCAGACACTCTTATAGAGAGCAGCTTATAAGAGCAATTAGGGTTAAGGGCCATGCTCAAGGACACATCAACCGATTTCTCACCTACTGTATTCGGCTTGGGGATTCGAACCAGCAACCTTTCGGTTACTGGCCCAACTCTCTTAACTGTTAGGGCTACCTGTCACCCATGTAGTGCTAAATAAAGAGCTTTAAGGAAATACAGGCAGGCACCACATTACTACAAGAAAAAACAGCTCGCTCAATCAAGCATGATGGTCTTGCAAATATAAAAGAAAAGCTTGTTTTCATATACTAAAAAACAAGCTTGAAAAGTTAGTGCAATTGGATTAGTGTGGTGTGTGAAGAATCCAATACTTTAACTTGCATGCGGTACAAATGACATTATTGTGGGAACACCTCCTCTAAGAGGATGAATTAGGCTATGTGAGAAGGTTTGAATCCTAAGAAACCTGCATACACATTGTTTGAAGTACAATAGACCAATATAATTACTGCAGTAGGTCAAAGCTGTGTGCTGGAAAACCTTGAGTGGAGTAGTGTGTTGCTCATGTGAATTTCCTTTCTTTTTAGGCTTCAGACCAATGCCTACTTCTCAATTTTTTTTGTTTTTAATACATTAAGGCTCTAAACCTTCTGTGTTTGGACTCCTAGCAAGCACCTGCATATATTCCAGTATGTTTCCCATGAGGATGTTGGCAATCTTAACATCACAATTTGGTCAAACTTGGACAAATCCATGCTACTTTTTTCTGCCAATATGCCGATTACATCCGACCAGGACCCGCAGCACCCTATGCGAAATGCCATCCCTGTCTAGTCTATAGCAAAACACCCCTTCTCGACGGTAGCATTCAGACAAGGCAGGCTGAAAACACCAATAGTTCTAGGTGGTTGCCTGGTGGGAGCTTGGGTAAAGTGGGAGCTTTTTCTCCCAGAGCTTGAGGGTGGCATGATGTCATGAGAAACCAGTGTTTTGTTTGAAAACAAATGTTTGTAGTTACATGAATTATACAAATGATGCTACCAGGATGGCGATAGCATAATCGCTGTTAAACACTGCAACGCACTGCAGGTTTGATTGAATTGAACCAAAGATGCCTAAAGGAATACACTTTCAGCGCAGAGCGAAGATCAACAAGGCTCACTTCCTCTTTGTCCTCCGTTATTAACACTCTGCGACTGGCATTGTTTTCAAAGACAATGAGGCACTTGCTGTTGTATATAACAATGGCTAGGTAAAAGTAAACATCAAGGAGAGAGTGGATACATTCACAATCCCTTCCATATGATGTCATTTTTTGAGAAAAATTCTGCATTTGTGTTGAAATTAAATACGGTATATGAGTCATATCCCCCAACCTAAGACACCATCTGAACTGTTGATAGTTTGGAGGTCCTGGGAAACACTTGAAGTAAGCTAAGTAAATTCAATTTGATGCTCAGACCTTGGTCTATGCAATTTTTTAAATGTCTTTGAAAACACACTCATGGTTTTTTATAAATGGACCTAGGGAGCAGAAAGGGAAGAGCTAAACCCTAGAGCTCTCCGACAACATGAACTTCAGAGCAGACTGGCACGTCGACAAATGGCCTCTCCAATTTCCAAAGCAAGTTCTCACACGTGTGTAACTATACAGTACATACGACCCTGTGTATAGACAACTATACGACCCTGTGTATAGACAATTATACGACCCTGTGTATAGACAACTATACGACCCTGTGTATAGACAATTATACGACCCTGTGTATAGACAACTATACGACCCTGTGTATAGACAATTATACGACCATGTGTATAGACAATTATACGACCCTGTGTATAGACAACTATACGACCCTGTGTATAGACAACTATACGACCCTGTGTATAGACAATTACACGACCCTGTGTATAGACAACTATACGACCCTGTGTATAGACAACTATATGACCCTGTGTATAGACAACTATACGACCCTGTGTATAGACAACTATACGACCCTGTGTATAGACAATTATACGACCCTGTGTATAGACAACTATACGACCCTGTGTATAGACAACTATATGACCCTGGGTATAGACAACTATATGACCCAGTGTATAGACAACTATATGACCCTGTGTATAGACAATTATACGACCCTGTGTATAGACAACTATACGACCCTGTGTATAGACAAATATATGACCCTGGGTATAGACAACTATATGACCCAGTGTATAGACAACTTTTCTAATATAAAAGTTGTGGAAACATAAAAACCAAGTGAGGACTAAACAGACTCAAGGAAACAGCCATCCCTTCAATGTGGCTGGTGCCATTCTGACACAGACAGCGCTGTAGGCCATGTCCCAATAATCTAGAATAGGCTCCTGGCTTCATCTCTTTCCCTTGAACACTGATCTAAAAGGACATGATGGGGTGAAAAAGCAATTTGGTTCAAACAGATATCAATGGTCACAAAGTAAAGGAGGGGGAAAAAGCCATTGAAATCCAGCCATAGTCTGAGGCAGGCAGGCAGGCCATGAGGTATGAGCTGAAACTACATCACACCTGGAGGTTACGGTTCGTTAGGCACATGCCCAGGGCAACGTTTTCCTCCCACAAAGACACTTGAGCTGTGAACAAATGCACTGTAATATTTGAAATATACAGGACGAATTAAATTCTAATCTGCATTTCTTTTTTTTATATTGTAACTTTTCTTGAGCAATTTCCGTGAGGACAAACTTAACCGGAGATGTAGTAAACAGCGCGATACACACAGCACACACAATGCAATGGCATGGTACAGTATTGGAGCTCCCGGAAACAAAATGTCGCTCCCCAGACTCTAAGCCAGACTAAACTATCCATGGGCCCAGGGAGGAGGGTGATAATCAAAGCTCTGCCTGATACATGACATGCCCCTATACCATCACGCATGGGCAGAAACCCACGCCCCATGAGAGAGTATGCCGGCCCGTACCACCATTACAGCGTGGAGTCAAGGTGGACTTCATTTCAGATTTGGTTATTGGGAATGACATGCCGATCTCACAGATAGAGAGAGCATGATCTGGCATGGATTTCCACATGATCTAACAAAAAACTAAAGAAAAGAGCCAAGGGAAACTTGGGATTATATTGTTATTATATTATACTATATTCATTTATACTCGGTTATATTATACTATATTATATTATACCCTCATCCAGTGTGTGCCCAGTGGGGTGTGTTACTGAGAAGTGTGTGGTAAATGGTGATAAATTCAGCTTGAAGATGTTCTGTCAAATCCTATTCAAAAATCCAACTAACTCCATAACCAAAGCGGTCTTCTCAGAAGGTGAATATAAAACTGCCATGGACAACGTACGGAAGAGGGGCGTTTTATGAACATTATCTGGATACCCTTAATAATAATAATAATGGGCATGACTGGCTCCATTTGTGATGTTCAGCACTTCCTTCTTCCGTGGCTGATGGGTATCCGATGAAAACCATCGCTCATGATGATGAGCTCAAAGTGCTGACTAGGTCCCCTTTATGTGCTGGGCAAATAACTTGGTCGCGTCCCAAATGGCCTCCTGTTACCTACATAGTGCATTACATTTAGCTATGGCCACTGGTCAACAGTAATGCATTATAATAGGGAATAGGGTGACATTTGTAACGCATATCTTGACTGCTAAGAGTAGGAGAAATCACATGCATATAAGCCAAAGCGGGTTACATTAAAATGTACCATGGTAGAGGAGGAGAAGGTCAGACGCAAGTTTGAAAATTTGTTGACAAGTACAGAAGACAGAGTTTTTTTTCAGGGTGTGAACTGGTAAAGTTCTGAAAACTGGATGGGTCCATTGTCTCACTTTCCATGACAATGGGCAGTGCAAAAAATCTGATCCCTTTATTTGGATAGTCCGGATAGTCGCTCTGTAGTCGCTCTACTGCAGGGATCATCAACTAGATTCAGCTGCGGGACGATTTCTTCTTAAGCGGCTGGTCGGGGGGGTCACATCTCTCTGTTATGCGTGGGAATATTTCCTGGTGTTTATTGTCTTGCAATGAAACAGCAGGGAGCAGGTCTCGAACCCTCTACCCTCTAGCCCGAAGTCCAGAGCGCTATTGACTGTGCCGCAAAAGCATGCTCAAGCGGCAGAGTCGATATCCACGCTTATAAACCCAGGGTCGTTACAGTCTTTTATGTCCAACAATGAAAAAACTTTTTTTTGTAAAAAAATGTACTTGAAAGGCCCCCCCAAAAAACACAGCTAGTTAGGGAACCCTGCTTTACAGTCACACTATCAACAAACTATCTGTTGATAAGCAACTGCTTGCTAAGTTTAGGGCTAGGTTTAGAATAGACTAGGTTTAGAATAAGAGTTAAGGCTGGTTGATAGTACGTCTTTCGACATGTCTGTAGACAGTTGTCGCAGTGACATCATGAGCATTCTATTGTTGTCCGACATCAAACTTATTGTTGTCGTTATAAAAAAGCTTTAACACAAATCGACAGGCTCCATGACATCAGCAGCCTGGTGTTCCAAAATAGCATAGCTGCTGCATATTAACAGCAATAAACCTATCCGTTTAAAAATGGATTTAGTATTTGTCAATCTAGCAAACCAGGCAACTAAAAGCAACTTTTTAAACAATGTTTAGGTTAATTTCTAGCTTTTTAGTTCAAATAATGACCATCCCACAGCTGACAAAGTATGAACTTTAGCAAATTTTTATTCATTATTACAGAAAAATAAACTCACAACAAGATCATTATTTACAAGTTAATGGCAAGCTAATTATGGTTGTGAGTGTGACGAAATAAAAGCAGGGGATTCTACTGGAGAATTATAGAACTACCTCAGTCCGGTAACCATGACAACGGACGCAGCGACAGGGTCAAAGCTGAACTTTTTCATCTGTCTGCAACAAGGAAACCGACAATCGCAGTGACGGTCTACAGACAGTCCACCAGAGTATACATTAAATGTAGTTTTGACCAACGACACTTGTCGCACTCTAATTGTCTACAGACATGTCGATAGACAAAGTATAAACCAGCCCTAAGGGTAACGGTTAAGGTTAAGTTTAGGGCTAGGGTTAAGGTTGGGAGGGAGGTAAGGGTGGTAAGGTTAGGGCCAGGGTTAGGGTAAGGGTTAGGATAAGGTCTACAGATGTCCTATCCAAATAAAGTGTTACCAAAACTTTCTCACTCTCTCTGCTTATCCCTCTCTCTCTCTCTCTCTCTCTCTCTCTCTCTCTCTCTCTTTCTCTGCTTATGCATCTCTCTCTTGCTCTCTCTCTCTGCTTATCTTTCTCTCTCTCTCTGCTTCTTTCTCTCTCCCTCACACTCTCACTATCTCTCTCGCTGCTTCTCTCTCTCTCGCTCTGCTTCACTCTCTCGCTCTCTCTCTCTCTCTCTCTGCTTATCATTCTCTCTCTCTCTGCTTCTCTCTCTCACTCTCTGACTTCCTCTGTGACTATCTTTCACACACATGCACAGCCCAGCGCATACTTTATCATAGCTGGGTACATCTAGTGAATCCGCCAAGTTCTACTTTCGCTCTGATAGGATGGGAAGAGAGCGCTGTCACTATTGGCAACAGGCCCATGAGCAATGTCCCCGACCACAATTGGGACAGGAGTGCACTTTGAGGATTATTCTCAGCAATACAAACCTGACAAAAGACCTCAGTATCAAATGCCTCTCCACACTTCTACATTGTCCTATGATCGTGGTTTGTAGCCTTAAAAATAACTCTTATGCAAAAGTCACATGGCATTCACATGGGAAATCACGGGATAGGCCCAGGAGAGGTTATGGGACACCAGTAGCCTTTTATGCCCTGTTTTTTCCACAAAGCAATAGCCAGGTTGTGATATAGCCTACAGGTGAAAAATAATTTGTAACATCAGCTGTTTTGTAGATTTATCTGGTATTTGCGTGGGTTTCATTCATAGGCTACATGTCTATCTGAACCAATTTTTTATTTTTATTTTACCATTATTTAACTAGGCAAGTCAGTTAAGAACAAATTCTTATTTACAACGACGCCCTACCTGCCAACGCTGGGCCAAAAGCTCGCCACCCAATCATGGCCGGATGCGATGAGGCCTGGATTTGAACCAGGTACTTCAGTAATGCCCCTTGCACTGGGATGCTGTATCTTAGACCACTGTGCCACTCAGGAGCCCCAATGACATGTCTATCTGAAGTTACAAGCTTTTAACTGTAGGCCTACTTGGGCTTTATTCTGGGTGTTTAAACCATGCAGTGACTGCATCTATAGGCCTAAAACCATGAAAGAAATATATATATAAATGCATAACTGTGTGTCCGGCTACATTGTTGGGACAGTTGCCTTAAGTAATTGTTTTAATGGTGAAGAGGGGAGCGTTCAAAGTTACCAACCTTCAGGGACGCAGGATCGGCCAAAGCAAGCGCTTGCCTGTTCAGCTCTGTAGCGATGATCTGGCATCGTTGGCACAAGGGCTCTTCGCCTTCTCCCTTTTCCCCGTAGGGACTCAACTCCATCACTGACACTGACCCAGCGCCCTCAGGGTTTGGCCGGCCGCCGCATTCGACTTCCTCCACCGGCGCCGAGTGAAGCCTCCTCCTTGCATTGACTCCCAGAGATATCAGGGTCTCTCCCTCAACAACCTTATAAAACAGGGAAGAAATACAAGTTTTAATGTCTTCTGACTAGTTACCAATACAGCAAGAACACATATACACACCTGTATGATGGAGGATTGTAACTGATAATAATGCACAGGTGTTGGTAATCACATTCAACAGACACTTCCGCCCAATGAGAAATTAGGATAAAGGCGATAGGTTAAAGGGGCAATATGCACTTCAAACAACAACAAAGCAGCTGGTTACCACGCCACTGATTTGGTAAACAGCTGCAGAATGTGGCGGAATAAATGTAGCCACTCTCAAATGCATAGACACAGCTATGGTTAGATTGTATTAGTGGCCATCCATCAGATTAAAATCATGGTTTTAATCATTTAATCAAGTAATAAAAAAGGCTTATATTTTGGGTTCTGATGGGGTATGACAGTTTAACTAAGCTCATGAGGTATTTATAAGTTATATTCTTACAAAATCAATGGGTAATATACATATGTAATTCATTTAAAAGTACAAAAATGTATGTATCTGATTGCCCCTTAAAGGTGATGCACAAAGGTCTCCATATAAACAAAAGGGAAGTCATAGCCTATAGTCAGGGTCTGATGTTTTACTTTACACAATGCATAGCAAATAAAGTTGTATAGTTAACTCATCTCAGACATCTGAAATATCATCCATCGATTTACTCAAGGGACCTCACCGTATATCTCCTGTAGTCTGGTTTGCGTCCTCGAGCCGTATTCCAATACTGTGAGTACATCTCGTCTATGTTACCAACTCACACACTTTTTCAATCGAACCTCAAGCCTATCTAACGCTATTGCCTACAGATGGCAAGGATTTGGCCCTTCCATATCTTGGTAAATCGCCCAGAACAATGTATGGTGATAAAATAGTCCTTGCAGTAGTCCCTTGGCAGTTTAATTCATTCCCACAGCGCGTCTGACAGGACAGAATTCAATTTGGTGGACTGTTCGGATGAAGCACTAGCCGACATGGGATGGATGGGTGGAGCTCTCGGTTTCAACTTGCTCTAACTTTGTGATGGGACGTTTGACTGGGGGATATGGGGCGCTCTGTCAAGCAAGTTCAGTTTCACAATGACTGCACATAGGCCTAAAATAGATCATAATGGAGATTCAATTGTATCATTTTTATTGATTGACTGTAATAAACCTCATATTACTTTGCCAAAACGTTTATCACTTATTTTCACACTTGATGACAAGGATTAGGCTACTGTTTAAATTTATGAACGACATCTTAAAAAAATTGCTAGGCTTTGTGATCGACATTTCAATTTCCCGCATTTGCTTAACAAAGTCCGCACATTTCCAACACTGAGGATGGAGAGTGCTTGGTCTGAAGGATTATCGAAGCTACTCGTTTACAGTCAAGTCCCCTATGCAAAGAATCCATTTCAATGTATTTTGTGCGCCTGTGTGATCGTAATTATGTATAGGCAAGAACTCACGCTCGCCCCACAGTAGGCTATTGTACTCGGGTTGGGATGCCTGCTAACCACCTCTTATAACAAGACGAAGGCCCTGGTTCGTATTGCTCTGGCGCCCTCGCCTGACCATTATCTGACACAATGACTCGTTATAGATTAGGCTGCTGATGTCGGCTCACACTACAGACATTGATATCTGACATAGGAGGAACGACAGCACGTCCGTAGCCTATCTGTGTTTCTCAAATGCATTATCGTCAAACAACTCCTGCTATTGCGTGGTTAGACAAGCCTACTGAACATGACTAACTAGTTTGATTTGGTAATAGATAGATAGATAGATTTGACAATGTAAAACACAATACAGCCACACATGTGGATAATGCATTTACAATCATCGAGGATGACACAAAAAAGTTTGAACACGTATTTACACTCTGATCCTCTTAAATGGTTAAAAAAAAAGTACAAACAAACGTAGTATTCCTAGGTTACACAGTATACCTAGCCTTCTGGGCATACATTGGTTACACAGATAACACAAAACAAAGGACGACATTGTCATAGTCTAGAGTATTACTACATACAGATATTTTTTTCCTTTCTTCTATAGCTCGATCATTAGTCAGTTTTTGAGATTCTTTTTAAATTAAGTTATGGGTGGTATGGCTTTGAGTTTCTGTGGTAGTTTGTTCCACTCAACAGCGCCAGTATATAAAAAGGTGTTCAGCAAAAAATAAAGGAAAGTCTGGTCTCGTGACTCCTTTTAGTGTAACCGACATTTATCAGTAGGCTTTATGCATGTTGCACTAAAACTCTTGCTAACTTTCAAAGGAATACTTTCGCAGACATGATAACCTACTCTGACCGTATATTTTCGTAGCCCGTCTGCACGACAACGAAGTAACTTCAGCACGACAACAAAATAACTTCAGCACGACAACGAAGTAACATCTTATCCACGGAAGAACGGGCGCTGCTCAAGGTGCTGAATCTTGGACTACTCCGGGCGAGTCATCAACAAACAAAAGTAAACGTATCTTCTGATAAAGACGCATAGAATTATTTACAATTCAGTCAACAACGAAATATAACCACTTGCAATACCTTAGTTGCATATGCATATTTTACATTTGTCATTTACCATTTTTGAGCCTACCTGAGCTTTTCTTCGCATTAGATGACTGGTGTATCCAAACATATAGCCATGTGGATAGCCATCCGTATCCACATAGAACGCACTCAGATCCTCATAGGTGGACACCGTTTTTTCCACCTCAGAGGTCCCATCGGAATTATATAAAGCCATGGAAAGTCCCTCAAGTCGCTATAATTCTGTCAAACAGACACGCACCAGGTATCATCTCATATTTTCAACGTTATATTCCCACTATCCGTCATGACAAAATTATTCCTGACAGCAGCTTTCTCTTGTCCGACTCCGAAAGTTCCACAACAAACCATGTGCATATCCCAAGTCCGTAGGCTATCATGTCTTTCACAGTGGCGCTGCAATCGGATCCTATTCGGTCGCGCTCATTCCATCAGTCCCAAATGAAAGCAATATGAGCGTACCACGCGTGGACCACCTGAAAGCATCCGCCCCCTGCCATTCACTCACACTCAGCGTCTTCAAACACTGGTTGTTGAATGCGCGCTCACGCCGCATTCGGTGGCTACACCAGCGGCCACACAGGCCACACGCTCTCATGTCGTGTATTGACATAATCATCGTGTTTTGTGTCCATTGCTCTACAAGGTGCGTGTGTGTCCTTTTGGTCGGGAAACTGATTTCATATTCTCAAGCATAAGTAATGTAATAATGCAACTATGTTTCTTGAGTTTAATATTTCAATGCATAGATCGGCAGTCATGGGACAAAATGGCCAACCTTTTTTAAATCCGTACTACATTAGACTGTTCTGTTGTCAGTGCCATAGAGATCGCCTGATGTTTTCATTGGATTCTTTTTTTAAAGAAAAATATTAACATTTGTAGGCCAAATGGTGTAGGCCTGTACTTGCTTAAAAGTGACAGTAGTGCGCTCTCATCTGTTTTCATATACGTGTAATATACCTATGCGCCGCAGCCCTTCTAGCTTAGTCATAGCCCACTTCACCTTTATTTGACCATCATTATGTGACTGTTTGGTGGATAACCTTTACCTACCCGTAGGGAGATGGCCTCTTTGAAATGAATCAACCGGTTCATGTAGGGGTTGCCCATTAGCGTTCTCCTTGTGTGGGGTTTTTAACAACCTGTTTTTTCTGGACGCCCATGTTGATTGATGCACGTCAAAGCCACCTGACCCACAGATAAAACGGAAAATGACTTCAACCCTATCAGGGCAGTCGGGGCTTTTTGTGTTGCCAGAGATGGAGGAATATCCACGAGTGACTTCATCACAATGCTTAATTGAGTAGATAACGTCTATTTTTATTTGGCGCTTTAGAGGCGAATTGTAAGACATTACATCCTGACGCCTAATAAAAAAATCTTATCTACTGAACACAGAAAGCTCGTTTCAGATAACCAGGCGGCCATTATGAGCGAAAACAAAGTCCTTTCTGTCAAACGTGCTCTATTGCTTCGTCTCCCAGAAGTTAGGGGTTGGTGTGTCTGATTGTTCCAAGAAGCTGGGGTCAATTACTCTCCTTGTAAGACCTTGACAAAATGGCTTTTAATAATGTGAAACCTTCAGCTGGAAATGTGTGACCCTTTATAAAGGAGTAAAATGTAGTTAGTGCTGAATGATGCCTGTAACTGATTAATGAAGCCTACAACTGAGGTTTATGCCTTTGGTAAGAGTTATGCTTGTTTCCAGATCCCCTTTTCCATATGGAGAACTATAGGCTATAGGCCTATACCCTATGAGATTAAGATGTGTCTAGACCAGGGATCCAATCACAATTGTATGCATGCATTAATTTAACCAGCAGAATAGTTAGGAGTGAGAGGGACGATTGAATTTCATATCAATGGGTGCTGTGGTGAAGTCTCTCGCATCCCTTTGGAAATGTTGGCCAAAAAGCAGAGATCCAATAAACTGATAGCCATGCATGCATATTAACATGAATTTATGTTACGTGTTCGCCTACCTATACCACCCACAATCAATGAGACAATCCAGAGAAATATGCAAACACTCCCTTTCCTCGCATTCTTTCATTTAGATTAGGCCTATGCCAGTATTTGGATTAGGCCTATACCAGTATTTGTATTAGGCCTATGCCAGTATCAGACCATAGGTTAAACACACTTTCAAACAGCAATACACCTGTCAAGAGGGTTATGCCTTGACCACACAAACGGTGTATACATTTGCGCAAAATAATACGCAGCATCATCTGGATATGTGTGAAACAAAAGTTCAACATTCACCTTCTGCTACCATTTCTGTTCAGCCGTCTATGCATTCAGTTTGACGCAAAATAAATCCAACGTATGCACCACACAGAATGCACTACAACTGCCTCTGCAACGGAATGCTGCAAGGCAAATGCAGCTTTCATTTGGAAATGAATGCACTTCTGGTGTACAAAAATGCAATAACACTGTCGGTGTGATCGAGGCCTTAGTATATTTTAAGGAATTGTCAGGGTCCAGAGGCAATCACTATAAGCCATTGTAAAAAAATCTTTTTAACATGGCCACCTATCTGTGGGAGGAGGCTTAGTCTGCCCTGAAAGGTGACGCAAATCCCAAAGAAAGTGTCCCACGGGACATCTCAGATGTTAACCAGCCTGTGTAATCTCGCCAGTCAAGTATTTACCTTGAATTAATACAAAGAGAAGCTCTGGATAGAAATGTTTTGTCCAACTTCTTAACCTTTAGCTTATCCTCGGGAAAGAAAACACAGGAAACAGTTGGCAAAATAGAGCCAAAGGCCATGTTTGCTTGCGTCGATCGATTTTGGCTGTTTCACTTATTTTAGACAACAAGAGAGTCACATTGTAGGTTAGGCCTATAGATGTGGTAAATAATAATTTGTTCTTATCTGTCTTTCCTAGTTAAATAAAGGTTAAATAAAAAATAAAATACAAATGAGGTAAAGAGGTCAATGGAACTCGACCAAATGTCACGCCCTGACCATAGAGAGCCCTCGGTTCTCTATGGTGTTTAGGTCAGAGCGTGACTAGGCGGGGTGTTCTAGTCATTGTATTTCTATGTTGGTGAATTGTATGGTTCCCAATTAGAGGCAGCTGGTAATCGTTGCCTCTAATTGGGGATCATATTTAGGTAGTCTTTTTCCCACCTGTGTTTTGTGGGATATTGTTTTGTTTAGTGCATTGTGTGCTACGAATGGCACGTTCATGTTGGTCTTTGTTAAGTTTCACTTTGAAATAAAATATGTGGAACTATACGCACGCTGCGCTTTGGTCCCGTCCTTTTGAAGAACCTGACACCTAAACAATGGAAATGCCATGGAAACGCTTGGGGGGAAAGATGCTGTAGGGGAAAGATCCCGAATCTCCTCATTGTCCCCCCAGCAAAATTAGCCAACATTTAGGCTGTTGTTTATATGTGTAGGCTATATCACACTATGTTGAGATAAAAATTGGAGTGTAAGGCTTGTATGGATGTCAACCTAATACATGTTCATGTCATCGTCACCAATCAACTGCATTACAGTTAAAAACAACTGGCTACTACCACCGATTTCTCTATGCTACAGTACCAGTTTATATGAACGGGGAGTTAGCATTTAGCAGTCACTTCTTCTAAACCTGAAAAGGGACTACTTCTAAATGTTATGCAGTGAAAACAGGAACATATATCCAAATCTGACTTTACTAACCACATTGTGGGCCTGTTACAATACATCAATCATTGCAGATTTGACGAATATCCACTTTGTAAAATAAGATTTGTTTGAATGTACACCAATCCGGTGTCCTTCTGTCCTCCGGGGTCTGCATTCCATTGACCTCTTTACCGCATCTATGTAGGCCTAAGGTTAAAGGTATTTGTTGGCCCAGTTATAGGGTAATTGAAAGCTTGTGGGGTAAATCCAACCTAATCTCTATTCATGTACCCTTGATTGATAGCCTGTTGCAAAAACTGTCCCCAGTCTTTCCATATGTTATTTCTTATCCATTTTAGAATTAAATCATCGTTTTATTAAGGCCTTTTCTCCATGCGCAATGGAAAGGGGGAAGTGAGGTGAAACGTAAAATTAAATGGAAATAAATTCCAAACCAGTTAAATAATCACACTTGGTGCGTTGAGATGACAACAACATTATTTCTTAATGTTCCCTGGAAGCCATCTATGATTTGGACCCTCATTCACACCAGACAGCCTACCACAGAAAAGCAATTTGGAGACAGTTGACTGACTGGTACAAATGAAAAAACAATTGGGTGCAATCATTTGGTCCGTGGACCGTGTCAAGGGTGCAGATCTTGGAGTTTTAGCTTTTCCAAGTTCTATTTGCAAGGTATGATGATGGAAGGCCCTTTGGCTGGGCTGTTTTCCATTCTAATTTATCGGGTTTAACCCTTGGGGTTTTGGTTGGTTGAAGGCCGCGCTTGGCTGAATCCATTTAAACATTAAAAAAATATTAATCTACAATGAGTGTTTGATGTCAGACAGTAAAGACGAGAGAGATAGGCACTATGGTTGAGGAATGTGGTCTCTATCGTAGCCTATATCCACAGTAGGCATATAGACCTAGGCTATAGTACAACAATATTTAACCTTCGAATTTGTCCAGAAATATGCAAAGGTTTTCCAAAGATTGCAGTTTTCGAATAAAAGTAAGTCACCTGTGTGTATGCGTGTGTGCGTGTGTGAGTGCTTGCCTGCCTCTGCACGTGCGTGTGCGTGTAATGTCCCAGGGTGCGTATAATGTCCTCATGAATGTCCCAGGGTCAAAACAGAGCGTGTCCATAAGCTTTCAGGTTTTTGCCGTTCATTGCTCAGAACCAAGTCAAAATTGGCTAGAAGCCTATCATAAAAGTTCATGAATACAAAAATGTGCTTTTTGGTCTTCATTTAAGGTTAAGGTTAGGCATAAGGTTAGCAGTGTGGTTAATGGGCCACCGAGTGGAGCAGTGGTCTAAGGCACTGCATGTCAGTGTTAGAGGCATCACTACACTGGTTCGTTTCCAGCCTGTGTCACAACCGGCTGTGATTGGGAGTCCCATAGGGTGGCGCACAATTTGCCTGGGTTTGTCTATGGTAGGCTGTCATTGTAAATAAGAAATAGTTCTTAACTGACTAATAATAAAATAAAAAATGTTTGGTGTGGCTCAGTTGGTAGAGCATGGTACTTGCAATGCCAGTGTTGTGAGTTTGACCCCCCATGGGGTGCCATGATGGGGAAAAAAATGTATCCACTCAATACTGTAAGAGTGTCTGGTAGAAAATGGTTTAAAATCATATTGTAGAAATAGGTGGAGTATATGACTTTGTGGCTGTGGTAACTAGAAACGACCGCACTCGACATTCAGTGATCCAGAAAGATCTGTTTAACCCGTTGACATGAGAGGGGAAGCGGACTGTATCCTAATGAACCACCGGTGATTCACTTGTATTGTCTTGTAAAGAGATAAAATGGGTACAAGGGAAAGGGTTAGAGACAGACAATACATCTCATTTTGCTTCAACCATGCAATAATAGCAAAAAAAAGTAATTTTAGGCTTATTGACCGATTTTTTTTACATTTATTTAGAAAATAACAACAATTCACTTTACAATAGTTAAATGTATGTTGTAAATCAATAAATATAAACATTCACAAACATACATTATGTTCCTATACAAATAGGCCTACTCTAGTATGGGGAAAATAAATCAAACGTGCGCCTACTGCTAGAGGCCCATACAAAACACCGTACTAACCTATTCTGATAATGCATTTGCAAATAACTGTAGCACGTCTTAATTAAACAGTGACTATTGCGATCAAAAACAAACATGTTATAGTGGACAGTGTCAATAAACTTCACAGATAGGCCAATACAGCAGTCTACCTCTGTTGTCCCGTTGGTCTTTGGATACGTCCTTTTTTGGAGTGATGAAAGTTCAATGGCTGGGGCAGAAAGTTCCCTTGCGCTGATCGAGTGGTCCTAAACATTTCACAATTTTGGTAAAGACTGTTGAACTGTCAAGAACCACTGGACCAAAGAGGTACAATCATTAATGTTCTTCAGGCACAAAAAGACATGCACAAAAAAAGAGGAAAAATATCTTGAACGCATATCCAGGTTTTCTAAAGTCGGCATCCTGTAGTAAAGTACAGATTTGGTACCTTCACCTTCATCTGGAGACAGTGAGTTCCAGCACTCAAATCCCGACTGTGCCTCTCACCAACAAGGTGCTCTATTTATCTATACAACTTGATGGTTGACTGCTCAAACAGGTCTGATGATCCGGTAAGGAATGAAGCTCTTACCGGTCCGACCAGTTAAGCTCAGGTCCATTCACGCGGGCAGGGGCATTCCAAGGTCGCCTTCTGTTTACCTGTCCAACCGGTCTAAAGCCAGAGAGGACACACCTGTATGCTTCAGCTTAACTCGTGTGGGTCTAGCCGTAGTCCTAGAATGTTTGTGAGGGAGAACCTACTTCTGTCTGGCGACGTCAATCATCGTTATAGGATTTGGTTTACCAACCTGGTCTCAGAGCATTTCAGATTATCCTCTACGTAAATCTGAGACACTCCATTCAGTATGATACGTTTTGTATGGGATATATTCATTTGTGAATGTCCATCACCCATTTCATACTTTGCCTTTAGTAACCATCTGTCTTATGTAACCATACCGTATCATACTCATTTGAGTGCCCTGGATTTACATTTACAATGTTACGTCTAGTCTATGAGACCAGGCTGGGTTCACCGACTGTCAAATGTGTCTATCACCATTATCTCAAAATCAGACAAGATACACATACAGTTGAAGTTGGAAGTTTACATACACTTAGGTTGGAGTCATTAAAAAACGTGTTTTTCAACCACTCCACAAATTTCTTGTTTACAAACTATAGTTTAGCTTGTGCATGACACAAGTATTTTTTCCAACAATTGTTTACAGACAGATTATTTCACTTATAATTCACTGTATCACAATTCCAGTGGGTCAGACGTTTACATACGCTAAGTTGACTGTGCCTTTAAACAGTTTGGAAAATTCAAGAAAATGATGTCATGGCTTCAGAAGCTTCTGATAGGCTAATTGACATCATTTGAGTCAATTGGAGGTGTACCTGTGGATTTATTTTAAGGCCTACCTTCAAACTCAGTGCCTCTTTGCTTGACATCATGGGAAAATCAAAAGATATCAGACAAGACCTCAGAAAACAAATTGTAGATCCCCACAAGTCTGGTTCATCCTTGGGAGCAATTTCCAAACGCCTGAAGGTACCACGTTCATCTGTACAAACAATAGTACGCAAGTATAAACACCATGGGACCACGCAGCCATCATAACGCTCAGGAAGGAGACTCGTTCTGTCTCCTAGAGATGAACGTACTTTGGTGCGAAAAGTGCAAATCAATCCCAGAACTACAGCAAAGGACCTTGTGAAGATGCTGGAGGAAACAGGTTAAAAAGTATCTATATCCACAGTAAAACGAGTCCTCTATCGACATAACCTGAAAGGCCGCTCAGCAAGGAAGAAGCCACTGCTCTAAAACAGCCATAAAAAAGCCAGACTACGGTTTGCAACTGCACATGGGGACAAAGATCGTACTTTTTGGAGAAATGTCCTCTGGTCTGATGAAACCAAAATAGAACATTTTGGCCATAATGACCATCGTTATGTTTGGAGGAAAAAGGGGGAGGCTTGCAAGCCAAAGAACACCATCCCAACCATGAAGCACGGGGTGGCAGCATCATGTTGTGGGGGTGCTTTGCTGCAGGAGGGACTGGTGCACTTCACAAAACCTGACTCAGTTACACCAGCTCTGTCAGGGGGAATGGGCCAAAATGCATCCAACTTGTTGTGGGAAGCTTGTGGAAGGCTACCCAAAACGTTTGACCCAAGTTAAACAATATAAAGGTAATGCTACCTAATACTAATTGAGTGTATGTAAACTTCTGACCCACTGGGAATGTGATGAAAGAAATAAAAGCTGAAATAAATAATTCTCTCTACTATTATTCTGACATTTCACATTCTTAAAATAAAGTGGTGATCCTAACTGACCTAAGACAGGGAATTTTTTACTCAGATTAAATGTCAGGAATTGAGAAAACTGAGTTTAAATGTATTTGGCTAAGGTGTATGTAAACTTCTGACTTCACCTGTAGCATTTAGCAAAAAAAAACACATTTTCACACACATCTCAAATCTATGAATTAGAAATCTGAGAACAGTAATATTTTACACATACATGAAGGTAGTCTACCCATACACTCTTAGAACCAAAAATTGTTTTATGCTTGCTTCTAATATTGGCACCCCTAAAGGTTCTAGAACCAAAATTGGTTCCATAAGAACCTAAGGCTTCTTTATGGAACCAGTTTTGGTTCAGTGAAGAACCCCTGAGGTTCTGATCAAAGAACCCTGTAAAATGGTTATATATAGAACCTTTAGGGGTGTCATATATGAAACAAGCAATTAAACTATTTTTGATTCTATCCAGAACCTTTTCTTTAAGAGCATAAGGAATCATTTCTGATGAGAAAACACAAATGTGAGAAATTTGTGGATATAGCGTTTTGGAAATAAACTCTTCAAATGCAGAAAGGATACACTAATTTGCTGCGCAACAGTTTGTAAGGTGTCAACCATGATCGCCTCATTAAATCCTTCCTAATAGTCTACCTCACTTCTGGGAGCATACAGTATATATCCATCATTTAGCTGGAATGGAATGTTTGTATCCTGTATATTTGACTGTGATATGTGGTTGTCTCACCTAGCTATTGTAAGATTAATACACGTACTAAAAGTCACTCTGGATAAGAGAATGTCTTAAATGACTAAAATGTCAAATATGTTTAACATAGAAATCTCATATTACTGTATTGAATAATTTTGTAAAAACTTTTTGAAATATTGATATCACAAATGTATCAGGTATACAGTTCTTTATTAAAAATGTAGTTATTTGTTACATTTGACTGAGTAAAAGCTATAGGTACTACTTATTTCTGAGAGTGAGTTGGATAGCCTAGCGATTGAGTGTCGAGTCAGCAACTGAAAGTCGCTGGTTTGAATCTGGAGCCTGCAAGCTGGAAAAATCTGCCATTCTGCACTTGAGCAAGGTAGTTAATCTCCCAAAAACTGCTTCATGGGTGCCGTGGATGTCGACTAAGGCAATTGATTAATCACAATTTATTTCCTCGTCAATCCACACACAATATTCCATAATGACAGAGCAAAAACATGTTTTTAGACATTTTTGCAAATGTATTACAAATAAAAAACTGAAATAACTTATTTACATAACTATTCAGACCCTTTGCTATGAGACTCAAAATTGAGCTCAGGTGCATCCTGTTTCCATTGATCATCCCTGAGATGTTTCTACAGCTTGATTGGAGTACACCTGTGGTAAATTCAATTGATTGGACAGGATTTGGAAAGACACACACCTGTCTATGTACAGTAAGGTCCCACGGTTGACAGTGCATGTCAGAGCAAAAACCAAGCCATGAGGTCAAAGGAATTGTCCATAGAGCTCTGAGACAGGATTGTGTCGAGGCACACGGATACCAAAACACTTCAACAGCATTGAAAGTCCCCAAGAACACAGTGGCTTCCATCATTCTTAAATGGAAGAAGTTTGGAACTACCAAGACTCTTCCTAGAGCTGGCCACCCGGTCAAACTGAGCAATTGGGGGAGAAGGGCCTTGGTCAGGGAGGTGAATGTCCTTGAGTGGCCCAAACAAAGCCCGGACTTGAACCTGATCTGGAGAGACCTGAAAATAGCTGTGCAGCAACGCTCCCCATCCAACCTGACAGAGCTAGAGAGGATCTGCATGGGAGAAACTCCCCAAATACAGTTGTGCCAAGCTTGTAGCATCATACCCAAGAAGACTTAAGGCTGTAATCACTGCCAATGGTGCTTCAACAAAGTACTGAGTAAATGGCCTGAATACTTATGTAAATGTAAAAACAAAACTGTTTCTGCTTTGTAATTATGGGGTATTGTGTATAGATTGAGGAGGATACATTTTTTTATCCATTTTAGAATAAGGCTGTAACCTAACAAAATGTGGAGTAGGTCAAGGGGTCTGAATACTTTCCTAATGCACTGTATAACTGGAGGACACATTATTTTGTTAAGCAGCATCACTAATGAAAACAATAGAGGGCACCAACCAACTTAATGGATGGTGCCCCCACCAACCAAAATAATGTAAAAAGAATGTTTACATATTATGTCAGTTACATAGTGTTGATTTGGAGAGGGTGTTGCTATCAGCAAGTCATTTTTGTTTCAATGGTTTCCAATCACCTAGTGAGAATTCCCTGTCAGTGTCTGTGATACTAGTTGAGCTAGTTGAACCTGCAGATCGGAGGAGGAAGTGATACCACCCAGGGCTTCAGGAGAGACAGAGCAGGGCACGGACAGTATCTGTCTGTGTCATGAGTGTCTCTTTTTTCCAAGAAGGCATAAAGATCTGGAAACAGGTACAGTGAGGTATGGGGTTTGCTAGCATTTGCTAATAGATGGTTATGCTGTCCAATACTCCCAAACCTCCTTACAAGATTGTCAGCAGTTTTGTGTACAATTTTTTTATTGCAAGAAATACAAACACAAAAGTTATCAATAAAGAATTCAATGAAAGAAAAAACGGAATAAAAACACAGCGTATAGAGCTCTGCTTATGATGCCCTGAAACAGTTCAAACGGGAGAAGGCTGCAAAGTACATAGAACATAGAATGGGGATTTCCGTTCTAAGGCAAAGTATTTACCTCATGGTGTTACCATGGTGTCAGCAGGTGGCTCAACCTGCGGTGATTTTATAATTGTAATTTTAATTAGAAGTCAAAATATGAGATGAGTTTTCACAAGGATCTAATTAAATATAATTTGTCTTACAGCAATTCTCATTGGACAGCTACAGTGGATTTTCATTTGAATCCATTAGTTGTTCACATTTGATATTGGAAATCTTTTATATCAACCGTGCCATGGCATCTCATACCACACATTTCATCATTAGTCTGATATAACATGGTGCCTGATGCCCTTACAATACCTGTGAATAAGCCAATCACAGGTAACGCCCGTCTGCCTGCGTCAGATTCGCTATTGTTTGTCTTAGGTTTACTGCGAACTGTACCGACAGCATTCCGTTTGTGATAGTTGTCAGTTAGAGAAAGAAAGGTTGATGGGGAAATTGCAGTCATGTAGTCAGGTGTCACTGAAAGAGGGGATTTACACGTTTTAAAAGGACATAGTGAGAGAACAAGGTAGGGCAAAACTTGTCTCTTGTTCCAATAATACAAAAAAAAAAATTTATTCACCATGACAATAGTAAAGGTAGCCATGACAACGACAGGCAAAGAGTTTGGTATGTGTCCATGTTTATTTATACAGTGCCTACATAAAGTATTCAGACCCCTTGACTTTTTCCACATTTGGTACATTACAGCCTTATTCTAAAATGGATTAAATAAAATAAAAAATCCCCAAATACAGGTGTGCCAAGCTTGTAGCGTCATACACAAGAAGACTTGAGGCTGTAATCGCTGCCAAAGGTGCTTCAACAAAGTTCTGAGTAAAGGGTCTGAATACTTATGTAAATGTGATATATCAGTTTTTACTTTTTTATAAATTAGCAAAAAATTTTAAAAAATAATGTTTTTGCTTTGTCATTATCTGGTATTGTGTGTAGATTGATGAGGGAAAAAACAATTTAATACATTTTAGAACAAGGCTGTAATGTGCCTAACAAAATGTGGAAAAAGTCAAGGGGTCTGAATACTTTCCAAAGGCACTGTAGCTATAGAAAGCATTCAGACCCGTTCCCTCTTTCCTAGTTTTTTTAATGTTACAAAATTACAGCGTAATTATCTTTTTGTTTTCTCATGATTTGGTTGGGTCTAATTGTGTTGCTGTCCTGGGGCTGTGTGGGGCTGTTTGTGTTTGTGAACAGAGCTCCAGGACCAGCTTGCTTAGGGGGCTCTTCTCCAGGTTTATCTCTCTGTAGGTGATGGCTTTGTTATGGAAGGTTTGGTAATTGCGTCCTTTTAGGTGGTTGTAGAATTTAACGGCTCTTTTCTGGATTTGGATGATTAGCGGGTATCAGCCTAATTCTGCTCTGCATGCATTATTTGGTGTTTTACATTGTACACTGAGGATATTTTTGCAGAATTCTGCATGCAGTCTTAATTTGGTGTTTGTTCCATTTTGTGAATTATTGGTTGGTGAGCGGACCCCAGACCTCACAACCATAAAGGGCAATGAGTTTTGTAAGTATTTTAATCCAGATCCTAATTGGTAGGTCGAATTTGATGTTCCTTTTGATGGCATAATAGGCCCTTCTTGCCTTGTCTCTCAGCTTGTTCACAGCTTTGTGGAAGTTACCTGTGGCGCTGATGTTTAGCCCGAGGTATGTATAGTTTTTTCTGTTCTCTAGGGCAATGGTATCTAGATAGAATTTGTATTCGTGGTCCTGGCAACTGGACCTTTTTTGGAATACCATAAGTTTTGTCTTACTGAGATTTAATGTCAGGGCCCAGGTCTGAATCCGTGGAGAAGATATAGGTGCTGCTGTAGGCTCTCCATGGTTGTGGACAGAAGCACCAGATTGTCAGCAAACAGTAGACATTTGACTTCAGATTCTAGTAGGGTGAGGCCGGGTGCTGCAGACTGTTCTAGTGCCCTCGCCAATTCATTGATATATATGTTGAAGAGGGTGGGGCTTAAGCTGCATCCCTGTCTCACCCCCCGGCCGTTTGAAAATAAATGTGTGTTTTTTGCCCATTTCAACTGCACACTTGTTGTTTGTGTACATGGATTTTATAATGTCGCATGTTTTTCCCCCAACATCACTTTCCATCAATTTGTATAGCAGATCCTCATGCCAAATTGAGTCAAAGGCTTTTTTTAATCAACAAAGCATGAGAAGACTTTGCCTTTGTTTTGGTTTGTTTGTTTGTCAATTCGGATGTTCAGGGTGAAAACGTAGTCTGTTGTAAGGTAATATGGTAAAAAGCCAATTTGATATTTGCTCAGAACATTGTTTTCACTGAGGAAATGTACGAGTCTGTTGTTAATAATAATGCAGATGATTTTCCCAAGGTTGCTGTTGATGCATATCCCACAGTAGTTATTGGGGTCAAACTTGTCTCAACTTTTGTGGATTGGGGTGATCATTCTTTGGTTCCAAATATTGGGGTAGATGCCAGAGCTGAGGATGATGTTAAAGAGTTTAAGTATAGCCAATTAGAATTTGTGTTCTGTATATTTGATCATTTCATTTAGGATACCATCAACCCCACAGGCCTTTTTGGGTTGGAGGGTTTGTTTTTTGTCCTGTAATTCATTCAATGTAATTTGATCATGTATATGTTTTTGCTGTTTGTTTTTTGTTATAGAGCCAAAAAGATTGGAGAAGTGGTTTATCCATACATCTCCGTTTTGGATAGATAACTCTTCGTGTTGTTGTTTGTTTAGAGTTTTCCAATTTTCAGAGAAGTGGTTCGATTCTATGGATTCTTCAATTACGTTGAGCTGATTTCTGACGTGCTGCTCCCTCTTTGTCCATAGTATATTTCAGTATTGTTTTAGTGATTCACCATATTTAAGGCATAGGCTGAGGTTTTATGGGTCTCTCTGTTTTTGGTTGGATTACATTGAATGAATTACAGGACAAAAAACAAACCCTCCAAAAAGGCCTGTGGGGTTGATGGTATCCTAAATTTCTTTCTTAGGTTTTTGCATTCTTCATCAAACCATTTGTTATTGTTATTAACTTTCTTAAGTCTGCTTGACATTTTTAGCTTTGATAGGAAAGTTGAGAGGTCAAATATACTGTTTAGGTTTTCTAATGCCAAGTTTACACCTTCACTATTACAGTGAAACATTTTGTCCAGGAAATTGTCTAGAAGGGATTGAAGTTGTTGTTGCCTAATAGTTTTTTGGTAGATTTCCACACTACTTTCCTTCCATCTATAGCATTTCTTAATATTATTCAGTTCCTTTGGCTTTGATGCCTCATGATTATGCATAGATCTGTTCAAGTAGATTGTGATTTTGCTGTGATCTGATAGGGGTGTCAGTGGACTGACTGTGAATGCTCTAAGAGACTCTGGGTTGAGGTCAGTGATAAAGTAGTGTCATGAATGTCCTGTTAGGGTCAGGTTAACATGGACCACAATCCTACAGAGAGATCTTTCACACCCACCAGAGGGGAAGAGATCGAGAGGTATGGGGGGATGGGGGGGGGTTATGACACCTCACACCCATTGTAAATCCCAAGGCAGCAGACAAAATCCCACTGCCCTCTCACTATGGAGGAAAGAAATGTATGATGGGCCTACGAACCTGCCTCAGAACATTACCATGCAATAAATGGACTTTGAGACAATATGTTTCATCAGCCAAAATGGTAGTAGTGACCATAGATGGAATATGAAAATGAATGTCGTTTTTGTTATGTTATTAAAAGTTAAATGACGACATTATAATGAAAACATTGTAACTTGAAGAGTTTTCACACTATGTACTTGAGGTTTGCATACTGTACGTTGCGTGGAAAATGTCCCGATCAAAGAGAATGTTTTAGTAAAGATGAAATGTGAAGTTAGTTGTCTAAATTGGATCTGAGTAAAATCCAGACCTTACCTCGTAACTAGGTACGCCCAGAGAATTGCCCTAAAGGTGGAAACGTCCATTTCTGACCCGACAAAACATGTGAGTTACAAATTAAACATATCAGACTAAGTGACCCTGAGCTGCAGCGGTCAGCAAACCCAAGTGGTCAGCAAACCCAAAACGCAACACGAGGTTGAAGAAGACAAAGGAACCTTTTTACAACCTATGCTACGGATGAGTAGCTGTATCTAAGGGGGTGAATTTAAGCAGGACCATCTGGTCACCTCTCTCCAAGGAATCGTGTGTCTACACTGTTTTCATTCACACGCTGGGACCTCTATAATCAATGCACGGGCGCAGACCTCCATCCTTCTTCTTCACAAAAAATAAACTCGAGGTGGCGGGTGAAGTGGAGGACCGAATGTACCCCTGACGCAGGGTTTTCGGTGACATATGTCTCCATAGCCACCGTCTCCGCTTGCGACAGGGGATAGACGTGACTCCTGGGATGTGCAGCGTCTACCATGAGATTTATCGCACAATCCCCCCCGCCGATGGGGTGGTAATTGAGTCACCTTCTTTTTACAGAAGGCGAGAGCCAAAACGGCATATTCTGGGGGAATGCGCATGGTGGAGACCTGGTCTGGACTTTCCACCGTGGTAGCACCAACAGAAACACCTACTCACCTCCCCAAGCACTCTCGCGACCACCCCATGAGAGCCCTCTGTTGCCAGGAAATGGTGGAGTTATGATGAGCCAACCAGGGAAGGCCTAGTACCACGGGAAACGTAGGAGAGTCAATGAGAACAGACTGATTCTCTCATCGTGAACCCCCTGCGTCTCCATGGCCAGGGAGATGGTGGCCTCCCTGATTAGCCCGGACCCTAATGGTCAACTATCCAGAGCGTGAACCGGAAAAGGTCTTTCCACAGGAATAATGGGGATCCCTAAACTAAGTGCTAACGCTCTGTCAATAAAATTCCCAGCTGCGCCTGAATCGACGAGCGCCTTATGCTGGGAATGCAGGGAGAACTCAGGGAAACAAACAGGTACAAACAGGTGGACAACAGAGGACTCTGGATGAGAGTGGTGCATACTCACCTGGGGTGACGTCAGAGTGCCCTGCCTGTTGCCTCGACTCCCAGAGGGACCAACCCGGCACCGACCGGCAGTGTGCCCTCTGTGGCCACAGATGGTACACGTGAAAGCCCCTCCTCCAGCCTCCCTACGCGCAGCCCCTCCCAACTCCATGGGCACCGGAGCAAGAGTGCTGGGAGATGGAACCGACAGAGCCCCCTCAGGACATCCACGGATGACCAGCAGGTTATCCAACCGGATGGACATATCCACCAGTTGGTCAAAGGTGGTGGTGGTATCCCTGCAGGCCAACTCCCGTTGAACGTCCTCACGTAAGCTGCATCGATAGTGGTCGATGAGGGCCCTGTCGTTCCATCCTGCTCCGGCGGCCAAGGTCCAGAACTCCAGCGCGAAATCCTGTCCCCTGCCTCAAATGGAAGAGTCGTTCACCCGCCGCTCTACCTTCGGGCGGATGGTCAAAGACGGCCCGGAAACGGCGAGTAAACTCCTCGAAGTGGTCCAACGCCGCGTCTTCCTCTCCCCACACGGCGTTTGCCCACTCCAGAGCTCTTCCCGAGAGGCATGAGACAAGGGTGGATACTCTCTCCCTTCCTGAGGGAGCTGGGTGAACAGTGGCCAGGTATAGGTCCAGTTGTAAAAGGAACCCCTGGCACTGTGCGGCCGTCCCATCATACTCCCTGGGAAGGGAGAGATGTATTCCACTGGGGCTGGATCCGGATGGGACGGGTAGAGATAACCCCGGTTGAGCTGGTCGAGGCGCTGCAGAGACCTCCTGTCTCTCCCAGTGGTCCATGGTCTGGACAACGCAATCCATCATGGCACCGAGATGATGTAGCATAGCCGCGTGTTCCTGGACACGTTCCTGGACTCCTCTAACCGGGGTACCTGCTCCTGCTGACTCCATGGGTGGTGTAGGATTCTGTTAGGAGTGTGTATCGGAGGCGAAGTCAGATGCAGGAGAGCAGAGTGTAGTGAACAGGCGCACTTTTTATTCTGGTCAAAATGACAGCACAAAATAACAATAAATGTGCCCAAAACACGGAACATAGACAAAAAGTAATGCGTGTAACAATATTCACAATATCAAAATACACGTAACACAAACAATCCTTCACAAAGACATAATGGGGAACAGAGGAATAAATACATATGAATTGATTGGGGAATGAAAACCAAGGTGTGCATGGAACAAGACAAAACAAATGGATACATGATAAATGGAGCGGCGATGGCTAGATGTCACGGTCGTCGTAATGGATGGACCAAGGCGCAGCGGGTATGTGAATGCTCATTTTTATTAATTCAAAACAAAAACACGAAAACGATAAACGGACGAAAAACAGTCTTGTAGGCTCACACAGCAATACAAAGAACAATCTCCCACAATCCCCAAAACAAACAAACTCCTAATTATAGGACCTTCAATCAGAGGCAACGATAACCAGCTGCCTCCAATTGAAGGCCCCAATCCCAAATACTAAACATAGAAATAAACACCCTAGAAACAGACATAGAACTGTACAACATAGAACTAAACCAAAAACCCCGGAAACATAAATAAAATGCCCCTCTACATAAACACACACTCAAAACCATATAAAACAAATACCCCCTGCCCCGTCCTGACCAAACTATAATAACAAATAACCACTTTACTGGTCAGGACATGACACTAGAAAGCCGGTGACGTCGACCGCCGAACGCCGCCTGAACAAGGAGAGGAGCCGACTTCGGCGGAAGTTGTGACAGTCATGCACAAAGTAGATGTCCTAACCGACTTGCCAAAACTATAGTTTGTTAACAAGAAATTTGTGGAGTGGTTGAAAAACAAGTTTTAATGACTCCAACTTAAGTGTATGTAAACTTCCGACTTCAACTGTATGTGTATCTTTTATTATAATTTTAGCTTGTTAGCAAATAAATAATCAACTCAAATGGTGTGGTACGGATTTATTTGGTGAGACTCGGGTTTGTGTAGATTCCCGGATTATGTGACGTTCAGAATGAGACTGTAGAGGAAGTCGATTAATTAGTGACTGTTGTAAAATCGATATTCTGATATTCTTTTAGTTATTTTGGGAAATTCTAAACTCAATAAAGACAAAACTTTCCCATGGTGTCCCAGGTTAATGAGTTAATAATTACCTGATTCATTCAATAACATAATTATAAACCGTTAATCATTCAATGAGCAGCAGTTGTCACATTAATCAATAAAATGTCACGACAGTAGTCTACAGTACTACCGCCAAGAAATTAGCTATAGGTGTACCTATCATAGGAGTCCCCTCGAAGCCTACCATTGACTATGTTTATACCCTCTCTCACAGGAGAAAGCATCCGAGTGAGCGAAACTGCGCCCCTCTGTCTTACTATATATATGTAGCCCATGTATCTGGCCAGAAATAGTATGACATGCCATACTCTTTTTGTCCAGACAGAATCAGATACATAGTTTACACATTCAGAGACAGAGGGGCGCTGTTCTGCTCCTTCTAATGCTTTATCTGAGACTGATGCATCTTTCTGTTGGCGCACATCTCGTCAAGTAAATGATCATTATTTCAATATGGTATTTGGACGGTCAAGGAGGTATGGTATTTGGACGGTCAAGGAGGTATGGTATTTGGACGGTCAAGGAGGTAAGGTATTTGGACGGTCAAGGAGGTAAGGTATTTGGACGGTCAAGGAGGTATGGTATTTGGACGGTCAAGGAGGTATGGTATTTGGACGGTCAAGGAGGTAAGGTATTTGGACGGTCAAGGAGGTATGGTATTTGGACGGTCAAGGAGGTATGGTATTTGGACGGTCAAGGAGGTAAGGTATTTGGACGGTCAAGGAGGTATGGTATTTGGACGGTCAAGGAGGTATGGTATTTGGACGGTCAAGGAGGTATGGTATTTGGACGGTCAAGGAGGTAAGGTATTTGGACGGTCAAGGAGGTAAGGCTATATCTATTATTTTATTAGTGATCACTGAGACAGAGTTGTCTTCCAGAAAACCTCTGTGGTTAGCACAAAGTGTTTATGAAAGTGCAATACCTTGAACTTTTCTGTTTGCCCAGATCTTTCTAATTGTTATGATTTGGGCCTAGTCATACATGCTGACACCATTACTTTTTTACAATGGATCACAGATTTTGATTTAGCCGCATATGTTCATTTCAAACTTATAATTAGCATGGTATTACTAGTCTATTACCAGATTGCTACATTAGATCATGCCCTCTAATTACTGTGACAAAATGTTTGGTAAAGTAAAGCTTTTCCCACATATCGTTGTCTTTCCCTGATCTATAATTCTCTATTCTAGATCTGTTTTGATCTCATAGCATGTTTGTCACCCTCAAGGTTTTCAGCCATATCCCTGATACAGGTACTGTATGTGGTGTCTACTCAGATATGTTGCTGAGCAATCTGTAGGAAGATACATTACATATTTAGGTCGTTGTAGCTTTGTACAGATGTAGGATCTAAATTTGATAACCCTGTTGCAGGAGAATTTTCCTGAAATGCAGAAAATGTAAAACTTGTAGTGTGTTTTAGGTTTGAAAAGGCTTCTGATAAGTGTAATTTACACAGACATTTCAGAGGAAACAGAAAATATAGCAACCCCTAAAAAATGTAAATTATTATAATCCACATAATAATTCACATTTCCTGTTGCTGCAGGATTATTGTCCTACTGTAGAAAACTGGCTCAAATTAAGATCCTAAATCTGTAGCTCTCAGATTATTACTGAGTAGTTCCTTGTTTTCACAATGTATACAGTATATTGTTTTGTTGAGTACATGAACCCAATCTTGCATTCCATAAGTAAAGTTTTTGACTGATCCCGGAAACCTGGTCACCCGGTTTGAATGTCACTTTGAGTTCACCCATTCTTTGCAATGTGAAGACAATTGGGAGCTGTAAAGATTGTATTTCATGAACCATAAGAGGGTTGGGGAACAAAACCAGTTTGGAGATTTGAAGTGATGCTGTGTGTCTGTGTATGCATGTGCGTACATCTGTGTGTGCATGCTTTTGTGAGTGTGTGTGCGTGTGCGTGTGCGTGTGCGTGTGCGTGTGTGTGTGTGTGTGTGTGTGTGTGTGTGTGTGTGTGTGTGTAAGATGCAGAGCCAACAAGGTGCCTACACTCTGGACGAATCAGTTCATGCTGTGTATCTGGTAGAAATCTCTGATCGCAATCAACACACAACCTAAATGCAACATTCAAACTACATTCAAGAACCAACCAAACAACCACCCACATTTAACCATACCAAACCATGCTTTTGCTCACTAAATGTTATTTAACCTTAGAGGAGCATAATGCAGATATCGCTTTTATGACCCGTGCCACACTTTAACATCCCATATGCCAGTACAGTGTGTCCCAAAAGACTGTTGGTAATTTACCAGTGTGGAAGCTGGCATCTGGATATTAAGTGGCTGATGTTTTACGAGGACACAGAGGCCATAACGAATGTTGGTAGTGGTATATGGGGAAATGGAATGCACAGTGGCTTTGCACCACTTCTTAACAGAATGTGTTGAACCCCTGGGAGGGGGATAAAGTGTTTTATGGCTTGGCTTCGTAATGTTTTTTCTTTCTTGTATTCATCATTAGATACTTTTTTTGATACTCATCACAGCATGTTGCACCTGCCTGGGGAAACGTATTTTACTGCATTACATTGAAATAACAAATGCCATCATCAACAGGAAAATAACATTTGTTTTCTCTCACGGATTGTGACCCAGGTGAGTGAGGCACGCTGTGCTGTGCTGTGACATGTGCAAAAAAAGACTTTATCTGTATGAAATGTGATTCTTTTTTTCGTGTTCTTCATCCTCTTCCTCCTCGCGTTGTCCCATTCATCCTCTAGTTATCCCATTCATCCTCTTCCTCCTCGCGTTGTCCCATTCATCCTCTAGTTATCCCATTCATCCTCTTCCTCCTCGCGTTATCCCATTCATCATTGAGTTATCCCATGCATCCTCTTCCTCCTCCAGTTATCCCATTCATCCTCTTTCTCCTCGAGTTACCCATTCATCCTCGAGTTATCCCATGCATCCTCTTCCTCCTCGAGTTATCCCATTCATCCTCTTCCTCCTCGAGTTATCCCATTCCTCCTCGAGTTATCCCATTCATCCTCGAGTTATCCCATTCATCCTCGAGTTATCCCATGCATCCTCTTCCTCCTCGAGTTGTCCCATTCATCCTTGAGTTATCCCATGCATCCTCTTCCTCCTCGAGTTATCCCATGCATCCTCTTCCTCCTCGAGTTGTCCCATTCACCCTCTTCCTCCTCGAGTTATCCCATTCATCCCCGAGTTATCCCATGCATCCTCTTCCTCCTCGAGTTATCCCATGCATCCTCTTCCTCCTCGAGTTGTCCCATTCATCCTCTTCCTCCTCAAGTTATCCCATTCATCCTCTTCCTCCTCGAGTTATCCCATTCATCCTCTTCCTCCTCGAGTTATCCCATTCATCCTCTTCCTCCTCGAGTTATCCCATTCATCCTCGAGTTATCCCATTCATCCTCTTCCTCCTTGAGTTATCCCATTCATCCTCGAGTTATCCCATTCATCCTCTTCCTCCTTGAGTTATCCCATTCATCCTCGAGTTATCCCATTCATCCTCTTCCTCCTTGAGTTATCCTATTCCTCCTCTTCCTCCTCGAGTTATCCCATTCATCCTCTTCCTCCTCGAGTTATCCCATTCATCCTCGAGTTATCCCATTCATCCTCTTCCTCCTTGAGTTATCCCATTCATCCTCTTCCTCCTCGAGTTATCCCATTCATCCTCGAGTTATCCCATTCATCCTCTTCCTCCTCGAGTTATCCCATTCATCCTCGAGTTATCCCATTCATCCTCGAATTATCCCATTCATCTTCAAGTTATCCCATTCATCCTTTTCCTCCTTGAGTTATCCCATTCATCCTCTTCCTCCCCGAGTTATCCCATTCATCCTCGAGTTATCCCATTCATCCTTGAGTTATCCCATTCATCCTCGAATTATCCCATTCATCCTCGAATTATCCCATTCATCCTCTTCCTCCAAGAGTTAACCCATTCATACACTTCCTCCTCGAGTTATCCCATTCATCCTCTTCCTCCTCGAGTTATCCTCTTCCTCCTCTAGTTATCCCATTCATCCTCTTCCTCCTCAAGTTATCCCATTCATCCTCTTCCTCCTCTAGTTATCCCATTCATCCTCTTCCTCCTCGAGTTATCCCATTCATCCTCTTCCTCCTCGAGTTATCCCATTTATCCTCTTCCTCCTCGAGTTATCCCATTCATCCTCTTCCTCCTCGAGTTATCCTCTTCCTCCTCTAGTTATCCCATTCATCCTCTTCCTCCTCGAGTTATCCCATTCATCCTCTTCCTCCTCTAGTTATCCCATTCATCCTCTTCCTCCTCGAGTTATCCCATTCATCCTCTTCCTCCTCGAGTTATCCCATTTATCCTCTTCCTCCTCTAGTTATTCCATTCATCCTCTTCCTCCTTGAGTTATCCCATTCATCCTCTTCCTCCTCGGGTTATCCCATTCATCCTCTTCCTCCTCGGGTTATCCCATTCATCCTCTTCCTCCTCGAGTTATCCCATTCATCCTCTTCCTCCTCGGGTTATCCCATTCATCCTCTTCCTCCTCGAGTTATCCCATTCATCCTCTTCCTCCTTGGGTTATCCCATTCATCCTCTTCCTCCTCGGGTTATCCCATTCATCCTCTTCCTCCTCGAGTTATCCCATTCATCCTCTTCCTCCTTGGGTTATCCCATTCCCCAGTAAAATGTTTGGACATGTTACAGTATATGTTTTGCATCATATATTTTCAACATCAATAGTCAACATCATAAACTGGATACTGCCTGTACTGTATATAATACATTGCATTGCATGTTGTTTTAATTTGAGAAAATAAAGTAGATCATCTGCCCAACATCAATCCAATAAATTACAGGGGAAAGTAGACCAAGAGTGATGTCGTCTAGTCAACCGTTAAAGGCCCATTACCTCTCTGTGGTGAAGACCTGGACAACCGTAACAAGACTGATTCTGGCTGGTTGCCAACTCAGGAGATTTAAAACATTCCCTCTTGGATTTTTACAGATGGCAGGAAGAGAATTCAGGTTTCAGCTACAGCTCCCCTTTGTCTCTGATTAGGCATGCCTCGTAACCTTGCTCATTTTGTCACCACTAAGGGCTGCCAACGCCAACCAACACCAGGCCTGCTGCACTGGCACTGGCAGGGAAGAGAGGCCATTGGTGAGGGGAGGGGAATGTAAGTTTCTGAGTAATGTTTGGTCATTTTGTATGGGCAGTATTTTCACAGTCTCCAATTGACATCAATGAATGATTGGTGCTTATCTCAACTGTGAATTGTTCCTATATTCTTGAGAAGCGATGCACTCCCACATGTTACCAGTGTATTTGAGGACAAAACATAATTCACACAAAGAATCTCCCTACTTCAAACACGCACACTGGTTAATCACAAATGCTGTATGTATTATTCGGTTGTGCTTTGGCACAGGTTGTCAGATCAAGAAAAGTTTTCAGCTTCTTATTTTGAATTTCAGATGTGCTGAAAGTGAATGAAGACTTTCCAATAGTAAGGTAACATGTCTATCTGACTATTTGACAGATCATTTCTGCGATCGCCCGGATTCCACTTATAAACCAATCACACCATAAAAATGTACTTAGAAGTGTTGATATCTACGGGTCAAAATAATCTTCTGTATGCTCAAAGCTTTGTTCCAAATGATAAAGTATACTGTACTAAAGTATACAGTAGCACATTCCTTTTGAAGGTAGCGATGTGGTAAAACAGGATATGAAAACAGGCCCTTTTGTTACTACAAGGTTTCACAAGTCAACCCTGTGTTAGGAAACTAAATTGGGCTAATTGGGATGATATTTACATTCAAGGAGAGAAATTCAATTCACATTGAAATGTAGAACTGGGTCTGGACAAAACATTATAGCGGTGTAGAGAAAGTGAAATTGTGATGAAGATAAATTTTTATTGCAAGTGGTATAGCAATGGCAAATCCATAATCATTGTTGTAACCTGATGAAATTCACCAATGCATAAAATGCACCTTTTGACTTGAAAAGTTTCTAAACACCTGTACTGTAAATACACCTACACAAATGAGCACTGTACTTGATTTAAACAACAAAATGATCATTTATTTAGATAGTGCCTAAGAGGATACGTGTATGTTTCTGACAGCTCAACAGCCAGGTGCCAAACAGGTTGAACAGATTCTGACTGAAACCCCCTCTACAACCTAATTACTGCCTTTAAAACAAACTAAAACAAAAAACAAAGAACAACTATTGTAGGAATGCCGCAGTGGCAGATCTACTCAAGGCGGAAACAATCACGTTTTCACATTCCGTTCATTCTCTGAGCCAACTGCGCTTGTTTGGTTCCTTGTATTCACAAGGAACCAAATGGAAACAGGGCCGAAACAGGCAGAAGGAACTAACCTGAACATGTCCAATAACAAAACCCTTGTTTTCATTACAAAAATGTTTTGCTATGGTTTACTACAGTGTGCACTAATGAATACTCTCCATTTGTTCAGCGATTCGGAACCAAATGTGCGCCGAAAGCAAGGGGAAATGCATTGGATTTTAAATGCGCTTTTATATTGACAGTTTTAAGCTGGGTAATGTCCCATCTGTCTCCCCCTGCCATTGGTGCTCTACGGACTTCATCTTACTGCCTCTTTAATTAGTGATTAAAGTGGCACGACGGAACGGATGGAAGGTTTATATATCCGAGTGGAATTAGAAGGGTGGGTGATGGGGTGGTAACAATGGGGGATGGTGGCAGCCCAAATTGGCAGAGGATGCGATCGATTTAGGTGGGATTGTGTCGTGTGTTATAGGCTTGATTGTGAACGTGAGTTTACACACAGTGGTTTCGCATTGCCTTGTTCTGGCATTAATGAAAGGGTCAGGAATGTTATAATGATTGGTACATAGAGCAAGTATTCCACATTCAAAGCATATTGCCCATTGATAATAAACAACCCCATCAGTTATTATTGTTTATTTTTTACCTTTATTTAACTAGGCAAGTCTGTTAAGAACATATTCTTATTTACAATGACGACCTACCCCAGCCAAACCCTCCCCTAACCCGGACGACGCTGGGCCAATTGTGCGCCGACTTATGATCACGGCCGGTTGTGATATAGCCCGGGATCAAACCTGGGTCTGTAGTGACGCCTCTAGCTCTGCAATGCAGTGCCCTAGACCGCTGCACCACTCAGGATCCCTCCAAGTCAGTTAGAGGGGAAGCTGGGCACATGAAGCAGATATTTTGGCAAAAGAAACACTGACATTTTAAGGCCAAATTCAGGGTGACCATTGGCCAGTGAAAGCATATTGGTTTAAGATGCCCAGCCCAATGAGAATACTTTGACCGGTATGACATGTTTGTTCTTACCTGCCCGTGCGACTTGCCAATAGATGCTATACAGTGAGGTCCGAAATGATTGACATCCTTGATAAAGATGAGCCAAAAGGACTGTATAAAATAAATAATTCAAGTACTGAGCTACTGTATATTGTATTCAACAAGAAAAAGGGAAATAATATTGATTTATGCTAATACAATTGCTCAGAGAAAGAGATTTTGCAATGTAATGTTAAAATGTTGATTTCCGCCTAAATAGTAATTATTTACAATGAGAGGGCCATAAACAATACCTAGTAATGCTTATAATTCCAGAAAGATTAAAATCTCTGTTTTTATAAATTGCTGCGGTGTAGTCACTTTTGAGGACACAAGCTCAAGTACACAGTACAAATATAAGAAAAATATGAAAATAAGAAAAATAATATATTTTATTTCTTATTCAACAAAAGTGGGGGAATAGGACTGCTTAGAAATGCTTTCTAAATATAGTAACAATCAAATTTACAACGACTTACTACAATATTTAACCTTCTTATAACTTTAAAATAAATATGATCATACTTATTGACAGTACAAAATTGCCACCATATAACTGATGACAGAGCATTTTCTGCCCAGCATCCTGAACAATGCACAGACAGTATTCAAATGCCTGCTGACTAGGAAGGTCCCTTCTAATATGTTTTCCAACTCACAAAACTGACATTTTTCAGTGAACGGTGCAACATCAATTTGCTGTGCACTCCAAGACAGCTCTGGTTGTTCCGCTTCGCATGCCGCTCTCAGCTCTCATCTCGCTCCCTCATTTGCATAGGGAGCGACATGTCACATATTCTGGCCTATCCAGACAAAGGATCGATTTCCCCTGGCTGTGAACCTCGCAGCTCTGCTTACAATATGGCATATGAAACGGGACACCATAGCGATTGCACAGTTTCCTCTCACTGTGATGTTCTCAGATGGATTTAGAGCTCTCAACATAGAGAAATCAGCTCATGCTTAAAGTTGTAACAAACTTATACAGAACCCTTACAGATCCAGTGTCTGCAGTTATGGACTGTCCTCTTCAATTCAAACCACAGGTTTTCAATGGGTTTCAAGTCCAGAGACTGAGATGGCCATTGCAAAATGTTGATTTTGTGGCCAATTAACAATTTCTTTGTGGATTTGGATGTGTGCTTGGGGTTATTGTCTTGCTGGAAGATCCACATGTGACCAAGTTTCAACCTCCTAGCAGAGGCAACCAGGTTTTTGGCTAAAATGTCCTGGTACTGGGTGAAGTTCATGACAAGGGCCCTGAAGGAAGCAGAATAACCCCATAACAACAAAGATCCACAACTGTATGTCATGCATTCTCATTTCAATGACAAACCCCAGCATTGCTAAAGAGCTCTATTTTCATGTCATCCAACAAATGTAAATGCCTGCAGTTTGGCAATTGCTTTGGATGACATGAACAGAGAGCAACTCAGGGGCAACAGTGTTACTCAGTGTTACTCAGGGGCAACAGTGCTACTCAGTGTTACTCAGGGGAAACAGTGTTACTCAGTGTTACTAGGGGCAACAGTGTTACTCAGTGTTACTCAGGGGCAACAGTGTTACTCAGGGGCAACAGTGATACTCAGGGGCAACAGTGCTGCTCAGTGTTACTCAGGGGCAACAGTGTTACTCAGGGGCAACAGTGCTACTCAGTGTTACTCAGGGGCAACAGTGTTACTCAGTGTTACTCAGGGGCAACAGTGTTAGTCAGTGTTACTCAGGGGCAACAGTGTTACTCAGGGGCAACAGTGTTACTCAGGGGCAACAGTGTTACTCAGGGGCAACAGTACTACTCAGTGATTCTCAGGGGCAATAGTACTACTCAGTGTTACTCAGGGGCAACAGTACTACTCAGTGTTACTCAGTGCTACCCAAGGGAAACAGTACGAGGAAGCCTCACAACCGCACTTCACATTCCTCTGTCAACAGCCCTGGAGAGGACAGACAAGGTGCTCCCATTAACTAAGACTTCCTCGTGTTTCTAAGAAAACATTTTTCAACATACAGGGTTGTGTTCAGTAGGCACGAAATAGAACAAAACACTCAAAAACAGGGAGATTGTCACGTCCTGACCAGCAGAGGGCGCAATGGTGTTAGTTTTGGTCAGGATGTGGCAGGGGTTTTGTGTGTGTGAATGGTTGTGTTGGTGATTTCGACTCCCAATTGAAGGCAGGTGTGTTGAGTTGCCTTTGATTGGGAGTCCTATATAGGAGTGTGTGTTTTTCTTTGGGGTTGTGGGTAGTTGTTTTTGCACTGCGTTTAGTTAGCCTGCAAAACTGTTGCTGTCTTGTTTATTGTTTTTTCACTGTGGATGCTTTACTCTTTTGAATTAAACTATGAGTATCTACATTCCCGCTGCGCCTTGGTCCATTTCTTGACGACGGTTGTTACAGAACTACCCACCAAGAAATGGACCAAGGCGCAGCGGGAATGTGGATACTCATAGTTTAATTCAAAAGAGTAAAGCATCCACAGTGAATAAACAAGACAGCAACAGTTTTGCAGGCTAACTAAACGCAGTGCAAAAACAACTACCCACAACCCCAAAGAAAAACACACACTCCTATATAGGACTCCCAATCAAAGGCAACTCAACACACCTGCCTTCAATTGGGAGTCCCAATCACCAACACAACCATTCACACACACAAAACCCCTGCCACATCCTGACCAAAACTAACACCATTACGCCCTCTGCTGGTCAGGACGTGACAGAGATACTATCTGAACTTGTCTAATAACAAAAACGTTTTAATTTTCCGTTGCAAGTAATTTGGAAAGACGTGTGCCCTGTTGAACACAACCCAGGGCACACGTTGATTCACCTGCAGATAGTACAGTCGCGGCCAAAAGTTTTGAGAATGACACAAATATTGATTTTCACAAAGTCTACTGCCTCAGTTTGTATGATGGCAATTTGCATATACTCCAGAATGTTATGAAGAGTGATCAGATGAATTGCAATTAATTGCAAAGTCCCTCTTTGCCATGCAAATGAACTGAATCCCCCAAAAACATTTCCAATGCTGTCACAACGTCCACAGAAGGTGGCGCCTCTCCCCGTACGGGCGGCGCTCGGCGGTCGTCGTTGCCGGCCTACTAGCTGCCACCGATCTCCTTTTCTGTTTCATTTGGTAATGTCTGTTTAGGTTAGCTCCTGTTTTGTGTTTATTCATTAGTGAGGTATTTAGTCTGTCTGTTTTTGGTTTGGGGTTGTGCGGGATTGTTTCGTGTCATTTTGTTGGAGGTTGGGGATTTCTTTTCCTCTGCCGTTACGCATTAGGCATTAGGGTTTGCTGGGCTGCGTCCCGACTCATTTAGGACTGTTACCTATCGCTGGAGTTTTATACCCTGCCTTGTGTTTTTTTCGGCACTCTGGACTGTGTTCATTAAAACGTGTTTCTACGTACCTTAGTCTCCTGCGCCTGACTTCACCCCTCCTGCATGATTGAATCTTATGACAACTGCATTTCAGCCCTGCCACAAAAGGACCAGCTGACATCACATCAGTGATTCTCTCGTTAACACAGGTGTGAGTGTTGACGAGGACAAGGCTGAAGATCACTCTGTCATACTGATTGAGTTCGAATAACAGACTGGAAGCTTCAAAAGGAGGGTGGTGCTTGGAATCATTGTTCTTCCTATGTTTACCATGGTTATCTGCAAGGAAACACGTGCCATCATCCTTGCTTTGCACAAAAAGGGCTTCACAGGCAAGGATATTGCTGCCAGTAAGATTGCACCTAAATCAACCATTTATCGGATCATCAAGAACTTCAAGGAGAGTGGTTCAATTGTGAAGAAGGCTTCAGGGCGCCCAAGAAAGTCCAGCAAGCGCCAGGCCCGTCTCCTAAAGTTGATTCAACTGCGGGATCGGGGCACCACCAGTACAGAGCTTGCTCAGGAATGGCAGCAGGCAGGTGTGAGTGCATCTCCACGCACAGTGAGGCGAAGACTTTTGGAGGATGGCCTGGTGTCAAGAAGGGCAGCAAAGAAGCCACTTCTCTCCAGGAAAAACACCAGGGACAGACTGATATTCTGCAAAAGGTACAGAGATTGGACTGCTGAGAACTGGGGTAAAGTCATTTTCTCTGATGAATCCCCTTTCTGATTGTTTGGGGCATCCGGAAAAAAGCTTGTCCGGAGAAGACAAGGTGAGCGCTACCATCAGTCCTGTGTCATGCCAACAGTAAAGCATCCTGAGACCATTCATGTGTGGGGTTGCTTGTCAGCCAACGGAGTGGGCTCACTCACAATTTTGCCTAAGAACACAGCCATGAATAAAGAATGGTACCAACACATCCTCCGAGAGCAACTTCTCCCAACCATCCAGGAACAGTTTGGTGACGAACAATGCCTTTTCGTGCATGATGGAGCACCTTGCCATAAGGCAAAATTGATAACTAAGTGGCTCAGAGAACAAAACATCAATATTTTGGGTCAATGGCCAGGAAACTCCCCAGAGCTTAATCCCATTGAGAACTTGTGGTCAATCAAAACCCCACAAATTCTGACAAACTCCAAGCATTGATTATGCAAGAATGGGCTGCCATCAGTCAGGATGTGGCCCAGAAGATAATTGACAGCATGCCAGGGCAGATTACAGAGGTCTTGAAAAAGAAGGGTCAACACTAAAAATATTGACTCTTTGCATCAACTTCATGTAATTGTCAATAAAAGCCTTTGACACTTATGAAATGCTTGTAATTATACATTTTAGTCATTTAGCAGATGCTCTTATCCAGAGCAACTTACAGTAGTGAATGCATACATTTAATACGTTTTTTTTTTTTCTTCGTACTGGTCCCCCATGGAAATCGAACCCACAACCCTGGCGTTGCAAACACCACACTCTACCAACTGAGCCACACGGGACCATTATACTTCAGTATTCCATAATAATATCTGACAAAAAGATCTAAAGACACTGAAGCAGCAAACTTTGTGGAAATAAATATTTGTGTCATTCTCAAAACTTTTGGCAACAACTGTAGAGTGATCAGTTTAAAAACAACAGCTTCTGATAACATTTAATTAGCCAATTACCTGACAGGGCCAATGAGAACCTAGTGTGCATATGCCCCCCCCCCCCCCAGCCACTTCTGATTGTGATGGCGCTTACAGAGATGGTCGCCACGCTTCGAGTTCTAAGGAAGCTATGCAGTATTTAGTTTTTTTATGTATTATTTCTACAAGCATTTAATTACACTCACATTAACATCTGCTAACCACTTGTAGGTGGCAAATAAAATTTGATTTGATTTGATATGACCCCCCTCCAGCCAATTTATGACCCCCCTCCAACCAATATATGACCCCCCTCCAACCATTATATGACCCCCCTCCAACCATTATATGACCCCCCTCCAACCATTATATGACCCCCCTCCAGCCACTATATGACCCCCCTCCAACCAATATATGACCCCCCTCCAACCAATATATGACCCCCCTCCAGCCACTATATGACCCCCCTCCAGCTACTATATAACCCCCCTCCAACCAATATATGACCCCCCTCCAACCAATATATGCCCCCGCTCCAACCAATATATGACCCCCCTCCAGCCAATATATGACCCCCTCCAGCCAATTTATGGCCCCCCTCCAACCAATATATGACCCCCCTCCAACCAAATATAGCCCCCCTCCAGCAAAAATATGACTCCTCCATCCAATATATGACCTCCCTCCAGTGATAATATGGCCCACCTCCAGTCAATTTCTGGGGAAGTAGGAATCAGAATCCTCCATCTTTGTGTTTCACAGAGAAGGTACTGTATACTGCCTGGTTGTAAAAAAAAACGGTGGTATCGTCCTTCTACCACGTGAAACATGTTGATTACAGGAATTAGGATGACGTACCAACTCCATAGCCCTGTGTACACCCTGAGATTGCAAAGTTGGGAGTTCAATCCCTCATCTAGTCCCACCAAAGAGTGTGAAAATGAGACACAATCTGTCTCTACCTGGCATTAGGGAGATAGATCCAGGGGGTGTATCATGTTTAGGAGGGCATAACTCCCTATAGTACTGTACATTGCAACTATTGGTTTAAAGTGCACACATTGTTATTGTTTTACCACATTACAACACAATTTCCAGCCAGTTGATCAGTTCAGGTTGCAATTTCACTACATCTTGGAACACTTTACAGTACATTGTATGGAGTTTCACTACATCTTGGAACACTTTACAGTACATTGTATGGAGTTTCACTACATCTTGGAATGTTTTACAGTACATTGTATGGAGTTTCACTACATCTTGGAACACTTTACAGTACATTGTATGGAGTTTCACTACATCTTGGAACACTTTACAGTACATTGTATGGAGTTTCACTACATCTTGGAATGTTTTACAGTACATTGTATGGAGTTTCACTACATCTTGGAACACTTTACAGTACATTGTATGGAGTTTCACTACATCTTGGAATGTTTTACAGTACATTGTATGGAGTTTCACTACATCTTGGAACACTTTACAGTACATTGTATGGAGTTTCACTACATCTTGGAATGTTTTACAGTACATTGTATGGAGTTTCACTACATCTTGGAATGTTTTACAGTACATTGTATGGAGTTTCACTATATCTTAGAGCATTTTACAGTACGTTGTATGGAGTAACTCAACAACTTAGCACATTATTGTGGCCTATACGCCTAATGTTGCCCCTTCTGATAAATACGTAATTAGCCAATTAACTGACATGGCTACTGAGAACCTTGAGATGCCTGGTTTAGACAACGCCTGAAGGGGATGGTCAATCACTGGTATTGCCTATTGTCTGGCCTAGCAGCACCCCAGTAAAGCCGAGGGGCTTGAGGAATCTACTTTTTGAAGTATTGATGACAGCCATGGGAGTCTGCTCTGTGATTTTACCTTGACAGCCAGCCAGTCAGCAAATCAATACAAACCTAAAGTCATTTGATCCAATACGCTGGCTAATGAGAAATTCTCTACACTCCCACTTTTTCCTTGGAGGGGTGTAGAGAGCTGTGGGAGCAAAAAGGTTATTGAGCTAGCAGACTACAGGAATGGGGAATGCATTTGGTCCAAACAAAGGGTATCTTGGACTCTTTAAATCTCTAATTAAAAGATCTCTCACTTTTGCTGTTTTTTATGTACCCTTATAATTATTTATCCCAGTCAAGTTAAGTCGTCCTTTGTGTGTTTACCTGTTTACAGATTTTCCTTTGGTTAAATCCGGGAAACATGAATTTCTAATATTTGGTTTCCATCTGGTGGACTCCTTTTGAACAACAAACTTGACAACAATTGTCTGTTGATGAAGACAATAGTGTGGATTACCCATTTTAAATTTAACTTGATCATTTTTTATATTGATGCACATCAACATGTATGTTTTTTTATTTGGAATCCTATGAATCTGTGTGTAGAAAATGGTGCAGCGGTCTAAGGCACTGCATCTCAGTGCAAGAGCTGTCATTACAGTCCCTGGATCAAATCCAGGCTGTATCACATCTGGCTGTGATTGGGAGTCCCATAGGGCAGTGCACAATTGGCCCAGTGTCATCTGGGGTAGGCCATGCTTGTAAATAAGAATATGTTCTTAACTGACTTGCCTAGTTAAATATGTCACCCAGCCTGTTTTATAAGACAGTCCAAGTGTGTAATCATTAGTGCACACTGTAGAAAACTGTTTGCAACGGAAAATGTTTTACTGTAAAAACAAGAGTTTCTATTGGCCAAATTCAAGTTATGTCCCGCTTCCGTTTGGTTTGGTTCCTAATGAATACACCCCAGATAACCATTGTAGAGGCTTTCAAGTACCCATGGGGACACCAGTTGAAAGATTTGAGATGCACATCCAAAATCCCATTGAAAGTCAAGAATCCAATGGCTTGAAGAATAAAACTTAAAATGTTTTATAATAGAATCCAAAATAATAAGTGCAAGGTAAGCAAAGGTTTCAATATTACATTTAAACTAAAAACATCAAGGTAAGACATATGCGGTAAAATAGATATATATAAATAATGTATGCCTTCTCGGTATCCCAAACATCTGCCATCGCTAAATACCCAATTAACCTATCTGGGCGGGCCTGCACATAGGCGTAATTGGCCTATTCTCATCCAAATCATAAGACCACATAATCAAATGAATGTACCTTATATACCTTATATAGAAATTAAATTAAGTTATTCTAAATGGCCTAATATGACCTAATAAACAAATATTTGCATAACCAAAGAAATATAGAAACTGGTTCTAACAACCATTGTAATTCAGTAAATTAACACTTGAGGGCGCCATGGTTCTTAAAACAACACAGAGCCACTATCTCTATCGAACAGCCTGAGTAGGAGACCACAGCACATGAGAAAGAAAGGCATTGAAACCAAGCAAAACCAGAGGCAATGGAGTGCTGTTTATATGTAAGAACCAGACTGAACACACGTTTCACAAGTAGGCTAATTGTGTCTCTTTTGAAGGTTAGCTGTCATTATTTGTGAACATTTATAAACATTTCTAAGCATTTCTAAGCATTCTAAGCATTACCCTTTATAATATTTATAATAATTGATAACACATGAATAAACAATATGTAATTAAAATATTCTTGCTTTGATGTACAATTCACGTCATAGCTACATTTTGTATGTGTGTTGTGTTACTTTGAATGAGTACTTCTAATTCAAAGATACATTTGAAATGGGGTCAAAAAGGTTTCGAGAAAACTGCACATACAGTACAGCTGAGGCAAAAACTGACTGAGAAAATCGTTTTTTAGTAGGTCTTCAAGTCATGGCTTAATCTTCCAAATAATTCATATGCAAAGTGTTGATTAATTTGTTGTTCCAGAGATTTCATGGAAAATGAAGTTGGTGTTGTGACTCAAAATAACTCTTGCACCCATCTACTCCAGTAAATCTAGTTTAGTTATTGAATGTGTGTGTTGGCTGTAGTAGTGGGATTATTAACACCCATTATGGTCAACAATGAAGCTTTGGCCTGTTATGAAACACTCACTGTACAAAGGTAGGTCAGACGGACTCATTTATTGCAATGTACCCACAGAAGCAGAGGTGGAACCAAGTCAATATTATTCGAGTCACAAGCAAGTCTCAAGTCACAAGGTCCGACTCTCAAATCTAGTCCCAAGTCGAACGGGTCAAGCGTGGAGCGCTGGCCACGTAGCCTATTTCTATGCGCACTGAGACGCGCGCGCTCCAATTTCGCGTAACAAAAATGACAGACACATAGGATTTATGCCGCGTTGAAAACAACTGGGAACTCGGTAAAATACAATGTCAAATCATGACGTCAGTGATCTTCAGGTCGGAAAGTCGGAGCTCTAGAAAGAGGCCCGAGTTCACGAGTTAGAATTCCGAGTTGGATAACCGTTCAAATCGATGTTTCCCAGTCGGAGCTCGTTTTTTCCCGAGTTCCCAGTTGTTCTGAACGCGCTGAAGGCGTCAGTCGGAGGTTTTCGAGTTCCCAGTTGATTTTAACGTGGCAACAGACACACGGAAATCCGCCATAACCCATGAAAGGGAAATACTGTAACTATGAACAAAGGAAACCATACATTGAATTAAATACACAGAACTTCAACCTCATGACTTTCGCGATAGTTATGTGTACTATAAACATTGCGCCCACTCAGAGCAGGGTAATAAATGGTTGGCTAATGAAAATATATCGTAAGGCTATCAAACATGAAACAGAAATGTCTTCGTGTTGCAATAAACAGTACGGGGATGGAATGATGAAACGCCAGCAATATTGAAGTATTAGATGGAATATAGATTTAGGGCCTATGCGTTTACATGTGAGAAAGCAACAGTAAACATTTCAACAAGATAAAAAAAAACACTCCAATTCTATGGTGCGTCTTTGCCACATTAATAATTCATTTTAACACCACATTCCAAATGCAAGCTCTATAAGTACATTATAAATTGCAAGCAAGTGTTAGGCTACATATCAAAAGACCAGTAGGCCTATGCTAGTACTTGTTGCCCCATTGCTGGTGAGCTTGCAAAGTTAACATTTCATATTCTTGATCACCAAACCATTTTTGGAGCTGCATATTTATTTATTATGGCAATCCTCTCTCCCTGCAATGTAACGCTTGCGCTGCACCCGATTCAGTGGTGTAAAGTACTTAGGTAAAAATACTTTAATGTACTACTTAAGTAGTTTTTTGGGGTATCAGTACTTTATTTTACAATTTATATTTTGGAGAACTTTTACTTTTACTTCACTACATTCCTAAAGAAAACAATGTGTTTTTTACTCCATGCATTTTCCCTGACATCCAAAAGTACTCGTTACATTTTGAATCCTTAGCAGGACAGGAAAATTGTCCAGTTCACATACTGATGTGGGTTTCTTCCTATATTTGTTTTTTGGGGGGGGGGGGGGGATTTTTAATCCAAACCCCAGTCCCCGCAGGAGGCCTTCTGCCTTTTGGTAGGCCGTCATTGTAAATAATTATTTGTTCTTAACTTACTTGCCTAGTTAAATAAAGGTTAAATAAATACATAAATACAGAGACAAAAATAAAATAAATAAAATACTTATCAAGAGAACATCCCTGGTCATCCCCACTGCCTCTGATCTGGAGGACTCACTAAACAGAGAACATCCCTGGTCGTCCCTACTGCCTCTGATCTGGAGGACTCACTAAACAGAGAACATCCCTGGTCATCCCTACTGCCTCTGACCTGGTGGACTCACTAAACAGAGAACATCCCTGGTCATCCCTACTGCCTCTGATCTGGAGGACACACTAAACAGAGAACATCCCTGGTCATCCCTACTGCCTCTGATCTGGAGGACTCACTAAACAGAGAGCATCCCTGGTCATCCCCACTGCCTCTGATCTGCTGGACTCACTAAACAGAACATCCCTGGTCATCCCTACTGCCTCTGATCTGCTGGACTCACTAAACAGAGAACATCCCTGGTCATCCCTACTGTCTCTGATCTGCTGGACTCACTAAACAGAGAACATCCCTGGTCATCCCCACTGCCTCTGATCTGCTGGACTCACTAAACAGAGAACATCCCTGGTCATCCCCTGTCTCTGATCTGCTGGACTCACTAAACATAGAACATCCCTGGTCATCCCCGTTGCCTCTGATCTGCTGGACTCACTAAAAACAAATGATTCATCTGTAAAGTATGTCTGAGTGTTGGAGTGTGCCCCTGGCTATCTGTAAATTAAAAGAACGTGAAAATTGTGCCGTCTGATCTGCTTAATTCAAGACATTTTAAATTATTTATACTTTTACTTTTGATACTTAAGTATATATTAGCAATTACATTTACTTTTGATACATAAGTATATTTAAAAACAAATACTTTTGGACTTTTACTCAAGTAGTATTTTGCTGGGTGACTTTCACTTTTACTTGAGTCATTTTCTATGAAGGTATCTTTACTATTGGGTGCTTTTCCCACCACTGACCCGATCATATAGCTGTATAGGAATTCCGCAATCTGTTCGCTAGCTCACCCGACCTGTGTTGAATGACAGTTTGCTGGTCCAATCAGAGTGCCGATTGGGCGTCTTACGAGCATTTTTATTTCGCAGGAGCCATGCTGCGGCTACTGATTCTGGTTGCGTGGAGAGTAATCCATGTAGATTCTGTGCAACAAAATGAGTGACAAAACATCAAAACCTGGCCAGATAATAAGTCGTCAGTCTCAAGTCAAAGCAGAGTCTTGAGGCTCCAAGTCCAAGTCAACTGTCAAGTTTTATTTCGTATCAAATCAAGTCCCCAAATTTGTGACTAAAGTCAGACTCCAAGTCCAATTTATGTGACTATAGTCCACTCAGCACAGAAGGCAATAGGGTTAGCAGGACAGTATTCATCAGGGCACGAATTATTTAAAAAATATATATTTTCAACAGCTAAGTAAAATGAGCATTTCTGACTGGATAAGCCCAGACTGTTCCAGTCTGTTTATTTCCCGTTTGGTGCCTAATGAACATGGCCAAGGTCTTTCATCTCTGTTCAAAGCTGAGCTCTCACAGGAGGTTGTTATGTTTTCCTTGGCATGCAGAGAAAGAGTTATGTCTGAGAGAGAAAGAGTTATGTCTGAGAGAGAGAGAGAGAGTTATGTCTGAGAGAGAGAGAGAGTTATGAGAGAGAGAGAGAGAGAGAGAGAGAGTGAGTGAGAGAGAGAGTGTGTGTGTGCAAGCAAGCATACTGACTCGGTTCATTCCTGAAGAGAAAGCTACCCATGTTCCTACTCCTAGGAAAGGGAAAGGTATGTCACTTCTGGTAGCAAAGCAGGAGGAAAACAAGGTATGATTCCAAAAACATTCCACACTCCCCCATGTCAGAATGGATTCTGATTGGCTGGGAGTAGACCCAGTAATGGGAAGGCCCACTACACTTCCTAACCTCTAAGTTTCTGTTTAAAGGGCCAGTGCATTTAAAAATGTGAATTTACTGGGGGGTTTTTGTGATATTTCCACACCATGAGGTAGAAATAACACTCAGAAAAATGCATGGAATCAGCCTGTTCAAATGGGATGGAACTTTTGCCCCACATCATGACATCACAATGTGATCAAATTATAATAGACCAATGACTGTTCATCTGGGTAAGGAGGTGGGTTCTAGACCATCATATCAGCCAATCAGGGCTGTCTATGTAAATATCTTCATACTTGTTTCCAAACGCCCACATGATCAGACTGAGTATTTCAAGGGTCACAGGAGGCTCAGGGAAATCATTTAAAAAATAATAATTTGGGAGTTATTTTAATTAAATAAACGGGCACAGTGATTTATTAGGCATACAGTGATGATTGAAAAATACAATTATAAAGACTGCATGGGGGCTTTAACCAAACCCCCTGCCCCTGGACATTTGGTTTGAACCTAGAGTTCCAACTTTCCCTATGTTATAAATACTCTTTCTAAACCAATAGCTTTGACAGGGAGACTTATCTACCTAGTCCACGTTCAGTCTGGAGTAGGCAGGAATGACACGGAAAATCCAGAGACTGATAAAATACTGCTGGAAGCCTCCCCAGCTGCACTTTGAAAGAGAGAGAGCTCCAGAAATGGCCGGGGAGGCCCACACACACACACACACACACACACACACACACACACACACACACACACACACACTAATAGGAGGAGGAGTTGCCTACACCACTATGTTGGAGTATTATACCCTATACCCTCTCTCCATCTCTCCGTCTCTTCATCTTTCCATCTTCCATCTCTCCATTTCTCCCTCTTCATCTCTTCATCTTTCCATCTACCATCTCTCCATCTTTCCCTCTTCATCTCTTCATTCATATGTTGTATAGGTTTGCAGTGACATGGCTTGCTCTATATTTGTAGCGGTGGTAATAATGTCACTTGTGATGTTCTCAATTGTTCTCAGTTGTCAGCCATGCTTTCCTTTTCCATCCTCACCCCTCCGTCTAGTGTCCTTACCTTCCGTCTAGTGTGCTCAACCCTCCGTCTAGTGTGCTCAACCCTCCGTCTAGTGTGCTCAACCCTCCGTCTAGTGTGCTCAACCCTCCGTCTAGTGTGCTCAACCCTCCGTCTAGTGTGCTCAACCCTCTGTCTAGGGTGCTCAACCCTCCGTCTAGTGTCCTTACCTTCCGTCTAGTGTGCTCAACCCTCCGTCTAGGGTGCTAAACCCTCCGTCTAGTGTGCTCAATCCTCCGTCTAGTGTGCTCAACCCTCCGTCTAGTGTGCTCAACCCTCCGTCTAGTGTGCTCAACCTTCCGTCTAGTGTGCTCAACCCTCCGTCTAGTGTGCTCAACCCTCCGTCTAGGGTCCTCACCCTCCGTCTAGGGTCCTCACCCTCCGTCTACGGTCCTCACCCTCCGTCTAGGTTCCTGGATCCATACCCTCCGTCTAGGGTCAACACCCTCCGTCTAGGGTCAACACCCTCCATCTAGGGTCCTGGATCCATACCCTCTGTCTAGGGTCAACATCCTCCATCTAGGGTCAACACCCTCCGTCTAGGGTCCACACCCTCCATCTAGGGTCCTGGATCCACACCCTCGTCTAGGGTCCTGGATCCATACCCTCGTCTAGGGTCCTGGATCCATACCCTCGTCTAGGGTCCTGGATCCATACCCTCGTCTAGGGTCCTGGATCCATACCCCCGTCTAGGGTTCTGGATTCATACCCTCGTCTAGGGTCCTGGATCCACACCCTCGTCTAGGGTCCTGGATCCATACCCTCGTCTAGGGTCCTGGATCCACACCCTCGTCTAGGGTCCTGGATCCACACCCTCGTCTAGGGTCCTGGATCCACACCCTCGTCTAGGGTCCTGGATCCATACCCTCGTCTAGGGTCCTGGATACACACCCTCGTCTAGGGTCCTGGATCCACACCCTCGTCTAGGGTCCTGGATCCATACCCTCCGTCTAGGGTCCACACCCTCCGTCTAGGGTCCTCACCCTCCGTCTAGGATCCACACCCTTCGTCTAGGGTCCTCCCTCTTCGTCTAGAGTCCTGGACCCCTAGATGAGGGGTCAGTTCCCTGGCTTCTGGCCAGGTCTGGTAGTGTTGCAGGTGGAGGAGATGAGGGTTCAGTTCCCTGGCTTCTGGCCAGGTCTGGTAGTGTTGCAGGTGGAGGAGATGAGGGTTCAGGTCCCTGGCTTCTGGCCAGGTCTGGTAGTGTTGCAGGTGGAGGAGATGACGGTTCAGTTCCCTGGCTTCTGGCCAGGTCTGGTAGTGTTGCAGGTGTGTCTTTTACCCTTCTCGCACTAACCCAAACTGTATCTTGCAGGCTTGGATATCTTCTTTTCATGTTGTCCTTTCCAGAACAGTTCCAGCAACTGTGGTGGAGGCATAGCCGGGTCAGCTCAGTACAGCTTGTTTCAGTTGGGCTGAGTTCAGCTCTGGTTAGTAGTGTGAAAAGCCCTTTTGTGTATCCTTCATGTAATTCCAAGTGTCTTCAATACATTTTCTGTGATTCTTTCTCTTCTTCTTCTCCCACACTTCTTCAGATGACTTTTAGGTAAATGTGTTGATTGTTTGCTCGCTAGAAGGTGTGAGTTTAATTTGTTTGCTTTTCCCTACTAACGCTAGGCTACTTGACGCCGCCTACTCAAAGTATGTGGGGCTAAGCAGCTTGGAAGCGTTGATTAGTTTTCGAACTATGAGGTTTCCTCTCTTTACACTTGCAATGACAATACCATGCTAATGCTCATCACAGCCACCATTTCCATAGATTGGAATCAATGCCAACCATGTCTGACTGCCAGACTGCCACAGCGGATGAGGTGAGTAGAACTGGCCTAGAAATACAGCTACTAGAACCAGTGTTGTAATGGCGTTCTACATGTATGTTTTTACATTCATACCCTTACTGCCAGCGTGGTGTGTATTTGAATAGACCGAACAAGAACGGAGAAGCTCTCTTTCCTTGTTCGGTCTATTCAAATACACACTCGCAGTTTAAAAAAATTAAATAAAAAAAACAGCTTTGGCCACACTTGCCCCAGAAGGCCGTTGAATCCTCGAGCTAAGCAAAAAAAGATAGGCCTTGTAAAGCATTTGAAATACAGTTTTTAAACGAGTTTGATATGGTGCTTAATCCTTAGATATTAACTTTTAAACAAGTTTGATATCGTGCTTAATCCTTAGATATTAACTTTTAAACAAGTTTGATATGGTCCTTAGTCTTTAGATATTAACTTTTAATCAAGTTTGATATGGTGCTTAACCTATAGATATGAAGATGATTTGATCAGCATTGTAATAATAGGGCTATGTTATTAGTGTGTACGAGCACTTCCTCACCAATCCCTGACCACCACTTTAGAGTCTTGGCCTGCACAGGTCTGCCTTGGCCTGCATTGTAGCGGTCAATGAGAACCCAGAGGCCCCTCCCTGGACTCTATTAACCCCATGGACACAGAGCTGCCCCTGGACTCTATCAACCCCATGGACACAGAGCTGCCCCTGGACTCTATCAACCCCATGGACACAGAGCTGCCCCTGGACTCTATCAACCCCATGGACACAGAGAAGGTGACTAATGCCGTGACCCCAGAGAAGGATGTGGATGGGTGAGTGAACGGAATTGGATGAGTGAGTAAGGATGGGTGAGTAACTGACTGACATATGCGCTACTATTTATATTAGCATGTAAACATACTACCACTCAGTGGAGGATCCTCAGAGGAGGAAGGGGAGGACCATCCTCCTCAGTGAATTTCATAAAAATATTCAAACAAAGTTATCTTTTTTTAAATAAAACAATACTAAATATACTTACTTTACCAAATTATAGATTAAATCACACTGTTTTGCAATGAAGGTCTACAGTAGCCTCAACAGCACTCTCTGGGGTAGCACCATGGTGTAGCTGGAGGACAGCTAGTTTCCGTCCTCCTCTGGGTGCAATTACTTCAATACAAAACCTAGGAGGCTCATGATTCTCACCTCCTTCCATAGACTTACACAGTAATTTTGACAACTTCCGAAGGATGTCCTCCAACCTTTCAGAGCTCTTGCAGTATGAACTGACATGTTGTTGACCAAATCAAAGGATCAGAGAACGAATCTAGTACTGAAAGCATAAGCTACAGCTAGCTAGCACTGCAATGCATAAAATGTGGTGAGTAGTTGACTCAAAGAGAAAGACAAAATAGTTTAACAGTTTTGAACAAATTCATTCATTCAAAAATGATGGGAGAGAGAGAGAGAGATAGCTATGCTTCGTTGTATATATATTTTTACTTTCACTTACCTAGCTAGCGAATGCAGCTAGCTAGTTTAGCCTACGCAAACACCCGGC